>NC_071354.1:139188974-139858557 GCF_943734655.1 Sabethes cyaneus
GATGGGTGTTATTCTAGGCAAAACGGCAGCAAATTGTTTTAAGAAATCATTTGCATTACATAATCTAAAAATTTCAAATGTTACATTTCAATGACGTATTATTAAATATAATCGCGTATGTATAATTGCGTAGGAATTACTGATAGTAATGCCCAAGTATGGAACGAATTACGAATCAAGGAAGAACATTGAATGAATTTTACACACACCAATATGAAAAACCTTTTACGCCGTTGTGCATTCGTCGTTGTATAGCGCATTGAGAAAATCGATACTCGTGCATGCTAGTGAAATTCCTGACCTAAACCTTTAGCCAAACATTTCACTCATTGAACCCACCGATTGAAAGGAGGTACCTACAATTCAAAGATTGTAATCTATAGTTCAAATGTGTTGAACTTAGCATACTTAGATTCTTTCACTTTAATTAATCGGATGCAGGATGGATGCGCGAGCATTATTGCGAAACAGCGAACACCGCAAAGCATTTGATAGTTTATTTATAAATCAGTTCTTAGTTGGTGGCAAAAGCCTGGCTAAGGGCAATTCACATTCATCTCGGTTTTGTTTGCCAACAGATGTGACTTGCCATATCACAACGAAAAGTGATCCACCTGCAATTAAAGGAATGTACGCATTGCGCTAATCACATGGGTAGCCTTCGTGCAAGGTTATATAGTGACGTACCTATATTCGCAAAATGAATTCGTACAGAAAATTTGGGTTTTGTGAAATATTGGGAAATATTTTGTTTTTGTCCCTGCTTAGAATTGTAGCTACGTTTCATCAGTACAATTGGTAACTTGTAGCAGCAATGCTAAAAATTTATCAGAGATATTGCAAAACGATAACAAATTATAATCAAATGTGGATGTTTTCGTGTGTGTTTTAATATAGAAATGTAAAAATGTTAGTAACAATTTTTGACTTCAGTTACTCTTTGATAATTTATCATAGTTTCTAGCATTTACCATAACTTACTCAAAGAAACATCAAAGGGAAGCTTAAGAATTATAAATCACTCTGCGTATTTTGTTAAAATAAAATATTTGGGTTTTTGAAATTTAACGCCCTAATGTAATGGTTTGTTATATTCAGCCACAACCGTTATATAACATATGATGGATATCGATAAAATCAATGTGGAACTAAGCTTTTACTAAGGGAGTTCCGTGGTAGTCACAAGATTATACAATCTGCTTTGATGAGCGAATGGTCGTGGTTTCGAATCTTAATAGGATCAAGGCCAGTGCATGTCAAGTGACTCAGGCCTTTCATGGCCCTTTCTTCAAGCTGAGTTTTACATTACCCGAAGATACGCTGCTTATAGTTGATGTACTGGCCATGAGGACCTGCTGCGGTACTGGTCTCTAACCTCATGAGGACTCGCCATTGCCACAACTTTAGTGTGGTGGTGGGGCATGCCTCGAAGGAAGGTTAATCCCTCATACAAACAAGCACACATACCTATAAAATCTAACCTTATCGCTTACTCAACAACGATGAAGCGCAGAAACACAGAAGTGGAAGTCCAAACTTTGCGGCGATCAAAAATGATAACAGTCATTTTCGACTTTATCTGATTTTTTGTAAGGTTTGCGCATAGAAAGAAACAGCAGCAGCAATACAAGCAGAACGTTAGATGTCCATCGCTGATACATGCCTTCATATGGTTTCGTGTGCATTTGGGTGTTTTCGTAGGAAAAATCCCCTCACTACCGCCAGGTTCGCTAGTATATGCAGAAGCTAGCATGTACGTGTTTTCCAACTTCCACTTCTGCTCTGTGCAGAGATGCAGTGCAGAATATAGCAAACACCCGGGCAATATCACAAGACATTAAAGTATTGGTCTCGGTGATTAGCCCACACAGAAAAAAGGTTTTACTCAAAATAGTTTTCTAAAAAATGACGAAGTTGCAGTTAAAAAAATTAGTAAAATTCAGTACATCGGCGAATGTTTGTTTGATAAATTGTTTAGCTGGTATATCAAATCAGTTGAAGAATTTATTATACCAGTTTTCACCAGTGTTGAAAACTGGTATCATGAAACTCGTGACATGATAAAGCACGAGTGATAATAACGCATAATGGCTGACGTTGAAAGGAAAGTGCCATTTACTTCATCACATTCACAGGAGCCAATTTCTATGAATAGCAAAGGAGTTAGAAGTAAATATAGGTTTAGGAGTTAACATGTTTACCTTTGCATATTATAAATTTTAGTCGGTAAATAGTGGTTTCCGGACAATAAGCTTGGACAGAAAATTCGAACTATCAGTACAAGAAACTGCATTCCTTTAAGTCCAAAGTTACAATTGAGATTGTAACGCTTTTCCCTGTTGCCACCTGCTGTCAGAGACGTCATACGTCGGGAAAATTACAACTATTTTGACACCGCTTTTAAAAATATCACATTAAGGGGCATTCTGAAGACTGTAACGCAAATAGAATAGAAGGCTGTATGTGAAAATTTAGCGCATTATGCATTTCACTTGCTATGAACTTTACGATTAAATTTTTATTGACTTGACTAAAAAGAAAATTGAAAAATGTAACCGCACAAAACAGAAAACAAACCATGTGTACAATCGTTATCAACGAGCGCGCCTTTTCGTCATCTCAACCATGTGATGTCAGTCGGCTTAAATTCGCATTGGACCGATAAACGACCGACTGTGCAATGCTAATGACTGTTTTCAATGGTATGAGTTGATAGGATGTTAGTGCAAACATTCGGAATACCACGTGATTGGTAAGGCTCTGAAGGTCACCTCGTTTAATGCTTAGCAACGCTTCAACTCGATCCCAACACTGTGCTAAATATATTTGGTTTATTTCAGGTTGTCACGACGGCTTCCGGTATCATCTCGTATCCATTCGATACCGTCAGAAGACGCATGATGATGCAGTCCGGCCGTGCCAAGTCCGAAATCATGTACAAGAATACATTGGATTGCTGGGTCAAGATCGGAAAGCAGGAAGGTTCCGGAGCTTTCTTCAAGGGAGCTTTCTCCAACATCCTTCGTGGTACTGGTGGCGCGCTGGTGCTCGTGTTCTACGATGAGCTCAAGGCTTTGATGGGTTAGGTTTAAGGCTAGCGAAAACACACACACAGCTAACTAACTTCTAAATCAATTTAAGTGAAAAAAGCAGTAAAAACCGTAACAGTTATTTATTCAAAGTTAAAAAGAAACTCACAGGCAAAATCGCAAATTATGTTAGGAGTGATTAAAACTTCTAAATGATATTTCAAACTAATAGGACAACAACAAGGTTGATAGAGATGTAATACATTAAGATGAACAAACGTGAGATAAAAGCTTGTTTCAAATCGAAAAGATATGTCAACAGTACACATTCCGTATTTCTATACCAGCACACGGGTAATGTGAACGAAGTTGCAGCGCCGGATATTGATTTTGTTTGTTATTTAATGTTATTTCAACCTTCAGCCCAAATCTATAGCATGCTATAGAGCTCGCGTCTTGAGTAAAATAAAAGCGTTTTATCAACATCACCACAGGAAGAACGCAGCGCCATTTGGTGCAACTTTGCCGATTGTTAAAGTTGCACATAGTTTTACCACAATGTAGCTATGTGTAAAATTAGCTTATAAAACGAAGACCGATCAATAAACCAGAATAGACACAACTTGAGGGAAAATAGACAAGATCGTCGTGTAACTTTGCAACAAACCAAACGTAGAAAGAAAATTCCTTTCTCCTAAATAACACGGACGATCATAGGTACTTATCGAAATATTCTGGGATAAAACCTCGAACAAAGACGTTATTTTGATCATAAAAAAATGTGACCGTCTTTCTAATTCTTCGAGAGTCATGGTTGGATTGTAGTTGTGCTTTTTTAGTCTCGTTTTTGCTATTCATCTCTATTCTGCATACCGATCGTACCTGTTCTGATCAGAAATTTCACTACACAAAATATGGTTGCTGATCCGAATGGGCCCGATCGAGATAAAGCTTTCGTTCTGATGATTGCACTAAATGAAATCTGAAAGTGTTAATTCTCAGACTTTTAATGTTCAGACCAATATTGGTCCAATTTATAATTTGCTGGTAAATGTTTTGGGTCTGTGTGAAAAGTACGAGTGGATGCAATGTGGCATATGCATTGAAAAAAGGACTTATTTCGGGTGGCGAAGAAAAAAAGCTACAAGTAATTCAAATTTTCCTTTGACACTAGATATACCAGACCAGTCATTTTGACTGGTCGTGCAATTTCAATTTGAAATTTCTACAACATCTAACATTTGATTTTAGAAACGATGTTATGACTTTTGTAGCTATAGAATACATTTTATGAACTTAATGTTACTTTATATATATTAGTAACAAATATAATTTTTGTTTATGCCATTTATACCATCACCAGTCAAAATGACTGGTGCAAGATTCTTTGAAGAAATTTAGCATTTAGAGAACGGTGAGTTCGAAGCATGTAATTATTCAGTGAAATGCCGTTCCTAATGGTTCTTGGCCATTTTTGTAGAGTTTTGTCGAGAGTCGGTCCTTTTCGGCGGTTCTATTCTTCAGCTGACCGATTTCTCGCCGGATCTCTTTGAGATCGGAAGTCGAAACGCCTTTAGGCTCTCATACGTTCACTTTTGCTCCATTTTCTTTTGCTATATCAGCAATTGAGATCCCTATCAAAGAACTGCTTCCACTCACCAACCACTATGCCCTCGTTTGTGGCCAGGTTTCCCTGCTCTTTCTTACACATATCAGGCCTCGGTGTGTATCCTTTACGCATCTCACGCATCTCACTGGCCTGAAATAGTGGTTCTAGCTCTTCTTCTGGCGTTTTGCGACCTCACTGATGGCCGAACGTATCCTGCTACATTTATCTTCGAGGGTCGAATCACCTGGCCACAGAGGAAGGCGCATAGTATGCGCGTAGTTCTCATCACATTCCGGGTTGTCTAATTATCGATTGTTTAACCGAGGATGGCTTTGTCGTGAGGTATATACCGTCGATAATTTTGAGCGCACGTGTACTGCTACTAGGTAATGATCTGAGTCGAGATCCGTACCCCGTAGGGAGCGTACGTTGGTGATATTCGAGAAAACCCAATGAGAATATGGTCGATTAGGTTCAATCTTGGTTGGTCAGGTGATCTCCTGGTGGTTCCGTAGGTCTATGTGGGGAAAAAATGTGTTTCTGATCCCCAGGCCTCGGGAAGCTGCAAAGTTGATGCATCGCTGGGCGTTATCACTATACATTGCTTCCCTGTCGATCTGATCGTTCATGTCCCCAATGACGATGATATCCCGTGGCGAGCACTGGAGCAGCTATCGTATGTTGCCTCCTGCTGGACATAGAACGCTTTTTTCTCGTCGTCGGGTCTACCTTCGTATGGCCAGTGCACGTTTATGATGGTGTAGTTGAAGAAGCGGCCTGTTATCCTCAACAAATATATCCTCTCCCGATCCTGCATTCTGCCCATCACTACGAAGCTACGGAGCTGGTTGCTCCATCGTTCTGGCAAAATTGGGCCTTGCCGCCACGGATCCCCCAAACCTTCCAGCCTTTGCGACAGATCTCCTGTAGTGCCACAATGTCGAACTTTTGCGGTTCTAACTGAACGAGCAACATTCTGTCGCCATCCACGAAATTTGGTTTTACCGTTCCAGGTAGGAAGCATCCATTCCAAATCCTTGTTTCATCGCCTGTTCATGTTAAATGTTTCGAGTTGAATTTTCTTGATTTTTCGTAATATTTTAGATATAAAAAGCTTGCCTTACTAGGGCTATGCTGCCGAGTCTCATGATGGGGCTGTTATCGTATAGTGCCGAGACAAGACAGTGCCTCCTTGCCTGTCGGTATACGACTTTAGTTTCCACCAGTGTTGGTTACCACACCTCTGGTAAGGTTGCTCGTATTCCGGCTGGTAGGGTAATCAACCTATTTTGGACCCCATCTGTAGCTGTACATAATTTGAACACTTACAGCAAAATCAAATGAAGGTGTCCAAATTATGTACAGCTGCAGATGAGGTCCAAAACAGGTTGGTTACCCTACCACGAGGAGGTGGAGATAAAAGTTGCTGGATAAGAGGCTAAGGACCACTATAGGGTCTGTGTTGCACATTATTCAGTCGTTCACCAACCGTTTCTTATCCACCAGTCATTTTGACTGGTTTTGGTATAAATAGGTATATTTAAAATGCTGGTACAGTAGAGATTTGTATAACGCGGATTTGTAGAACGCGGATTTCTATAGCGCGGGTACCATGATATTTCTATAACGCGGTTTTCCGCGTATAACAAATACACGTAGCATATGGATATTGAGTTAATTGGGGTTAAACTCGAATTTTGAGCGATTTGAACAGATACGACCGTGGTGTCTTTTAAGAAGTTGTAGGGCACATAACAGTTGACTCTCTAAGTGATATACGGAAACCACAATGTTACGGGTTGCCCTGCTGGTGGGTCCGGAATATCCGTTGAAATTCTCGTATTGGTAAAGTTGGTTAAAATTGGTGAAATACTTTTGAAGTAACTAAAGTCGGGTAATTGATACGAATTAAAAAAAAGTAATAAATAAACGACCTTAGAAAGCCATAAGGTGGTCCTCCGGAAAATTCAGAACATATCGTGAATATTTTGAGTGTAATTTGACTACACTAGAAGTATATTTCGACTATTTGTGATTCAATTTGGCCATTGGATGGTTTACCGGGAGAAAATCCAAAGCTTACCTGAAATTGGTCACTGGAAATGCAAATGTTTTTAATTTGTAACAGATCAAAATGAAATGGAATATTAGCAATCCTCAACTAAATAGGCCGCTCACGACTCGTCATGGCCGCCAAGACGTTCCCTGGAAAATTAGGATTTGCCGTCAAAATGAACAATAAGTGAAAATTCATGTTGAAGTCCGCGTTACAATTTGAAAAAGGTTTGATATAAACCATTTCGGATTTAGAAACAGAAATGATGCGAATACTGCAAATGTTCGCTGACAAATAAACGAGGTTATTTCGCAAGTTTGTGGAAATTACCAATTTTGCTAGTGTAATTTGATAGATGTGGTATAGTAAACTGAACTACCGGTAACATTTACTATACTTACAAATCTAATGGCAAATATATTAACTTTTGTATAAGCTCTTCACCAGGTATTGTGCTCTTCTGGGAAAATTTTAGCAGAAATCTAACCATCGTAGTTAGCCATGGCCATTCCGAAATCCGCGTTGACGGTATCTAATATTTTTATGGGTTTTGCCTGAGAAAAAGTGAGAGAGAAGTGTTATTGCTTTTGTTTTCACCTTTTCCTGGACAATTCAGAATGGGGCTTCTTGTAAGAGCGAACAGGCTACGAAAACTTTGTTGCTTCGTCAACGCGATAAGCAGTTCGATGCCCTTGATCATCAAGTTTAATCATTTTTATCGGATCTTTTGATGCATTTCATAATGGCCAGGTTGAGTCATAAACCGCTGAATTTATATTCCTATTTCACATTGTTCAATTCGAGGTTGAATGAACATAATTCCGAACTCAAAGAACAATTTTCGCTCCTTGACCACTTTTACGGATGTACCGTATTTGTCGGAGAATCGTATGTTGGCTTCTTAATAGCACGGATTTTTTACTTTACTTATTTTACGCCAAATAATAAGCCATAGGGACTTTAAAAAGAATTTGGAAGCTATGAGAAGACTTCGCAGAAATGAAAATTTACCGGATGTTCCGGAAGCTCTGGAAGACCAAGGGGCGATTTTTTCTGTCTCATCAAGCATCTGTAAGATGGAAAAATATATATTCGACATCTTTCCCAAAGGAACCATGGTCGTGTTAATTCAAAACTTCGTAAAATTCAGGTATAGCCCCAATTAACTCAATTTCCATATGCTACGTGTACTTGTATAACGCGCTTCTTATAACGCGGTCCCAATTACCCGCGTTATACAAATATCGACTGTATATCTAGTGTTAATTTTACGTTTATTAGCTTTTTACAAAAATATTTCGACGCCCAGCCGGCCGTAGTTTTAGCGATGGTCGATGAAAACATGGTTGTCGGCAGGGTTGTAGATATGTTTTTGTTATTCGATTAGTTGAATTTATCTCTATAGGTCTCCGCCAGTCGTTGCCGTCCAGCGTCAAGTAGGTCTCGTCATTCATTATGACCATGGGGCTTTTTTACCAGCACCTTCAGCAGCTCCTTGGTGATTGCCTGCTGCTCAGACATGGCGGGCCTCGATTTGCGCTTCCGTCGCATCATTTTGTCGGTTGTGTCGATCTCCCGGCGCAAGCCGCGGAGCCATAAGGCCACCTTATTCTGACGCTTGATTTTGAACCATCAAGGGTAGCACGAATCAGCCTAATCAGTTTTTTGGAATACCATAATAACAATACATAACCCGCCACAGCTCATTTCGTTGAGCTAAATCGCACCCCGCCTTGAACTTTATAAATAAAAGTGGTGAGTCTACAAGTTGAAACAAATTCTCATATGAGCCGTTTCGATTTATACACCCCTATTCTGTATTTCGAGCAAATCTTTATTTCGTTCGACTTGTTTCGAACGAGATGTTTTCCCCAATTGATTTTGCTGGCGGAAATTTCGTTCGAAAACTCAATCCGTTCGAAATATAGAATAACGGTGATAGTGGTCTATTGACCATTCAGTAAATTTTACAAAAGACGCAATTGTTAAAAATTTCATTCAAGTATTTTCTCCAAATCAAGTGTTCTAATGTCCAGAATATGAAATGATTCAACATGAGAATACATAAAAACCCCAATTTTTTGTCAAAATATGCGATTTATTCATACCAATGTACCATTATGATTTCATATATAATTTATCTGTAAACCTCAAAACGTTCCGCAACAGTGGTCTACATCCATCGTAAATGTAAATGTCAATAAATGATACACCCCTATAAAACGGAAATTGGTGAAAGAGTACGACGGCTGGGTATAGAAAATCGTGTTCTGACGCCATTTTGAAAGTAATGATGGCGACTTCCGGTTTTCTTAAAACGACCGCATATGACTGGTAATAATGTAAAAGCCCAATAGCAAAGCCTAGGTGCTACATTCCGTCATCGAAACTTGACCTTCTGTTCTGTCTAACAGCCTCTCCCAACCGAGATTCGAACATACGACGACTATTAGGCCAGCATCATACCTCGAGGTCGACTGAGAGGTAAAAGCCCAAAACTGAGCACAATCGTACTGATACTCATCATATGAAACGGTTTAACGAGCAGAAGTCGAATATTGTGTTCTGAGGTAGTTTCTAGTTTTGAAATCATAAATGGTCGGATATCGATTATTAACAAGGCCTACGTAAATAGACCACTATAATGCAGAACAGGATGGTTATTCTGTTCCAAACCAAAAACTTAACATAAAAAAAGCAGGTTGGAAACCTATTTTTTTGAAATTTTTATTGTTTGCAGAGTACATCTATGCAAACAGTTAGGATTTTTGCAAAAACCTCCGCTCTGTCCTTTAGCGGCATCCTTGTATTAATCCTGGCACTATTAAGGCAGCGAGAAGTTTCGTATAACAAATGAATCTCTTGTCCCGCCTACAAGCTCGCTTAACAGTAACAGTCCACTCCAATTTGGCGTATCGTGGACGGGTAGCTGTCTTAGCCGCTCTTCCACCTCTCTCCGCTCGTCGTTCATCACCCAAGTTTCATCCGAAATTCACTCCATCCGACCGCAGCGCACGCTGCCGAGGGTTTCGTTACTGGCCGCGGTAAATTTCACCAGGTGGTATAACTCCGAGAGTTGGGATTCAAGTTATTCGACAAAGATCCTTTTCGCTTTGGGACTTTACGTTGTATTCCGATCGTAGGCAAATTTCTGATCGGATCCGGGCCCGATAGGTATGTAGAATAGAGGCTATTTTCGGTCAATGGACGCGATTCATTTGTACCCAAGTAACCATTCAGCCAACTAAATCGAACCACCAAAAAAATTACAAAGAGCAGGGTGGACATTTAATACAAGCTCTACGCAAAATGTTGGAGGGTCATTTCGGTCGAGCGCCGAACCGAACATTCTCTTCTGTCAGTTTGGTTCATAACACCCACATACAGGCGAGCGTGCATTGGACGAACATGAATTCACCAACATTTTCGGCCAACATGTACGTACGTGCCTTAACAAAAGTAAAAATACTTCCTTTTCGTTTTTTCGAGCAAAAATCAAATCAAATAAATAAATATTATATATTGCTAATTTCCCACCCTTTCGTACGTGATGAATTATAACCGTTGCAGGCGAAACCGTTGCCAGAATCGTCACGAGGGCAAAAAATATCGTTTATTTTGTCAAGTAAATCAACAGCTTACGTGCTAGACAAGCATAATATATATTGCTAATTGCAAGGAAAATTGTCCAATCAATAAGTGCGCAATCGCTATTAAATCGCTATTGGGTGCTTTGCCCAAAGCTAAACGCGGTCTAAAGGAAACACCGCGCTTGAAGCAATCACCGCGCTCGAACTGTTGCCAGATTGCTGTAAATAGGCATGTTGTTCACCTAACGTGGTCGTCAAAAGTAACTAAAACCACAGAGAACAGATTAACAGGCTCGAAGGAAGTAATCGAATTTTTGTGTGTAAAATCTGTCGGTGGCGCCCTCCAGAAATAGTTTGCCTAATGCATAAAAAAATATCCATGTACCTTTATCAATATTACTTTGTGCTGGAGTTACATAGCAGCGATGGTAGCGACATCAAGATTTAGTTTGCCACTTACTGCTCGAGGGGTGCTCTATTGAAGGATTACTCGTAGATTACATAAAAACCTTTTACACACTTTTTGTCGATTACCTGGTAGTCTGTTCTCTGTGGTACAATTGTCGACCAACATTTGAAAGGGGCGGATAAGCCAACTGTCAAACAGAACGAGTGAGAGTTATTTTTTGCTGGAGCAGCATAGGAAAATGAACTCTCACTCGTTCTGTTTGACAGTTGGCTTATCCGCCCTTTTCAAATGTTAGTCGACAATTTTCCTTACAATCAGCAATACTTATAACAGCCAAGTAGATTCTTTTTGCGACGATTTCAAGCTTTTGTTACCAAAGGAACGGGCAACATAGGGTATATCTACCAATAGTAAACCCTCTCCCTATAGTGGACCCTTGGGTACAATTTTAGCGTTTATTAGTTTGCACTTCTTATTTCTGAGTATAACAAGGAATAGGAAAAACTAAACATATCACATATATTAGTCTTTAGTTTAGTTGCATTCGTTTACTTAAGCCGTAGTTTTGACAGTTTCAACAAGCGAGGGTCCATTATAAGGTTATCAACGCAAAACATTTCACCATTAGTGGACCCTCTCCATAAGAAAAGCACATCCCAAGGAACAAAACGGCAGCACCTAAACAAGCAGGTGTGGAATAAGAGTTGTGTGGTAGCATTCGGTGCTGAATAAGCGAATTTGCTGAATTGTCTGTTGTTTAAACGTCATATCTTACGTTTTTTCTAGCTTCTAATCAACATTTATACGTTGTTATATAATTGCGGAATAAGAGTCGAATAAACGTTATGCAAACGTATCGGCAGTACGGCTAAGAGCAGGTGTGGAATAATGGTCGCTTAAAAGCTACCATGAAAATGCATGTCGAATAGACGTTGTGCAAACGTGTCAGTCAAGAGCAATTGTGGAGTAAAAGTGGAATAAGAGTGGAATGAGCATTGCGCAAACGTATCAGCAGCATTACGGAAATCAAGTGTGGAATAATAGTGGAATAAGTGTGGAATGAGCGTTGCGCAAATGTATCAGCAGCATTGCTGAGAGCAAGTGCAGAATAAAAGTGGAAGAACAGTGGAATAAATGTTGTACAAACGAATTTGCAGCATTGCTGAGAGCAAGCGTGGAATAACAGTGGAATAAATGTTGAGCAGCATTACTGCGAGAAGGTGTGGAATAAAAGTGGAATAAGAGTGGAATGAGCGTTGCGCAAACGTATCAGCAGCATTGCTGAGAGCGAGTGTGGAATAAGAGTGGAATAAGAGTGGTATGAGCGTTGCGCAAATGTATCAGCAGCATTGCTGAGAGCAAGTGCAGAATAAAAGTGGAATAATAGTGGAATAAATGTTGTACAAACGAATTTGCAGCATTACTGAGAGCAAGTGTGGAATAACAGTGGAATAAATGTTGCGCAGCATTGTTGCGAGAAGGTGTGGAATAAAAGTGGAATAAGTGTGGAATGAGCGTTGCGCAAACGTATCAGCTGCATTGCTGAGAGCGAGTGTGGAATAAGAGTGGAATGAAAGTTGCCCAAACGCATCAGCTGCATTGCTAAAAGGAATTGTAGAATATGTGTCGAATAATCGTCGTACAAACGTATCAGTAGCACCACTAAGAGCAGGTATGGAATAAAAGGTGCTTGATGGCAGCCAATAACACCAATAACTTGAATGACACTTCATACTTTACACTTTATAATTTATGCTTTAAATTTATGTTAGGTACACTTTATTTTTATTTTTTTTTTTTTGGTACATTAAGAATAGAAAACATTTGCATAACCACTTTTAGCCGCCGCAAATCTTTGCTGGTCGTGGAAATCCTTTTAAGTGTTGTCTGTACGGTGTGTATCTTTTCCCTCGGCGTGTCGTTGTCCCTCGTCGTACCGAAATTTAACTTTAACAAACTTATATCCAAAGGCAGCCGGCTGCTTGACGCTTTACGAGTTACTCACAATGGATTTGCTCAGCGAGATGAATTCCGTCGGGCTAAAGCCGCCAGAATTGTTATGATCGGGTGGCATAGTGGCGATACCACCACTGCTCCCGCTGCCGGTGCGCGAAAACACCACTGCTTCTCGTGCCATCCGCTGCTCTTTTTTGTTTTCTGGAAGCTCAGGACTATCTGCGTAAACTAATGACGGGGTGACAAAAGTACTCCTTCTCTGCGGTACTAACACGAATCACTCCTGCTGCTAACTAATCACTGCTGCTGCTAGTCACATCACTGCTAACTAAATGAACAATCGCTAACCGAACATTCTGGATTTCTAGTTTCCAGTTAATTTTATTCACTAGCACCGCTCACCGTCGTCAATATTCAAAAGAAAAAAGTCCTCTGCGTTGCGACTGTGTTATGTTGCTGGTGGTACAAGCGAAATGCTTTATGTTAGTACAAATAGTTTATTAAATGTGCGGAATAAATACTTCTAAAGTAATCTTGTACAGCAGATGCCAAACATGATTTAAGAAACTACTCTTCAGCGCTTAAATGTATTTTAGCCAAGTTTTGTTCCACACTTGACAAACTTTAGCTGGTAAATCTACATCGGCTGAAAACTCGGCGCCTGTCATATGTCAGATTATCTCAGATGTGTTCGTTGACGGCTTCCGACCGATAGGATGTAAGTTCGAACCCGGGTGAATAAAAAAGTATTTGGCAGGCTTGATCAATTTAGAGTCAACCAATGATTTTCTACTAAAGTCTCTTATTAAATTATAATATATGCATAGAAAAATGGCCATGAAAATAGCGAAACCCACAAAATAAAAAAAAATACTTCCTGCATATTTTTTTCTTTTTGCTTGTCTAAAAGTTGAACTGCTGTGGAATAAACGTAGCTTCAGTGTCATCAGCAGAAGTTTAATAAACATATCTATACGTACTGAATAAACATTTTACTATACGTTGCTTAACAGTTATACAAACGCATCTTCCACGCCCATATTCAGCACTGTGCTGCTTAAATTCTCCAAAACCAACTGTATAAGCATTGAACAGAGGTGTTTAGACATACTTGAAAAGCAGCTATACAGCATGTGCTGAATAAAAGCTGTCGGGTAAACGTTTAATAAGCAAAAATTGTTCCTTGGGATGAATTCCTGGGTGCTTGAGCTGTCAGAAAGCTCTATATTGTAACCCCCAAAGGGTCCATTAAAGGAAATTGGACAGTCCAATCTGTTTTCGGAAAATATGGAAAATGTAGTGATTTGGAACATAAGTTGTTATTTTTGTTAGCTAACTAGAATGTTACTGATATTGTAAGTGTTATTAGTTGCGTATTCTCTAATGCCAGTTTCCATAGAAGAAGTCAACTCTAGCACTAAAAGTGTCTACTACTAGTAGTTATACCCTAATTGAAATTTGAAATTCAGAAAGACTCAAAAGACTGTGATAAATACCAGTCTTCTTGATGGAATGTTTTTGCGAAGCTGAGAGCTGACTAAAATTTTACCTCATTTAATGCAAATCATAACGAGCGTGTAAACATAAAGAAGTTACCTCGCTTGTTTTGTTAGGTACCTCGGTTAAACTTTCTTTGTCGGCTAGGCGGTCCAGGGGGCTGATATGACGTCACATTTTCGTTGCTCACATGAAAAAGGCGGCAAACGCATAGCGATTTCACAAAACGAATTTATCTAACCATTTTCACAGTTTCATGTATTTCACATTAATTGTCTGCCTGAAATTGGCTATGTGATGCTAAAACCTTGACTAAAATCGAACTAAAACTAACAAAATTTAACAATTTATACATCCGA
Organism: Sabethes cyaneus; assembly: GCF_943734655.1. Classification (NCBI taxonomy): domain Eukaryota; kingdom Metazoa; phylum Arthropoda; class Insecta; order Diptera; family Culicidae; genus Sabethes; species Sabethes cyaneus. Next base: position 139,203,480 of record NC_071354.1, read on the forward strand.
CTCGGTTGTCAGCTTGAGCCCATCTATGAAGCTGTCAGCTTGGGCCCGCTCTATGTTGGCTACGTTTTTTTGTATAGGTTGGTATTGGAAGTGTCATTCCCGTGAGGCGGTCGGCTCTTTTCTTGTGGTGACGTCCTCGATATTCTGCGAATAGTGAAAAAACAAATTAAATATTAAATATAGTATTTAATTTTTGATAGCAGCTCAAAATGTCTACGGATAAATTGCCTGCTGGGCAGGAACAAATCGATTGTGAATCAGCATTTAAAGAGAGGAAAATAGCTCTTATTACCGGTATAACCGGTCAGGTATGAACGTTTTGTGATTATTTTGATTATTTTATTGTTCAACTCTTATTCAGGATGGATCCTATTTAGCAGAGTTTCTGCTGGACAGAGATTATGAAGTGCATGGTATCATTCGTAGAGCAAGTACCTTCAATACATCCCGAATTGAACACCTGTACGCGGATCCACACACGCACAAACAGGGTAAAATGAAGTTACATTATGGTGATATGACCGACAGCAGCTGTCTGGTTAAGATTATTTCTGCCGTTCGACCGACCGAAATATACAACCTAGCGGCACAGAGTCATGTTAAGGTTTCGTTCGATTTAAGTGAATATACCGCTGAGGTGGATGCTGTAGGCACTCTCCGATTATTAGATGCTATTCGAACTTGTGGGTTAGAGAAAATGGTGCGCTTCTACCAAGCTAGTACTTCGGAACTATACGGTAAAGTTGTCGAAACTCCACAAAATGAAAAGACTCCTTTTTATCCACGTTCACCATATGCCTGCGCTAAAATGTATGCTTACTGGATAGTGATTAATTATCGTGAAGCATATGATATGTTTGCATGCAACGGGATTTTATTCAATCACGAGTCGCCTCGCCGAGGAGAGAATTTTGTTACACGTAAAATTACACGGTCGGTAGCTAAGATTTATTTGAATCAATTGGAATGCCTTGAGCTAGGTAATTTGGATTCGAAACGAGATTGGGGACACGCTAAAGATTACGTTGAAGCAATGTGGTTGATGCTGCAACTGGATCAGCCCCAAGATTACGTGATTGCAACGGGAGAGTGCCACTCTGTACGTGAATTTGTAGAAGCATCATTTAGAGTCATCGGCCGTGAAATAGAATGGCGAGGGAAAGGAGTTGAAGAAATCGGCTTAGAAAAAGGAACTGAGACCGTACGCATTAGAGTAAATGCAAAGTATTTTCGTCCAACGGAGGTAGATTCTTTGCTTGGTGATGCAAGCAAAGCAAAGGCGGAATTGGGTTGGACACCTAGGACATCCTTTCTTAATTTGGTTGCTGATATGATGAAGGCAGACATTGAGTTAATGAAACGCAACCCAAGTGCTTGAATGGCTTAAAATGAGTATTTAAGTATGGGCCATTGACCCATTAAACTACAAATCTTCATTGTGTGGTCGTGTGATTAACTTTGATGTAAAGTTCTACATTCCACATACATGCATAAAAATTCGAGTGACGAGTCAGCAGCATCAGTTGAATTTAGTTCCTACTGCATAAAAGTTTAAATGAATTTGTTACGATTCTTTATGACATAAAGTTCTAAGGTATTCTTTTAAAAGAGATGAAAATTTGAATTATTCAAAGCATTTTTATGTCTACCAAAAAGTTTTTATTTGTGTATCATGTAATAATAATGAATAACATTTTCTGATAAGTTTTAACGATGATTTTAAACTAAATAGTTATGTATTATATAGTATTCCATTATCAGTTTAGACAATAACGTTGAGTTAATCGAATAAAAATGCTACCTTCCAAACTAGATTCCTGGCAATTGTCCACCAATTCAAATCAATTCTTTATGTATCCAAACACTGCGTAAGCACATTTTCACTTTAAAGGCCTCTCCGATTCTTGATGGTAGCTTTTAACGCGAGAAAAGTACAGCGGCGGGTATTTTGTGGGAGCAAGATCAAAAATAGTCGTTTTTTCTTGATTATTACGAACTTGTATCATCTGAAAAAATAAGAATATAATTGATTCATTTATCAAACTTTGAAAACGTTTGAATTTTTAATCTTGTTTAGAAGAAGTGATAGACCCAATTGTAATATTATCGCGAGCATCAATCCATTTAACGGAACACCAATTTTGCTGAAGGCCAAAAAGAAACTAACCTACCCTTACTTTTTTATACACCCTCGAGTCGCTCCTTACGCGTGGAGTAGGTTCCAAGATTTTCATGAAATTGCGTGAAAAGCGACTTTTTGCACTCCTGCTTTGTTATAGAAAATCATTCTAGAATGATCTGAACTCGTTGGATAAGTTATTAATTACGATATGGCCAGTAGGCAGTTTTGAAAATTTACTACATCAACACTAAAAATTGTGAAGTTTTTGAAAAAATTGATATGATTTCGTTTTATCTAAAGCGAAAAAATGGTACCAAGTTTCATAGAAAGACAAATCGTATAAAAAGCGACGTTATTGGTGACGTGGCATTAATAGTGAATAGAATTGTTTTATCGCCGATTCACACTTAATAAAATAGCGACGCTAATAGAGAACTTGTCAATAAAATCGTTTCCTTGTGGTCACAGAATTTTTCAACTCTACTCACGAGGTTAAAATAGTCAAACAGATTTGTCCGCATTATCAATTTGATTAAAAAAATATTTCTCCACGTGGAAAAGCGATGAATACTAGCATGTGGTTACCTGTTTTGCACGTCGCGATAAGGTATTTATCGCTTGCAAGAAGAAACGTTGCTGATGCTGATAACAGACATGAAATAAATTATCAAGCGTCGCTAAAGATATTTTTCCATTCCTGCCAATAAGGCATGAACCATATAAACCATGTAAGATGAGTAATTAGAACATAATGCCCTGACATGAGGTAGGATCAGAGTGAGATAACAAAAAACCGGGTTAAAATATGTTATAGGTTGGGATGTAAAATGAAAGTGAAAAATGGGCGTAAAGGGCATTATTAGCATGCAAATGTGAGCGAAAATGTCTGTTTTACCGAATACTGCCTCCAATGGAGCTGTGAAAACGCTCGTTTAGATGTGCTGACAATTTTTAATTCCAGATAGAAAGTCTGCTGTCCGTATTCCGATTCAATTTCCTTCTTTCTATACGGCCGCTGAATCTGTGGATTGTGTCGGTTTCTTTGCGCAGCTATTATGACCTCATCGTTGTGCAATCTGAATGTTTTCGAAATTGATTTATTTCGAGTTTAAATATATTGTCATCAAATGACATACCTGTAATGACCTCTAAGAATTTCACTTTGCATGGGATGATGAGCTTTCAACTTATTAACACAATTTTGTGGATCATCAGGACTGGTAAGCATCAATACTTTGCCGTCAGCGAAAAAGCGAAAATATCGGTAGTATTCGACTAACTGCACAGGTCGATAAAACTGATCCTGAAAGCTATTCTCTCCCAATCGCAGATAACTTGTCCGACTAATATAGCATCCATGAAAATGAATCCGTGGTCGCTTAATGTACATTTCGCGCCAGGTCACAAACGGAGATCCCGAAAGACTACCTACGTTTATTCCATATACTCTATAATGATTCGGAGTTAGTTTTTATCTAGTCAACATACTCACGATTCTATTTTTTACCTTAGACATGCTCTTTTCCAAATTTCTTGGTCTCTGGCTAGCAGGTAAAACCCGCGGCATACGCTACTGAACCGTTCCAAAGACTTCAGGTCCAATTCGCTGGATACCACCCAATGTAGTATGTACAAAATAACCTCCATTGGTAAATCCGAAAAATGAGCTGAAGTTACGATAAGCATTCGATCGGCAGATGAAGCCATTTCAAAAAGTTTTCCCGATTTAGCCAATAGGGTTTGAAAACGCGATGCCAAATCTACTTTTTCCAGATTTTCGCCTACTTGCAGGCTAGTTTCAATCAAGTTTGAAGTAAGTTGCTCAATTTCATTGCTTTTGTTCGAAAGGTCTTGCTTTTGAACAGATACTTTTTTGTCATATACCTTAAACTCGATGTCCGGTACTAGTTGCACTGCCCTTCGGTAAAAACGCATAGCTTCAAAAACTTTGCCTGTCCGCTCTAGTTCTGCTCCTTGAATGAACAATACTTTGGCCTGTTGTTCTATGGAAAGGTTCTCTTTATTTAGCAGCTCATTATTGCTGGAAGAACCGGATTTTCCCAGCGATGAGCAGCCGGTGTTATCTTTTTTCAACTCCTGTTGCCACTTTTCACGGAACTCATCCAATGCATTTTGCACATTCGACGACGAGGACGAACTTTCGTCATCGTCTTCTTTACCAGCATCTCCAGTAGAATCCATTTTAGCTACCGACTGCGAGGTTAAAAATTTGTGATCGCCAAATGCAATATCAATATAGGTCTAGGCCTAGTTCACGGTCGGTGTACCGGATGACTGGGTAGAAGTTCTCTTGGATGGGTTCTATTTTCACAAACTGCTTGCTTTGCTGGAACAAGAATATGGCCATAGTATTCCAGCGGAACAAGGATTTAAGAGTACGACGGACTTGGCGGTGACTTAATATAGCGAAATTTAATTTTATTTAAAGCGGTAACCAATTTATTACGCTTTGCACATCGTCGTTTTACACTTGTAGGTAGTAGCAAAGCAAAACAAATTGTTCGTATTTTTTGATTCTGTTCTTTGACATGTCAATGACAGATATGCCAGCCAAACATTTCGATGTTAGGTCCAGCTACATTGACCGTCAAAATCCGTCAACAGCAACATAACGGAACGTCAACTTTATCTTGTTCCCAATGAAGTAATTTGCGGTTTCGTCACTAACGAGAATGACATTAGTTGGGGCCGTAACTGCCCAGGTAACCAATAAGCATTTCCAATGCAATTTAAAAGCAAGCCAATAAGCATTTAAGTTGCCTTAAATGCTACTTAAATGCTATTTTGGCAAAATATGCGGCTACTTTACTGCTAGCCCTCTTATAGTGCTGACAATGCTTATTTGCAGCTAGTTACCAACAAGAAGAATTTAAATAGAATTGTAGATGCCAATTTACAACAGTTATGCAGTCAAAAAGCTGATAAACAACAACCTGCAGTATAAAACGCCAGGGATGCTAATAAACGACTGATTTACTGCTTATTTTAATGCTTATTGAGCTGGGTGGGGCTCAATTATGTAGGAGTGAGAGGGGAGCAAAGAGTGGAGGAGAGGATCCTGGAGTTTGAAATTTGATGTTGTTAATTACTTTTGGCAACTTGATTGGTAACTCAACGGAACGGAAATCCGATACATGCAGAAAAATGATTATGCTTAGAAACAACTACATATCTGTTGTTTAGTTCAACTTGTACGTGCTTGTACCTAACATATTTTTGAATCAAAAATATGAATAAAAGTTGGATTCAGACTTTTTTGCTCCTACTAGATTAGTTAATAAACCTAAAAATACTAATATACTGTTTTAGAAACAGTTCAAACAGTTCGAATCAATATTTGGGTAAGCCGAATCTTTTTGTATTTACAAATTATTTTTCTGCGTGTATTGTTGATACGGTGACTAATGGCTGTGAACTACTACGGTTTCACTATTGTGGACCCAGCGCGCAGTCGTGAAGGAATAATGGAAGTCAGTAAGATGTCCATTGTGATGCTAAACATCTCCAATTATACGATTTGGAAGTTCAAGGCGGAGATGTTGCTGACCAGGGAGGACCTGTGGCAGTACATCGAGGACGAGACTCCAGAACCGGTAACGGAAATTCGGAAAACCGGAGACCGGAAGGCAAGACCGACGATTGCGCTGCTTGTGGAAGACCAGCAGCATTTGCTGACTTGAAACACGAAGAATGCCAAAGAAGCCTGGAGAAGTCTCAAGAATCGTCATGAAAAAAACATCTCTTTGCTCCAAGGTTGCGCTGCTGAAACGGATTTGCAACAAATCGTTTAACGAAGGGGACGACACGCAGAATCATCTTTTCGAGCTGGAAGAGCTGTTCGCAAAGCTGTCATGCGCTGGATTGGACTTGGGTGAACAGTTGATGGTTGCCGTCGTTCTTAGGACCCTCTCCGATTCATTCGATACGTTGACGACGGACGGACGACTGGAGCTGGTAAAGAGTAAGCTGTTAGATGAAATGGCAAAGAGACGAAATCTAGGATCATCCAGTGCGGAGATGAAAGCAGGACTCTCGAAGGGTCTATGCCTAGTGGCACGGGCGCAGGCTTGAAGTACGACTACGAATGTAGAGCAATTCGTCTCCCAATGCCAAAACCTGTGATCTTTGTACGAATTTCATATAGTAGATTCCCCAGTTGCGCAGTGACGGAAGGTTTACTCGCGTTGTTGTATTTTGTACAACGCCTATGAACCGTTGACTTTATCTCGGTATATCTCGGGAAACCAGCAATAAATAAAATACTGTTTTCAGTAAACTTGATCCGCAGACAAAGATCTTTCAAATGGTGGAAAAAGTTCCATAAGTTTTTCACCAAGTGGCATTAGTATTCTAGTGAATTCTGTTTAGTCTTAGCATGCCTGTAAATCGGAGTTGGCGCGAGTAACGAAAGGTAAAGGATTGTGTTCTTACATGTGAGAAATTCATAATTTCAACTCTTCAGCTAATTTAAATGGTGGACCTGAAAAGGTCCGTTTGTTGATCTCGAATTCTCAAATTTCTGACTCGTGGTGTCCATTGTCTACTTTCGTCCATCAGATAGGTTATTGGTGGGTGGATTAATGGTGGGAATACTGTTTATCGGACAAACGCTACTGGTAGGATCTGTAATCAATTTTATGTGTATGATATTATGAGTCGCAAGCTAGCTGCTTGCCGATGTGTGATGTGTTGCCAACGCCAATGAAAGCCGCTGACCAAATGACGTGACGATCTGACGATGCGCAGTAAAAGCATAGCAGCCAAAATCATATCGTTCGCTGTCGATGGATTCTTCGGTTTGCTGGCGTCTCGTTTGGTGAATTTGGAAGTCTTCGTTGCCTTATCCGGAGAAGCAGCAACAACTGAAGTTCAATAATTTTCGATCGAATTGTAAAGGGCGTAAATTAAATACAATCATAAGGAAGATTAACCCACGACGGTAAGCAAAAATCTCCGAAAGCAAAAACCGTGCGGAGCGAAAACCAAACTGTTACGTTTGCTTTGATTGCGAGTGGACTTTTGAGCCATGCTGAATGGATCGTGGACTCGGGACTCGTGGATTCTTCGTGAAAGTCCAGGAAAGTACCGTGAAAACCGTTACTTTGCCCGTCGAAAAAATCGCGAAAGTGGAAGATGAATTTTGTGGTACCATGAAGACGGAAAAACCACCGAGTTGTCGCTAAGTTTGTTTCAAGCCTGGAAATGAACCTGTTGTCAGTTCCGAAACACGTGGAAAAGGGAGCTGCTGTGATGTGAACGAATGTGAACTGTGAACGACCAGTGAAATTACCACGACGTTGATTGCCAGCACGTGTGGCATAGAAGATTTGGACATCGTGATCCTAAAGCTCTAGGTGAGATGCTGAATAAAAATCTTGAAACCGGATTAAAGGTGTACGACTGCGGCGTTAAGCAAGGATGTGAATGCTGTCAAAGGGCGAAGCAGTGCAGAAAGCTGTTTCCAAAATGAGGGGCTTTATTATCACAGTCCTCACAGTTCTCACAGTGATCCGAAGCACCTTTTTCCCGCGCAAGGATATCCACAAAGCCACCTGGAGATCACCTGACCAACGTACAATGAACCAAATTAACCACGTTCTCATAGAGGGCCGGTTCTTCTCTAACATCACGAACGTACGCTCCCGTCGGGGTGCGGATATTGATTCTGACCATTACCTAGTAGCAGTACATGTGCGCTCACAGCTGTCCACCGTATACCGGACACGTCAAAGCCGCCCTCCTCGGCTGAACATCAGGCAGCTAGATAACCCACAAGCTGCCGAGAACTACGCGCGAGTACTGAATGAGGCACTGCCTTCTTCCGAGGAGTTAGGTGCTTCAAACCTCGAAAACGGTTGGGGCAGAATACGCTCGGCCATCGGAGAGGCCGCTACTGCGGCACTAGGTATTGAGCCTCGGAGTACACAAAATGATTGGTTTGATGGGGAATGCCAACAAGCGGTGGAGGAGAAAAAAATGCTTGGAAAAAGTATCTAAGTATTGCCACTAGAGAGAACCTGGCCAAATACCGACGAGCTAGGAACCAGTTGACCACGATCCTGAGGAGAAAAAAGCGCCAAAAGGAGGACAGAGATCGTGAAGAATTAGAACAAATATTCCGAGCAGTTTTATGAGAAGGTGAACCAAACTCGGAAGGGCTACACACCGAAACCTAACATGTGGGGGGACGAGGGAGGGAATCTAATTACAAACGAGCGCGAGGTGGTCGACACGTGGAAGCAGTTCTTTGATGAACACCTCAATGGCGAAGTCGCAGAAGGAGGCGGAACGGAAATTAACCTAGGAACGCCCATGGAAGATAGTGATGTCCTAGCCAGAGCTGCAAAAATTCAAAATCATACTGTTAAAATGCGCCGAAATGAGTTAGCTACGAAATCAGCAACCTATGATTCGTGCTACCTGATAAATGAATTAAGGGCGCTATCGTGAACGCCGCCGTCCAGTATGTGAACTTTGTTTTTCCTTTAGCGATTGTGGCAGTCAACTCACACATGCTATCACTGAGTCTGGACTTTAAAGAAAATCATTTTCATTTCAACTAAATGATTTTTTTCCTGGAGCGCCTATGCGTATCAAGAGTGTTTATAAAAATGCTTATAATATAATTTACATTGTGTGTTCAATCATGAATGGTTAGTTCAGACGCTATTAGAATTTCATTTTTTTTAGGTATATGCAGCAAAAGTTTTTGTTTAGTTGTACAATTATTGTGATTAGAATTGAAGTGTTAAGTAAAAAATCTTAAAACTAAATTCTTGTGTCGTAGACGCAATGCATGTTAACTGCCTGTGTGTCTAGAAGCGTTACTGAAAAAATCATTTCATTTGTTGAATGCTGATTTTTTTGATAACTGAAAGTAGCTCACTAGACTGCGTAGGGAAAGTAAGACGCGCGCAAATTCAAAATCAGCCTTTGGATATGTAGGTATCAAATATCTCCGAGTGCTATGATTTGATGTTGATGTTACAATAGAGGGAATATAATGAACTGATATTTTCCTTTTTTCAAACTCATTGTTTTCTGTCAACTGTTTTCAGCCCTGGTCCTAGCACCTGATCTCCAAGAAGTCAAACGATAAATCAGGCTGCTGAAGACCAATAAAGCCGCTGGGAAGGACCGCCTAACGGCAGAGCTTTATAAACATGGCGGAGAAACGCCAGCAAAGGCTCTACACTGCGTTATTTCGAGGATTTGGGAGGAGGAAAAGCTACCGGAGGAATGGATGGAAGGAGTGGTTTGTCCCATCTACAAAAAGGGTGATCGGCTTGACTGCTGCAACTATCGTGGTATTACGCTGGTAAACGCCGCCTACAAGGTACTCTCCCAGATCCTGTTACGCCGGCTGTCACCGATAGCACAAGGTTTCGTAGGGAATTCAGGCGGGTTTCATGGGGGCTCGCGCAACTACGGACCAAATTTTTACTATCCGACAGATCTTGCAAAAATGTCGGGAGTACAACGTGCCCACGCATCACATCTTTATTGATTTCAAAGCAGCATACGATACGGTCGATCGAGACAAGCTATGGCAGATAATGCACGAATACGGTTTTCCGGACAAACTGACGCGACTGATCAGAGCTACATTGGATCGAGTGATGTGTTTCGTACGCATCTCTGGGACACTCTCGAGTCCCTTCGAGACGCGATGAGGGTTGAGACAAGGTGACGGTCCTGCATGCTGTTCAACATCGCTCTTGAGGGGGTGATCCGACGAGCGGGCATCGAAACGAGAGGCACGATTTTTACCAAGAGTAGCCAACTTCTAGGTTTTGCAGATGACTTCGATATCATTGCCAGGAACTTTGCGACGGCGGAGGCAATCTACGCCAGACTGAAAGCGGAGTCTAGGAGAATTGGGCTAAAAATAAATGCGTCGAAGACCAAATACATGAAAGGAAGAGGCTTAAAGGAAACAAATGCGCGCCTCCCACGGACGGTAACCGTTGACGGCGACGAACTAGAAGTGGTAGAGGAGTTCGTGTATTTGGGATCGCTGGTGACCGCGGACAACAACACCAGTAAGGAGATCCAGCGGCGCATCCAAGCGGGAAATCGGGCCTACTTTGCCCTTCGTAAAACGCTACGATCAGGAAGCATACGCCGCCGCACGAAGCTAACAATGTGCAAAACCATTATTAGACCGGTAGTTCTTTATGGACTTGAGCGGAAAGTGCTGCGGACGATATTTGGCGGAGTATAAACTGAAAGCGGAGAGTGGCGGAGGCGTATGAATCACGAGCTACAGGCACTGCTTGGGAAGACTCCCATCTTACATCTAGCGAAAGTTAGCAGGCTACGGTGGGCCGGACACGTCGTAAGGATGCCGGACGACAGTGCGACGAAAATAGTTCTCTTCAACAACCCCACCGGCACCAGGAACAGGGGGCACAACGTGCACGATGGCTCGACCAGGTCGAAGGCGATTTGCGACTTCTGAGACGACTAGGAAATTGGCGACGAGTGGCCCAAGACCGAGTTGAATGGAGACGAGTGCTTGAAACAGCACGAGCCACCCCGGATCTATGCTGCTGAAAAAGAAGTATTCTCACAGTCACCTCACTTAAATTTTTTAGGCGAGGTGACAATTTCCGATTCTCACAGTCATCTGTGTGACTCCGCTCACCTGGGTGACTGTACATATCAAACGGGGAGCCGTTAGGTGAGGTGAGGTGACTGTGAGAATAGGGCGCGTGAGAGAAGTAAGGTGAGGTGAAGTGACTGTGAGAATAGGGCCCCAGTTGAACGAAAATCAGGTGACATCCTGGATCTTGTTCACACCGACGTATGTGGCCCGGAGGAAAATGTATCAGTATCTGGTTATCGTTACTTCATGACCGTCATTGATGACTATAGTAGGTTCTGTGTCCTATTTTTACTGCAAAAAAGGAAGAGGTTCCTGATAAGCTGAAGGAATACGTAGCACTTGTGGAAACGCAATTTGGACGAAAACCGAAAGTCATCCGATCGGACCAGGGTGGCGAGTACAGTGGAAACGAGTTAAAGGAGTTTTACAGGAAGAAAGGTACCAAACCATATCGACAACGTCTTCAAACAAGCTGGATTTCATCAGTCAACTGTAGATGCATGCCTCTATCTTTGCTAAGAATGCCTGGAGCTCGTTACTTTTCATCTACTTTGACGATATACTGGTCGTGTGCAGCAGCGAGGAGGAGTTTCAAGAAATCGTTACCACCTGAAACGATGTTTCAAGTCGACTGTGTTGGGCGACATCCAGCTGTTTCTTGGGATTCAAGTAACTAAATCTACAAAAGGTTGCTGTTTAAACCAACAGACATACATAACAAAACTCGCCAGTCAGTTTGGTCTCACGGATGCTAAAGGGCCCAAAATTCCGATGGATCCTGGATATCAGCAAAAGGAGGAGAATTCGGTGGAATACTAATAAGAAGCGACTTTTACCAAAGCCTGGTAGAAGGTTTGCTGTATATCGCGGTGAATTCACGACCGGGCATTTCCATTAGCTTCTCGATCTTGGGGCATTCCATCAGCAATCCAATGACCAAGGATTGGAACGAGGCCAAAAGGGTACTACGGTCCCTTGTACACACAAGACACTTTGTAGTGCAGCTCGGATCGACAAACGCTGCATTGGAGGTCTACTGTGACGCAGATTGGGCCGGGGACACACGGGACAGAAAATCTACTGTTGGTTTCCTTATTTTTCTCGGTGGCAGAGTTGTGAGCCTGGCTTCAAGCAAGCTATCGGCTCTATCAGCCACAGAAGCGGAGTTCATCGCACTAGCCGAAACATGCCAAGAACTTCAATAAATACTGAAGCTATTGAACGACCTCGGAAAGCCAATTGATCATCCGATTTGCATCCGCGAGAACAATCAGAACTGTATCTGGCAAGAGAAAACGAGAAGGCAGTTCAGCGATCGAAGCATGTTGATGTAAAATACAGTGGACCCCCGTTCGTTTGAACGATTCCTCATAGACTAATCTCAAGTTTTTAGTCTTGACCTTGAAATGCGGTCATACATATATATTAATATTTTTTTCCTCATGCCTCATGCGATTCCTCATGCACACTAACGGGGTTAGCTTTTAATTTGAACAACTGGTAACCCTAAATATGCTGGAGCTTGTGTGAGCTGGCTACCCTGTTCTTTGTTATTGTTTTGGTGGTTTGATTCAGTTGGCAGTTGCAAGCACCGAATATTTCATTCTCCGATCAGATTTCTACCATTTTCGTTGGGAAAACGCATTTTGAAACAGATTAAACACGCTACACTCAAAATAATCCGCACATAACTAATGGAAAATTTCCATATGAAAATCCTTATGATTATTAAGTGCCACATATAAACACAATCCGCCCAGAAGTACTCATGAACATTATATGCATATGAATAGTATGTGCAAATTTTAAAGATAAATTTTAAAAACACATAAATGGTAACTGTTTGGCACATAAAGTTCATTTACTGGGCACAGGAAAAAATCTATGTGTGAAACACATAGAAACTATATATGAAAAGTTTTCTCAGTGTAGATCAGTACAACCAAATCGTGTTTATGTGCATTGTCTGCATAAGCAAATGATGTCATATTGAGAATGACATTTGAACCATTTTTAATTTGCACGTCGTGCAAACCAACGGGGTTCAAATTAAAAACGGTCAAACGAACGCGGGTCCACGGTACTGCTTCATCAAAGACATGAAAAATAAGAATGTCATCAGTTTGCTGTACTGTTCGACCGAAGACATGTCAGATATGATGACAAAACCGTTAACAGGCATTAAATTAGCAAAACTAAGGGAAGCTACCGGAATTCTAGTCTTCGATGGCGAGGAGGAGTGTTAGTTTTCCGAATCGAACCAATCTGTGAATTAATTTTCAATTTATATCGAGAGGAGAAATACAGTTAGTCTTTAGTCAACTGCCAATCTATTCAGATCATTTCCTCGTTCCTTCCGAATATCCAATAAGGGGTGGTGTGGCTGTCAAACTGCATACATTGCCCATGTCCCATTCATTGGTTTTGGTACCTTTGGTTCTGGCACCTACTTACTGCTTGATTAATTTTAAAACAAAAAAAAAAACTAGGCAGAAAGCAGTTAAATACAGCCTTTAAGCTATAAACACTGACGAACTGACATGACACTTAGAAGAAAATCCTTTAAAAACCATCGTCCTACACATTTTGCTTGCATACTAGCACCCTCTGTTATGCATATTGCGGAGTAGCTTGCATTTGCAGGATTTTATGCTGTAGGGTTTTTACATTTGTATGGTTTTATACTGAAAACTCGAAGCATTACTCGCGCGCCGCGGTTTGGTTTGGTTTGTTGCGAAACATGTTTTTTTGAAAAATAAGTGGTTTTTGATTGGACGATGAAATTAACGCGAGTGTCTCGTCTGTTTGTCTGTGCTATAAATTAACTATTGCACCTGGTAGAAGTGGTACGCAAATTCGTTTTTTAATAATATTTATCCTGTACTTACTAAATACATTGAAGAATGCTTGTCAAGCAAGGAGGGGTGCAGTGTGGATGCAATAACGAAAAATAGATGGTTGAAATTGCTAAATTGCAATCATATATGGAAAACGCAGAAAATATTGTCAATTGCAAGGAAAATTGTACCATCCAAAGTGCGATATCGCTCATAAAAGTGTTATTTTGCGTTAAATTGTTTCGGTATCTTCGGCGCACTTTTTCGTTATCTTCCCAGCAATAAGTGCGCCGAAGAGACCGAAACGATTTAAGCTAAAAAAGCACTTTTATGAGCGATTGCGCCCTTATTGATTGGACAATTTTCCTTGCAATTGACAATAACCACACTAATAGGGTGTTTGCAGAGTGCATATGTATTGGAGATCTGTTGGGCAGGCAAAAGTGACAGCTCCATATAAAACACACGGGCTGGGAAGAGCAAAATTTTTAAATGATTTATTTTCTTCATTTAAAATAGAAATTACAAATTGCTTCATACATAGGTAATATATCTGTTTACTAAATAAAAAAAATATTTTCAACAAATAAGCTAAGACGCGGTAGCAATGATCAAAAATGGAACTATGACCTATGTTAGCGGGAAAAAATTAAACAAATATCAATAGCCAGCAGTTGCTTTCGGCTAAGAAAGCAATTTATTATGCTAAAACCAATTTTATATTCCGTTAATTTCAACTTGGCCTATGCCGTATATTGCTTCAAAAACAGTATATTTGGGACACCGATTTAACGCGAATTCAATGAAACCCTAGTTACCAAAAGTCAGCATATATTTCAGGGAACATTTGTCGGTTACTTTGACTATTAGTTGCTTTAAAATGATAAATAATTTTAGAAAAAATGATAATTTTGTCCAGCACATTTTTGCTGCATCGAATAGGAAAATATGCAATGTGTGCCCAACAGATGTCTTGCATGTGTGTGTAGCAAAAGCCCTATAATTTTCGCGTAGGACTGTAAATAGTAACACCCGGCAGGGCATGTGGTTCGCTGGTACTTGTACCTTTGAACCTAGGGGTTTCCAGTAAGGCGTATAAGTGCGTAGTAACCAGAGATTACTTTTGTAATCATTTACGAATTAATTAGGTAATCAATGGTAATCAGTATAGTAATCAATGATAATCTTAAGTAAGCATTGGTAATCATGATTAACTTTAAGAGATTAAGATTAAGAGATTGATTACTGGTAATCAGAGGTAATCAGTAAAGTAATCAAAAGTAACTTTTTTCGAAGGTGTGTAGTAATTATTGCTATTGGAAACCCCTTGCTTTGAACCATAGAGGCGCTGGACAAAAGGAGACTGCAAAACCCACTCATCAAGACGCGTCTGGTTGTGTTATAGACACAAATTCGCTATGTAAGCACAAATCGATCTCTTGCACTCTCATGGCTTGCCATATGGAAAGTTTGTCTATCCTTTTCACTCTTTAACAAACCTGTGCACAGACTTCACAAATAGAACAAACTTGGGAAGGTGGCAGCACCGTTTCGCGCACATAGCGAATTGTGCCTCTTCCTACGTCTATTGTAGGTAATCACTGATCGAGAAGTTTAAATCTAACTGGTTTTTACTGGCAGGACGACGACACTTCCAAGACCCTTCCAGCCTTCCAAGAAATGGTTTATCCGACGAAATCAGCAGCCCATATTCCTGTTTCCGCAAATTGACATGGTAAGGGTTTTCACTGTTGAAAAGTACATCAAACGCCAGATGCTGGTGCTCTTTTCCATAGCGCATTGATTGCTTCTGGATTGATCCGTTTGGGTAGCAAATTTTACGTAACAGCGACTACGAGGGTTTGCTTAGTTCGTTCGACAAATTTCTTTTAAATTGATGCAGTTAGTCTTCCTATGCGAAATAGACTACAAAGCTTGCTAGCACTTTGCAGCTTGGTCATTTTGGTGATTTTTTGTAGCATTGCTTCTTCTTTTGCCATAGAATGACATGTCATTTCGGCTAACGCAAGCTGTTCGTCCTTTGACTTATCTTGATACGTGCTATCGTATTATAGATACGATCAACTTACAATTAAAATTCAACTTGCAGATCATTATGTTCTTTATTAATTATGTTCTTTATTTCTTTATTGCAGATCATTATGTTCTTTAATTACAACCGTTGCATTGAAAAGTCCCTGCCCCTCAAAAGCTCATCATGCCAGATACGCTCACATTTTGGTTTTGTAGGGCAGAGAAGAACTGACTGTAACGTGCTGTAACGCTCTTCGTTTAAGGGTGTTACTGGACCCCGTTTGATCCGTCTACCAAATGAAATCTGACGAACTTCTTTGTACAGATTTTCATTGGCAGTCACTAGTGGTTTGTTCCAGTAGGCTGGCAAATCAGTGATAGAAATATAAAAAATACGAGAAATAACTGTAAAAAGACTGCAACAATATTGTAACGTATATGTTCTGACCCAAGTGTCAGTGGTATATATTATTAGACACTTCTATTTGATTATGCCGTAAGAGGCCAATAATATATACCGCCAACACTCTGACCAAAACATATCCGTTACCCTGACTGCCATGTTAAGTTTTATTTATCAACTCGATCAAAACTACTTACTTTTTGGTCCAACACCTTTCGCCGGATATCATCGAGTACAAATAATGTTGCACCAACATGAGAACAGGTCTCCAGCAAACCCATAGCACAATCGCAGTGAGCTGCCAATATTTTTCCGATTGTTCTCACTATAACCTATGGTTTAGGTGGCTGTTTAGGAAGATTTAACGAAGGCATGACCTTTGCACTATGTAGTGCTCGCCAAGTCTCCTGCCTCCAACGTGTTTTATGCAGCCTTGCTGAAACCACAGATTTGCATGCATGCCTTTCGTGCTGCCTTTGGTTCCCTCGTAAAGGGATTTGGTTCGAGAACCATAAAATTGTATATGTTAGTAAAACTTACATATAACAGTATATCCTCTGTCCGCACACCGTGCGGATCTTGCCCATAAAAGTTTTTCGGCATAACTCCGTTGGGCTTCTGACGAATCCTGCAAAATGCTAACGCTGTACAAAACAGGTCATCGCTGTACAGATCAGGACTTGAGACAGTAACTTTGCTTACGAAAGACATACGTGCACTTGCCGTATTTGAAATCTTTAAGTTATCTGCTCAAATGTGTATTTCAGAGAATACCTGGGAATACCATGTCTGGGAATACCTGGGAATAGTGCAGATTTTTTTTTCAAACGTTTTATAACTTCATAAATATGCACCTAGCGTCAAACAGTCTTCACAGAAAATATGTATTTCAACATACTAAATAACTTTGTAGAACATTTGAAAGCAATAAAATAATCATTTGCAAAGTTATTGAGTGTAATTGATTTTTAAGTGCTCTTTTTTAACACATCATTATTATATTTCGTAACCGGTAAGAGATAGATAGTTACTTTATTCAGCCAAGTTGCTTATTTTAGTATTTTCTGCAACATTTGAAGTAAAAAACCTTTTTTTAACTATTTAAGAAAACAAAAGTTTGTACCACCCTAATAGGTGGATTCATGGTCACCCTAATAGTGCAGGAAGATGCGCTATATTGTATTATTTTACTTCTCTGAAGACACAACCCTTGAAAAAATACACATTTTTCATCAAACGGTTTTTAGCCTAAAAACAGTTATATCTTATCAATTAATGCAGAAGAAGCAAAACAGTCTTCAGCAAAAATATTCCTCTTTTATGTGCAAAATGTTGTCTAGAACATCACATTGAGCTGTCTGTTGAAATAAACATGTTACAAGAAGAAATGTGATTTTAGGGGTCGTTTATAAACAAAAGACTATTGCTGAAAATGTGTAAAATGTAGAAGTTTCATATCTTCAGAAAAAATACTTGAAATTGGTTTATCTTTAATTTTTTGAAACCAAAAAGGTGAAAAAAAAATTTACTCAAAAAGTTATTACTTAAATTGTTGTTAAAGTAACACGTAAATATTGGACGACCCCTTCCAAAGATGCATCATTTTTTCATTCAAAAAGTTGCCGAAGACCACATTGAGCTGAGACACGCCGTTGAACCGCAAATATGTTTGTTCCGAAATTTTAATTTCTGGCCCATAGTGCAGTGTCGTTCTCTTCAAGAACCCCATCGGCACCAGGAATAGAGGCAACGAACTGGTGACGAGTAGCCCAGGACCGAGTACAGTGGAGAGGAATTCTTGATACGGCAAGAGCCACCGCTGGCAAAGCAAGTATTTTTTTCGAATATTCGCATCTCCAGAACCAAGCTTCGCAGAATAAACAATGCTTTTGAAATAAGCAATATCCTAGACAATCGGAAAGTTTCCTTCGGAGTTTTACGGCAAAATAGCAGATATCGATTTCTTAGAATATTCTTTTCATCAGTTAGTCCGTAAACTACGCTCTTATGTAAAATTTAATGGAATTCCAAGAACTTTCAATCTATTTTGTAGGATAATTTGGAAAAATGTCCACTTGTAAAATATGGCAAAGAAGAATAAATCATGCTTCGTGCATAGCACTGTAGGAAGAAGACAAAAATAAATTTCATGAATACATACGAAAAAAATCCTTAAGCAAATAATTAATTAATTAATAAATTAATAAGCAAAATATGTTTATTTAAAGAAAGCACCATCAGGTCATCTATACCTATAAAGAAGGATTTCTGTCTGTCTATCTGTCTGTCTGTCCGTATGTTCCTTATAGAATCGAAAACTACTGAACCAATCGGCATGAAAATATGCATATAGAGGTTTTTTGGGGCCAGGAAAGGTTTTAGTGATGGTTAGAAACCCCTCCCCCCACTAAGAGGGGGGGGCTCCCATACAAATGAAACACAAATTTCTGCATAACTCGACAACTAGTCAAGCAAATAGAACACAATTTGGCATGTGGGTGTTTTCGGTGACAAAAATTTATTCTATGGTAAATTGAGACCCATCCCCTCTTTATAAGGGAAATCATAACTCCTCTCCTCTTTAAAAGGGGGGGCTTCCATACAAATTTCCTCATAACTCGAGAACTAATCAAGCAAATGGAACCAAATTTGGCATGTGAAGGTTTTCGAGGGCAAGAATATTTTCTATAGTAAATTAGGACCCCTCCCCACTTTAAGAGAGGGGGCTCCTGTACCAAAGAAACACAATTTTCCTCATAACTCGAGAAGTAATTAAGCAAATGGAACCAAATTTGGCATGTGGGTGTTTTTGGAGACAAAATTTTTTTCTATGATGAATTGGGACCCCTCCCCGTTTTAGGAGGGGGGGGGGATGCTATACACATGAAATACAAATTTCCTCATAACTGAAGAACTAATCAAGCAAATGGAACAAAATTTGGCATGTGAAAGTTTTCTAGGGCATGAATATTTTCTATGGTGAATTAGGACCCCTCCCAACCTTAAGAGGGGGGGCTCCTATACAAATGAAATACAAATTTCCTCATAACTCGAGAACTAATCAAACAAATGTAACCAAATTTGGCACGTGGGTGTTTTTGGAGACAAAAATTTTTTCTATGATGAATTGGGACCCCTACCCACTTTAGGAGGGGGGGGGGGCTCCTATACAAATGAAATTCAAATTTCCTCATAACTCGAGAACTAATCAAACAAATGTAACCAAATTTGGCACGTGGGTGTTTTTGGAGACAAAAATTTTTTCTATGATGAATTGGGACCCCTACCCACTTTAGGAGGGGGGGGGGCTCCTATACAAATGAAATTCAAATTTCCTCATAACTCGAGAACTAATCAAGCAAATAGAACCAAATTTGGCATGTGGAGGTTTCTGGAGGCAAAAATATTTTCTATGGTGAATTAGGACCCCTCCCAACTTTAAGTGGGGGTGCTTCTACACAAATGAAATACAAATTTCCTCATAATTCGAGAACTAAACAAGCAAATGGAACCATATTTGGCATGTGGGTGTTTTTGGAGGCAACCATTTTTTCTATGATGAATTAGGACCCCTTACCTTTTTAAGAGGGGGGCTCTCATACAAACGAAATACAAATTTCCTCATAACTCTAGAATTAATCAAGCAAATGGAACCAAATTTATCATTTGGGTGTTCTTGTAGGCAAGAATATTTTCTATGGATTTCCCCACTTTAAGAGGGGGGGGGGGGCTCCTATACAAATGAAAAACAAATTTCCTCATAACTCGAGAACTAATCTAGCAAATGGAACCAAATTTGACATGTAAGTGGTTTTGGACGCAAGATTTTTTTCTATGGTGAATTGAGACCCCTCTCTTCTTTAGAAAGCGAGTTATGGCCCATCTCCCCTTTAAGAGGGTGGGCTTCCATACAAATGAAATGCAAATTCCTCTTATCTCGAGAACTAATCAATCAAATGGAACCAAATTTGGCATGTGGGAGTTTTAGATGGCAGAATTTTTTTCTATGGTGAATTACGACCCCTTCCCCTTTTAAGAGGGGAGCTCCCATACAAATGAAATTCAAATTTCCTTATAACTTGAGAACTAATCAAGCAAATGGAACCAAATTTGGCATGTGGGAGATTTTGGAGTCTTGAATTCATTTTACGATAGTTAGAGACCTCTCACCCCTATGGGATATGGACTCTCATACAAATAAAACAGAAATTTTTGCGAAACTCAAAAACTAATCGAACTCGGGAAATTCGAGACTCTTCCATAAAACATTAGTCAATACAAGACCACAAAAACTATCTATAGTAACACTAGATCATTCAGGACGAGACGGTCGCGAGTGTTGCCGGTGACCCGCCGTCCACTGGGGGGCTTGCAAAACTCGAGATTGTGACAAAGATCATCCGAGATTTATGATTATGTACAACACAGGTTAATTTGTGGCAATACGAAGTTTGTCGGGTCAGCTAGTTACAAATATTTAAAAAAGTTTTTGTCCCTCCGGTGTTGGGCCACTGAAGGGGGGGGGGGGTCGAAAAAAAAACAAAGAAAATTTTTTAATCTAGCAAAAACAAAAATGGATTTTAGGCATTTTCACTTAAAGTTTAAACGTGAAAACCAAATCTATTCTTGCTTTTAATAAATACGTTGTTATTTTTCATGCAAAAATCTACGAACAAAAAGACAAAAACGAAAGAAAACTTTTTTGGCCGAGTTTCGGAAATTTCACTGTTTGAACTTCCATTTCTATTTCGTGCTAGAAGCGTTAACTCAACTCGTACACTCATTTTTCGAGTTTTTCAGGCTGTACAGCCCACAGACAATTGATTTTATAAAAAAAATAACTCATATCCTACAAATTATTTTTTTGCCCCCCGAAAGCCAATTTTGAAGGGCGGGGGGACAAAAACTTTGAAAATGATTTGCAATGGCCTTACTGCTGAGAAATATTGATGATTGTATTGAAATGGCAGCAAAGAAATTCCATACGTGGTGGTGGTTACGATCTATTAGATATAATTAATTATAATATCCATTATTGTAAAAGTATTACTCAGTGTTTAGTTTCATGTATTCATTTTTTCGAGCAAATTAGTATGATGAACAGCCGAAATTAACAACCGATATCGGTACTGTTTATTTGTAAAACACCACATCATTGTCAGTGAACTCGTAAACGAAACTAGGCAGCTAATTTTTATAGGTTTTCGGCTTGGGTGGTTTTACACTCGTTACGGTATCATTAGAGTTTTTACTTGATGTATGGTTAGTACGGTCGAAATGCAGCTGGAAAACTGATTCGGCCGGTAAATGTAGCTTCAAACCATAGTCAAGAGTAGGAGCGGCCGTTTATTGTGCGGATCATCGTTACTGTAATTATGGCTTACTTCAAGTCAGGTTCCGCGCTATGGTTGTTTGGCCCATCCGTTCCGTGGTCTTCATTATTTGTTTGACCGATTGTTTGTTTGTTTTAACATCTTTTATGTTAGTCAATCCATTGAGCTGCGGTGTGTTCTGCCGATGGGGTTTTTGTTTTATAGCATTTTCTCCCTAACGATGAATTATTGGAAATTTGAGGTTTCTGGTCTATTCCAACCAAATATTGTGTGGTGTTCGTCTACCGAAAAGGGTAGTAAAATTGCGGCTTTTCTTTGAACTTTCCGAAAATGTTTTAATCTGCATTTCAAACTCAGCCGCTCCTCTGTAAGAAACAACCTCAACTCCCTAGTAAAAATATTCTTTTTTGCTCGGCGAAATAAAATGTGCAGTCAAATACTTTCCCGCCCAAGCAGTTGCTTCATCTCTGGCGGTCGTTCGAACCGAAATAAAGCTGGTCCAATTGTTGTCTCAGCACTGGTTGGTTTCCCTTTTCGACACCGCGACTTTGGCCATTAATCTTAATGCCGTATGGGAACTCTGGTATTTACTGGATGGGGCACACACACTGGCATGAAGATCGTTTAGCACTTCGACTTCAGGCTACGTAAGGTTTCAGAGATTCTGTTAACGAAACAGTAAGGAATTTCCACTACATTTTTATCTAATCCGTCACTCAACAACAGTCGCTGTGAAAATTCCTAAAAATAAATTATGTCGGATGTCCACTTTTATTTTTGCATCTCGACTGGAGTTATGTTAAAAGTGTCTCTTTTCAACTTCATTAAATGTTGTCTTCTTGTATGCAGGAATGGTACCGGAATTCCAGCTGAAATATACACATTTCATTTCAATGTACCAGTTAGTAACTGATCTGCGGTACTGTGCTTCTTGAGATATGGAATGAATATTTCTATTTTTAGTCCAAAAGATGCAAACTGAATATTATCGATTACATTTATCGTAATGCAAGTAAATAAATTACATTTTGGTATAATTATGTATTATTTGCGCGCTAAAAATGTGAGATTTTAGGGATGGGTGGGATGAGATGTAGAATTTTACGTTATTTCGTCCTATACTAAATTGATAGCTCAATAGCTTTTATACATTGTAATTGTGAAAGCTAAAAGACTTCATAATCAGCTGTAAGAGTACAGGACAATTGACGACGTACATTTCAATATGGCCGAAGTCTACCATATAAGCAAACCGAGGGAGGGTTCTATCACAGAGAACAGATTAACAGGCTCGAAGGAAGTAATCGATTTTGTGTGTGTAAAATCTGTTAGCAGCGCCCTCCAGAAATAGTTTGCCAAATGCATCAAAAAATATCCATGCACCTTTATCAATATTTCTTTGTGCTGGAGTTACATAGCAGCGATGGCAGTGACATCCAGATTTAGTTTACCACTTACTGCTCGAGGGGCGCTCTATTGAAGGATTACTCGTAGATTACATAAAACCCTTTTACACACTTTTTGTCAATTACCTGGTAGTCTGTTCTCTGTGGTTCTATTGTGTACGCCGGCCCAGTAAAAAAGAAACCTCACTCTAGTTCGAAAACAGACACTGATGAAGCCTGCAAGCCGTAGGCGAAATACGTATCTGTCGTGAATGAAATAAACAATGAAATTCAATCGGAAAAAGTTTTCTTCTCTTTAATTTCAAGCTTCGTATTCCACTAAGACACTCCAATAATTTCACTCATTCGGTATTTACGTGTTGTACTACGGCCCTATTTAAATGTTAGTCGCCTATTGAGGAGTAGTGCTACGTACGATCTTATTGACTAAAATCTGTTTTTACGTTCATTTTACGTCCAAAATTTGAATTAACGTCCTCTCGTTTTACATCCGAAATTTGAATTACCTGCCTCTCGTTTTACGTCCAATATCTGAATTAACGTCGTCGTCAAAAATCATTGGGTGGTTTTAGAAAATTCGATTTAATGTCCACTTTTTTACGTCCAAAAATTTAATTAACATCATCTCTTTTTACGGCCAAAATTTGAATAGACGTCCTCTCGTTTTACGTCTAAAATTTGAATTAACGTTCTCTTTTTTACGACCGATTTTTTACGTCCCCCCAATAGTGGATGTAAAACAAGATTTGAGTGTACTCATCTATCAGTCATGAAAATTTTAGAATAGAATTGTTTTTCTTTCCTGTTCTATGACAGGAAAACTTAAACAATTCATATCTCTTGAACCAAGCTACAATGCAAAGGTTTTGACGTAGGACTACGTCTTACGGCAAGTTTTTGAGATACGGTGTCATTCCAAAAAATCGAAAAATGCGAGCGTCACGAAAAATGAAAGGTTTTGAGCGCTAATAGCTCAGCGGTTTTCCGATCGATTTTCAATATTCTTACACCAATCGATCGGAAAATCTTCTAAGAATTGACCCAAATGAAGAAAAGTATGGATTCTTGATGTTTAACTATTAAAAAATTGAAAATAATGAACCTATGTTTTACCAGAATTCTCGCTTCGTGATTGGTTGGAAGATTCTTTGCAATGGTCTAAACCTATACAAATTTGATATCTGTGCTTGGGAAGTAAGCCAAAACAAGTGACAAGCTTCCTCATTTCAACAAGATTTCTTAACACCGCGGTTAAACCTAGACCATTTTGATGTCCTTGCTTGGGAAGTACACCTGAAAGAGTGACAAAGCCCCCTCGTGCCAACAGATTTCATATGAACGCGATTAAACCTAGTCCAATTTGATGTCTGTGTTAGGGAAGTGTGCCAGAAAAAACGACACAAGTTCGTTGTCCCAACAGATCGCAAAATCTTTACTGCGAGACGTTTAAACCTCGGCGAATTTGAAAAATGTGCTACAGCTGTAGTGTTCGGTTATAATAGGACTCTGTATGAATACGCATGCTTGCCATTTCATTAGAAGTGTAGTGAAAAGATGTGCTGTTGATAAAATAGGATTGAATTGGTAAAATCTCTTCAACGATGGGTAATAAAAACAATCTTTAATTTCAGTAAGGTAGCAGGAAAGCAGTAGTTTGTGTTCTTGATTTTGTTAAATTGTTTTCAAATGCACAATCTTTTGAGAATTGAACGTATGCAATGTTACTACTTTGATAAATGTTACATACAACGCATGTAGCATGTATATATGTTGCATATAGCATGTATACATGAAGAATCGAATGATTACAAGCATGAATACATGCTACCATCACTACAAAGAGACTTACGTAGTCCTGCGTCACCTATATATGCGGTCGTGTCTTGTACACAACCCCTCTGATTTTTGTACTATCAATGTGAGAAAATTAATTTTTTGACTTTTCTTGCGTGTTTTCCATCACTGTGAAATGAAATGTAGAAAACTTTTCACAGATATTATTTGCGATGATAAATATCTGGATTGCTGGATGGCTTTTTAGAGAAAATATAGGTACCGTGACCGCTCCTAATTCTGCGCAGCTCCTAATTCTGCGCATTTTTTTTAACATTGTGCATAACTATGATCATTGCGTTATTTTTTTATAAATGTCTGTTGAATATTACGTCATTATTCACAAACGGGCCATAATATTTGAGAGCGAAATAATTTAACGTGAAACTGATAGTATTCTATATGGCAGAAAACATCGTCGTTAGCACCAACGCTAAGATTGTCCTTCTAGAAAATTAACAAATTTATGATCGAAATTCTTTGCAATCATCAAATTACCCAGCATAATTAGAAAGAATAATTAATTTTAGTCATGTTTTAGACAAAAAGAGTGATTGCATGCATTGCTTTCCTTAGAAAAATGCGATGCAATAATGCGCAGATTTAGGCACAGATTTTTTTTCAGGTTCCAAATTCTGCGCAGTCATGTATCCTACGAAGAAATCGCGAAAGAATACGCAACCTCACCCGAATGGCTGAGGTATAGAGGCATGAAAATTCAAGTAGAATCTTTAACTTGCATTGATTGGAATCCTGTGGGGTGTATCGGGGTCCGAAGCTACGAGCGCCAATTAATGAAAACATGTCTTTTATTTTTTTAATGTCCAACCTCATGGGGCTGTCAGAGAGTGGGGAAGTGGTTTCTATATGAAAACACTATTTTTAGTATAAGTCTAAAGTGTAATGTTCAGTATGTAGAAAACCCAAATCAATTCGCCCTTCACGTTATCGAGAATAAAATATTTAAAATGAGGCAATCAAAATGATAACAATATTCTTTTGCCACCCGAACAGCACAAGAAGGCCGGATCAAGAAGGCTGGATAATGCCGGATTTTTTGGTGTGCTTTCAGCGTATAAAGACATAAACAGCATGGCAGGAGTATTTATTTTCACTTTTTGGGTGCGCAGAATTAGGAGCAAACATGCGCAGAATTAGGAACATGGACAAGAGAGTGCGTAGAATTAGGCACCGTGGATAAGTTTACAAAACAAAAAATATACTCAATTGTTGGTCGACTTATAATTCCCATATTTTTTACCAGATATTATAGACCGTAGCACTACACGTTGCTGCTATCCACGTTGTTAATTTGAATCTAGAATACTTAGAATAGTGGAAGAATCATAAAAATGTCTTAACTGCGCAGAATATGGTACGTTCACGGTACCGTGAGATTCGGAGGCGTATTATCAGCGGAAGTCGTGCTTACTATGGGCTCCCAAAGCAATTGCGGTCGAGCAGACTAAGACCCCGTACAAAGTGCACCCTGTACAAGACACTTATTAGACCGGTTGTTCTCTACGGGCATGAAAC
The DNA here is from genome assembly GCF_943734655.1 of Sabethes cyaneus. Taxonomy (NCBI): domain Eukaryota; kingdom Metazoa; phylum Arthropoda; class Insecta; order Diptera; family Culicidae; genus Sabethes; species Sabethes cyaneus. The sequence goes on from NC_071354.1 coordinate 139,229,613, forward strand.
ATGGACAATGCTCGAGGAGGACCTGCGAGTGCTCGGAGATTTCGAACGACGAGTGCTAAGAACGATCTTCGGCGGCGTACAGGAGAGCGGAGTATGGAGGCGGAGGATGAACCATGAACTCGCACAGCTCTATGGCGAACCCAGTATCCAGAAGGTGGCTAAAGCTGGACGGATACGATGGGCAGGACATGTTGCAAGAATGCCGGACAACTACCCTGCAAAGATGGTGTTCGTCTCAAATCCGGTAGGAACAAGACGACCAGGAGCGCAGCTTGCAAGATGGTTAGACCAGGCGAAGCGAGATCTGGCGGAGAGTACTCGGTGTCCGAGGAATTGGAGAGCGGTAGCCCTCAACCGAGTTACATGGAGAAACTTTGTTCAACAGGCTACCTAAGTAAGTATAGGTACCGTAATCCGGGGGTTAATTGATCACGATTTTTTGGAAATTTTTAATATTTCCGTTATTTTAAGTTTATTTCTTTCTCAACTATTTTTAAAACTATTACTGACCTTCAGGTCAAAAACTGTGATAGGAGCCTCTGTTGAAATATTTTGTTAAATATTAGTTTGAAAATGTTTTACTGCCAAATTTTAAAACATCGCGTTGGGGTGAAAATAATCAATCCATTGTTCATCATTTTTTAGTGTAATGTATACAGAAAGAATATAGAAATTTACTAATATTTTTAGTTACGGGAATTCAAATGAAAACTTAAAAGTTGGGTCCTCTTATAAAACCTACTTCGTCCGAATGAATAAGGAGGAGGTCTTATTTCAGCAGTTTATTGTTATTCGTAACTTTTAGGTATAAATTTGGTTGGTAATTGTCAATGAACTAAATAATAATTCTCTACTTGGTAGTTTTTATTTTGATGAAAAATAATATAAAAAAACATGGTTAACCTTCGGTTACTTGCGCTGTTGTATTTTGTACAACACTTGTAGATTTTTAGATGCCATTTAGTTTTAAACATTTGTTTTATTTTTTTTATTTATTTTCGAGCTGACCTGGCAAACTTCGTATTGTCACAAATTAAACTGTGCTGTACCTAAACTGTAAATCTCAGATGACCATTGTCACGATCTCGAGCTTTGCAAGTTTCTGAGGAGTTCTGATTCATTTTAGCAGTTACGTAACTATGAAACCATGGGTAGTTTTATATACAAATTTTCAATTTTTTCTCCAAGTAAAGTAGAAAACAACTCCCCCATTGCTAAGCCAAAAAAAAAATAAAGCTGATATGATTTAAGTATTCGCTGTGATTGTATAACATTTCGCTGAATACCAATTCTCGGTTGACCATAACGCGGAATATAATGTTTCGCGGAATACCATTTCACGAAAAATCCTTTCGCGACCCGACTGAAGGAAAGTAGTGGAGGTCAGTAGACCTAAGAAAACAAATAAACCTAGACAGCGGCGATTTCCGTCGGGAAGCTGCCCGCCGCAGTGGTCGGCACTTCCGACGGCGGGTCGCCGGCAATACTTGCGGCCTGTTTTTGTGGTATTGTTATTGACTAATGTTTTATAGAATAGCCTAAAATTTCTTGAGTTCGATTAGTTTTTAAGTTACCGCCATCCGGGGTGAGATTGTGCCACGGGGTTGAGATTGTGCCAAAAACCAAAAATGTTTTATTTGTGAAAATTTATTATATCTATAGAAATTGGTGACCTAAATTCAAAATGATGATGAACATGACATATTTATTCATAACTTAGGATAGAACACAGATAATATTAGCAAACTATTTAGCCTAAACAGGGTTTCAAAGTACGCGATCAAAAATACGCGGAAATAACGCTTGTAAAAAATGTCCCGCATAAACCAACCCAAACAAGAAATCGCATCAACTTGCTATCTTGAAGGTATATAAACTAATCATTTACAATGTATTGAAAGGTTATTATGCGTTGGATAAGTTTTGATTACGAAAATAATATTTTTCGAAACTTTGTACTTTTCGAGCTTCACGGGGGTGAGATTGTGCCAAGCCGTAATGATTGATCCAATTTGTGGATTTCACATACACAACAAAAATACGTCAGTATAGAGCTTTCTGACAGCTCAAGCACCCACACTAGCGAACACGAAATACGCGTGTATATACATGATGTTTACCTCATTTTGGGGAACAGCTGATGCTGGAGGAACAAACCGAAAAATAGCGATTACTAGTTGTGTTTCTCCGTTTGCCACACTACAGAGCACATATTTCGGTCAAATTTTCCATCCTGTTCCAAATTCAAGCACATATTTTGAAAATTTTCTGGTATTGAAGCCAGCGGAAGACGAAATTCATTCTGTACCTTGGTGACAAAGAAATGTATCCCTTTTGTTTACTGTTGTTGTTTGCCTCATTTTCAAGCACCAATACACACATAACTGGAAAGCTCTATACACCAGCACACTCACATTCTTTACTATTGAGCATAATATTTTGACAGATTAGATTGCAACATCCATTTTGGAGCAAACAGCATCATAGGTCTGCTAAATAATTTAAACTAATTTTTACTTTTTCTCTGGAAATTTCAGATACTTTGAATAAACACTCTAATATAAGACGAATATATTATACCGTGTAGAAACTGCCAGTTTTAAGGAGGGGAGAGGGGAGTGGGATGGGCCACATGTTCTGCGGCCGCGGGTTCTCGAACGAAGTAATGGTTACTTTTGTTAAATGATCAAATAGGTATGCCCCCTTAGGATACACCCTTCATATATCTCCCCCTTGTTAACCCTAGAAACGCTACTGGATATATAAAGGCTGTCCATTGACTACGAACTCACTTTTAGTTATTTCAGACCTCTCCGAGTTATTTTCGTTCATACTTGTTGTCTGATGCGTTGGTTTTGGCCGACCCCCTGCCCCTAATAGTCCACTTAGTTCATGGACGGCCCCAAGTGAACTACTTTATATTGATATTTATGTGTATTGTTTATAAACATGCTAATGTTCACTGTTTAGGTTTTTAGCCTAATTTTATGTTTTTGGCACAATGTCACCCCCTAGAAGGGGTGAGATTGTGCCAAAGTTCATGCACTTCCAGTAAAATTAGGTTTCATTGTAACTAAATCATCTCTACGGTAGTAGTTAATTGAACAATTTAGTATATATTGACAGGTTTGAAATCAACTTAGTTCCTAAATTGTGTGTATACTGAGCTAAAGAACAAAAATATATGCTTTTTTGGCACAATCTCGCCCCAGATGACGGTATGCAAAAATTTCAGTTTTTTTTGTATGAGAGTCCTTATCCCCCTACCACAGGGTCGAATCCGTCGTCCTTATCCCCCGCCCGCCGTCGAAAGCGCCGGTCACTACGGGGGCAGTCCCCCGCAGAGATCACCTCTATTTAGGTTTATTTATTTTCCTACGTCTACTGACCTCTTTTGCTTTCCTTCAGTTGAATCCGAACGAGCGACAGCGAGTAAGGAGAGGATAACCCCTGCGAAATTCCGTGAAAAGGTACATCCCGTGTTTTTCGACAAAATGGTATATCGCGAAACTTTATATTCCGCGTTATGGTCAACCGAGAAGTGGTGTTCTGCAAAATGGTATTCGGCGAAACGTTATATAATCATGGCGAATATTTTAATGCTATCCGCTTTATTTTATCAGGCTAAGCAATGGGGAGAGTTGTTTTTTACTGTACTGTGAGGAAAATTTGTATATTAAACCACCCATGAACTCCTCAGACTCTTGCAAAACTCGAGATTGTGACAAAGATCATCTTAGATTCACGATTTATATACAACACAGTTTAATTTGTTTAATACGAAGTTAGTCGGGTCAGCTAGTTTAGGTATATTTTAAAGATATAGTTGGTAGGGGAGATGCATTAGCCTTCGCCCCCTCCCCAATCTTTGCAACCAGGTCAAGGTTGTTTTTACTATATATCTCAACCTTTAGGCATAGTAAAAAATGTATGTCTCCTTCCAAAACATCAAATCTTTTTGCATTTTACATCAATTGCGTATAATTTCTTATTTTATTTATGATGAAATTTAAACTTTATAATGCCTCCATTGAAAACAACACTGTTTTCTTCGGATGTGGAAAACTGAGCTTATTTTGAAATGTCGGGAAAAAGCATAAAATAATGTTATGTTTGAAACGTTTTAACTGTCATATTTTTAGAAATAGCACAAAAAATATTTTGAAATGTATTAACGCGTAATCATGGTGAATTTTAGTGAGATTTTATTGCTTTTAAAAGGGGGCGAAAAATAGCAGACAAAAATTCGAGGTTTATTTTTTCGTTCCCGTGGCAACTACTGTTTAAGGGGGGACCCTACTCTGGAAAGTCGGAAATATCGAATTTTATTTTTTTGCATTTTCGAGGCACTTATATCTTCAGAAAAGTCAAACCAAAAGGATTTTTTAATATTTGATCTCGTTGAAAACTTACGGCAAATATTGTGGAGTCACCTCAAGGGAAATCCATTGCTGTACGAAACTTTGAACGCGTTTTTCCCGAAACCATATTTCTTTAGATGGCGGTACGTGTATATCAGAATATAGTGGACCGATTTGGCTGAAATTTTTTTTCAGTATGTAAAAATGAATTATCTAAATTGTTACGTAGCCGTTTTTTGATATCTCCATTTTTAAATTTTTTGTGAGCTTTTAATTGGCAATTTTTGATGAAAAAACACCAATACAAAATATATCTTCACCTTAACCAATAACCAAAATACCCTAACACGTAACTATAATTCTAGCATCTGAAAAAAATTACGAAAATCTATTATTTTTCGGTCTTCCAGGGTAGGACCCCCCTTAAAACATAGTAAAACATTAGTGGCTGCATATAATCAGTTGGATTTTATGCTCTATCGCCTATATTATACGATAGTAATGCAAATTCAAGTGAATGAGCAAAATATTCGAATTATTGCGAGTGATAATTTCACAAAGTCATACGGGTCATTCCATTAAAAATGACCCAGAAAATATGCAACGTGATGCTGTGATAACGATCATTCCTGAAAATGTATGGTAGCACTAAGTCAATTGCGGTTTAAAAATCGAATAATATCGCGAAAAAAGAAAAGGCGGTTCTTATTCATTCATTCAGTCTTGAAATTCTCAACATAATTAAATTTGAATATTTATATGTAAAAATGGCTAGCAATGCGTCTTTCCGCATGGTGGCGAAAATGTAGTACATACGGGGAGCCAAGATTGAGTATGGGGGGCGAAGATTGAATTATTTCTGAAGATTTTGAATGCCTAATTCCAGCAATAAGCCGTAACCGATTAATGATAAAAATCATAAATTCTTGTAGAGAAAAAGTTGATTAACCATAATTAGTAACATAAATTTAAAAAAAATCCAAATTAAGCTAGCTAAACTCTCAAAGTTCATTGGAAATTGGGTTCTAGGAGGTGAAATATAATACATTTACCCTATTCCACATTTTTTTTATTTTTATCAAGCAATGCATTTAATTTTCGGGAAAAGTGTTATGTAGCATTTCGAGATAAAAATGGTTGAATTCTTTTTAAATTAATATTCGTGAATAGGTTAACAGGGGTTTTCAATATGATGTGTACATTAATCAAAGATTAAACGAATTGCATGATTATTACTTTAAAACTCTTTGCCTCGCATTGCAGCACATGTATTCAAATACAACTCCAACTCTCATAGAACCATGATTTCTAGTGAGGTTGTAAGCGACTGTTTGTTATGATTGATTTGTGGTGTTTATTTCTTCAAAAAATCTTGTTACACTAAGGAGATCGTTAAAGATTAAAAGCGCTCCAGATCAAACGTTCAGCCGTGTTCAAAGAGGTGTTTATTGACTACCAGTGGTTACGCCTGGAGAGTGGAAATATCTGGAAATGAAAGGGAAACCCGTTTGAAATGGAAACAAAGAAAATTCACAGAACTATGGTTCAATTTATCTCTTACCACCAGTTGCAAAATGACAAGTAGGTAATTAGTGTGCTTGTGAATGTGAGAACTACATGGCATCCTGAGTAGATATCTATTGCGAGATTCGATTTGAATAGTGATTAGGGTAGTGATTAGGGCTCCAGTAGTGATGGAAACTCGAAATATATCATAATTTTGGCGGATTTCGAGATAATTTCCGTTTTCTATTGTTAAATATATATTTGTTAACAGTTTTATCTAAGATACACAGTTAAAATTCAAGATGTTGGTGCAAAAATTACAAATTCCTTTTCAGCAGTCCAATAGAGTGCAATTGCTTAAGAAATTCGTAACAATCCATAGCATTTTAACAAGCCTACGTTGTTATCGAACTGCTGCCATGCTCATTGCAAGCGTTGCTAAGGCGGTAAACAACATTCCACTATTATAGGCAAATTTTCCTCTATTATAGGAACATTACCACTACTTTAGGAGCAAATACTAATGTCAGGAAAAGCAATTTTATATATTAACCAGCAGAATGGTATAATTTTGGTATGTATTTAAAGCCAACACTATGGTGCACCTTATTATCAGGTAGCTCAATTGGAAACTGATAAATTGAGCGTTCAAATTGTCTTTACACACTATCCCCGACATAATCCCTCCATTACTGGAGCATCTACCCTATACCGTTCTGATTCAAACTTAGAACAGTCGCAAACTTCGAACACTTCAGAATAAAATGCTTGTTAGTATCGCTAATATATGATAAAATATTATGCTTATTGTATACCACCCTGTTCGTTAGTATGTCCTCTATCCGGTGAGGCAACTGTAGGACTCCTTGCAAGAAATCAGCAGGCGCTGAAAAAAAGTGAGAACTCAGATTTTAACTTGGTTCGCATAGGGTAGATGATCCATTAGTTGCGCCACTAAGCACAATATACCTTCATTTTGCTTGTTTATTGAGGTATATGCTTCATTTAATACTTGTGGGATATAAATTTATCAAATACAAGGTATGTTCCGTGATCGTCGTAAGGGGGGCCGGTTACCAACGGGACTGTGATATTCACCATGCAATATGTGACGAAAGTGTTGCGCTTTGCACACCACCGCCAGCGGCGGTGGCTGCGAACGGACTGAACTCAAGACTCACGTTTATTGCCCTATTTATAGGTACATCGTTCGATAAAGGCTTATTGTCACTATAACTAGCCAGAACAACAATGAGACAAAGCGCTATTGTTGTTCTGCTAGATGTGAAGGTCAACGCGGTCATATTGCGGCTTTGTGCCGCAACATACTCCCGCACCAAAACCGAAGGTTTTACACTGCGATATACAAAACGAGAATGATTCTAGGTCTTAGCAGTAAGGCAAAAAATTTAACTGGTGAGTTGTAGTTGAAATCTCGTAGACTGACTATCACTTGAACTGGCGCAGAGCGGCCGGAATAACGTAACTGGACCGTGTGTCCCTACAGAATGGCACGGAGTGGCCGGAATAACGTATCTGGACTTGGTGTCCTCCCAACATGGAGCCGAGTGGCTGGATCATCAAAAACGAATTGGCGCTGGATGGCCGGATTTTCACAACTGGACCTGGCGTCCTCACAAATTGGCGCTGATTGGCCGGATTATAACAACTGGACCTGGCGTCCTCACAAATTGGCGTTTGGTGGCCGGATTATAACAACTGGACCTGGCGTCCTTACAAATTGGCGCTTGGTGGCCGGATTTTATCACACATGAATTTTTCTACGATGTATCGATGAAACGAAATGGATGAACGTCAAGTGTCAGCGAGTTAGCTTCCTTCTGGCGAACGACCCAGACGAAACTTCTAACCGCAACCAAGCACTTGCTGATAAGAATACACCCTCGGATGCTGCAAGCTTCGGTGCTGTACAGCCCTCCTACTACTAGCCGAATCCAAAACCGGGGATTCAGAAGCTGAATGTATTTTACTAAGCGGCTGTGATTCGCCCACACCGGCATAGCTCCGCTCGGGGATTTGTTGCTAAGCGGCTGCGAAGTCACCCACACCGGCCTAGCTGAAGCGTAGCGAATGAAATCCTATTTCGACTATCGATATGCCGTACTTCCTCTGGAACGACGAGCACAGCAAGGTTCAGCAGCATCATCCCACTACGTGGATGCCAAATGTAATACACTCTTCTAGCAATGCAGCAACACGGTCAATGGATTTGATGTCCCGTTAGTAAACTGTTACTGTTCAAGTCACTATCCCACTACCGAAAATATCACGAGTTACTGTGGACCGATAACACGATCGATAAAACTGAAGTCCCGTTGGTAAAACGTTGTCAGTGCCAGGACAAATCCTGGTCACGGCACCAATGTTCCGTGATCGTCGTAAGGGGGGCCGGTTACCAACGGGACTGTGATAATCACCATGCAATATGTGACGAAAGTGTTGCGCTTTGCACACCACCGCCAGCGGCGGTGGCTGCGAACGGACTGAACTCAAGACTCACGTTTATTGCCCTATTTATAGGTACATCGTTCGATAAAGGCTTATTGTCACTATAACTAGCCAGAACAACAATGAGACAAAGCGCTATTGTTGTTCTGCTAGATGTGAAGGTCAACGCGGTCATATTGCGGCTTTGTGCCGCAACAAAGGTATTTGTCATAAGGCAAGACAAATGCTTTCGTTGTACGAGAAGCTTTATAAAGAAAAAATGAATTTTCCGATTCAATTATATTGTACCAACAGTTGCGCTAATGTTTCCATAATTAAGTTTGATGTTCCTTTAATTGTGTTATTCCATATACATTACTAGGTTGCTAACTGAAAAAACATCGTAGCAAAACTATAGATGAGCGCCTATAGTTGTGCGCTCCAACTGCGCGTTAGATTTTGGAAAATTGGCATTTTAACAAATAATGCTTTAATTTTAAATGGTGTAGTCTAACTACCAATACTTCTGAAAACCTGTTTTATATAATGAATGTAATTGTTTTATCTAAAATGCTACGGTGACGAAAATATGCATTAATAATGAATAGTAGCGCAACTATTGGTACTACCACAACTACTGGATCAACTACCCTACTCTTAGCGTTTCGTGCAAAAGTAGCCGTTTTATCGTTTGCATTAATTTACCAATTTTAGAACGTTTTCCTTCCCACTTCGCGATTATTAGAAAAATGCAAGGTATGTATATACTAAAACATAGTTAAAATACAATATTTCGTGCATTATTTCAAAGATATAGGATAAATTAAAGTGTTCGAAGTTTCAAACACGTTTTGAGGAGTGATTCAAACTTCGAACAGTCGAATCAGGTTTTCCGGGTTTTCCTTCGGGAAAATAAATTGTCTGCATTGTAATGCTGTACAAAGTTAACTTGCTTTAGATGTGGCACATGGAGGTCGAAAATATTGGCAATTGACTACAGAAGTATGGATTGAAACTTTTTACTGTTTGTCCCGGCTGTCGGGTCGTATTAGTAGATGTGGGAGATTCTTTTCTAATTCCGAAGTGCATTAAGCATTCACGAGCTAATGTCACTTAACCTTATATTTTTACAAACTGCAAACTTTTCTGCCACTAAGTTGTTGGTTTTCCCGAACTTGCAGACCTTTCTGCAACTCGCCACCCAAGCCACCACTATTCCTCAGCTGCGCCGCCTGCGTTTAGTCCGCCTCGGTGCCTTCTCCGCGGTCGCGGGCGTATATTATCGATTGCTCCAATTCCCGTTGTGTCCGAAAGTCGGTCCTGCCACACGGGACGGATTTTGGTTACTCCTCCGTGACGGTTGGGGCTAAAAGCTCGATCGTGTCGATGTTGCTGACTAACCTTACCCGCTAATTGGCCAGTCAGGGGAAGATATAACTCGTATTGTTGCACTGGTTTTCATTAAAGCGGACCACGTTGTCCTTCTCGCAACTAAGGTCGTCTGGCTAATAGGACCTAAGCCGTTCTGTCCTTTTTGAATGGCTAGAGGTTTTTTTTCCATGTGTGGACTCATTACTGCGACCAGTATAGTTGATCTATTGTAATATCGCCCGGGTGTTTGCTGTATGACCTGCACTGCATTTCTTTTAGCTATAATCGCTATTGAGTGAGCGATATGCTTATTAAATTTTATGCGTGCTTGCGTGTATTGGGGTTTACCCTTCCTTCAAAGCTTGATCTACTTTACCCACTTATCCCATATAGAAGCCGTCCCTGGCGAGGACTCATTCGTACCTCTGACCAGTACGGGACATTTGCACTGTCAAGAGGCTTCAGAGGGTAAATATAGAATTCAACACGAAGGAAGGGTAAATAACTAGAGGATACTCCTCTCTTTTTGGTTGAAACACCACTGCTTTTAATAAACTGTTAGCGGAAACCGGACATCAACGGCTGGTGAATTCGTTACTTGGTTTGGGTGGCTTAGGAAAGTTTAACTATAGCTACTTATTCTAATATTGACATAATGAAATTAGATTTTGGTTTTAATCCCGGTGCAGTTTACAATCGTTCGAAATATAATAAATAATTGTAAAATTACATTGTTTTTCAAAAGCGTTACGAATGGTGAATTTACATCTCTCACTTAATCCTACCAAGTACGCTAAACACGAATTGTGTAAAAACGATGCATTTTCCTATTTTGTAAGCATGATATTTTAATGGTTATAAACTAATTATTGTGTGAAAAATTTATATCACACTGTTAAGTAGATTTAAAAAGACAGTGTTTAGGAAAAGGATATAATTTCACTTATTTAAGTTGAATGACGCTAAAAACATTAATACTTATCGAAGTAATACAAGTGTTTGAAGTCTGAGACTGAAATATTCGAGCTTTGAAAGTCGACCATGAAAGTGTTTGAAGTTTGAATCAAAACCGAACTGTAACTTTTTAATGTTTTTCAATGAAACACTTCGTTCTCATTTTAAAAATTTTCCTGCGAAAATAAATTGTCTTGCTATTAAACCATTTATAGGGAAGAGTACAGATGTTTCCGAACATTTTACTTTGAAGAAAGTTTCAGCATAGCTTTAGTGTTCGAAGTTTGAATCAGAACGGAATGTTTAATCTTGATTGTTTTATTTAAATTTTAATATCGGGTAATATTAGATATACTGAAATATCATTGTTTTATAAATTATAATTTTTGATATAAGGAGAAAAATCTTCCGGTTTCTCCATCAATCTCATCAGCAATTGAAGTCAGTGGCGCTAATTATTAGATCAGGGTCCTGAATAGACCAGTCCACTGGTCTATTCACCGATTGTCACAGTATGTAGCGAAAACACGCATGGTGATACAAAAAGAATGACAATAGAAGTAGTAATAGCACGATGCGTAAAATTCAAATTGAATCGAAGAATGGTTGTTCCGAACCGATTAGCAAGCTCGTATCTGTTAGAGTTGCTACACTGCCTAATTTAGACACAGACAGGCAATTCTGACTGAAAAAGGCATTCGACTTGCCTGCTCTAATGTGTATTATCGTTAAACAAAAAAATACGAGATATTTAATATGGGGAACTGGAAATGAGTTCTGGGAACCATTTAACTTAAATATATCGTTTTGAAACAAGTGCCACTGGCGTATACCAACGACTGAGAAACCGAAGCCGATGATATGAAAAGGAATATGTAATAAAATTTTCCCTGTGATGTTTTCAAAGAGTCATAAAATTTGTGTTCCATAAATGGACTTTTTCCTAAGCGATTCAATTTTCTTTGGAAAGCAGTTAATGTGGTAATTGAAACTGGAATATGTTGCAATTACATTTTCGCTGCATTGTAGCATTTTACAATAACTATGATTTTGGAAAACTTTTAAACAAATATACAAAATTTTGCAAACATTCCTCTTGTAATCCATTTTTCAACCATTTATCACCACAAAATATCTAAGCAAATAATTGAATAATGGGAAAAATGTGATCTGCTTACAGACGGTTTCTCAGAAAAGGGCGGAAGCATTTAGCATAGACCGTGAGCTGTAGCATATTCGGCTATTAATGGTGGTGGGATGTCGCGTGTTCATTCGAGAGTGTTGAAAACCATTTCACAAGGGAATTGGTGACGAGTTCAAACGACAAAGGGGCCTGCAGTTGGATGCTTGGAGATAATGTTTACGACTTCTTAAGATGTTCGAGTCACAATATGTCAATTAGCTATTCGAGGCTCAAATCTGTTTTTAAGTAATCGGTGTCGTTTGATGTGTTTGTACCAGATTAACTTGGTTGGAATGTACGGAGTGATTATTCGTTTATTGGTGTTTAGTTTATTGTATTATGTTTGCAATGAATCCAACAATTCTCCTTTGCGATTACATAATCTTGCGTTTTTCTATTCATAATTCGCTGGTTTGATGAAGGATGTTGATCTATTTTCTATTTGTTTATATAAATAATAGGTTTCCAACCTTGCCAACATTCAGTCAAGTATTTAAAATATACCTAGTTTTAGATAAATTGCCACAAGTTTTATTGAAACGACCTGTGTGGAGGAGAAATTTCATAACATTTCATATTAAGAAGCTATGTTTATAATTTAGCAAAGTCCTATATTTGGTGAGCAAAGACCAGATTTTGCGAAGAAAATTAATTGCTGTAACATACTCTGATATCTACTATTGAAAATTGTTATGACATCTTTGTTATTTTAGAGGAAAATCAGTTTTGTCATCTGTCTGCACTTGGATACAACAATAAAAAACCTTACTTTTAAGCAATGCACAATTTTCTCCTACTGTAGAGTGGGTTCAGAACGAGCTTACCAAATGAACGTTGATATTCTTTCGTTTTCAGCCTGCGTGGAAACTTAACGACAATTAAGAAGACATAACGAAAACAAATAGAACGACTAATTTGTTATTGCATTGCAGAGCACTGTTTTCTTTTAAACATAAAATATTTTCCTTCAAGCATCAGCTCACCACATAAATGTCACGTGCTCATGCTATGCCTTCGGTTTCGTCGAGTATGTTCTCGATTGAGGAATAAGAACCGCGCCATAAAAGTCACTCAGTTCAGACCAAGCGAAACACCGAGAAGTGCTGCGGTATGATTGTACAAAAAAGAGTGAAAATTTAAAGCCGTTAGAAAAACAGTCATAAAATTCTTTTTCCAGCATACTATCGAGCCGGAGACAGCAGGAGATGATGACGATAGTTCGTTGAGCGAAAAACGCTTACTACGGTTGGTTAATTCCGATGCTACATTGCTTTGAGAGTATTTTTAAAGCACTGTTGTTAAAATAAAAGTGTAATACTAAATTGTAATGCATTAAATTCAAAACAATAAAATCAGAGCAATCTTTTTCGCATTTCGTTTAGTAGTTACGGTACAGATTTTAAAACGTATACGTCTGCAATATGAACTCGTGATTAATTCATTTTCATACGCCGTACATCCTGATGTTGTTTATATAAGGATGTTTTGCAGTTGGTTTGTAAGGGTAAACGGGGTAACAACGCCCGCCGGGGTAAAACTGCCCACCATGGTTTTACAGGGCCTTGCTCAAATTGGTGTTAAATGTTGATGACAGTCATATTACTGAATGCGTACGCAATATTTTACAATACCTTGTACAGCAATATCGTATAAACTATCGGAGAAATAAATAAAAATAGATTTTTCGTTATAATCGTTTCGTTTTTTATAACTTTGTTCCCGCAGAACTTAGGGTTTATTTTCTTCAAAACGTTAAAACTTTCAGTAAATCCAACCCACATCGCTTCTCTGATCCTGTCTTCATCCGACAGTACCTAAATTAGGTAACTGTTCATGCAGTTTTGTTGAAATAAATAGTGAAATGTGCAAATCGGTCATTTGGGGGTAAAACCGCCCACAACGAACGGCGCAAGACCGTCGTGTATAATGCTAGTGCGATAAGGAGATTTTTAAAATAATTGCATAGTTTGGACCAAAGGATCTCAGATTTACATAAAACAATTTAAATGTGCTTAGTTTATAGCTGGTGGTCTGTTTAGAAAAATCTAAATCGCCAATTTTCCCTGCGGGCGCTATGGACATTATCTTGTTTTCTAGGATATAGCTTTTTTTAATAATTCCTCCCTCTTGGAACCAATAACATGGAATAAACATATTTTTTATGAAAATATAGCAAATTATCTTAGCAATGGAAAAGTAATATGTATCTGCTTTATCAATCAGAACAATTTGAAAGGTCAAAAAATGACCTACCGGATCAATTCCAGGAACTTTAATACCCATATTGTTATATTTTATCTTAGATCCTCTCTAGTCCTTAAAGATTGACTCCAGGATGCCTAACCCGATCCATCTTGTTGTCTAAGGAAACTACACGGTATCAATTTCAAGACTGTTGGTACCTATATTACTGATATTCTTCCAATACGAGTGGTTGCCGGACACTCTTTCGAACTTGCGAATCTCGGGGAACCATGTATTGTTTGATAGCAAACTGATTCAATTTGTTTAAATAAGATAAACTCACGAATCGAATGCCACCAGTTTCATTCAAATCGGTTGAATATTGTTAAAGTTATAAGCTATGGCGGTTTTACCCCGTTAGTGGGCGTGTTTCACCCCGCATGGAAAAATACTCTATTTTTTTGGACGTGTTTCCAAATCGCAATTAAAAATAGAAAATCATTACAAATATTTATGTTTTTATTTTTTACATGTAGGTAATAGATCAATTGTTCATTTAAAGCAGATAAATTAGAAATTGAGCTACAACTTTTTTTTATACAGGTGGTTTTGCTTAGGCGGGCGGTCTTGCCCCGCTTACCCTTACACAGAAATCAGTTTCTGGTTTTCTTTCTTCCTAAAGTTTTCAATGCAGAGAGTGTATTATCTTATGACTTTTCACACTATCGTTCATATTGCATGCACTTGTGGAATATGCATAAAAGATTGTGCAGTTCCTAGACATTTAATATGCTTACTGTTGAATTAAGATTCAATCGAAAAATGTGTGTTCTGTTGTCAATCTAGAAATTATAATATCTTTTATGTGTGTATTTCCCTGACAAGCTATGGTGAGCTTAAAACAACACGTAGAGACAAATCGCTTTACTTTGGGTTGTAATAAATGTATCGTAGGGAAATAAATTTTCACTGTTCAGACAGTCGAAAAATAAATAATTTATCATTGCACCCGCCCCTTGTTATATTTTATGCTGCAGGCTGTTGCATGGTGTTGAATCTGCATGTCATTAACACATTGAATCACTGTTCTTTGAGCTTCGTATCGGCTGTTAAGTTTTTCCGAAGACTATAGAACTCAAGACTGGCCAAAGCAGAAATTTCCCATAACACCGCAAAGGACGATACGCCATCTCTTATTCCAAGGGAGATCCTATTAGGTCTATAAGGAAAATGTTAGTGATCGCAGCCATCTGAAAGATAGACAATTGATAGTATGACCACTTTATATCACTCCAGCATGTCCTTTGCGTAATGGCGTGAAGCTAAATCCGACCAGAAGATCGTATGACAGTTGCGAGACTTCAGAAGAGGAAAAGGTTGCACTTGGAGACACTTTTTCTAATACACCTGCACCGATAAAAACAGACACGGGCTTACCAAGTGAACATATACATGAATTTCAGTGTGCAAATATTGATAATTTTGTTTCATATGCCAATCATTCTGGTTTCAAAATCTTTTCCCTATGATTTAACGTGAAATTAAACATTTTGTAAGGAAAACACGTTAAACGACCATGTTTTTCCGACAAACTCGCAGTCCATTAAGCAATCAACAGCACTCAGTGCACCTATTTTGCTTATTTAACTGTAATACCTCAATCAAGCAAAACCCGAAAATAACATGTCCCATACATTTATAGAGTCAATTATTATTGAATTGAGAAGTGAATTGAGAGTGCGCCGTAAGCACATAAGATAGAGTTCAGCAATCTTGTGGATAATAATTGACTCTATAAATGCCCCATACATAACATTAAGCAAATTAGGTGCACTGAGTGAGCCCTGGTATTCAATGTTTTTGCACTGCAAATCAACGTGTTTTACCATTAGATTCACATAGTATTGTAGTGTGAGTTATTGGAAATATTTCACTGGTTTTACACGTTTGATGGAAGGGTTTTACCTTTGCTATACTACAACAAAGGTTTAGGAATTTATTTCGAATATTTTGATCACCCTTCAACAGAGGTTGGAAAACTCGCAAAATGAATAGATACGCCGAGCATCGGCAAACGGTTTTTATTATGATAAAACAGCTACGCGAGTGGTTCAATTCGCCTATAACAATGAGCAACATACACTCACGCTTTGTAGCATCGCTGAATATACGAATATCGTGAGCAACGCAAAAGTGCGATTTACCGTCTTCTACTGCTTGTAAAGCCACTAACACTACTTTAAACTATTCCCTTTTCGTGGTAATATTATTTTGAATACTTTCCGGCGTCCCCGGGCATTCTATATCCGATAAATCGAACACACTCAATGTTCAATATTCAATTTTTGAATGAATTCTGATGTTCACATTGAGGTTCTGTTCATGATAAAATTCAAAGCTGATGCGTGCATTATCGGCGAGGCAGGCGAATAGTGCATGTTCATGAGGGATGTTCATCGATTCAAATGATCACTTTTTTGCGAATTCTCTAACCACTGCCCTTCATCTATATCACAGACAATCAGACATAACTCTTGAAAGAAAAGTCAACAAAAATTATCGTACCTCACATTTAGCCAGAACACTAGCACTATTTATGATCGACATTCCTAAATATCAAATAGCAACTGGAGTATCCCTCGAAGTAGCAAGTATTTTTTATGGGGAATTCCCCTTTTTTCGTCAAAAAGCGCCACTTTGACCAAAACGGAGACATTCCCAACTAAACCCAAATTTGAAACGACGGTACGAAGAATGGAAAACGAGTGTTATGTATGTATGTCTGTGATTATATGTTTGGGTTTAGTTGATTTTTTTCGGTGAAGGAAATGAAACAGTATCAGATTTTATGCGTTACCGACGACGGCAAAGTCACAGGGAACAGACATCCATTCAGAAACAAATTTTTCAGGAATTCTTGGATAAAATTTCAAATTAAAATCACCTAATATGCTAGCGACACCACCACTATAGTTTCCCAACTAAATGGTTCATTTGATTTGCATACTGACAACCTTTGGCTCCTCTTGCGCTACTATATATGGACTATATGCGTTATGCTAGCGCCAGAAGCAAGCTGTTATGAGGTTATTGTAGAATTTTATGCGCCTTTAGCGACGCCATCACTATAGTTTCCCAATTAATTTGACATAAGTTTTATCCAAGGGGGGACCTTTCGCTTGGATGTATGTTCTCTGTGGCAAAGCGTACATAGGACAAACTAGAAGGAAATCGGAAGTAAGGATAGCGGAGCACAAAAATGACATAAAGAAGAAGGACGCTAGAACTGGATTAGCTCAACACTCCATCCAGGCATTATGCATAGTTAAAAACCCGAATTAATCCACCTAGCGGCGTGACCTAGCCTTTCTACTGCCACAATAATCATTATTTAATTTCTCAGGAACATCTATAATTAACTTGACTATATTTTTAAATATCCGTTCCGTATTCCTCAAAATCCTTATTTGCCAGTAAAATTCACAACGTATTGCGTAGAATAATTATATTTTCTTTCCTTGGCTGCGTAAATACTTGTAAGCGTCATTTATGTTATTTGATGAACACCTTATTTAGTTTTATAATCGGTCGGCCTTAACTTTTGGGTTTCAGAGCCACATACGAAACTTGTTTTGAACTGACAATATGAAATATGTGTTCATAGCATATTTTTTGATATTTTTTTTGAGTGGTTGTAACCCAAAGGGTAGATTTTTTTGATATTTTGATATTAATACCATGCGTTCTAAAGTTAGCATCTTTGAAAAACAAGAGTTCAGAAAAATTATTATATTTCGCTTTTGAAGAAAAAGGATATCTACAACAAAATAATTAATCTCAAAATTTTACTATTAGTTTGCTTGGCTTCAATTTTGCAATATATCTGAATTAGAAAAAATAACTGAATAGAGCATTAGATATGAAAAAGAGAAATTGAACTTTTTCTTAGCTGGCGCTCCTTCAGATAATTATTTTTGCATGAAAATCAAAATTTAAGCTTCTTTTGAAAGTACTTTCATGAAAAGATAGTCATTAACTTGATCACATCGTTTTTCCAATGTTAGAGGGTTAGGAAAATAAGATGAGGTCGAAAAATATTGCAAAAACTGCGCCATAAACATGCTTGAGAATGAGAAATATGATCGATATGATTTCCAGTGCTTGTTATTTTTGATTTATTTATTAAAACATGATACATGACATAAGACATCTGTCCTTTAAAATGTCACTAACGAAAACAAATCTTACAAAGTTACTAGCGTGCAACGTTTACTTCCTATTTTTCATATAACATTTCTAAGCTCTAGTATCTATGGATTGAAAAGAGCATCTATTAATGCGCAAAATTTGTATGAAATTTGTATAAATTTATTTTGAAAAATCAACTCACTAGTATTTTGATCCTATACACCACTATACTTATATACTTAAATTAACTGCTTTTCTCCGCTTTTTGCTTTTCGTGTACAATTGTGAGTAACAGCAAGTGAAGAAAATGACAATTGAAATCTAAAATCAAAGAAAAGAAAAAACTTTGCAATTGAATCCCGCTATTTAATATTTATTTGCGACAGATACGTAGTTCGTCTACGACGTGCAGGCTTCATCAGTGTCTTATTTCAAAGCGTATACGTATCTGTCGCGAATAAATATTAAATAGTGGAATTTAGTCGGTAAAAGTGTTTTTCTTTTCTTTTATTTCAGAGTTCGTATTCCACTAAGAGGCTTCAAAAACTTCTGACTTTTGACATGTTTCTCACTTTTCTTGAATTTCATTGCAAATTGTCATCACATACACATACATACATACATACATAAATACATACATACATACATAAATACATACATACATACATAAATACATACATACATACATAAATACATACATACATACATAAATACATACATACATACATACATACATACATACATACATACATACATACATACATACATACATACATACATACATACGTACATACATACATACATACATACATACATACATACATACATACATACATACATACATACATACATACATACATCGCACACATTGAATACAATCAACATTTGATTGATACGTTTTGATTTCACACGATTTAACGGTTTAATATACGGTGCTTAAGTGTTAAAGTTTGAATAACTTTTGAATGAACCGTCCGATTTTAAATAACTCGGTTTCGTTTGATAGATCTCAGCAGTAATTTTCAAATAATAATAAAATGTGTGATGTTTTTCATTGAATTAATTCTTAAATGTTACAAAAATATGTTTTAAATACTATTTTTTCACATTTCTTTATGTAACTTTCAAACTACAAGTCCAATCATCATGAAATTTGGAAGTTAAGGGTTTGTAAGGCTCCTCTTTCATATGCAATCAATTTTGTTCAAATCGGTTAAGGGATCTATGAGATAATGAAGTCCCATATTTTTCGTATTTTTATACATAACTTTTGAACTAAAAGTCCGATCAGTATGAAATTCAATAGCGACCAATGGGAAACCTAGACCTTTCATTTGACACTAAGAACATAAAAATCGGTCCAGCCATCTCCGAGAAAAGTGAGTGAGATTAAAAGCGTTACATACACACACACACACACACACACACACACATACATACACACACACAGAAAATGCTCAGTTTTCGAAACTGAGTCGAATGGTATATAACATTCGGCCCGCAGGACCTTCTTTCCATTTCCGGTTTTCCAAGTGATTTCTATACCTTTATACTATATATTTATATAGTAGAAAGGCAAAACCTATAAACTAGTCCTTTACAACGCAATGTTATAATATTTTCTCTTACAAGTTACTTTTACTTGCTTTTATCCACCTTAGTAACAACTTACTCAGCAATTTCATGAAAAAAGGAACTATCAAAATTTATAAGTGCTTTTATTTTGTTTAAGTTTTGCAAACTTATTCCATTTCCAAATATTTTATGTAAACCAACGCACAACGCAACGTTAACCAATAGATAAATTATGTTCCGAAGACGTGTCGATTTCTATCTCAAATATCAAGTAAGACCGTATAACAAAGGTTCCTTTCACCACTAGGTGGATTAAATCAGGTTTTTCTTATGAAAAGCGTTACGCATGTCATTCCACCTGAAATTAATGTGGCTTTCACAACCCAGAAAACACAAGAGCGTAATAGAAAGTTCACATTAAATCGTATGCATGTCAATTTTACATTGGAATTGTATAATGATTAGAGTATGTCAATATAAAGTTGTTTTGCAGTTGTGCGTGTCTTCATATACAGCTCATGGCTGTGAATTATAAAGCAGTATAGGTGATTGCCTCCCAGTTGGCTCCGAGGCATGACGCTGGCCTAATAAGCCAGTTGTCGTATGTTCGAATCTCGACTGGGAGAGGCTGTTAGATTCAATAGGATCGTTGCAACTGGCCCTGTAATTGTCCTGCACTCTAACAGCTGGCTGCGAAGTTTGTCGTATAAAAAACAGAAGGTTAAGTTTCGATAACGGAATGTAGCACCTAGGCTTTGCTTTATAGGTGATTGCAATATTAAATTATATATTAATCATATAAAAAATCTGCACAAGTACAAAAAAAAATTAACAAAAAGTTGGGAATCCCGAATTTAACGGCTCCTCGTACCATAAAACGGTTTGTAGAGCATCTGGGCAACGATAGTAAGGCAAAATGCGGCGAAAAAAGTATAGCATCCATATAGTTCGTCCATATAGTGTTGAGAATCACAAGCGCTTAGTTGGAAGTTTCGTCGGAAACCAAACTCTTCCGCTCGAGATTTGGTAAAAACCTAAATCTGAGCCTAAGTTTCGTGCAGAAGACTAAAACTCGACCTGGATTACGTACGTTCAAGGTTCAGAAGATCTCAAACCTTGACGAAAAACAGAATACGATCGCGAAAAGCCGTACCCGAAAGTTATACGATCAAAAGTTGACGAAACCACACTGTTGCGTTTGGACGACGAAACCTACATGAAAGCGTACTTCAGGCAGATTTCGAGGAACCAGTATTTCATTTCCAAGGATAAATTTAATGTTCCAGAGAAATTCAATGTTCGAAGTTCGAAAACAGACACTGATGAAGCCTGCAAGTCGTAGGCGAAATACGTATCTGTTGCGAAGAAATATACATAGTAGAGTTTAATTGGATAAGTTTTCTTTTATTAAATTTCAGGTTTCGTATTCTACTAAGACGCTCCAAACACTTCAGACATGAATCATAGTTCAATGGTAAAACATTTTGAGATGATCTGATATTTACATCGATTCCTCGAAACAATTTGGTTTGTATATCTCGATTGCAACTGAGAAATACGAAATCATATCTGAACGACTTTACACCACATAAGAACATGTAAGTACCAAAGTGGAGGTAATATACGCACGAAAATTTTGACAAGCATTTCTAATTCTATCTTGCGCGGTTTTTAGAACACGCAACTCAATAGAAAATTGTAGAAACAATGCGTCTACAACAGTTTTTATTGCGGACATTGAAACTTACGGTAATTTTATTGTAAAAAGTGTCACAAATTCAAATTTAATTCATATTTGTTGTTTTTACCTTTGTTATACTATAACAAAGGTTTAAAAATTGGTCGAAAAATACGAAATTGATCCGAGGCCCGGAGGGCCAAGTCACATATACCAATCGATAGGGTTCGTCGATTTGAGCAATGTCTGTGTGTGTGTGTGTGTGTGTGTGTGTGTGTGTGTGTGTGTGTGTGTGTGTGTGTGTGTGTGTGTGTGTGTGTGTGTGTGTGTGTGTGTGTGTGTGTGTGTGTGTGTGTGTGTGTGTGTGTGTGTGTGTGTGTGTGTGTGTGTGTGTGTGTGTGTGTGTGTGTGTGTGTGTGTGTGTGTGTGTGTGTGTGTGTGTGTGTGTGTGTGTGTGTGTGTGTGTGTGTGTGTGTGTGTGTGTGTGTGTGTGTGTGTGTGTGTGTGTGTGTGTGTGTGTGTGTGTGTGTGTGTGTGTGTGTGTGTGTGTGTGTGTGTGTGTGTGTGTGTGTGTGTGTGTGTGTGTGTGTGTGTGTGTGTGTGTGTGTGTGTGTGTGTGTGTGTGTGTGTGTGTGTGTGTGTGTGTGTGTGTGTGTGTGTGTGTGTGTGTGTGTGTGTGTGTGTGTGTGTGTGTGTGTGTGTGTGTGTGTGTGTGTGTGTGTGTGTGTGTGTGTGTGTGTGTGTGTGTGTGTGTGTGTGTGTGTGTGTGTGTGTGTGTGTGTGTGTGTGTGTGTGTGTGTGTGTGTGTGTGTGTGTGTGTGTGTGTGTGTGTGTGTGTGTGTGTGTGTGTGTGTGTGTGTGTGTGTGTGTGTGTGTGTGTGTGTGTGTGTGTGTGTGTGTGTGTGTGTGTGTGTGTGTGTGTGTGTGTGTGTGTGTGTGTGTGTGTGTGTGTGTGTGTGTGTGTGTGTGTGTGTGTGTGTGTGTGTGTGTGTGTGTGTGTGTGTGTGTGTGTGTGTGTGTGTGTGTGTGTGTGTGTGTGTGTGTGTGTGTGTGTGTGTGTGTGTGTGTGTGTGTGTGTGTGTATGTATGTAATGATTTTTTCTATCGCCTGTTTCTCAGAGATGGCTGAACCGAATCGTTCGCTATTACTTTTGTTTGAAAGGTATTATTGTCTAGTAGATCACTATTGAGTTGCTTCGGAACACGACGTTTCGTTTAAAAGTTATAAGCAAAAATGTGAAAAATACGTGACATGGGTTTCTCTAGAACTACATGACCGATTTCAGCAATCTTAGTATCAAATGAAAGCTCTTATTAAAGCTAAGTTATTCAGGAATTTTTAATTGAAAACAAACAAGTAGTTTAAAAGTTATGCTTAAAAAACCTGTTTTGACAAGGTAATCATTATCGCCTGTTTCTTAGAGATGGCCAAACCGATTTTTGCGCTATTAGTCTCATTTGAAAGATAATATATCCTAATAGATCACTATTGAATGCTTTTTTGATTGGACGTTTAATTTGAAAGTTATGAGCAACCGTATACACCACACACAAAATTAACAATAATTTGTAATGATTTTAACCAAGATAATTTACCTAATTTCAATTATTTTAATATCAAACGAGAGGTTTTGACACTACGAATATATATGCAAAATTTCATAAGAATTGGTTGTAGCGGTCAAAAGATATTAACCCTCGAACGCTCGCGCCAACTTTTGTAACACAGTTACTCGCGCGCACAATAGCCTCAAACCAAAGAAAACGTGCGTACTAGAGTTTTGACTGGGAAAACTTGGTTTTAGGTTTATCGAACCTTTAGAATAGTTTCTTGAAATTAAAAGCTCTATCGTCTGGGGCAATCTAAATTTTGATTAATCCCCCTAAAAGTGAATAAAAAAAATATTTTTCTTCAGTGTCAATATAACACATTGATGTGTTCTGCAAAGTTATAGAGCATATTATTACAAGAAATTTTGCTAAAGACAGTAACCTTCTATCTCTGCAGCTAAGATAGAAAAATCTTATTTAATGTATATGAATTTGTAAAATCAGGTTTTATATTTTTGCTCTTTTTGTAATTGTAGTATGACTTTTTCATGTATTACAAAGTGTACAAATGATAAAAATACACAACTTTGCTGAATATAGTATACCTCTATATTTGCTTGTTTAGGAACTGTAGAACTTTGATTATAAAAAATACCCTAATTTTGACTACGAATTACTCGACTACCAGCAGACGGATACATTTTAAACATTTTACATTGGGTAGTTTTGCTGCATACAGACACCATTTTTATATATGGAGAAACGAGAGAAAATTCCACTTGGGGTCAATTGCGGTACACCTCGCTTGCTGATTGCTTCGTTTCTGTGATGGAGGTTTATGCTGATCTATTTTCCCAACAATTTAAATTATTAATGCATTGAATAATTATGACATTTTGCTCAGAATAAGTTTATTGAAGAATATACGTTAGTTAAACAACGATTTGTAACTTTATAACAATATGGCGTTGAAAAACCTACACGTGTTGTACAAAATACAACAGCGTGAGAGTAACCGAAGGTTAATAAAAATTGATGAAAATTATTCTAGAAAACTCTATTGATGTGAATCAAATAGAATGGCATTACAGGAAATTATGCATAGTTCAAAAACCTATAAACTAGAGCTTTACTAGGCAATGTATATGTTAAAGAATAAGATTTCCGCTTACAACTTACTTTTATTTGCACTTACTCAAATTAATAACAACTTACTTATCCTTACTCAGCAATTTCATGAAAAAAGGATCTATCAAAATTTAAAAGTGTTCCTATTTTGTTCAAAATTTGTAAACTTATTCAATTTTCAAAAATTTTATGTAAACCAACGCATTACGCAACGTTGACCAATAGATTAATTATGGTGCGAAAACGTGTCGATTTCTATCTCAAATAGCAAGTAAGACCGTATAACAAAGGTTCCTTTCACCACTAGGTGGATTAAATCGGGTTTTTATTTTTTGGAATAGAATTGGCCATATTTCATCACAAATTTACTGCTTTCTTTTAGTTATGTTCTGTTTTTCGCTTAAAAAGGTTACCATAAAAGGACGATAACATTTACTATAAATTTTTGTTCGCAAAAAGATTTAGACCCGTCATTTTTTTAAAATATTTTTTTGCTGCTAGCAACTACTTGCACGTCGAGTTAGCGAAATCTTTAAAAGTGGCCAAATCAGCTGTCGCTGAGTATTCGGAGAACGTTTGACGTTTGTTTACTGCCCGAAAACCCCCTAACGAAGGTAAACTGAATGTCAAAGGCAGAAGCTGCATCGATGCCAAATCTGTACCAACTTTTCAAAAGAGCCAATCTGCAAAATGTAAACAAACCGAGCGAAGGTTTTTTCTGCTAGGCTAGCATAGGGAAAGAAACCCTCACTCGGTTTGTTTACATTTTGCAGATTGGCCCTTTTGAAAAGTTGGTGATGAAATATTCTTCGTCCGGGATGTTGCGAACAAGCTGGTAGTGTCGTCTACAACCGAGTACCGAGCTAAAACCCAACGAGTGTGACTCGAGCAGCACGTTCCTCACAATCGTTTGGAAGATTTCTGCCTTACCCATCTTGCCCGTGTCATCATTTACCTGACGAGGACGGGAAAAGGCAATAAGAAGGGGCGGATAAGGGAATTTGACAACATAAACGCATATGTACCGAGTGCTTAGTATACCCCAAAGGTGGTAATGTAATCCTTGGTGTCTAAATAATTAATTAACGGTTAATGGCGATGTACTATTCCTTGGGATGTGTGTACGGGATAGATAAGCAAAGCAAAGTCGTGGGCTTAAACCGTCATTTGACATTACCCTTCTTTATCGACAGACTTCGCAGCCGGCTGTTTAGAGTACAGGAAAATTACGGGGCCAGTGTAACGATCCTACTGACTCTATCAAGCAAGCACCGTCTAGCCGCGATTCGAACATGCGACGACTGGCTTGTTAGACCAGCATCGTACCTCGAAGCTAAGTAGGCGGTCTACGGGATAGATAAGAGGCCATAGTTCTATACCGCTTTCGGTAAGAAACATCAAAATATCTCGCAAGTTCATTTTTCTAAAATCCGATTCATTTCAGTGGTTGAATCCAAACATCTTATGACGCAATGCTACTGCAGGACAGTTGTAAACTAAGCGATATGTTGTACCCTAGTATCACAGACAAACAGACATAACTCTTGGAAGAAAAATCAACAAAAATTATCGTACCTCACATTTAGCCTGAACACTAGCACCATCTATGATCGACATTCCCAAATATCAAATAGCAATATGGGTGTCCCTCGAAGTAGCAAGTATTTTTTATGGGGAATTCTCCTTCTTTCGTCAAAAAGCGCCACTTTGACCGGAGACATTCCCAACTAAGCCCAAATTTGAAATGACGGTTTTATCGGTACGATGAATAAAAAACGAGTGTTATGTCTGTTTGTCTGTGCTAGTAGGATTCACATAAATGGCAATGAAAAGATTTAGTTCGCTAAATCGTAACCAGATGATAATTAAGTCTGCAGTGACCGGTGACCAGTCAGTGATCTGACAAGAACACTGCAATTTAACTTAGAGTGTTGCAAAAGAAATTGACCACCTTGTACAAGGCGTAACAGTGAAATTCTTTTTTTGACGACATGTTCCAAGATTTTTCCAATAACGTTCATATTTAGATGAAAATTAAAATCGAATCTTCTGTTTTTTCAGCATTCCGTGAATGGCAATGCAGATTCTGTAACCGTTTGAATTAGAAGTAGTCTAAAACAACGCTCCAATTACCTGTTCCCGTTATAAAATTACCACTGGGCACAAGTTGCCATAATCGACTGGGAGAAATGCCTGATAAGGAGAGCTGGCGCCATTATCGATCACGACAGTGCGTTATACGATAAGCGATCGAGGACAGTATCCGACGATAGCGTATGTCATATATTCTGCCATTGAAATTCGATCGTTTGACTGGCACAGTCGTATCGCCAGAGTGTTCTAATTAAGTGTCCATTGTGCAAACCATTTCTTGTGCACCAAACGGATATTGAGTCAGGTACAACTTTCTGGCTCCATGTGCTCTGCTAAAGAAGAACTGGAAAAAATATAGAAGCTAATGGAACATTTTATCCGTCGGTTATAGGACCCAATGTTCTACTATACTCAAGCGATCATTTCGGACTTTGAACAACGATCATTTCAGACACTATCTTCTTTTGCGACGAGTTCGCCACTCTACTGGGGCGGAAAATCGAGGAATCGGAACGAATAATTGACCAGGTGCCCCGGAACGGTCACAGGAACGCCAAGCACATTTCAACGTTTCATAAAGATCGTTAGAGGACTGAATTCAAGCGACCGAGGCTCGCTAGTGCACCTGGCGGTGAGCAAGGCCCGCAGTCAGCATGTGGCGGAGGCTGCAGGCCGTTCGAAGGAATTTGGGCAGCGAGTTATCGATACGTATTGCAGGCATATGACGGCGACTGAGGCTCGCTGAATGCACGTGGTGGAGGCGGGAAGTTGTACGGAATAAATACGTACAGAAATCTGGCCATACGGACGCGTGTGCACCCAGAAGCGGCAGCAGTCGATATCAGGGTAAGACAATAGGTTAAGATATAAAACGCATGTACTTAGTTTCTAAGCAAGAACAAACTGTACGAGGTTAAGTTAGGTTAGGGCCAGGCTAGGATAACCGCGAATAAAAAGCATATATACGAGACAAGTCATGCTATCATTCCTTACTTGTGCCGATCCTGAGATAATACTAGTAGTCCTTTTGGTTTATCGAAGAGCATTGCTGTCGGTAGCAGTTCTGGACCAAAAACTGACAACCCATTGATTTTCGCCTATACCAGAATGGCCAGAAAACCAAATCAGATGGACGGTATTCAGAATGTATAGTTCTTCCAATTGAGTGTGGCAGGCAATCACTGTTTTAGATTTTGAATTAGCCGCACAAAAAGTACTTTTATGGCGGCCTAACTTCCAGAACAGAAGTAAATAATCTTGCCTATCAGTTCTTTCTAAAGTGCAAACTAAGCTCCGCGCATAATTGCAAAGTTTTCAGCTTTAAAAACGGTGCAGTAACTATCCAACGAATAGGATTCCTCCAATTCCAGCTCACGGCAGTAAACACCAGCACCTGCGCGACCTTCGTACAAAAACCCATTGGCGGAACTACATGAGGGAGTATAGGGGGTCTGAGGCCCCCTAGGAGAGACTTAGCCCCCTAGAAAAGTTGGCCTGGTTTTCTAAATTTCAGAAAAAAACTATAGTTAGATAACTTTAGGTAATAAAAACTTGAGAGTAATTTTTACATGCATCACAGTTATAAATATCCATGTTCCGCCAATGCAACAGACCACGTAGTCAGAAATTTTGCCTTCCATATAGCTTGACAACCGTTTCTCTCTAGGAGGAAAATTTCTTGCGAAAGTCCTATACGGAAAGGTACGCATGAACGCTACATCGCTAGGAGTAAGAACAAACAGCAACAATTTGCGACCACAATCGCGTATGACCAGTAGAACAGGTGCTTCAGGTGGAAGTGTAGAAGTATAGTATTAAAATAGCTTGTAGGGCGGCAGTAGTAGTTGTAGTAAATGCACCAGACATAGCCATTAAACACATCCTTTAGGCATAAAACACGGTTTAGCTTTATCTGGACAATCACAACTCTACCCTGGCTAATATATAAGACAACCATATGGCAGTATTGGTTTGACAACTACCGTGACAACCATTGTATGTATTTGGGTTTAAGCCCCCAAGAGTTGCCAATTGCTCGTCTACATTGTCAAAAAAATTAACTCTAAACTTTTCTAAAAAATACAAATATTGCAATATCGAAAACAGCATGTCTCAAGCACTAGATTATTTTATAAGCTTAGATTAAAAAAAAACAAGTGGCTTGAGCCGTTCTTGAGATATTTATGGTAAGTTACTTCTATTTGTATCAGGCATGTCGGAAACGATTACAAAGCAAACAAAAATTTTGGCGCATTTTTCCCGAAAGCAAATTTTAAAGTCAGTACCAAAAATATTTCAAAAACGGCTCAAGCTATTCACTTACTTCTATTTTGTTTAAGGGGACATACACGACAAAAAATTTTGAAAAAATCATTATTTTTTTATTTCAGATTTTGATTCTGCAGTCTTTTTCGCTTATTTTGATACAGGTATACTTCGATATAAGACAGCCTCGTTATAAAACAACCTCGATATAAGACAATTCGATATAAGACAATTCGATATAAGACAATTTTGTCTTATATCGAAACAAATCCCTTTGACATAGCCTA
Organism: Sabethes cyaneus; assembly: GCF_943734655.1. Lineage (NCBI taxonomy): Eukaryota > Metazoa > Arthropoda > Insecta > Diptera > Culicidae > Sabethes > Sabethes cyaneus. The sequence continues at coordinate 139,258,386 of NC_071354.1, forward strand.
TAACGATACCAGAGCTAATTTTCCATTCTGAAATCGGTGCCATGAAGATGTTCATTATTTCAAAATAACCCCAAAAATAGTAAAAAACTAATAGTTCAAACAATAATAAATAGTTCAAAAACCGTAAACACATAACACAGAGCAAAACTGGCGACCGCTAATGCAAATTTTTTTTGAAAAAACCATGTTTCGATATAAGACAATTTCGATATAAGACAACTTTTAGAAATTATAAACTGTCTTATATCGAGGTATCCCTGTACTAAATTTGTAATGATCCGACCACGGGAAGTGGCCGGAAAACGATCATACAGATAAGCGGTCCAGTGCAGCGAGGAACAACCTCGACGGAATAAAACGCCACTCCTGAAAAACCACGATGTACCTTTATGTACCTTTTTCTCAGAAACTACACAACGTATTGGAACAAACTTTTTTTTGTTTTGTTGGTAGCAGCTTAGCAAAGACTTTTATAACTTTTGAATTTCGTAAACAAAACACAGCTTGAGAAAAAACGAAATTTTATTTTTTTCAAACATCTCTACAGTGAGTGTTTGGAATGGTTTGGTAGAGGGAGTTAGATGGAGTGGATTGAGCATTGAGTCGTGTATAGAGTTATAATCGAGTTGTAGTAGTTTTTTTTTTTGGAAATGTGGTATGAACAGCAATGAAACCGATTGTAGAAATTAATAAGAGATCACTCTTACTCTACAAGTATAGAATAAATAAATACTAAATACTAAATACTATTTTTCTTCTTTTTCGTTTTTTTTTCAAATAATGATTTTTTCAAAATTTTTATTCCCTCATGTCCTCTTAAAGGCTCATAAAATTATCTGGCCTATCTTTTTTTTCAATATTGCAACATTTGTATGTTTTAGGAAAGTTTAAATTTAATTTTTTTACTGAAACTGCCTATTTGTAATGCGTTCAAATTAAAAAAAAAAGATAGGTTAAACATGAGATATTTTAATATAGGTGCTAAACGTCCGAGGGGACATCTTCAAGAAGCCGTATCAAATTAATCGCATGAATGATAGGATACAACTGTGTTCTAAAGAGCGAGTGATAAAAATTGTTTCGAAACAATGTTCAACAAAGGTGAATCATTTTTTAGGCAACATTAGGAAACATAATAAAAGCTTTTGTTGAAAAATAAAGATGTGGTGGTAAAATTTTCTTTTCTAGTTCGTCAAATGTGATGAGTACTAAAATCATATTTCGATTCCTGACGAATATTTCGTTTACAGAACCAGCATGTCGACATTACCGCTGAGCATGTGCGCATAACTTCAAATATAGTCACGCCTGCTTGACTTTCCTGTAAAGCATGAGAATCGCGGCTCTGAAGCAACGTAAGGATCCACAAATAGCAGTCAAAGACGATCGTCGTCAAGCGTGACAATTGCACCAACACATGTGCTTGGTGTTTCTTCCCCGTCGATCGTGTAATGCAAGAGGACGGACGATGTCGACCACGCGCGATCAGTCAATCGCCGCCATTGGGAAAAGAGCGATTTTTCTTCAGGTTCTCTTCGCGTGGATGAATTTTGTTTCAAAATAAACAGTTGGGCGGAGCTAGCCAAATTGGTGATTCAGTCGGAGCTAGCTGTTGGATGAACAACAGGAAATGTGGAAACGGAGGGTTAGTGTTCACCAGCGAGGTGATCGCTAACCGTTCGGCGAATGTGTTCGGGAGGAAGTCGTAAACGCGAGGACGTTGATGGGATTGTACCACCCTGCAGTGCTGCAAGTGCGAAAATAAGCGAATCAGAAGTTTTGGACTATTTTTAGGAAATGAACAAGTACAGTTGTCCAAGAATACATCTCATAACAGTAAAACGAGTAAGCAACATGGTGAAGAAGAATGTGTTTCTCATAATTACATCATTTTGTTAAATCAAAGAATAGTAACAAGGAAAGCGGATGAATATGGTTACGAAGAAAAGTCATAAAGAAAACAGTTGTTATGTTTTTCAACAGTTTTCTCTTCGGCATTCGAATTCAGTGAGTTCAGGCAATGCAATTGTTGGAAGGTTCAGCGAAACGAATGGTCGGATTTTCCGACTTTTCGGCGTTTTTGTTTTTATTACTCTCAATGTAGTGTAAAACATAAATAAAATGAGAATTTAAACGGTCTGTTTATTGTGGCCACGAGGAGAAGCGGGAGAGCACGCGTGCTTCTGCTTGTTGGTGTCTGGTTAAACAAATAGATCGGATCTTGCACGTAGAGTCACAGGATCTTCGAAAGAACGTTTTCTCAGTAGCTAATTGATTGCTGTCGGTGACGGTTTGTGGTAATTATTTGGGTGGTAAACGTTCTACGCTAGTGAAAGTATTGGAAGAAAATGATACCTTATTCCTCGTACGCTGCGGCACTTGATCAAATCCACAGCATAAATCAGGAGCTGTCAGTGTTGGCTCAGAATGGACGATACTTTCCCTTGGAAGCTGGTGGCACTAACCTCGGTGCACCATACTTAATCGGATTAAACCAGTGGTCGCTTCCGTTTTCCTTTCTGAAGGCTGCTCACAGGCCGGAAAAGCCACCCTTTTCTTATATCGCACTAATCGCTATGGCCATCAGTAGCGCGCCGAATCAGCGACTAACGCTTAGTGGAATTTATAAGTACATAATGGAAAAGTAAGTGAAGTTTACTAGTGCAGATTGTTTTTGTTGAACAGTTGGATGTTTTAAAAGTAGAATCTTGACTAAAATATATTGTTTGTTGGGACTAGCAGAATTGCGAAAACGGTGTGTTAAGTATTTTATAAAATTCTTTATCATGTGTTGGTAAATCATGACATGTGTCAAATTCGAAGCAAGTAAACTTTCTATTTTTCTTCCGTACCCATGAATTGTTTTTGTGGAGAGATGGTATTCTTAATGAAGAGACTTACTGGTTCTCAGTGTTTTAGTAAGAAGTAAAGGGTGAAAATAAAATTTATTTATAATGTGATATGATGTTTGTTAATTTTGAAAAAGAATTATGGTGTTTGACTTTCATCGTGTATTAAATAACTGTACCAACTACAATGGGGTATAAACACTTAAAGACCTGACAAAATATTTGTTAGTCTTATAAATTGAAAATTTTGTACTCATAATTAGTTACAATTATTTAAATACATTGATTGTGAATCAATCACAAACGCAATTAAAATTAGCCAATCGTTCAGTTCAATAAGTTCAATAAGTCAAATTGACAAAAAATTTATGTTGCCTGACGTAGATACCATCAGAGAGATTTCTACTTTAAAACGATATTTTTTAACTCTATCGAACAAGTTAGGCCAAAGGGTCCCTCAATTTGTACATTTTTGTACAGTACTAAATAGACAAAAGCTTATGTACTAATGAATTAAAACAATTTTTATAATCATAGTTTTTACAAACTACTGAGGGAACACAGCAATAAAACACAGGTGCTGAGAGTATCTCCGGAGAGACAAGGCGTGAAGCAAAAAGAGCGGAAATAAAGTAAGGGAGGGTAACTGAAGCAACGCTTATTAAATTTGTATAACGTTCCTCTTCACCTAAGTTGGAGATTAAAAAAATTGTGGGCGAGAATTTCATCACAAAATTCCAATGACGCAGACTCTCGCCTCAGGCCGATGCGGTTCTTGTTCATAGCAACTTAAGTCTGATTTCTTCATTATCCTACCGTTCTGAGAAAGAAATACATATAATCTAAAAAGTTAGTTAAAGGATTCATCCTAAACATATTGGAAAACCTCCTTTTTCGGGAAGCAAGCTGCAAGTAGGAGAAACTTGTTGAAAAGTTGGCGTCGGTTCAAAAGTGAGGATTCAATTTGACGAGAGTCAGAGGAATGGATATTGTCTATTTCAGCAATCCTTCAGCTCGTTTGGTTTTGTGTTGTGTTTTTCTTTCGCTGATTTTTGCTATTATGTTGAAGGATCGGAAAATAAAGATTTTAAATCAAACCATCTCCACATGCGGTAAAAAAGGATAGTCCATAGTAAATTATTCTCTGTTGCCTCTGGTATACTGAAATGTTTTCTACCGTCGGCTTATCATTGCCACTTTCCGCTGAACTTGATTCGTATAGATTGTTCTTGGATGGTATAGGGTTCTATTTAGGTTCCATGTTTGATATTATAAAAACGTAATTCAGTTTTCGATATTCAGCAGTTAAAATTTTCAGACCAACTATCCTTCGTTGAAAGCTCGGTTGTGATTCTTTCCGTTTAGTTCTGGTAGCAGCGGGTCGAGGGATAATAGTATTCGCATAGCTATGCGGAGGTATAATATCCATGTCATATCTTATTGTGAATACATTTGTGCTTACTTGTATTTTGTGGTGTTTTCTATCAAACTCATCAAAAACTTTCTATAGTGAGGTACATTCCTAGTGTTTGTAGGCAGTGAATTTAATTCGAGTCTTAGATACGTTTGTCTATGGATTTCTTATTCTGTTCCTGGTACCGTTAAGCACATCGTTGCGAAAAATAATCTCCTTTTCAATTGACGAGAGTGTTATCTCTATGCTACGATTGTTAGCTATAGCGAGACGGAAATACAGAGAGGGTAGAAGGATGGTCAGTCAATAATAGCGTGTTTGGAATAGGAAAAATATATAACACACAGTATAACAAACGTTGGAAGTGCACACTGCCTGCAATCCGGCTGATGAAGACAGCGTAACGTCAATGCATTGCAGGAGCAAGGCGTTCATGTGAATGGAATTGGAAAATTTGAAGTTCATCTCTGTTGTCTGGCTGCAGTCAGGGTAGTGATTGGTCTATTATTTTGTGGTTTTCATATTTATATAGTCTGTGTTTATTATATTACGATAGTTTTTCCTTTGTTACGCTAGAACAAAAATATAGATATTGGTATGTGTTGTGTGACGTGTGTGACCTACAGGTGCCTGCGTGTGTGTATACACGGGTAGAAATTTGATCTCCAAAACGAGCAAAATGACTCATGATTCCCGGTTTCTAGCTCAAGATTTATGAAAGTACACCATGAATAAATATCATGATATCACGAGCTTCTTGCAACACAACGCAACATCATAAACTATTATTCATGATTTTGTGCTTCTGATATGGCAGTTCAGTCATGATTTGACATGAACTCACATTTCATGATTTTATGATTTCATACATGGCATCGGAATCAAATTTCTTTCCGTGTATGATTATGTTTGTATGGGTGTTGACACTGTTTTTAGTCATCTGTTTCTCGAAGATGACAGAATTGATTTGGGCAATATTAGCTACTCTTATTCAAACGGTGGTATTTGAACATTTCTCGGTCGGACGTTTCGTTCAAAAATTATGACAGAAGCCAGATTTATTACATTCAATGGTGTAAAGAATCTTTGCTATACTATTTTTGTCATTTTGTTATTAATTAAGCATAGAAATCGGAACATAATCTATCTTTCTATTTACTATACTTTTTATATACTACAGTAGTCTCTCGAAAAAGTCTACTCTTAGAAAAGTTAATTTTTCGGACAAGTTAAGCGAATATCATGTTTTTTACCTTTCATGTTCATTTCCCATATTTTCTGCTCACTGTCGTCTTTTGATAGTTTCACAGAGTGTCTACAGTTTACGGGCAGATAATTAGTTCAGATTTTTGATAGAATGCTGAAAAAGCGCAGACTAATATGAGAATTCAAATGTAAAAGAAGGAACAGGAAGAGACAGACAATGATCGCAAAAATTCCATAAATCATTTAAAGCTATCATTTAAAAACATTACTAACTCATGAACAAATAAAGCACATGTATAGAAACATTAATTCTTTAAAAGAGTTAATATCGTGTTGTTCATACAAGGAATATTCGCAAATTGATTTGCTTATGCAGGAGTCTCAATTATGACGGAGGGAGGGAAGAGGTTCAGGCAAATGTTGCATTATAGTTTTTCAGTTTTACAAATCTGTTTAAAAATGATTTAACCATTTTATCAGGAAAAAATATAAGTACATCGAAAGCCCAAATCTGCACAACTAGGGTAACCAACGTATTTTAGACCTCATCAGCAGCTGTACATAATTTGGACACTTACAGCAAGATCAAATTGAATTGTGCAAATTATGTACAGCTGCTGGGGTCCAAAATAGGTTGGTTACCCTACTTGTACATAATGTGGTACTTGATTCACATTGAATAACGCTATCTTTTCAACAATGAGCGTACAAAACCATTTTATTTATTAATGGTCGTACCCTGGGAATCAAAATATCATTGTTCATACACAGAAATAACCGACAAAAACGAAGAGCGATAAACCAGTTATTGTCTGCCAATAAAACAAACATACATAGCAACTAGAATGTATCACGATAACCACATAATAGGACAAATGAATGTACCTTCACACCAGTGAGAAGGACAACTTTCGGTGAGAATATATTTTGATACACACTCGCTCTCTCAAGCGCTTGTTGTTGGTGATGCAGGTACAGTGGGATTTTGAATTTGGAATGGTTAGATTTTGGCATGGTTCGATTTTGGCAACAAAAGTTTCCTTTTTTGGCAATACAAAATATTTTACTTAAAAAAATATGCTTAAATATCAGACTGTTTCCGCATACATGCTTTAAATGACAATTTTTACATATCAAAAATGGGTCTCTTTTTTGGCACGGTTTCGATGTTCGCAACATAGGCGACACGCGTTTGTTGCCAAATTCGAAATCCTATTGTATACAATAAAATATGCCTTTGTCACATGTCGACTGGTTAAAGACAATACTTGAATCAGCAACTTGAACAAAAGGGACAAAGAGCAAAAACCTTAAGAAAAACACTAGCTTACTTTGACCTAAAGTCTGGTGTACAAAAGTTACCAACGTTACCTTGGTAACTACCAAACACTGCCGCTGCCGACACAGTGAGATATGATTAGGATTGCTTTTGTTGCGTACAGTACGCATTGCATACAGCAGTGTGTCTTTTTCGCAGGCAACAACATAGTTGTCATAAAACATCTGTATCCACGATAAACAGCTACGAAAACTTGTCATTGTTTATTGTTTATTTATTTGTACATCAACAGGCCTTGTGGCCCAAATGATAATTTAACCTAAAAACTACGCGCTATTGAAAAAAGCGATTTTTCAGCACGTTACGGCTGACGTCAAATTCGAAGCTGGAGTAAAAGCGGTTAAAGTGGCGTTGGAGACCGGTAATCGTGCTGAAGCTGCTGTAGTTAGTCCGTCGATTCGGCACGTGTAAAAAGGTTTTGCAATATACACGGGCAATCCACCCGTGAGGTCAATAAATCGGAGACAATTGTTGCTCTATTCACATCGCGACGAACTTGAAGGGGGTCTAGGTCGATGAGCCTACAGCGTTGTTCGTAGCTTGGCAGCTGGAAAGGGTTATTCCACGGAAGTCTCCGAAGAGCAAAACGAATGAATCTCCGCTGCACTGACTCGATTCGGCTAACTCCATTTTGATAGTATGGACTCCAAACTGGAGCACAGTATTCAAGATTGGAGCGGACTAATCTATACCTATAAAGAAGGATTTCTGTCTGTCTGTCTGTCTGTCTGTCCGTATGTTCCTTATAGAATCGAAAACTACTGAACCAATCGGCATGAAAATATTCATGTAGAGGTTTTTTGGGGCCAGGAAAGGTTTTAGTGATGTTTAGAAACCCCTCCCCCCACTAAGAGGGGGGGCTCCCATACAAATGAAACACAAATTTCTGCATAACTCGACAACTAATCAAGCAAATAGAACAAAATTTGGCATGTGGGTGTTTTCGGTGACAAGAATTTATTCTATGGTAAATTGAGACCCCTCCCCTCTTTATAAGGGGAATTATAACTCCTCTCCTCTTTAAAAGGGGGGGCTCCATACAAATTTCCTCATAACTCGAGAACTAATCAAGCAAATGGAACCAAATTTGGCATGTGAAGGTTTTCGAGAACAAGAATATTTTCTATAGTAAATTCGGACCCCTCCCCACTTTAAGAGGGGGGGGGGGGCTCCTGTACCAAAGAAACACAATTTTCCTCATAACTCGAGAAGTAATTAAGCAAATGGAACCAAATTTGGCATGTGGGTGTTTTTGGAGGCAAAATTTTTTTCTATGATAAATTGGGACCCCTCCCCGTTTTAGGAGGGGGGATCCTATACACATGAAATACAAATTTCCTCATAACTGAAGAACTAATCAAGCAAATGGAACAAAATTTGGCATGTGAAAGTTTTCGAGGGCAAGAATATTTTCTATGGTAAATGAGGACCCCTCCCCACTTTAAGAGGAGGGGCTCCTATACAAACGAAATACAAATTTCCTCATAACTCGAGAACTAATCAAGCAAATGGAACAAAATTTGGCACGTGAGTGTTTTTGGAAACAAAATTTTTTTCTATGATGAATTGGGACCCCTCCCCACTTTAGGAAAGGGGGCTCTTATACAAATGAAATGCAAATTTCCTCATAACTCGAGAATTAATCAAGCAAATGGAACCAAATTTGGCATGTGAAAGTTTTCTGGGGCATGAATATTTTCCATTGTTGTATTAGAACCCCTCCCCACTTTAAGAGGGGGGGCTCCTATACAAACGAAATACAAATTTCCTCATAACTCGAGAACTAATCAAGCAAATGGAACCAAATTTGACACGTGGGTGTTTTTGGAGACAAAAATTTTTTCTATGATGAACTGGGACCCCTCCTCACTTTAGGAGGGGGGGCTCCTATACAAATGAAATACAAATTTCCTCATAACTCGAGAGCTAATCAAGCAAATGGAACCATATTTGGCATGTGGGTGTTTTTGGAGGCAACCATTTTTTCTATGATGAATTAGGACCCCTTACCTTTTTAAGAGGGGGGGCTCTCATACAAACGAAATACAAATTTCCTCATAACTCTAGAACTAATCAAGCAAATGGAACCAAATTTGACATGTAAGTGGTTTTGGACGCAAGATTTTTTTCTATGGTGAATTGAGACCCCTCTCTTCTTTAGAAAGCGAGTTATGGCCCATCTCCCCTTTAGGAGGGTGGGCTTCCATACAAATGAAATGCAAATTTCCTCTTATCTCGAGAACTAATCAATCAAATGGAACCAAATTTGGCATGTGGGAGTTTTAGATGGCAGAAATTTTTACTATGGTAAATTACGACCCCTTCCCCTTTTAAGAGGGGAGCTCCCATACAAATGAAATTCAAATTTACTTATAACTTGAGAACTAATCAAGCAAATGGAACCAAATTTGGCATGTGGGAGATTTTGGAGTCTTGAATTTATTTTACGATAGTTAGAGACCTCTCACCCCTGTGTTAGGGGGATATGGACTCTCATACAAATAAAACAGAAATTTTTGCGAAACTCAAAAACTAATCGAACTCGAGAAATTCGAGACTCTTCCATAAAACATTAGTCAATACAAGACCACAAAAAATATCTACACTCAAGTCTTTTTTTACACGGTATGTTTTTTTCGATTACTCAAAAACGGTGCAACTTAGGGACCATTTACAAAATACGTGACGAATGTCGGGCCACTCCCAAATGTATTGATGAATAAATGAATAATTCTTAATATTCGAAAAACAAACCGTGTAAAAAAAGTACTTGAGTGTATAGTAACACTAGATCATTCAGGACGAGACGGTCGCGAGTGTTGCCGGTGACCCGCCGTCGAAAGCGCCGCCCACTGGGGGGCTTGCAAAACTCGAGATTGTGACAAAGATCATCCGAGATTCATGATTTATGTACAACACAGGTTAATTTGTGGCAATACAAAGTTTGTCGAGTCAGCTAGTGACAATAAAGAGCTTTCAAGCAGTAAACATTGTTCAAGTTCTTACCAATGCGCGTAATGAAGCCAAGGTTTCTGCAAACTTTGTCCACGATGAACGCGATGTGCTGTTTGAATGTAAGTTTAGAGTCGAGCAGTATCCCCAGATCCTTGACGCAGTTTTCACGACGTAATGGCGTATTTGACAGCTTGTAGTCAAAAGCGAACGGGCTCAGCTTTCTGGAAAATGTGATGACTTCACACTTGTTGGGGTTAAGCAGCATGCGGTTGTCGACACACCATTTGTCAAAGGTCGATAGTTCCTCCTGAAGGACAGTGGCGTCGGATAGATTTTCGACTTTTGAGTATAACTTGAGGTCGTCAGCAAACAAGAGTCGCGGACCTTTAAGCAGGTAGTTGACGTCATCGAAGTAGATAAGGAATATTAAAGTACCAAGATGGCTGCCTTCCCAAGTAGCACTTGTAACTAATCATAAAAATAAAAAAATACAAAAAGGTTGCACAGCAGTTACATTTAGGATACTTGTAACGAGTTAGGTTACATAAAATTAAAAATAGTTACTTTTTAGTTTTCTAGTGACAAAAATCTCAAAAAGTTGCCAGGTAGTTACCAAATGACCAAATTGAAACCTTTTTTTCGAACTGTCAACAACTTGGTCGTCGCAAAACAGTCACCTTTCAGTTACGAGTTACCAAATAGTTATCAAGTGACACAAATGAAACCTTTTTCCAAACTGTCATCAACTTGCTGGTCGCAAAACAGTTAATTTTCCGTTACGAGCAGTTACGAAGTCAAAAAAAGTCGGCTAGTAACATTTTCGCAACAATTTGTTCACTGTTCCTTGTAAACACAATGGATTAAGGAAAAACGATTAAGGAATATTGCTAATGGTAAAGATAAACAACTGGTACACGGGTTGTGAAATGCTCTTGTAAATGCGTTTATTTACTTAATTGATGGTACTTGGAATCTTCTCCGCCCAGACATTGGTATTAAGTAAACAAATGATGATTATTCTCAAACGTCAAAACGATCAAGTTACATCGAAACGAAACCGGCAATGAAAATAGGTTACAGTGTAACTTAGAAATGACGACATAAGAAATAAGTGACTACAACAGATTTAATATTGGTTACCGTATAACCGATACCGTAACCAGGTCGAAGGCTAAGGTTACGTACAACTAGAATGTAACTGAAATGTAACCTTCTATGATTAACACTGGTGATAACTGTTTTATTCAAACTGAAACTATTCTTTGATATTAAATTAACACTTTCTTTTCACAACAATCACTAAAAAATACCTTTTCCCGATATCAACAATGTGAACAATGAACAATGGCTGCTTAAAATCATTTCATGCAATATGCCGAAAACGATACAAAACTTCAAGGACGATGGTGTAGTAGTTAGAACCAAAGGCAAAATGGCTATGAATTTTACTGTGATAGAAGTAATAGCGAAAACAACTTGATTTTTAATGGTTTCTAGGTGAATGCTCCACTAATTCATTATTGCTAAGAATAAGTTTAAAAAATCAAAAAATTAAAATTTTTATATTTGATTTACAAAACATCAATTTTTCAAAGAAGTAAGTAACGAAAAGCTATATTAAATAAGAGCGCGTGAATTTTTCAAAGCTAGAATCATGCATTTCACCATAAATTTGAAACTGCATTAAAATTTGTGTTGAAATAATAATTTATACACTCTTCTATATTCAACAGTTAAATTTACTGCTTGACGTTGACAGCCATAGATTGAAATAATAAACCTGCTACATTTTCGCTATGCAATAAAAGTTACAAGATAACTAATTTGCCACCAATTGAAAGTCAATTTACAGTTTATGTGTAACTTCAATAGTAACCATTTTGTAACTATACATGTTACATATTGGTTATTGAGTAACTGTTAATGCAACCAGATTTAGTTACATAAGTTGCGCTATTTCGGTTACACAACTGTTATATTTTAGGTTACTGTAACCGAAGTTTTACATTTAAATTTGTCGCATATCAGCCGCTGCGACTCAATTGTGACAACGTGTGCTACTTGGGTTGTGGTATTCCAGAATGAGCAGTGAACGATCCAGAGAGACTGCCCTCAATGTTCACCTTTAAGTGGCGATCGGATAAGTATGAACGGAACCAACGCAGCAACGGACCACCTATGCCAAGCTTATCCAGTTTAGCAATAGCGATTAGGTGGTTCGATTTGTCGAAAGCTACGGAAAGATCAGTGTAAATGACATCTGTTTGCGACCGAGCATCGAAACTATTTATCACGTAGGATGTGAGAGTCAAGAGATTGGTAGTCGTGGAGCGCTTGGGCATAAATCCATGTTGGTTATCAGAGATGTACTGATTGAAAAATGCAAATACTGGTTCAAACAGGGCGAGCTCTAACAGTTTCGAAATTGAGTTTAGAGCAGAGATTCCTCGATAGTTAGCTACGTTTTTCCTATTCCCCTTTTTATGCACAGGGAACATGTAGGCCGATTTCCATGCTGAGGGAAAGACACCTGAGTTAACGGATAAGCTGAAAAGATGGCTCATTGGAGCAGCGATAGCGTGGATGCATTTTTTCAGGAACACGGGTGGTATATGTACCGTCCGGTCCAACGGCTCGAGAGAGTTTCAACTTCGCGGCGGCCGATGTAACCATCACTTCGTCGATGGTGAGGTTGTTCAATGAATGACCCAGGAAAGGAACACACAGGAACACAGTAAATACACTGGAGAATTTCATCGAGAACAGTTTAGACATTTGCTGAGAGTTGCTCGCCGTTTTATCACCCAGGAACATAACCGAGGGTAGACCGTCATCTTTCCGTTGCTCGTTGACATATTTCCAAAAAGATTTAGGGTTACGCTTCAATCTTCGCTCGACATTTCTCAGGTAGTTTCGAAAGCAGGAACGACTCAGGCGTTTGTATCTTGTATTAATCGACAGATAGTGGTTGCGGAGGGGTAAGGTCCTGTACCTCGAAAATTTCTTTAGAGCCGCTTTCCTTTCGGATTTGAGACGTCGCAACATTGTGTTTAGCCAGGGTATCTGGTACTGAGCGGTTCTTTTGGGAGTAGTTCTTTTGGGAACGTGACGATTGATAACGTAGTTCAAGATATTGGAGAAGGTTGTGGCGGCAGTGTTTAAATCGTCATTATCTAAAACTGTGCTCCAGTTGATGCTGCTTAAAACATCTAGAATATCCCCAAAATCAGCATGGGCGTAGTCGTAGAAGACGACCGGAGGCGCAATTGTCCTAACTTCCATGCAATAGTGACAAGCTTTCATCATAAATTGTCGCAACATTTTGAAGTAGAGACAATATCTTTGTCTCTTGTGGGTTCGTGATTTTTGATTCCCTGTTCGCACCAAACCATTTTATTGATCTATGGTCATACCGAACTATTTACTTATCAATGGTCGTACCGTTTAAATAATGTATAGTCGTACTGAACCATTTTCTTCATTGAACAATGATCGTTACATTTGGAAACAATCGTTTATATTTCCGATATTTAAATTTAGCTATCGTCATAATGTGAGCAATTACCGTGGAATCATTAGTCTCGCCGCGGCATCTAAATTATTTGAAATAATTTTGAGTGGTGTGATACGCAGCAGGGCCTAACATTGTCGAAGCAAATAAATGAAGCTGATGCTTACTTGATCAGGTGGTTGTAAGCAGATTATATTTGTTTTATAACACCTTCTGATATTTTTAGCACATTTTGTTACAATTTGAAAATAAACTATTAGGAGGCTTAAACAAAAAACGGAAAAATATAGGTTTATAATAGATTCAGATACGCGTAACACATTGAGGTATTAATGAACAACATAGATTCCACCACTAAGAATGTTTCGTATCACTTTTATTATAAAATATGTTACTTGCAAAAAAATTTGTCATCGTTTTAAAAGTATATTAAATACGTCACTTCATAAATACCAATACTTGCGAAAAAATTTTTATTCGCTTTGTTATTTGAAATATCTGGAAATGTTGACAATTGACCTTCAACACAATGTGTGCGCTTAGTTGGTTTCGAGGTACGAACAAGCTAGTCGTCGTATGTTTGAATCTCGGCTAGGCGGTGCTGCTAGACATAGAGTGTGTAGGATTGTTGCACTAGCCCCGTATCTGGCCTGTACTCTAATAGCTGGCTGTGAAGTCTGTCGATAAAGAAGGGTCAAGTCTTAGAAAAGACGTTCAAGCCCAAGGTTTTTACAACGCGTTACAATTAAGATAAAACTATTACAGGGATACTTCGATATAAGACAATTTATCATTTCAAAATGTTGGGAGCATTATCAGCAAGTGACGTCAGCAATTGACCATAGAATTTTGCGGGTCGCAGGAAATGATCTCAAGTCCAAGTGCACAAGGCAAATTGCGGCACAGCTCCATGTCGCCTTGAAGGTGTGGAGTGTGCTGAACTGTAGGCGTGCTGGGTAAAAATTAGAGATGGTCGGGTAGCGGAAAATTTGCCCGAAACCCGCACCCGTACTCGTACCCGCCGGGTTCGGGTCGGGCTCGGGATTTGAAAAAAAAATAATTTGCGGGTTCAGGTCGGGTACGGGTTCTTAATTTTTGTTTTTGAAACCGGGTACGGGTCGGGTCGGGTATCTCTATTGACCACATTTAACACTAAAGATGGTCGGGTACCCGGGCCCATCCCGTACCCGACGGGTTGCGGTCGGGTTCGGGTATCGAAAATAATAAACTTGCGGGTTCGGGTCGGGTACGGGTTTCTAATTTTTTTCTTAATTGGGTACGGGTCGGGTTCAAATTCAAATTTTCATACCCGACCATCTCTAGTAAAAATGCATCCTTTCCACACTACAGGTTCAAGAGCTGATGTCTGCAAATAAAGCGAAGCGGCTTGACTTTTGCAAGATTATGTAAACTACAGTACTCTAAAACATATGTAAAACATTGTTGTTGCTGTTGTTGTTTTTCATACGTGTCAGACTGTGTTCGTCGCACCCGGTCATCTAGTGTGCTATGCGTGATGTATCAATTCGTGCAGTTTTCGGATACTAAATCAACTCTCAACATGATACGTTTATAACTAAAGTGTAACGAAACTAAAAGAGACAGGCGTTTTACTTCAAAGAACGAATTGTAGAACGGTATCAGAGCTTCAAATTGATAGATATAAACAATCAGTTTTATCACACCTTTTTAAGAGAAATTTGATAAAAACGCCTTGAGAAAATACTTATTTCAAAGCTTTTTGCTTCCAAAAAGTTATTAAATGTCGTGAAGTATAAGGTTAAAGGCCAATTTTCAGTACCACTTGTTCGCATCACAATTTTAGGCTAATTTATAATAACGGCTGTTTAATAATAGCATAATTAAATGCAACCGTTGTTAGAAACTCTGATAACATACTAAAATGATCTGTTACAATTTTGTTAGGTCCTTCTAATTGGGTAGCCCTCATTTTACACATAAGACGACTCGTTTCTTTTGTTGAATAGAACCTTTCATGCAAACGTCTATTGAAGCTGGTGATTGTCCCAACTGACGGTGCTGAAAATTACGAATGATTTATCAATGGTAACTAGATTAATTAAAAAATATGTTAAATTGCAGGAAATATGCAGGAAACTTTAAATGCGATCGTCACGATGAAATGAAACTCGCTTCACTACCGTTTTTTGGGGTCAGTTTTGAAGCGAAACGGTGCTTCATTGCTTTATTTATAAGTGACGTCTTGCAATTCGAGGTGGCGTTGCGTTAAGGTGACGTGGGCCTGGTTCATAGTTCATAAATCAAGCACCATAGAAATAATTTTTATTAATTTTTATTAATAAGCAAATCGACAATTTGATGAAAAAAATATCTGTAAAAAAATCTATAAAAGTCCACTCGCCGGGTGAAGGAAAATTGCGAAACAAAAGCGGAATGATTTTATATTTTTCTCTTCAGTATTGAGATTTTCAGCCAGGTCCCAAGTCTGAACATGTCTTACTTTATTTGCTGAAATGCGGTGGTACGTAACTATTCCGGGGATGAAGAGAGCCATGGTGCGTATTTCGGTGAAAAATGATAGTCTTCGGGGCTTCGTTGATCAATTGTAATATTACAACAAGTACATATATGTAATAATATTTATGACGGTAGTCTTTCCAATAGACGTAAGGAATGGTAGAAGAAAGTAAGTAATGAAATGTGGTAAAGAAACATTTTGTTTGAGTCTCATATGAGAAATAAGCTTCCTGTTTAAGTTTCTTTCGCATTTTGCTGGTAATTTTCCAAAGTAATGTCTTCAATATACGTCAGTCAGTCAGATTTTAGGCAAATTTTATAGGATAGAGTGTTATTTTGCATTTTAACAAGTTGCTAACAAGATTTTAGTATCTATTGTTACTATAGTTACTAAGCTGGCAGTTATGATATATTATCCTATTCTATTGCATTTATTGCAGTTTTCCATACTACCGGGAAAACAAACAGGGCTGGCAGAACTCCATTCGGCACAACCTTTCACTGAACGATTGCTTCATTAAAGTGCCCCGGGATAAGTCATCTGTTGGAAAATCAGCTCAATCAGCGGACGGAACGGAATCGAACGATAGTTCTGGGACCAACGGTTGTGGTGGCAGCGGTAAAGGCAGCTACTGGATGCTGGACCCGTCGGCTAACGATATGTTCGAACAGGGTAACTACCGCCGACGGAGAACGCGCCGTCAGCGAAATGCGAAAATGATTCTAAATGGCCACTTTCAGGTGAGTATTGGTAACACACTAGTAGTGTAGGGTTGTACAGGAATATTCAAAAGCAGTTTCAATGCTCTAGACATTAATTCTTGAATATGTATTCACTACTTTCTTTTTGCCTATCAGAACGCAATGAATATATTTTCATGAAAAGATTTATTATTTTTAGTATAAAAACCGTTTTTGAAATCCAGTATGTCAGTGATCTGGATCTGCGGCTCTGTATTCTGCAGGTTCTGTAATTCTGTAGAAATTCATTTTTACGCTTCGTATGGTCAAAAATTTAACTTTTAAGTTGTTATCTTAATGTTCTATTTGGGTAATTTTTTAGTATAACTGATAAAAACTTTTTTTCTTCTTCCATCAGACCTCTCCGTTTTCAATGGCGTTTTCTTCGTCTTCGGTGGCAGCAGCGGCCGCTGCCGCAGAATTCATTAAAACAACAGCAACGACGGATGATTTTCATCATCTGATAGGCAGCAACAATTTGGAGGTAAACTGCTTCCCGGGGGCATCAATTGGTCAGTCCATGCTTTCGCGCTCTCCTGGTGCTGGATCTGGCGGTGCATTACAGGGAGCTTCCTCGTCTCCATGCCACTCTGTAAATTCAACTTGTTCGTCTCCTGCGTTGCTGAACCACCACAATCAGTATCTCTATCAGGACCAACATCCAGAGCAACAATCTGCTTCAGGTGGTCTGGCAATTTCGACAAATGAAAACATGAAACGAGATTTTGATGAAGCTAACGATAGCGGTAGCAGCTTAACGAGTTTCCCGACGTCGTCGATATCGACAGCCATGACGACGTTAGACAGCGTAGTAGTTTCCACCAGCGGGTCCTTTGTAAATTCCACGTGCCAGCGATTCGCACGAGCTGCTGATAATTATTTAGATAATTTTCAATCGAATTTCTCATCGTTGGATGCATTCCTGGGTGAACTAAATGTGGCAAAGGTAAGCGCCTGTCTCACGAACGCCGCGGGCGGCCATTCGTTAGAGGAACAGCAACGTAGTTGGCGCCAGTTCACCGCCACCGATGAGCTCTCAGAAGAGAATTGCTCGAGAAGAACTCTGAACAGCTCGCCGCAGGTGGAGCCACAACAGAGGCATTCACTAGAAAAACCTTGCAGTGCTTCCGGTCTCGGTATGGGGTCGTCGAGTGGTTTGCGAACGAAAGCAAGTGGTTTAAAGTCGAGTAATTTTACCATCGAAAGTATTATGCGTAAACAGTAGGTGTCCTGGGGTAAGGTTTGCACAAGATGGGAGTGTATTACTAGTCACAGATGTACCGTAAAATGATTTTACATATTTAACGCTTTATAATGGCTTTATATAAGATATTTAAAAAAAGTTATAGTAAAGGGTCTATTCAGTAATAAGTTTACTGTCTACAGTAATTTTATTAAAGGTTGAATTGTATATTACATCAAAAGTAATCATTTCATTAAGTCTTTCAAATAAAGAACAAATCGATGCGAACATTTTTGTTATTACAATTATATGTAATGTGTAACGGAGGCGCATGGTATTCGTCTTTACCTAAACTATAAATTGTTATGAGATGATGGCATAGAAAATTTTCTAATTTTCAGAATATTCAGGAATAATCCGGAAGAAAGCATGAATTATACTCATCGTTTCATAGAGTCGGCTCTGAATTAATTTTGCTCACAAAAGATGTTCTTTTTTGCAGGACTCAATATATCTTATATATCTCTAAAAATACAAATATCTATGCGTTCGTCATGCTGTTGAGAACTCTGTCAGGGCACATTTACTTTTAAAGAATGCGATTTGCGTTTCCCCCAAGATTAAAAAGCTTTTTTTGTTTAGGTTCATCTAAAAGTTTGAGAAGATCTGAAATCTGCAAGAATTATCTTCATCAACACCCAAATTGTTGGATAAATTAAAGTAGGAATTGACAGAAACAATTCGTTGTTCATAATAGTTTATTACAATTACTCACCCTTTGTAACTTTAAGGATATTTTTTCTATCATTGATAATTGGTAATCTTAAATATAGATTGTTATCAATCTTGAACGAAGACTTATCAGTTTACTCGTTATCAAATTCTGCGAGCAATCCAAACAAATCAATCGACAATTTGCTGTGAAGCGTAAAATTGGATTTCGCAGTTTTTCAAAACGTGCAGAAACACTCAGTAAACTTGATTAGGCACCAATAATCGTTGATTTTTATACATAAAATAAACACATCCATCGACTCATGTGTACGAAACAGTCTATCTTTTTTTATGGAGCCACGGAATGTGGCACTTTGCCTCGAGAGACATGTACTGCCAACAGGTATCATCAGCGGATTTCATATAGCCGTAACGGAAGCGGTTCACATCCGGTTCTCGCATCTTTGAATCGCTCTTTCGTCTTTGTTTAACTGGCCAATTTATGCGTAATTGCTGTTGCAGATTGTGTTGTCAATTGAAGAGATTTATTCTATATGGGATTTATATAGTAGATTTAAAATGCGCTTTATAGCTTTCATTATTATTAATGGATTTATTCATGACAATTTGACTTTTTGGCAATTTAATAGATATAAACTATTTCTGCGCAAAATTCTAAATTCTCTGAAAGCAGTAGTACTGCTACGATAGTGATTTCATTCCTATCGAAAACGGTGGCAGCGGTTTCGGTATATTGGGAAGGTGATTTATGTTTGAATTACGAATCGGAGAATAAAAAACTTCAAACGTTATCGTTTGTGGGGCAGAGGAAGCGTAGTTGCCTTGCCAGAGTAAGAGGGTAAAATCGCATGGGGAGAAGTTTTTCATATTTTGCTTAAATTGAATCAAGCTGATCACATGGGTTTATATTTTGCTTGAGAAGTAGAGTGATTCAAACATCGATTTAATTTCAGAATGATGAATAGAACTAGTTGATCATTACAGAAAATTTTTTTGATCGATTTTTTAGCAAGGTATAAGGTGTCTTCAGAAATATACTTTCTTTTTCGTCGAAATTAACAATGCTACTCATTCAATACTTTAAGTAACAGAATTAATTTTTATTGTTGGTGGCATATATTTCTTATTCTTAAAAAAACTCGAAAAAGACTCGTAAGTTTTGTTGCTAGTGGTATATCCTCTACAATGTAAATGACCGACAATAAGATTAATTTAAAACAGTGCTAATTGTTTAATAAAAACTTTGATTATGGTTCAAAATTTGAGCTTGCCAATGACATTACCTCGAACATTCTACTAAGACTCGACTCGAAAGACTCGAAAACTCGAGCAATGCAACTTTATGAATCACCCTATGTGTGTGTGTTTTCTGCATTGAGCCGTGTTATATACATCTAGTAGAATAAACCGAACATTTCGCTTCTACTCGTCTCGGAAGAAGTATGCGATCAAATAAAGGGCCCGTTTTGCAACAATCTATCAATTTGCTATCATCATCGTTAGCTGAAATCAAATAAATCGTTATGAACGCGAAAGCTCTTTGAGACTGCCTTTACTAGCTGTGTAGTAACTTAGCAGCAGCTTACAGTTGCAGGAAAAGGCAACGGCAAAATCGACTGTAAAACTGAGTGAGATAAAAATTTATGAACTCTTCAAAATTGCATAAAGTTGGTGTAAATCCGTTCATCTAGTCGGAACTGCCACGAAAATGATGCAAATAAGACATATTACTGCAGCGCACTCGGGAAGCTCGGCAGAATTTATGATGCGATAAGCGGTTACAAGGTAGAT
The DNA here is from genome assembly GCF_943734655.1 of Sabethes cyaneus. Classification (NCBI taxonomy): domain Eukaryota; kingdom Metazoa; phylum Arthropoda; class Insecta; order Diptera; family Culicidae; genus Sabethes; species Sabethes cyaneus. The sequence goes on from NC_071354.1 coordinate 139,278,609, forward strand.
TATTGGGAATGAGTTCCAAAGGGTTTTCACTTATTCCTAAGGTTGATAATATTGAGTACGGGAACGAGTTTTGTCAATTCGGTACTATTACCAAATAGTCTTAGAACTCTTAGGATCCTATTGTATTAATAATATTCTATTTAAAATAACTCAAATCTCAAAATCTTCGAAGTCAAAACGAAGTCAAAAAATTTACTTCATAAAAAAGCTAACCATCTAAATACAAATATGTAATGTTTTATTATCCTTAACGATTATTATTAACGACCGTTACCCGATTGATTCGGTTCGGTTACTTAATTCGTGGTGCTGCTGGCGTCTTTGAGGACAAATTTTACTGCACAGTCACTTGGCATCCTCGCGACGTAGCCGGTCTACCATAACCTTTCACCGACCTCTCTTTCCGATACCCGGTCACGAGATTGCCCCGGAAACACGGACGCTGCACATCACTCGCTGCAGGGTAGCTTTCAACAGCTGTTTGCACTCGACTGTATCGTATGCTGGCCTGAATTCCATAAAAAAATGATAAGTTGTGCTTCTGACGTTTCTGGAAGATTTATCGGAGTGTAAAACTTAATTTGTGGTAGCACTGGTCTCCATAAAGGACACCTGATACTGCCGATACGCTTGCTAGCGTCAAACCAGTGATTTCTTGCACTAGTGATTTGTTCTCCTGTACACATCGCGATTGCAGCCAGCTATGTTTCGATAGTTTTGAGCGCACGCTGCAGCTACTAGATAATGATCCGAGTCAGGTGACCTTCAGGAGGCCTGTGGATATGAGGCCCGATCACCAGTTTATACAGCGCTTCCCTACCGACCTGTGTGTTCCTGTACCCAATGATGATTTTGATGTCCCGTGGCGAACAGCTATTGTATGTTATTTTCAGCAGCTTTCGTGATTCGGCCTTCTGTGACTGTTGTTGTAATGCGGCCATTTCAATTTCGGCCATTCGTGATTCGGCCATTTGTGTTTCGATCATTGGGTACCAGTCCGTGTGTTACCATCAACAATTACTTCGCACAGCACATCTCACTGATGGTTAAACGGTAGAAATTTTGCTCCGTGGGCGTAGGCAAATCATCGCTCTCGATGAAATTCGGACTTACCGTTGCCTCGTCTCACAACATTCCGACATATATTACTGATGTTGAAATGTCCCCTTATAGGAATCAGTTACGGATTCATAGTGACCTCCTGGATACGGATGGCGCGTACCATGGCTCGTAACCGCAGTAAATTAACTGATATGACCACAGCCGATGATTTGTTTAAAAAAAATCAATGTGTTTCAGATTTCATAAATTTGACAAAAATATCTAATAAAGCCATGTCGTGGTCCCCTAAGCAACACCGGTATAACTCTGGGACCATATGGCATATGGCCACGATCTGTAGGAAAGATTTTCGTGAAGGTTTCCGCATTCAGTAAAAAATATTAAAAGATAAGTTACGGCCATTTTAGAAGATTTTTTCGTGCTCTGTCCCTACCCGGTACTCCCGGTGAGCATTTAAAGGTCACACTGCTTTGCACCAGTTCTACACCACAGTTCCAAACTTCAGGGGATATGTTCGAGCAGCACCTTGTCGCCAATTCAATCCAATCCAATCCAATCCAATCCAATCTAATCCAATCCAATCCAATCCAATCCAATTCAATCCAATCCAATCCAATCCAATCCAATCCAATCCAATCCAATTCAATCCAATCCAATCCAATCCAATCCAATCCAATCCAATCCAATCCAATCCAATCCAATCCAATCCAATCCAATCCAATCCAATCCAATCCAATCCAATCCAATCCAATCCAATCCAATCCAATCCAATCCAATCCAATCCAATCCAATCCAATCCAATCCAATCCAATCCAATCCAATCCAATCCAATCCAATCCAATCCAATCCAATCCAATCCAATCCAATCCAATCCAATCCAATCCAATCCAATCCAATCCAATCCAATCCAATCCAATCCAATCCAATCCAATCCAATCCAATCCAATCCAATCCAATCCAATCCAATCCAATCCAATCCAATCCAATCCAATCCAATCCAATCCAATCCAATCCAATCCAATCCAATCCAATCCAATCCAATCCAATCCAATCCAATCCAATCCAATCCAATCCAATCCAATCCAATCCAATCCAATCCAATCCAATCCAATCCAATCCAATCCAATCCAATCCAATCCAATCCAATCCAATCCAATCCAATCCAATCCAATCCAATCCAATCCAATCCAATCCAATCCAATCCAATCCAATCCAATCCAATCCAATCCAATCCAATCCAATCCAATCCAATCCAATCCAATCCAATCCAATCCAATCCAATCCAATCCAATCCAATCCAATCCAATCCAATCCAATCCAATCCAATCCAATCCAATCCAATCCAATCCAATCCAATCCAATCCAATCCAATCCAATCCAATCCAATCCAATCCAATCCAATCCAATCCAATCCAATCCAATCCAATCCAATCCAATCCAATCCAATCCAATCCAATCCAATCCAATCCAATCCAACCCAATCCAATCCAATCCAATCCAATCCAATCCAATCCAATCCAATCCAATCCAATCCAATCCAATCCAATCCAATCCAATCCAATCCAATCCAATCCAATCCAATCCAATCCAATCCAATCCAATCCAATCCAATCCAATCCAATCCAATCCAATCCAATCCAATCCAATCCAATCCAATCCAATCCAATCCAATCCAATCCAATCCAATCCAATCCAATCCAATCCAATCCAATCCAATCCAATCCAATCCAATCCAATCCAATCCAATCCAATCCAATCCAATCCAATCCAATCCAATCCAATCCAATCCAATCCAATCCAATCCAATCCAATCCAATCCAATCCAATCCAATCCAATCCAATCCAATCCAATCCAATCCAATCCAATCCAATCCAATCCAATCCAATCCAATCCAATTCTGTAATGCGAGTTCAATGGTGATCTATTATCTGCGCTCTTTCCTTTCACGTCTTGTCTCGCCTTAAGGTAACTTTTTTGTTTCATTATTTTCTTCTGCCATTCTTTTTATTTATTGAAAAAACTGCCATTATAAAAATTATTCGAATGCATGGCTTCATTATAGGTGAGTCCAGACAAAAACATTAGAAAAAGCTGGAAAAAAGGTTCCTCTTCCTGTCTTTATTAATTACAATGAATATTATTTTAATTTGTATCATATTTTATTTCATTGATTAAGTTTCAAAATTCTGTACATCATCATAGTAATCTCACGAAAGAAAACAAATCAACTCCAAAGATGCATCTACGCAGCAGTAAAAACATAACAGAAAAAACTTTTCCATTTTTTGGTACATAACTTAAAAAAAAACATGATGCATAATTTCGAATTGTAGAGCTAGGGTTTTCAACTAAACCATTGTCGATGGAAAGGAACGAAACAAGGATACATAATTTTATTTATTTGTGGCGAAAAAAGTGCCATTATCGCTTTTGCACTTTCCTCTGCCGCATCGCAGCTAACGTAGGGCTGAACGTTACTCAGTTCGCCAAATGGATTCCCTCACCTCTGAGCTATCACGGGTACAGGGCAAATGAGATAGCAGTTACAGCACCCAGGTACAAACGGGGTACAAAGTGCAGAAAAAGGAAAATCGACCAACTTGAATGATAAAATTGTGAAACATTTTTGTGATGTGCGCTCTCTCATGTCGAAAGCAGTACATAAAATGTTGAACCAAATGGTACGTTGGAGGCAAGCAGAGGGCAAAGGTGCGCTAAAATGTGTTACCTTTTAGCGCTTTCATCGTAGTTTGGAAATGATTTTACAGTCAATAAAGTGATGTTCTTCCACGTGACGATTAGGCTTCGCCGGAAGGTAAAAGCTTTTTGATGAAATGTTATGTGCCATTATTGTTCAGATTCATCCGTTACTTTTACAGGAATCAATAAATTGAATTAACCTTCAGCTGCGGTACAGCCTTCAGCTGCATTTTCATGCCCGCCCACTTGAAAAAGTGGTTAGTAATGGCTCCATTTTCATCATGTCATTTTCATCTGGAACATATGATTACAATAACCGCAACCTCGAGATATGCGAAATATTGCTGTCACTTGGATATTTTCGTCGTATCCTCCATTCGGATGAAATCGTCGGTGGGGGTGGCTTTGAACGCTATTTCCTTGCAACAAACATTATAATGTTAAAAATCGAGTTTAGGAATTTTCAACTGGTGAGTGGCTAAAGTTGTGATTGAATTAAATTCATGAAAATACTGAAAATAAATGTTACAAAGTTTAAAAGGAAATCAAGCTACACGGTGGATACGCTATATTTCTGCTGTGCGCTTTGTTAAAAATTTATGTCATTTTAAATTCGTTTTTCTCAGCTGGCCGGAAAACCCGAGGAGCGTTTCCACCTGTATGAATAAATTTAAAGTTTTATAAAATATAGCTATTTCTACCGGTCTACCTCCGCGTATCCATTACATATGCACTGGGTATCCATACGTGTGGAACTTTAAATGATTCTTTTCCCATGTTACATGGAAAGGCATGGGACCGGCACCTGTAGCATAAAACTTCAACAGCTAGCTTTATCTTTTGGGTGAAGTCCGAAGTGATACAAAGGCGTTTTTCTACACCTACCACACACTGACAGATCATGTAAGCTCCCAGGAAACAGAGAGGTAAGAATAAAGGATAATATTAGCGTACTAAGGGATATATTCTTGTTGTAGATATGTATGTCACTGACAAATACATATTGTACAAAAAAAATCTGCTGTGTTTTTGGTATCATTTGACAACGTTTTGGTTATGTTTTGTTTTAACACCACTATCGCTTAGCATACAATCTCAGATTAATTTTGAATCTCGAGTAAGATTTAGCATGCAGCTAGTGATCTATAATCTCTAATATGTAATAAATTCAAATAATCTTCCGAAAGATTCAACATCACTTAACACGAAAAAACATTCTCTGATTGCTTAGCATGAGAAGAAAATTTATTTCACTGTCTCATTTTGCATAATACATACTGGTTTACTCGAAGAAAGAAACAAAATGAAGAACGCCTACGTTGAAATTGCATGCATATGTCGAAATATTTAATACGACAAGTTCAATTTTCATAAAACAGCACTAAACAGCCACTCCAAGAAGGGTCAATCGCTTCGACGTCAGAAGGTTACAGCGTCGTTACATCTTGATTTAGCCCCATTTTCCTAATTTCCAATTCTATTCCACCCGTTTCTTTGGCCACTTCGCTCAATGTTTTTGATTTCAATTCCCAGCTCGGAGCTGTTTTCCCTCGCTCTCATTCCCTTTTCTTGGGAAGGGATGATTGTTGCTGTCTAAATAAATTCTATCTGAAATAACCACTTGCTTATTACCATAAAAGACTGTATCTCATACACAGTCGCATCCATTTCATCACCAAAGGACCAAAAGTAAGGCGTCCGCTGGCTTCGCTGTTGCTCGACTTCGGAATGTCCCGCAATAGAGGAAAAACAGAATAAAACATCTACATACATATACACATACTGACTAAGCTGCTGGTGGGAAAGCAAAAGCCATCCACTCTCCGCAGCATACAAATCTCCTTCTTATCTGGTAAGAATACCGACGCCGTCCGCCGACGTTTAGCGGAGTGAAGCGAACCGTGTAAGCGGACCGACCCCTTCGACCGGAGACCGCCAGTAACCAACCAAGCCAAAGTTCGACGAATGGAATTGAATAATTTTACGAGTCTGAATATTTATGTGTGTACCGAGCAAGCGGAGATCCGTCGCGGCGATATAGCTGTCGAAAGGACATGCCACTTTCTTTGCACATCTATGTCTCTGAGAGGGGCCACGGATTTCGAGCGGAAAAATAGACATCTAGAGAAGTTTTTGCCCGGATGGTGTTACTCAATTCCTTTGGAATACCACAAAACAATAATTATTCAAATGTTGGAAATACATTCCAAAAATGGTAAAGCGGATCCCAGTGGCTGTACGAAAACTTTTTGTTTAAGCCTACGTTTCTTAACGTTTCAGTGACCACCCTATCGCGTTCTTGAACACTTTTTGTTGCATGATACGTACTACACTTATTTTTGAAAATATCTTTGTAAAAACGAATTTTATGTTTTTCCCCAGGTTTTTCCATCGAGCAAAAAACAAAATAATGGGTAATCGACAAAAATTCATCACACGCCTGTTCTTTTTGCGCTTCCCATATTAATGACCACCTTCAGGACACCGTGGGAGCTGCACCACTCAGTGACAAACCTGGCTGGCAATTCCTTTTAGCTGCAAATCAGATCTTCTCCCGCCGAAATGGTGAAGGAAAAGCCATCTACCGACTGCCCGGGCGGGCGAGCAAACAAATCGCAGTCTGTTGTGAATTCACTGCTGCTTTACCAAGACGTCAAACTTGACGTCAAATCCTAGTACAGAAACGGTAAACGGGAGCGAGACTGTGCGCGATGGGAATACATGATAGCTTTATCTGCGAGACTGAAACGGTTTACTGCTGCTTGCAGTTTTGACTCGGAATGTTTTTAACGAAAAATTAGCATTTCTATTAAATTTATTGCAGCCTGGAGAGTAACCCTGCGAGATGGCTGAGATATCGTCTTTAGTTTTGATGATGTAAAATTTGTAGTAATAGATGATATTATCGACGAAGTAGTAGTTTGCAGAACATGCCTAGGCATGTATATTTTTAGGTATTGATAACAAATCCTAATTTAATTTTGTCCAGACTCATAAAGCAAAGACTTGTTCTGCATCGTGTCCCGTTTACCCATGTAGATATAAATGTTTGAAGTGAAAATAGGACCAATAAAGGCAATAGGACTAATATTGGCGCCCCCACCCTATATTAAATTGAGCAGCTCAAAGCAGCAATGTAGTGATTCTCTCCAGTAGCTCGAAAATGTAAGTTTACTGACAACAATTTTAATTCATCATATATTTTGTCAAAAGCACAGTAAATTGTGTTTGTGTAAATTACATCTATGGTTAAGTGATTCAAAATGATGTTCTTATCAAAAGACTCTGAAAATATGAGTAAAATGCTGTATTTGAAGCTCATTTGTTTTCAACTGATTAAAATATGACTCGACCGGTTTAAGAAAGTTTGTTGTTATGGGTGATGTCTAAGGCTGTGAACCATTTCGCGAAATTTTTAACTTTTTAGTTAAAATTTGACAGTTTGATGGTTATTTCTCCTCGAGTGGTTAAAATCAGTTCAGAATGCGAACCATTTCATATTTGACGTATTGATAGTTTTTTTTGTTCAATGAGAGCCTATAAGGTGAGGATGAAAATATTGTTTATTCTGTTCGAGTTAAAATTGGATGAATTTTTGATGTTGATTTGCTTTTATTTGATAGATAAAATTCATCTCATTTCAACCCGGGTTGTTTGAACAAATTTATTATGTGATAAGCATCCATACCAATGCAAAAAAAATCCAACGAAAAATCAGTGAAACACGTTGAAGCTCTCTTCCTCACCTGTGCATATCTCATTGGCTCTGAAGCGAACCATCGAACTGTCAAAACCTTGGTCCAAAACTTACCATACTCCCGAGCAGGGTTATTTTTGAAAAACCATCGAACTGTCAAATTTTAACCAAAAAGTTAAAAATTTCGCGAAATGGTTCACAGCCTAAATAATAAATTCAATAAAGTATATTTATTACTACTCTTATTGCTTAACAAATTTTTAATCTCATCAAGAGGATGCCTTTGTTATTTGATAGATCAACTTCGCGTTTTTCTTGAGGCCAGACATTTGTTTAATTTTTTATAACGGTAGGTTTTACAATCGACGAAGGGGACGGTAGGAGAAAGTAATGAAACGAAGGTGTTCATTGTACCTCAAGGGAGGTAGGACGTGAAGGGGAAAGAGCGGGAAATTAGGCAAGGGAGGGCTTGGAAGGAGAAATGGGTTTGTCGATTGTAATTGACCCCGATTATAGCCTGCTTCGATCCATGGTTTTCCCCCAGTTTGGGTAAAGAGGAACTAAATAAAAATATCTGCGATTCCATATCTCCCAATCTATTCCAAGAATAAAAGATTCCAAAGTCGCTATGGTCTCAAAATCGAGTACATATTTTATTTTACTCTTTTAACTACAATTTTTCCTTTTCCTCGATGAAATATACCAGTGGATTATTTCTTTGGAATTGTAAAATTTGTAATCCTGGTACTTTTTGTTATAAAAACTGTAATCCGTGTAATTTTTGTTACAAAAATGGTAAATCCGTTGCGCAAATTATAACAGACTAGAGGACCCGGCGCACGTTGCTACGCATTCTAAAAAGGGGAAAGATGCATTTTTTTTAAATAAGTATTACATTATCTCACTTTTATTTAATTTGACTCATTATCTAGGCTTCACCGATTTATTATTAACAATTTTGTTCCAAATTTATTCTATTTTTTCGTATGGACGGCAACATCCGCGGCCTGCGGCCGTCTCGCCTTAAATCATATAGTTTTTGGTAGTATTGTTATTGACTTATGCTCTATGGAGGAATCTAAAATTGTTCGAGCTCGATTACTTTTTGAATTATACAAAAGTTTCTGTTTAATTTGTATGAGAGCCACCCCCCTTCCAGAGGGGGAAGGGGTCACAAACTACCATAGAAAAAAAATTGCGTCCAAAAACCCTCATATGCCACAACGTTTCCATTTGCTTGACTAACAGTCGAGTTATGCTGAAATTTGTGTTTCATTTGTATGGGAGCCCCTTTCCAGAGGGGGGAGGGGGGTCAATCCGCCTTAGAAAAAAAATATTGTCTCTAGAAACCCCCACATGTCAAATTTGGTTCCATTTGCTTGATTAACAGTCTAGTTATGAGGAAATTTTTGTTTCATTTGTATGGGAGCCCCCCTTTCTAAAGGGGGAGGGGTCTCAAACCTTCTGAAAACTAAAGCCAGAAATTTTCTTGTGCTCTAAACCAGAGCCCAGCAACGAAACAAATAAATAAAGCTGACTTTCTTTTGCCTTCGCATCATACATGAAGCGACTGGTTTCATTTGTTGAACAGCAAGCGTCAAATCAAGGTTAGTTAAGCAATTTAAATAAAATGCTTCCAGTGATTGCTTTTTTTGTGAAATTAAAGTGCAAGGATCGGAAGGTAAGTGTGTTTGAGTCAAACCACTACAAGAACTTTTGGGCAAGGTTAGTCAAGAGAGATGTTCAAATTTGTTTTTCACCCCCGTTGGGTTACCCTTGACGATCACCGAAATTTTCAAAGAGGAAACTGTTGAATGTATAAACAACGTCGATGGTTGCCAACCAATCGTACAGCGCACTTCTGTTCTACAAACTGTGAGAACTAGTTCACCTATTTTAACTCACCTTGCGTCAAATGACGACAACTGAAAGTCGGGCACGATTTGTCGATGTTGACTAGATTAAACATTTTATACGTTGTGTAGCAATTGTTACTCAAATTCAATTCATTTGCGTTAAAAGCTACTGATCTTCTACTGAATATTTGATAGAAAAGTTAAAAGAAACTTTAAAACCGATCGTCATGGTGAAATGAAGTCCGTTTACTGAAGCCCAGTTTTAAAGCGAAGCGGTGTTACTCCAATTGAAACTGAAGCTTCATTGGTTCATTGTCGAAGGACAATTTGCAATTGACGGTGACATTGTTGGGCCCTGCGCTATACTGTGAAATTTCAAACTTGAAAGTGTTGAACAAATTTTCTTCTGGGGGAGTTTGAACCCCCAAACCCCCCCCCCCACCGCTACGCCCATGGGACCGTGTAACCCACCTCCTTGGATTAGAACCATATTTATCAGATTGTTCGTTTCAGGCCGGCAAAAAAAACTCTCAGTTTGGTGCCGATTGGGCCTCCACTCGATTAATGGGAACACCTCCCTTTTTAAAGAAAAGACCACTTTTTGTCCAACCATCTTATTTTCTTTTACTTTTATAACTCAGTAAATATTAAGTTTAGAAAGAAAGTATTTTCACATTTTCGATGAAAATTGCGCAAGGAATCCGAAAAAATATTAGTTTTTGGTAGCAGTGCTGCCAAATATTTTCTAACTCGATTTGAAAACTAAAGTTTGTTTTACATAAGAATCACTCATCATCACGAGTTGTTATGCAGAGATTTAGTGTTTTGAAACAAGTTACCCTCGATTTTCCATGAACAATCAATAGTAAAATTACATTTCCTGAAACAGTGAGCCTCTATGCGATGCAAAAACACTTTGCGCTGTCATGGAAGCATGTATGCAGTATATAGTGTAATAAAGTTTTTCTTAACATTGTTGCCAAATTTTTAAATTTTCCACAGTCCGTTGAATCTGCGCTAGCACTAGTCTCGTAGATCGTTGGTGGTTGTGGTGATGCGCGAAAATTAATCATGGATTTGGGGAGTAAATTTTGGTCTTGATAGTTTTAGCCACCAATATTGCCTGCTACATCTTTTTTTTACATTTATTCATTTACATCATCGGATAACAGGGTCTACATGATAATACTAAAACATTACATACGATCAGTCAAAATTAATAAAATTATAGATACGATTTCTTAAACAGTTACACGTAATACAGAATCAAACAAATGATACACATTATTGAATATAGCACACATTGCTCGGATTGGTTCATTTTGACCATAAGTCGTCCGATGAAAAGTCAGGCGTATAAAGTTACTGGATCGTAGATGTCTCGCAGCTGCATTTATATCCACTTGCGCCAAAATGTTGGGTGCGTCAATTTCACCATAAAGCAATTTAGCGATAAATATAGCACGCGTGCAATTTCTTCTATTAGCCAAGGTATCCATGCTTAATAATCTACAACGACTTTCGTATGGGGGGAACTCAAACGAGTTAGTCCATGGAAGGTATCGCAATGCTAATCTTATGAACCTTCTTTGTACAGCCTCAATCCTTGTAGACCACGTTGTAGTATAAGGACTCCAAACTACTGCAGCTGTCTCGAGGGTAGACCGAACTAACGAGTAGTAAAGTGATCTCAAACAATAGGGGTCTCGGAAATCCTTCCCAATTCTCATGATGAATCCCAAGTTTTTGTTTGCTGTCGCGACAATGTAGCTATAGTGGCACTGGAAAGTCAATTCGGTATCCAACAACACCCCAAGGTCCTTCACCACTGTTTCACGCTGAATTGGCAGGCTATTAATAGTGTAGCAGTAGGCTAAAGGCGATTTTTTCCTCGTAAACGTAATTACCATACACTTTGCCACGCTAATAGTTAGATGGTTGCACGTGCACCATCCGAAAAACAAATCGACTAACTGTTGAAGCCGCGCGCAGTCCTCCTTCGACCGTACGACGGAAAAGATTTTCAAGTCGTTAGCATACAGAGTTCGACAACCAACTGGAAGCGCCAGGCAGACGTCATTGAAGAACGTCATTGAATATTGGGTCTGTGTTCCCACGGCATGTTGCCAGGATCGGCGTCGCAAAGCTATTTGATCAAATCTCTGTTGCACACGTTCCATCCGTAGACTCTAAGTTAGCTGCTTAGAGAACCAAAATCAGGCAACCATTTTCCAGTAGTGGTAGTAGCGTAATATAATGATTTAAGACAGTTAAGATCCCTAAAAATCCCTCCAATTTTAAAGATGAAACCAAGTTGTCGAGATGCTTTGGAGATAGTTGACTCACGGTGCAAATTAAACATCAGTTTGGTGTCCAGCAAGACGCCAAGGTCACTAACTCGGTCCTTTCTGCGTAATTCAATATCTTCGACGGTGTAATCAAAGATGATCGTTTGCACCAGTCAGTAAATAAATCAAGCAACTTTTGCAAGCGGCGGCAGTTATCTACATTTCCTATCGAAGCAAATAATTCCAGGTCATCGGTGGTATACACAAAACAGTAACGCAACATTGTTAAAGAATAATAAGAAAAGCAGAGGTCCCATGTTGCTTCCTTGAGGAACTCCAGACTAATTGATGTTTACCAATACGGAAACACAGCTTTCCAGTTTTACCCAAAGGACCCTACCACTGAGGTATGAATTCAGCCATTCAACCATCTGTTGGGAGGCACCAAGCATTATAATTTTTTTTTGCAAAAATTTAATAAATTCGCTATAAAAAAATAATAGGTGAAAAATTGTAATAACATGCAATAAAAATTGCAATAGTCTGCTAAAAGATTGTATCAAGCTTGCTACAAAAATGAAACAAGTTTATTCCAAAATATGTAATAGTTTGTTTACACAAAATAGAATAGAGATTGCATCAAGATTTGCAATAAATAAAATTTGCAAAAACATCTGTAATGTTCCATTGAAAACGATTTTTCTATATTCGTTTATTCGAATATTAAAAATTAACTAAATTTAATCAAAGACTGATAAAAAACGACATCTTTCACGAGTGCTAGTCAAAGTCTACAGCGAATTCGCTTTTTAAACAAGGTTTTAGTTAACCTCAGTTGTAAATCAACAAGTATATTTAAAAGATGTACTATCTTTGCGCAAGTTGACGTGCTCGACGAGTTAAAACCTTTTCCACAAATGAACATGACACTACAAACTCGACTTTGCGGTCTAAGTCACTTTGGCACATATTGCGAGCGTATCAAGTTATATGAATTCTTCAATTACTTCAAATAGTTAGTCATCTAACTTCACCTCGTTACCACGTCAGACGCAATTTGAACTCCCACATTCTCTCCCAACTATAATGTACTTTGCTTTGACAGTATTGATGATAATCCCAAATGAATGATATCTCCAATTTGCTGTTTCCAATATAAAAGGTTCAAACGCCTCTTTCACAGTTCTTCTATAAATTTCCGTAATATTGGCGCCATCAGAATAAAAGTAATAAGCATTTGAAAGCTCGTGACGCTAAACATGCTTTTGTAAGTATACCTTTCGTACTATACCTTCCAAGGCAATTGTGAATAACAAGTTTGAGCGTTTATCTGATGTCACAAAAGCGACTGAGGTTTTATTCGATGCTTGATTTGGATCAATTCAGCGTTGTTTAACTCGGCTTAATTAAATTGCTTGGAAAATCATTTTCAAGACTTATCTGTTACACCTGGGGGCTCCGTAGCCGCAAGGTTACCGAGTCTACTTTGACAAGCGAGTGGTCGATGGTCGTGGGTTCGAATCTTAGTAGAATTAAACCATTCGATGCCAAAAATGACTTTAGCATGGGTTTATTCTCAGGCCCCTCATTTACCTTTCCTTCGTGCTGATTTTATTTTTACCCACTGAAGCCTTTTGACAGTGCAAAAGTCCCTCCTATAACGGGTGACAACTAAAATTTTGGAATTTTTTTTTCTCAGGCTGTCAAAAAATGACAATGATATATGAAGATGATCTGATTTACCGAAATTAAAGATACATTATCCATTGTTGAAAAAATATTAGTGTACATTTGAGAATGGTCCGTAATCGGCTGTTCGGCTATACTTCCATTTGATGTCGAAACAGAAGCGTTGTACGGTTGTTATGTCAACTTTGTGAATACATCTCTTGATTCTACCGTTCAACTGTTTGTAATTCATGGCTCTCCAGTTATTTTTATACACCAATAGATCAACTATACTGGTCACAGTATCTACTATATCTGTCACACCTCTGTTTGCTTGAATGAATCGTACGTCGTCTTGAAATCCACAAACAGGTAATCAGTCAGCAAGTTTTATTTCTGGAACTTTTTTTACCTTTTAAAATTTTTGGTCCGTTATCACCCGTTCGTAAACCAGCTTTGTATTCACCGACTGAGATCTACCTTCAGCAAATTTCTTGGTTGTGTTTTTTTTATTTATTATTATTATTATTATTATTATTATTATAAAATTATGAATTATTTAAAAATTATAAGTATTTTTCCTTCGGAGCTGTACACTTCAAAGAAAAAAATCTCACCCTTGAGATTAGCGTATATATGTGAGCCTATATTAAATGCTAAATATTGTAATACAATGCTTCCTTTAAATAAACGCAACTTGAAATGCTTTTTAATTGAAAATTGAAAGGATGTTGGTTTTCTATCCTGCTTACTTAGCAGACAAACTTTCTAGTACCATATTTCATCGTTTAATACCGACCGACCGACCAACCGACCGGGGAGGACGCCAGCCACTAAGAATGCATTATGATTTGGAAGTCTTTCAATAAAGTCCTTCCTGGGGTGCAAAAGCAAACTGTACACATTCTTCCGAAATGGTGTTGTACATGGCTCACGACACCGTAGATATTACAGGAAAACTTGGACACCAATAAATTTTCTCGTTTATTTCAAATGGTATGAAGGCCAGGATTACAAGCAGTTTGGTCAGGGTGTACTAAATTTGTGAAATTTTCAATTAACTTTATGCGATAAGTAGAACATTGAATTAGGGCAGGCGGGACTCGAATCAACAACTCTCGATTGCCAGCCAAGTGTGATATTTACACATCATGGTAGGCAGAAACAAAGAGCCGCATAAAAACAGTATTCTCGCTATGTAAGTGTATGGAGAATGGTAAAATTGGAAGAGCGCAAAAAAACAGTTATTAGATTACTTAATAGAAGAGTGGAGCGGTGGTGTAATGGAGTCACACTCGACCGGCAATCGAGAGTTGTGGGTTCGAGTCCCATCTGCTTTAATTCAAAATTTTCAATTTATTCAATTAATCATTTTCCGCATCATATATTTAATGCCCTTTAATAAAAAAGTTGTATCGAAATAAGAAACATCCTTTAGAGCGGTAGGCAGTTGGTAACAGCACGTGTGCATTTCTGTTTTTCTTCACCACCCTGCGCCTTTCAGAGCAATGGAGCTGGAGGAAGGCAGCGCGGTCACAGCCAAAAGTCAAGCAGTGTTTGCGGTCTCTAGATAGTTCTACTGAGTGGAGCTGGTGTATGGTCAGCGGGAAAATAGCAGTGTAGGATCCAATTTATGTGTAAATTCCGTTTGCCAAATGTATGTTTCATATAACACTGCATACAATTGTAATGCAAATGCATTTTATAAAATTATTTTTGACATCAGCTATGCTTGGCTGGCAGCGTCGACAACGAGGTGGTAGTTACTAGCTCCTCAAAAGTGCAAGAAAACTATTATATTAGAAGATGGTAGATGACTCAATGTGACATTTTGTGGATAAAAGCCTAAGAATATTTATAGTTTTGAGGAGAGCAGAAGTCTTCACATTTTTTTAACTTATGAAAAATGTAATTTACGGAGATAGAACCGTATCAAATTTTAAGCAGGAGGTGGGTACGCCGTCCATTATGCTCATATCTAGGCATACTTATAACAAATAAATAACATTGCAATATAACTATGTTTAGTAGAGAAGATTAGTAACTGAAATATACTGATTATACGTGTAATAATGTTGAACGAGTTACAAACAGGAAAAACGGCATCAGCATGTATTCTGATTGTCATATTATCATAAATCTAGAAATGAAAATTTAATCAACGCTACGGAATCGCTTTCCCACAATCAAACCTTTCACAAAAGTTCAAATGTGCAAATTCATCAAGAAACCCACCGAAAGTTCCACAGTCGCCAACAAGCAACAGTTAATTCGTCCTCCATCTAGATTCCGATGACAACTTTTCCACACCAGACGCACCAGCACATCCTGGCAACCGAGACAGACAATCGTCAGTGTAGACAATGAAGCAGGGTTAGCGGCGGGGAAAACTTCTCCCTCGAAACTTCCGATTTCCTTGGAATCAAATCGCAATCAATTTCACAGTCCAACCGCACCTGACAATGATAAATCGTCCGCCATACGCAATTTATCCGCAGGTGGCACAGGATGGCGCTGGAAAATCAGGCAGCTCTGCAAAAAAATTGCTGGAGACGATTCCAGGATCACTTTTCCGCTCCAGCTCCGGTGGAATCATTCTTTCCACTTTGTTTTCGGACGAGACTCCCGTAGTGGTTGGCATAGCCACATACGGGGAAAAAAATCCTTCGCGAAAAAAAAGAAACACCAACAGTGGCAGGACAAACTCCAAACTGAACTTTCGTTTTCGGAGTTAGATTCGATTATTCAAAAGTTTTTCTATTTCATTTTCTGTAGTTTTGTCCCGAACTTTTAGCTACACTTTTGAAATTGAACCGTTTCCGCTCCACCTCCGGAACAAATCGAATTCGATTAACTTTTGCCGCTGCATTTGTTGAGTAATAGTATTGAGAATATGGCCGGTAAAACAATGTTTTCGGTGTAAATCAGTACTGTTTTGCTAGGTTGTTACTGTTTCTGTTAGTTATTACACTGTATTACATTAGCGTTTGGAAAATTTAACATTAAGGTATTTAGGTATACATCAGCTGAGACGGTCGTTCTACTTTTTGATCTTTTTGCCTTTCTATTATATTATTTTTTCAATTTCAACCTGTTTTCTCCTAGATGGCTGGAGCTGGATTATGAAGTTTTGGTAATGAAGTTATAATTTTGTAACATATAAATATAAATTTTATGAGAAACAATGTACAATTTAGTGTTTTTTATAAAAGCACTGTTTGGATTTATCAATCGAAATTAAGATAATGAGATTTCATTCAATTTAAAATCTGCCTTAAGTAGATGGGTCTTAAAAATGATGAATTCAGATTAAAACGTTATAAGCATAGGATCCTCCTGACGTCCAGAAATGGACAATGTCACTTCCAGTTACAGTTACAGCTGCCTGCGAAGTATGTCCTATAAAAACAAAAGATCAGGTTTTGAAACGGAGTGTAGTGCCTGGGCTTTACTGTTTTTGTTTTTATAATTACGTTAATGAATGTGTTTTGTAAGAGCTTACCCACTTTCTCGTGGTGCTAGATTTTCTGCAAAAACTGAGTAGGTAGATTTGCTTACCCTGCTCATGGACCACATGCATATCGATTCGTTTTATAACGACCAACGACGTATAAACTTCGTAGGCCTAGTGATCAGAAGCATCTTTTTTCAACACAAAGATATCCATTAAACCATCAGGAACTCACCTGACCACACCAACACCAACACATCAAATAGACCAAATGGATCAAATGGTTGACACGACAAAGCCGTTCTTATTGGCTGAACATCAGACAGTTAAACAACCTGCGATTTGCCGAGAACTGTACGCGAATATTCGAAGAAGCCAAAGAGTTAAGTTTTTGAACCTTCGAGGATAGTTTTCGAGACTTGGTTTGATGGAGAATGTCAACAAACCAAACCCTGCGGGTACGGGTGCGGGTCTCGGGCAAATTTTCCGCTACCCGACCATCTCTAGTAGGAAAAAGCTCTCGATAAAGGATAAAGGCCGCGAAGGGCTAGAACAACTATTCCAGGTTAATGAAACGTGCATGTTCTACGAGATGGTTGACCAATTTCAAGGATAAGGAAAAGAATCAAATCACAAATAAGTGCGAGAACGTTTACAGGTAGAAGCAATTCTTCGATGATCACCAGTAGAGCTTCACAAACAGTGCCAAAAAATGCTAGCAGCGGATCTAAGTTGGGTTATTTTCAATATCTGGGTGGAGAAGGAGTTACCGGAGGAGTAGATGGAAGGAGTGTGCTACCACTATCGCCACCTACAAACACTCCCTGTTTCGCCGGCTGTTACCGATTGCGTAAGGAATTATCAAGCGGGTTTCATGGAACTTCGCGTCTCTACGAACCAAGTATTTACCAACCGACAGAAATGTCGGAAATACAGCATTGTCACGGAATATATTGTTATAGATTTCGAAGCAGCATACGATGCAGTCGGTCGAGACTAGCTATGTCAGATAATGCATCATCACGGTTTGCCGGACGCGACTACTCAGAGCAACATTTGATCGAGTGACGCGTTCCGTACACATCTCGGGGACACTCTGGAGTCCGTTCGAGACATGGCTAGGGTTAAAACAAGTTGATTGTTTATCCGGCATGTTCTTTAAGGGGGAACACTACTCTGCAAAATCAAAAAAATCGAATTGATTTGCTTTGTTGGGAGAAATTTCATAAGCATCTTTTGGTATTTGATCTCGTTGAAAAGTTACAGCAAAAACTATGGGGTCACCTCAAGGGAAGGGAATCGCTGTACCAAGCTTTAAACGCGTTAGTTAGGCCATTACTGACCCAAAGTGACAGAATCATTGCTGAAATACATTCTCCGATATACCGTTGGTTTCCGGCACGTAACGCCAGCAAGAAACTGTTTTCTAGAAATCCATTTTCTATCCGAATTTCGATTTCTTTACCTCGTTTGAAAGGTATGGCCAAAACCTGGCACCCAAGGTATGTTAGGGAATATTTGTTGACTAATGGCCACTTCTGCGTCGGTTCCGGAACACCCACTATCAGGTCCCGGGGAACATTTTATACTTTGAGATAATTCGTTTTGCGGCACATCAAATCACGTTGGTTTGATAAAATAAGACTAATGGAAGTACAATGGGGACATTTTGGACCCAAATGGCCACTTCACCATCGGTTCCGGAACATCCGGTATCCGGTTTTTGGGGACATTTTTGTTTTTTTTAGAATAACGCATCTTGCGACACATCAAATCACATCGGCTTGATAAAACAAGACTAATGGAAGTACCAGGGGAACGTCTTGGATCCAAATGGCCACTTCACCATCGGTGCCGGAACATCCGGTACCTGGTTCGGGGGACATTTTTTCGATTTTGGGATAATTCATCATGCGGTATATCAAATCACGTCGCCATGAAAAACTGAGATCGTCGAAAGTATAATAAAGACATTTTGAAGGAAAATGGCCATATCAATATAGATTCCGGAACATCCGGTACCCGGTTTTAGAGGCATTTGCGAATTTTAGCATAACTCATCTTGCGGCATATCAAATCACATCGGCTTGATAAAATAAGACTGATGCAAATACAATGGGGACATTTCGAGGCCAAATGACCACTTCACGATCTGTTCCGGAACATCCGGTACCTGGTTCGGGACATTTTTTGGATTTTAGCGTAATTCATATGCGGCACATCAAATCACATTGCATCACAATGAGACTGTTGAAAATATAATACAGACATTTGGAAGGCAAATGACTACATCAGCGTCGGTTCCAGAACTCCCGGTACCTGGTTCTGGGAACATTTTTTTAGATCTTGGACCGAACACAATATTGTATCTGCACTGTATCTTTCAAGGAGCATATGAATTACGCTAAAATCCAAAAAATGTCCCGAACCAGGTACCGGATGTTCCGGAACAGATCGTGAAGTGGTCATTTGGCCTCGAAATGTCCCCATTGTATTTGCATCAGTCTTATTTTATCAAGCCGATGTGATTTGATATGCCGCAAGATGAGTTATGCTAAAATTCGCAAATGCCTCTAAAACCGGGTACCGGATGTTCCGGAATCTATATTGATATGGCCATTTTCCTTCAAAATGTCTTTATTATACTTTCGACGATCTCGGTTTTTCATGGCGGCGTGATTTGATATACCGCATGATGAATTATCCCAAAATCGAAAAAATGTCCCCCGAACCAGGTACCGGATGTTCCGGCACCGATGGTGAAGTGGCCATTTGGATCCAAGACGTTCCCCTGGTACTTCCATTAGTCTTGTTTTATCAAGCCGATGTGATTTGATGTGTCGCAAGATGCGTTATTCTAAAAAAAAACAAAAAAGTCCCCAAAAACCGGATACCGGATGTTCCGGAACCGATGGTGAAGTGGCCATTTGGGTCCAAAATGTCCCCATTGTACTTCCATTAGTCTTATTTTATCAAACCAACGTGATTTCATGTGCCGCAAAACGAATTATCTCAAAGTATAAAATGTTCCCCGGGACCTGATAGTGGGTGTTCCGGAACCGACGCAGAAGTGGCCATTAGTCAACAAATATTCCCTAACATACCTTGGGTGCCAGGTTTTGGCCATACCTTTCAAACGAGGTAAAGAAATCGAAATTCGGATAGAAAATGGATGAATGAGAGCAATTTCAAAACCTGGGTCGTTTTCGACCCTAATGCATAATATGTAACTTTTTTTACTGTGCCTCTTCTAGATGTCGCTGAAAGCTGAAACTCCCCCAAAATGTTAGTTTTCCAAAGTTAGGAAAAGTCAGAAAATTTCAAGTCTCTAGCTCGTTCCGTTATTGAGTATGAAGCTTTGTAAGTATGCCGATGGGTCGAAAACGACCCCAATGCACTAGGAAGGTTAACACCACTGTTGAGGGGGTAAGCCAACCATCGAGCATAGAATAGACACATGAGGCACAATATTCTACAAAGCCTGCCAACTTCGAGGATTCGTAGATAACTTCACCATTTTAGTCAGATACTTTAGGGTGATGGAAGTAATCTACTCTAAACTGAGAGTGAGGGCTTCGAGAATCATGATGCATACACCTCCGTACGAAGCTGACAATGTACAAAACCATAATTAGACCAGTAGATATGTATAGACTTGAAGTCTAACCTGCTCACGGAGCACATACGCGCCCTTGCCGTTTTTGCGCAGAACGTGGTACTGACATTGGCGTAGCTAGGAACTTTCCCTGGAGGGGGCCTAGGGGGTGCCTTCCAAAAAAATTTTGATTATGATCTTGTTACTCTGGCTGTCACCATAAGCACAAGGTTTTGTAGGGAAATACCAGGCGGGCTTGATGAGGGTCCGCGCAATTACCAGATATGTCAGGAGTACAACCTGTCCGCGCATCACATCTTTATTGATTTCAAAGCAAGCGAAAGTTGGGACAAGGTGACGGCTTATTTTGCATGCTATTCAACATCGCACTTGAAAGGGTGATCCGATGAAATCGGAATCTAGGACAAGTGTTCTAAACGTAAATGCGGCCAAGACCAAACGCGTGCCTCTCGCGGACGGGAACTGTTGATGGCGACGAAGTAGAAGTGGCAGATCGCTTCGTGTATTCGGGATTGCTGGTGCATCTAGTGCATGGGATCTAGTTGCGCATTTAAGCGGGAAATTAGGCTTCCTTAGCCCTTCGCCAAACGCTTGGCACACGCTATTTTCGAGCGGAAGGTACTGGGGACGATATTTGGCGGAGTACAAACTGAAAGCGGAGAGTAACGGAGACGTTTGGATCATGAGCTACAAGCACTGTTTGGAGAGATACCATCATCATCTGGTGAAAGTCAGTAGGCTACAGTGCGACGAAAATAGTTCTCTTTAACACCTGTACCAGCATCAGGAACAGGGAGGCTCAACAAGATGACTCGACCAGGTCGAAAGTGATTTGCGACTTCTGTGAGTGGGAAATTTGCGACGAGTGGCCCAAGATGTAGTTGAATGGAGACGAACGCTTGAAACAGCATGAGCCGGGGTGGCTACTAAGCTACTAACGAGGACGACAACTACGCTTTTGCGATGCCTAGTGAAAAAGAAAAAGAAAAGTTCCCGCTGTGTGAACATATACACTGAGTTTTTTCCCGGTTTCCAATTTCAATGAGGAAAATTTCTGGAGGGGGCCTGGTACCCCAGGCACCCCCTCTAGCTACGCCAATGGGTGCTGATAATCTTTAGTGGACTAAAAGCGGAGATTGTCGGAAGCAGATGAATCCTGAAAAAAACCTTATTTCCTGTTTTATGACTACCTAATACTGATTTGTTCGCACTTGCACGGGTATTTTGCAAACCAAGATCAGTATAAAATATACCAGTGTGTCGACGTCCTGAAGTAAAAAGTGGAAAAGGGCTACTGGTGGATTACATTGGGACCACGCAAACGGTAGATAAAGCGAAGATCATTTAGAGAAGCATGAGCCATGAGGAATTTGAGCCCCGGGATTCAGTTGAAATCGGTTTTCGAATAAGTTTCATCATCGAGCAAGACACATCCATCGCGTTTCGTCAGCACTGGGTCGTACAGCTTGCGATCTCGAATACGGTTCTGTAACACTTGTAACCTTTCCGGAGACGGATTCGCAGCACAGTTTTGCGCGGATAGCATTCAATTTCTTCACCAAATCATAATCCGAGATGTTGAGATTAGCTTTGACTTTTCGAATGATCTTTATTAGCAGTGAATGATCAAGGGTCCAATTTCAACGCTTGGTTTGAATTTTGCGAGCAGTTGCAAGAGTTTCCTGTTACTTTTTAATCACAGTACTTTTAAGTGCTCTACAGAAGGAACGACAAGCGATACGCGCTATACTGACAATTCGTATACATCTGACTTATATCCTCGCTTTAAGCTGTGTATCGTTGCCTCAACAATATACAGCATGTATATTTCCGAAGATTAACCGCCCAGTTAGCTTCGAGGTACGATGCTGGTCTAACAAGCCAGTCATACTAGTCGTATGTTCGAATCTCGGCTAGGCAGTGTTGCTAGATAGAGTCAACAGGATTGTTGCACTAGCTCCGTAATTATCCTATACTCTAATAGCCGGCTGCAAAATCTGTCGATAAAAAAGGGTCAAATCTTCGAAAGACGTTTAGCTCCAAGGCTTTGCTTTTATATTTCCGAAGACTACCGAACTCAAGACTGGGCATTCTGAGTTCTGCAGTCTTCGATAGCTCCATGCATACGAAGGTGCAAGGTGACGAATACGAATGACTTTTAGACGGGCTTATCGCTTGTGGCTTCATCTGCAGACCACTTTAGGATAATCCAGTAGTTTTTTCACCTCTTAAGTTGAGTTGTGACGATTGTGCACAAATATCTTTCTTTTCTACTCTTGCATGATGAATATCTTGGAACCATTTTATTTAGTTTTCAACTGCGGAAAAATGAACCGAGCTGAACTATGTACAAACCACAAAACGCTGTCAAAAGCTATACATATACGACCACTTCTTTTTCTTCTAGCAGCATAGAGCTGGGGTTGCCCTTGCTGTAACAAAAGCCCCTATCCACTATACTTGGTTCTGTGCTGCTCGTTATCAATTCGTTGAACGTGAATATTGTATATGGTTTTTGGTTATGTAGTATATTATTCTTTTTCTTTAACTCCGTGTTTAGTCTGGCGTAGATTGCCTCCGCCGTCTCAAGGTTGCAGAGCGATGTTATGTAGGCGATATGCATTATCTACTATAGCTGTTCACGCTCTACTGTATCGTATGCTGCTTTGAAATCCACGAAAATAGGATGCGTGGGCACGTTTTACTCCCGATATTTCTGGAGAATTTGAAAGAGAGTGGAAATTTGCTCCGTAGTAGCACGAGCCTAAAGCCCACCAGAATTTATGCTGCGCTATAAATTCTTTTACTATTGGGGAATGAAAATATAATAAAATCTGGAAGAGTACCTTTTAGGCGGTGTTGATTAGCGTAATACCGCGATAATTATAGCAACCGGAGCGATCGTTTTGGCGTAGCTAAAGGGAGTGCCTGAAGTACCAGGCCCCCTCCAGAATTCTGCAGACCTCCTCCAGAAATTTCCCCATTATAATTTAAGAACCGGAAAAAAATTCAGTGTATGTGTTCCCACTGGGTAGATGTTTTTTTTGCTAGGTATCGCAAACGTGCGGTTGTCGTCGTCGTCAGTAGCCATCGGTAATCTGATAGCCACCCCGGCTTATGCTGTTTTAAGCAGTCGTCTCCATTCAACTCGATCTTGGGCCACTCGTCGCCAATTTCCCAGTCTCAG
This sequence comes from Sabethes cyaneus, assembly GCF_943734655.1. Taxonomy (NCBI): domain Eukaryota; kingdom Metazoa; phylum Arthropoda; class Insecta; order Diptera; family Culicidae; genus Sabethes; species Sabethes cyaneus. The sequence continues at coordinate 139,302,135 of NC_071354.1, forward strand.
AAGTCGCAAATCACTTTCGACCTGGTTTAGCCATCTTTGCACGTTAAGCCTTTTTGTTCCTGGTGCTGGTGCAGTTATTGAAGAGAACTATTTTCGTCGCACTGTCGTCCGGTATCCTTACGACGTTCCGGCCCACCGTAGCCTACTGACTTTCGCCAGATGACGATGGGAATCTCTCCAAACAGGTTCTGTAGCTCGGGATTCATACGTCTCTGTCACAGTGCGCAGTACCTTCCGCGCGAATACGGCAAGGGCGCGTATGTCCTCCATGAGCTGTGTCACGGCTTCAAGTTCTTTGTATGGTGGCGTATGTTTTTTGATCGTAGCGTTACGCAAAGGGAAAAGAAGGCCCGATTTCCCGTGTAAATGCGCCGCTGGAACTCTTTACTACTGTTGTTGTCCGTAGTTCCAAATACACAAACTCATCTGCCACTTCTAGTTTGCCGCCGCCAACAGTTCGTGGGAGGCACGTGTTTGATTTTCAAACCGACAAGCGATGGTAAATAGCATGCAAGAAGGATTCGAAAGTGTCTCCGAGTTACACACGAAATACATCACTCGATCTAATGTAGCCCTGAGTAGTTGCGTCAGTTTATCCGGAAAACCCGGCAAACCGTGTCCGTGCATTATCTGCCATAGCTGGCGTCGATCTAATGCATCGTATACTACTTTGAAATCAATAAAGATGTGATGCATGGGCACGTTCTACTCCGGATGTACCTGCAAGATCTGTAGGATAGTGAACATCTGGTCCGTAATTGCGCGGGCTCTCATGAAGCCCACCTGGTATTTCCCTACAGAACTATGTGCTATCGGTGACAAACGGCGTAAGAGGATCATAATGAATTTTTTTTTTGAAGGCATCCACTAGGCCCCCTCCTGGGATACTAGCTAGCTACGCCAATAATCGTTTTTATAGATGCGACAAACCGCACTTGCCATCCACTTCTCCTTTTCCCAAAAACGTAGTAAAATCCGTATGTATTGTGTCTGGGCCTTTAGTCCTTGCCTTCTGCCGCATCTCCTCTAGACCTGGAGCCGGCACGCTGTTATTGGTTCACTTCCGTTCCGTCTCCGTCTGTTGAATCACCATTGAGATGCCTATCGAAGAACTGCTTTCACTTATCGACCATCCCGTACTCGTTCGTGACCATGTTTCCCTCGTTCATATACATATCAAGCTTCGGTGTGGTGTATTCTTTACGAAATTGGTTCACTTTCTCATAAAACTTTCGCGTCTCTTGAGCCCGGAATAGTTGTTCTAGTTCTTCATGAGCACTGTCCTCGTTCTGGTGCTTTTTTCATCTCAGGATGGTGGTCAATTTATTCCGCGCTTGTCGATACTTGGTCAAATTCTCCCTTGTAGCAATGCTACTGAGACGGTCGTAATCGCTAAAACGATGTGCCCCATTTCTGCATTACGCTTTACGTCATGATTTTTAAAATTGAAAGTGTTTCTGCTATTATTTTCATTAGAGGCAATATAATTTTGTTCGTATGCCAGGAGGGAACTGAGTTCAAAAATGCCACTGCAACAGTTTGTCTGTTGTGGCTGGTCCCAATTGCTGTGATTAGATTTAAAATAAACTTTTTGAATTAGTAGCACTATAAATCATTCTTTGTAATATCGAGTAAAGCTTGCAAGCGATTGAACAAAGTCGATCGAGCAATCGTATACCTTGCAAACGCATTAGCAGAATGTATATGTTTGAGTGTTCTTGAAAAACTGTCGATTTTAGAGCATCAACAAGTGCTCCCATAGGACTAAAGCATTACCGATTTTATTGTGGGTTGTACGATGTGTTGCTCCTTCTAGGAATGACTGTTTTCCCCTCAAAACAAAAGAAGGGCCAGCATCGCAATAGCGATGAGAAGGAAATTCTGAGGAAAAATCACATAAAAGGCATCGCAAACATTTCAACCAAACACCGAAAAGCAAAACAAAACAACATTACATAAACATAAATGCTCTGGGAAAAGAATCAAACAAACGTCGAGAATAGAACGTCCGAACAACTCTGGAGAGCCGTTCTTTTTCGCCTCGGGCAACCACTTTCCGGCACATAACCATGCTACCACAGCCTGTAGTTGAATATACTTTCACAATAATACGCAGCAAGTGGGCTTTCTGTGGCGAACCGAAGGGATAGCTGTCCCTAAGAAATATAACGAGAGTGTAAACTATAATCTGCAGTAAGAATAAAAGAAGAAAGCTGCACGAGGAAAACAGGCATAATCAAATTTGCTCTGCGCAAGCAAGGCAGTTCCAAAAGTAAAGAGCCCACTCAGCAAAAACATTCCTACCGAACCAAAGGCCTGTTGGATGGTTGGACAGAAATGGATTTGGGTTGAGCTGCTATAGTGTGTAGAAATCTAGCTACTATTGCAACGACGGTGTCATTTTTTTCATTGAAGACATTAAAAAATAAGTTCAAGTGTCTCTGTTTGCCTTGTTTTATCGATTTATCGACTGTTAGTTCAGATTTTGTCTGTGATATTTTAATATCAATTTTAATCTGTCGTTGGCATACATCTGATATATGAAACTGGGCCTCATTTTATCTCTACGCTTTTAAACTTGAAGCATCCAACAGTAACAACTTGTGTTGTCTAAATATGTTTGAAAAACTTGTAATATGAGGTATACTACTTGTAGCTCTGTCATGTATATTTGTTCTAGCTTCTTTGACACATATTCAAAGTATGCCTTAGGGAAAAGTTCTGCTATTCGTATCAGTGGTATCACTATAACACGGTATATCCGGTCAAAACATGTGTCCTCCGGTTCTACATATGCAGTGTGGCACAACATTTTGTCCGGAAAGTGATTGTGGCGCGGTTAGAATGAATCTTATCTCACTTATGTCCAAGTGCCAAGCAAACTTACATACTCGGGTGCACACATTATTTGGATCCAAAAATCCTTCAAACAGTTCCCTCGATGCCGATGGAAATCCAATTCGCATCCACTGTGGCTTGATTCCTTTCTATCCTTAACGATGCGGGACCGTGATTAGCCGTACGCATAACATAAAGCAGCAGATTGTTATTGTCTAACGTTTTGTTTGATTGTAACGATAATGTTTATTCGCACGCCGAAAGCGCTCATGTTGAGTTCTTCGCCCTTGAGTGGCGTGATTATTCTTATCTTATGATGGGAAGATATGTGTCAAATGTGAAGTAATGTTTTGGCCAATCGCAATATTAGTAAAAGTATGTATTATTCGAAATTGGCGCCACTGATATTAGAAGCATCGCAAATTTTGTATGACTTTAAAGTTTTGTTTGTTTTCGATGTTTTATTCAAAAGCAGGATCGCTGAAGAATTACGTTTCACCGGATACGTACAACCGGATCACTGTTCTTCTGCTGAAAATGAAAGTTAATCGCGATATTTCTCTTGAGACTACATCATAGGTCTGATATATTGTTGGATATTCGTAGAAGTTGCCATGTAGGGTTTGACCTGAGAACGTCCAATACAATATGCTAAGCAAAAACTTGCGTCGCTTCAGCATTTACTTACCATTACTCGGACTATTACTTAAATCTGGTAGCAGTGCAGTAGAATATGCTGCAATCAAAACTTCCATCTAGTGATCAAATGGGCTGAGATAAATTAATCCGATTATTATTCAATAATTTATTGTGTATTACAAATTACCCTCGTCACCAGATCATCGCCCTTTTTGCATTGTGCAAATGGCGAACCCCTCGCTTTTGAACCGCAGTTGTTTCGAAGACCTGCACAAACAGCAGGATATTAATCGCGCTCGCAGTGCATACGTAACTATGCAGTAGAATGTAGGCATCCCCGGCGGAGGGTGATGAATCCGGCCAGATTACGACCAACATGTTTGCACATCGGATGGCTGACACTGGATTCCATATGTACACGACAGCGTACAGTGAAAATCTATCATACAGTTTTAACATCACAGGAAAACACTTTTCGAATGAGAACTGCTATCGCTCCTTCATCCTGAAGCGAAGAGGCAGGATTAACTCTTTTACTGCACCTTTAGGTGCACGTAAATTAAGTGAAATTCTATTTATATTTTTTTCCGGAATTAGCGGGTATCTAAATATTGATTGAGTTAGAGTAGCGTCGTTCGCGTGGTAATTAATTAAAATTAGACCGTTATTAGTGAAATTGTTTCTAGTGCAATTCGCTATTTGCTCAAACTCTAACGTTCAATGGCACGAATTTGAGTTTGCCAACCAGATTTATCCATTTGATGCGTCCCGGTATTCCGCTTCCAATCAATCAATCAATCCTTCATTTCATTTGGCATTTGCTACCCATTAGTGCTAGTGGAAAAGTAAGACGAGATGTCTAATCGATCTCATTTTGGAAATGGAATCTTTTCGATGCATGGACTCAGGTGCCTACCTGTGAAGCCTATCATAAAAAGAAACATGTTCCGAGTACTCTATTTTGCTGCTCTTCAATTAAAGATGTTAAAAAACCGATTTAATCCACCTGTTGGTGAAAGGAACCTATGTTATACCATTTTATTTGTTATTTGAAATAGAATTCGGCATATCTTCAAACATAATTTAAGTGTTTCAATGTGATAATTTTCTTCAATATGCATGTGTATTCAATATACTGAATACATTTGTAAATTACATGACGAAATTATGAAAATCGTGTGCCAAGTTCTTGAGCAGAATTGATATTTAATAGGGGACCCCAAGTCTGGTGAGTCGAAAAAATCGAATTTTTTATGACAGTTTACTGAAGGCCTTCAGACATGTTGTGCCGATATGATTTTTCGATAGCTGATCTTGTTGAAAAGTTACAGTAAAAACCTTTTTTTCGAAGCCAGTGGTTCAGTGGAAGTTCAGTGGTGGTACGTGTATCTCAGAATCTAGTGAACAAATTTGGCAGAAATTCTTTTTCAGCATGTAAAAGTGCATGTATTTGTAAAATTGAATTAATTACCGTGAACGCATATAATTCCGATCAAACTGAAGTCGTTGATTTTGGATGATTGAATTAAATATTAATCATGTTAATCAGTTTGCATCGATAATGACCTTCCTCACTGACTATGATTTTTGATTCAATTTTCTAAAAATCGACTACTTTGGTTGACTGATCGGAATTATATGCCTTCACAGTAAGCCGTTTTTGGTAATTTGATTTTTTAATTTTTTATGAGCTTGATAAAAAACAGGTTTATTATGAAAAAATGGCTGACACTTTAATAATAAATTTTCAGAACCCGCTATGATATTGACCCAAAGACGGACACCTTAAGGTTAAGGCTCAATATTTACTCAAATATAACTGTATTAATCGCAATTTTCATACAAACTGAACCTTTTATTTTCTGTTTAACATAGCCAGTCAGAACAAAACTGAGACAAAACTAATAAAGATGGTAAAGTAGCATGGAACTTACCTATTTTATTTATAACTGTGAACCAAATTGACTACAAAACTGAAAAATTATTGTTTATGAAATATACCAAGTGTCCATCTTTCCCGCAGTGTCCATCTTTACCGCCCTTCCCTTCCTAATATCTTCAATTATACACACTTAAAAAAAACACCGAGGTCGGCAAAATTTTGCCGAGATTTGGACAGCCGAGCGTTCGGTAAAATTTTTTATGATACCAAACGTTAGTAAAGATCCGTAAACGTCGATATGCACCACCGAAATTTTCACCGAACGCTCGGTTGTTCAAATCTCGGCAAGTTTTGCCGAGTTTTTTAAATGTTCTTTGGTGTGGGGGTGTATTGGTGGGCCTCCTTAAATTAAAACAAAAAAAAAAAAATTAAAAGTGTGTACCTTAATCAATGACTATAATATCTCAATACCTAACCAAAATATATTATTGTCAGACCAGAATAGTCATTCCTCTTAACTGCTTCATTAAGCAAATCATTATATTCCGCAACCAGTAAGCGACAGATAGTTACCAGCAGTTGCAAAGTTGTTTATTTTACTATGTTCTACAACTTTTGTGAACAAACTACATTTTTTAGGGCGCATTTCAAAAAACCATAATTTGTACCACCCTAATAAGGGGATTCAGGGTCACCCTAATAATGCAAAAAGAAGCGTTATATTAAAATAATAAACTTATCCAAAGACACACCCGTTGAAACATTACGCATATTTTTGAGGTTTGGTCCCGCTGTGCCTTCTATTTGCTTCGTATCAGTCAGGTTTTCTGAAATAATTTTATTCAATTTTTTTTTAATAACTGTTGTCCGGTAAGACAATTTCTTATTAAATTTAGCAGATGTATTCAGAGAGCTAAAGCGTTTCGTTTGATACTAAAATAATTAAAATCTGATTAATTACATGGTAAAAATCGTTAAAAATTATTGTAAATTTTCATGTGCTGTATACGATTGCTCATAACTTTCAAATCAAACGTCCAATCAAAAAACAAATCAATAGTGATCTATGCGGTTATATTATCCATCAAATGAGACTAGTAGCGCGTAAACCGGTTCAACCATCTCTGAGAAACAGGCGATAATTATTACCTTGTCTAAACACGGTTTTTAAGCGTAACTTTTAAACTACTTGTTTGTTTTCAATTACTTCGTTAAAGTTTTTATAATACACTCAAAATAAATTTCACGTCGAAATCATAGGAAAAGTTATGTGAATATTTTCCATCTAGCTTTTCCTGTACTATTTACGTGACTTTCAGGTAGTTCGCACGCATACTAATGCGTTAACGTGGAAATCAGATAGATGCTGTTATTTTTTCCAATAACAGTCAGCTGAAAGTCACTTAACTGCCTGTAGAGAAATTTATGTGATTTTTCACGTGGAAAGGACGTGTGGATTATTTTGAGTGTAGCAAGAGCTTTCGTTTGGTACTAATCGTTGAAATTGGTTGCGTGCTTCCGGAGAAAATCGTGTCACGAAGTTTTCGCATTTTTGCTTATAACTTTTGAACGAAAAGTCGGACTACGAAACAATTCAATAGTGGTATACTAGGCAATAATACCTTTCAAACGAAAGTAATAACAGTCGAATCGGTTCAGCCTCCTCCGAGAAGTAGACGATAGAAAAGTTGCGTTCTGCACATACAAACACACATACACACACACACACAGACATTGCTCAGTTCGTCGAACTCTATCGATTAGTATATGTGACTCGGCCCTCCGGGCCTCGGATCAGTTCCGTGTTTTTCGACCAATTTCTAAACCATTGTTATATAGTATAACAAAGGTAAAAAGTAGATTTTCTTTTTAAGGTTTCATTTTCGAAACCCATTTTAAATGACACAGACTTACACGTTAAAAAAATCAAACAGTGTCGTATGCCTGGTGGTGTGCTGCTTTTAATAACGATAGATCCAGTATTGTTGTTGTTTAGAAGCTGTTCTCTAATCGGTCCAAAAATTTCCCAAACGTGAGTGTTCCTCGATGGAGTACATCGATCTTTACCTGCTTCCCTACTGGAGATAGTTTTGTTTGGTTGCTATTTCATCACTCATTCTTACCACATGTCCAGCCCAATCCAGCCGCCATATTGCACCACATTCATTATATCAGTATATTTGTGTAGTTGTATACTCGTGATTAATGCGTCCAGTTCCTATTCTACCGCCACGTGTTGGTCGCAGAATTTCACGCTCGAAAACTACAACTACTAGTCATTCTACTTCCATGGCCCATGCCCGTATTGAGAGTATTAGTGTTCTTCGTTGGTTTTAGTTTTGTGTGAGTGGCAAAAGAAGATGTGCGATGTAAACAAAAATGCCGAAAAGGTTGTTAAAACAATAGGAACACGGATTATGCCTTCCGCCATTGTGGCTCGTAAAAAACTGGAAAGAATCAAAAGCTGATTTTTTTTTTTCAAAATTGAAATTCGTTCATATCTTTTTAATTATCTTTAGCGCAAACCTTAACTGTTCACAGTTTACGGATCGCTCGGACTCATGTCTTGTATTTAAAATTTAACGAATTACACTCAAATCTCTTTTCACACGTTTTTTTCTGATTTTGGAATTAACGCGGTTTTGATGATGATTTTTGAAATATAACACGATTTTTTACATCATTTTTCGAATTATCGCGGTTTTTTTAAACGGTTAATTTTTCCGTATCCGTATCCGTGAGAAAAAAGACTTGAGTGCCTATTTTTTGGTCTTTGTTTTAAAAAGAAAATCAATTGGAAATGTAATTCAACCTGGGCATATGAATGGTTTATTCCGATTGATGCGTAATTTATGTATTCTTATTACTTCAGAATACATAAATTACGCACCAATCGGAATAAACCATTCATATGCCCAGGTTGAATAACATTTCCAATTGATTTTCTTTTTAAAACAAAATAAAATCTAGATCTAGATAGATAAAATCTCACGCGGCAGCATGAAGCAATATTTTCACCTGGGGATTCACCTTCGAACAGTCAGCTGTTTCTGTATTTTATAGTGCCTTCACATAACATCGCAACTTCGGATAACGATTATACCCGCAGCAAATCTACTTTTCATCGGATAACTCACATGAAAGGATTCTGCTGCATCCGACCGACATACAACTCTGATTGTAATACTTTCTACAGGATTACAGTGTACCACACTTTCGTTGACTAACTGGGACTGTAGAGCCAAAGTCATGCACAACCAACATTGCACCGCAATGATTCGATAGCAGCAGCCAGCCGGGCGGTGGTATCTGTAACGCGTGTTGGCGGAGTACACATCAAGGAAAAACGGATGAAAACTGCAATCTTCCCAAAAAGAGATTTTCATTAAATTTTGCTTTCAGACAGTCAGTCCCGATGATGGCGAATCTTTTTTTTCGTTTCGGCTTCTCTTGTAAGTTGGAAATGGAGGGGAGAAATTTGAGGCAACCAGACGATATGTATCACGATAAATCACAAGAAATCCTGCTGGTCTTAAGAAGCAGTAGATACACAGACACATCATCGGGAAAGTGAAATGCGGATAAAACGAAGGCTTAGGATCGAAAACGCACATGTACCGGCAGCAGCATCCTTTTTTACTTTGCTCTGCGGAGCACGGGGCTAAGTGTAATTGCAATCGTTTCAACTATACGGATCGCTGAACGGGTGTGGAAGATTGCAAGCGAGGCAAAAAACAGACGAGAGAAAATATCACGGAAAACTTGAGATGAAAAGCTAAGAAACATTCTGTTTATGGCTTTGGCGCTGCACTTTGCTGTTGCCGAAGAAATTGAGTGCCTCAAGCGTTTCTGGTAAGTTTTGATGGGAATCCTATTTTGGCGAGATCATCGCAGGATTTCAGAGACTTATTTTCGATTTCGGTAAAGAAGTCGAACTTAGCAGCGCAAATATGATTGTTTGGGAAGAATTTGTCACAGGAAATGCTATTTGTTTGCTGCTATCGGATCCGGGTAAGTTGTTGTCTTTGGAGTAATTTAGAATTCAACGTAGGTACAACTATCTCATAGAATGTTTCACATTCAATTAATTTGCTATTGATAGAAGACAAGAAAGATGAAAAAAAAGATAAATTAGGAAAATTAGTGGAAAACAGGAATTAAGCTGCAATTATTTTTAATTTGTTGATAAAATTAGTTTTTGATTTAAAAATGATATAGCCGCCAAAAGTTTGATCGTTCTACAATGTTTAACAATTAACACGCGTCATGTAAATTTTAACATGCGTCATGTAAATTTTAACACGCATCATGCAACTTTTTATATGACTTATACAAAATACAACTTTTAACATGCGTCTGTCACTTAACATGCGTCACGTAACTGTTAACATGCGTCATGTAACTTTTAACATTTACAACAACTTTTAACTTTTACCTTGCGTCATGTGAATTTTAAAATGCGTCATGAAACTTTTAATATGACTCATGTAACTTTTAACATGCGTCATGCAACTTTTAACATGAGTTATGTAACCTTTAACTTAGAACTTTTAAAAGGGTGCGTGATACATACACACATCACATCAAGCAGATAAAATTTGTCTTATTTTGTTAATCACTACTAAAATAATCATTGCAATAAAACGAGCGCTAGTTAATCAAGAATTTTTTTCCAAAAATGCCTGTTTCCTAAACTGGAAACGCACGGAAAATTCCAAATCACCGTATGTATCTAAAAACTATTTATCCAACAAAAATTCCGATTTGTTTCCACAAATTACATATTTATTTAGAAATTGCTTTAGAAATAGAAAAAAACCAGCCAATGAACCATTCGCGTTACCGAGTAAGCTGGCATGCAAATGGGGGGCTCCGTAGCCGCAAGGTTATCGAGTCTGCTTTGACAAGCGAGTGGTTGTGGGTTCGAATCTTAGTAGAATCAAGCCATTCGATGTCGTGACTTTAGCATGGGTTTATTCCCAGGCCCCTCCATTTACCCTTCCTTCATGCTGAATTCTATATTTTACCCTCTGAAGCCTCTTGACAGTGCAAATGTCTCTCCTATAGATAAGTGTACTGGTCAGAGGTACGAATGAGTCCTCGCCAGGGACGGCTATAATATGGGATAGTACTGGCAGCGAGGAATATGTGGGTAAAGTAGATCAAGCTTTGAAGGAAGGGTAAACCCCAATACACACAAGCACGCATAAAACTTAATAAGCATATCGCTCATTCAATAGCGATTATAGCTAAAAGAAATGCAGTGCAGGTCATACAGCAAACACCCGGGCGATGTTACAATAGATCAACTAGACTGGTCGCAGTAATTAGTCCACACATGAAAAAAAAGCTGGCATGCAAAGAGCATATTTTATTATTCTTCACGAATGCCTCGCGAAGAATAATAGGGTGATTTATGTATTTTGGGTAGTCGTTACGCATACTCTATTTTGAACATTTCCAATTGATTTTGCATCAAATATCCAAAATAGACTACGCGTTACGCCTGTCCAAAATACAGAAATCATCCTATACATTAGGGCGATGTTCATTAGGGCGAGATCTGATGTTACGTCGAAAAAATTTTTTGTGAAAAACCGTCTTTTTGGGACTTTTTTGAAATATGAAGTAAAACACATGTTCCACAGGCAGGGAATCAAAAATTACGAACGCTCAAGAGACAAAGATATTGTCCTTACTTCAAAATGTTGCGACAATAGGCCGTATGAATAAAACAGTTTACTTTGCTTTTCCCGTTTAAATCGTATGGGAGCATTTGCTCTATATCTTTTATTCACACGGCCTAATGTATGATGAAAGTTTGTTACTATTGCATAGAATTTAGGACAAAGACAAGTTATCGTAGCTGTTTATCGTGGATACAGATGTTTCATGACAACTATGTTGTTGCCTGCGAAAAAGACACACTGCTGTATGCAATATGTATTGTACGCAACAAAAGCAATCCTAATCATGTCACACTGTATTGGCAGCGGCAGTGTTTGGTAGTTACCAAGGTAACGTTGGTAACTTTTGTACGCCAGACTTTAGGTCAAAGCAAGTTAGTCTTTTTCTTAAGGTTGTTGCTGTTTGTCCCTTTAGTACAAGTCGCTGATAAAGTATAGTCTTTAACCAGCCGACTGGCGACAAAGACATATTTTATTGTATACCTGTAACCCCAACAACAAGCGCTTGTGAGAGCGAGTGTGTATCAAAATATATTCTCATCGAAAGTTGTCCTGCTTGCTGGTCTGAAAGGACATTCCTTTGTCCTATTATTTTGTTATCGTGATATATTCTGGTTGCACGTATGTTTGTTTTATAGACAGAGAATAAATGGTTTATCGCTCTTCGTTTTTGTCGGTAGTTTTGCGTATGAACCATGATATTTTGACTCCCTGTCCGTAGGAAATTTTGTTGTTGTTATTAGGACCACCCTAGTGAAAAATAAGTGAACCACCCTAGTGAAAAATAATTGAACCACCCTAGTGAAGTATCACGTGTCAGAGACTTATTATGCATTAGAATAGCTTACAAGTAGTTTGGCGAAAAAAATTGGACAGCTACAGTGAGCTACTCAACAAAATTTTCTATGGTACATGTGTTCTACCTCATATTTCAAAACCTGAATTAATCCACCTAGCGGTGTGACCTAGCCTTTCTACTGCAACCAAAATTATATTTAATTGTTTAATTAAATTAAATTTATTATTATTTAATTTTATTTATTTTTTTATTTTTTATATTTAATTAAAGTAGAATAGTTTTTGAGATATGCACAAAAGTTGAAATTTTGGTTAAAGAAAGAAAGTACATGTACATAAATACAAATTACTCCTGCTGCGGTGTACCAATTTTAAATCTCTTATTTTCATATTAAAGATGAGAAAATTTGCTATCGATAAGCTGAACTTAACTTTTCTGTAAGAACAATAGTACTGTAGAATATTTGTAAATTTGTTCACAACAAAACAAAAAAGAACGCATTTTTTGGAATAATTTCAACTTTATCAAAGATTTTGGACAAGAATAAGGAATTTATAAATTTTATTTTATGTGGGTCTTAAAGGCCGATAAAAAACAAAGAAATTAGCGGGTTAATGATAACAATCGGTTGAAAATTGTAGAAGTTATGACTATTTGACGAAAACAGTAATGTTTGCGTATTTGAATATCACGCTCATGCAAACACCCCCTTACTTTCAGCTTTTATCCTCTTACTTGTCCACATGCCATAAACACCTCTCTCTCTCTCTCTCTCTCTCTCTCTCTCTCTCTCTCTCTCTCAATCATAAATTAAAAAAAAATCCGAAAGAGTGTCCATGGATAGCTCTTCACCAGATTTTAGGGCATAATTTAAGCTATCTTTAAAAAAAATTGGGCAAATCAAGAGGAAGGTTTTGAGATAATTGACATTTTATGATTTTTATCATGGTTTTTTTCATTTTAGATTTTAAATTTGCAATAAGCATAGCATAGCATAGCATAATTTGACCGCCCGTGAGTTGCCCGCGATTGATCTAGATCAGCTGAGATTGCACAAAGGACCTTCAGAACGATGCTTGGGTGTATCTGAGATCATTCTCAGTGTGCATTTTCTGGTGATCTAATTCTTTGTGATGATCGATAGCAAAGCTGGCCACGCCCATGCAGGTCAATTTGGGAGGGAAAGGAATGTTAGTCCGACACTTGCTGCTACTAGAGACCGAGGAATCCTCTGCATTATCCACAAGTATCACAGGAAGGAGTTGTTGTTGTTAGAAAGGAATTGATCTGGATCCACCGAGACAGGTGGTGCGATCACTGTCATTCGAGCTCGCGTACGATTTGAGGACGTTTTTGGTTACGTGGCCATTGCGAAACAGGTTGTGGAGATCCGACATACCGATATAGGAAAAAACTATAAGAAATCATCAGTTTACCGCACCGAAAGTTATGTGCTATCAACATATTCGATTCGTTCGAAATCGCGCGCGGTCAGTTTTTAAATACCGATAGATATTTGTTGCTATGCACGAAAGCTGTCCCGAGCTAAACGGGTTTATTTTGGCAATTAAATCGAAAACATTGACTGCGTGAGATACCTTTTGGCATCCTTCGATCATAGAACTTGCTTAAAAACTCTGACTACTTTATTAGGGAGCTGTATAAAAGCTATCAAGCTTTTGATATTTGATATTCATATGATAGAAATAACGCGGGATGTTCCTAAGTAACCGATTCTACGATTAAAATACACGTTTATAAGATTTCAATAAAAGTTCCGGTTGGTGAACGCACCATTGCTAAGTGTGCTCAAATGAATTCAAAATGGCGTCCTAAATCAACCGCTGTCGGAAAAATGTAACGAGCGAGACACGATAGCAAACGATGCTAAATTACCATACGAAAAGATTCTCAGTATGTAAGTACCAGTTGTTTGAGACTAACCTGGATATTCGGAAATTTTCGTGTAAAGCCAATAAGGCTTATACAAATTTGAAAAAAAGTTTATGTCACCCCCCCCTTCAAAAATTTTCGAAATTTGAAGGGGCAAAAAAATAAAGTGCAATAATGTTGCATTCTTTAATGGTAAGCAGATTTTTACAATTCAACGAGTTTACATCTCTAAATTACCCAAATCGAGCAAAGTTGAAGTAATATCCTACACCATCTAAGCTTTCTGATTCATGCTACAGGTCACAGGCGACTATTGTGCTTAACCTTTAAGTTTCGACGCCGGATATTGGGGTGCTTGCAATTAGACTTTTGACTCCATTTACTTTAAATTTTGTTCCATTTTAATTCAACTTGCTTCAAAAGAACCGAATTAAATTGACGCATTAATCAACTAAACAATGTATTAGTGAAATTTGCTACCACTTTTGACGGAGATATTCCGAATTGCTGTGGAATTTGTATTTTGCTGTCATTGGTAGTAGATAAGATTAAGGTGAAATTAGTCGTCATCGATTCTGCCAATTTCAAAAGCATTTTTTTTTGTTTGAAACAAAAATTCTGTTCATGAAAATATATTTGAAGTTTTCAGATTCCCAAGAAGAATGCAGTATTTACTATTTTACGAACAAAACTCCGCTTTTGGGCCCAAAAACTGCTTCCAAAATAGGGCTCTTCGACGAAAAGTTGATGACTGCTAATTTCTTGTTAAAATAGAAATACAACAAATTACACACTCCGGAACATCAGCTTTCGGTGCTTTCGGGGCTCCAAATTGATCGTTTTATTCCGTAGTGTCCATGTACCTGCCCTAATTTTGGATGTAAGGGACGAAAAACTTAGATACAATTTTTACCATGCATTGGTCGCATGCAGAAAGGATGTCACTGAACTGTTCGAAACTTTTCTGACTATTGTCATGTTATGATTATCATAAGGATCAACGGTGACCCCTACCATTACATCAAATCAAGTCATGTTAAGTTATTATTGCTTTTTTATTGAGCTTTAGAATGGAAATGCATGAAAGTGGAATTAAATTGGAATAACACTTTCATTGCTAGGCAGTCGAAACAGTTTATCTCTCCAAACATTTCAATGGTTCGCAAAACCATAGAGATTTCGAAGAAAGATCTAAACATTTTTACTGATCTTAAAACAGGACATTGTCCAAATCGCTATCATCTGAAGCTTATGGGAAAACTGCAAGGTGATATATGTCGATTCTGTGGCACAGAAAAAAAGACTCGGAACACCTGTTACGCCGATGTCCGGCATTTTTCAATTAAAGATCAAGGTTCTTCAACAGAGGGCTGTTAGAAGCCCTGATATTTAGAAAACAACTCCCAGCGTAGTACTGCACTTCATCCGAAGTGCAGCATCGGACTGGACAAATGCTATTAGTCAAACAATGAAAATCGCTTCTGATAGTGATGCGTTTGCATCCTTAATATATCAAAGATAAACACGTTATTGTTGAGAACCATCATCAGCTGAGGATCTATATTTATATTTATATGACTAAAAGGTTGACCAAGAAACAAGTGTTTCAAACGTGAATGGCGTCAGAGATTTTTTAAGGAAATGTCGGCAGCAAAGCACATGAGTTCCATGTAAAAAAGTTGTAGGGACCTAAATTGCCATTTTAACGAGAAGATTAGATTCCGATACTATTTTGTGGTTACTGAACTAATAAGTGACACAGATTTGGATTATTCTAAAATTCAAGGTAACTAACCGAGTGACATGTAAGTAAAAAGCAAAATTCAAATGAAGGTCAAGTTACACGTTCATGCCTCTCTAAAGTGATCCTGTAGCACTCCACTATTTTCAAGTTGATTCCTCTCTGCCAGAATACTAACTTTATGTGCTTGGATCAAAAAATTTTGAAAGCTGTTTTGGTTTGAACTAAAATTTAAGTGCTGTACAACTTTTTTGTATTAAACTTTTATTAATCTGGAAAAATAAACACTGGTTTCTTCTCCTTTGTTTAGTTATTGAAGGTTTGATTATTATTTTTTTCTTGCCCCCCCCTTGCACAATATTTCGAGACCAGGACATAAACTTTTTTCCAAATTTGTATAAGCCTAATTAAGAAAATCAAGATAAAAAATACAACTGTTTTATAAATGAAATATAATGGTAATGGTACTACATAATGAACCAAAGTTTGAAAATTTATATCGAGAATTTATATACACATGCGAGATTTACGGTGGCTTGAAAACCTCGTGACAAATTTAAATTTATTATAGCTGAAACTAAAAATCAGGCACAATGAAGTGTACCAATCTAGTCCCTAAGTTGATAAGCATTTCCTCCTATCAACACTAATATGCAGAGATATAGCGCCCTGCACGCGTGATTTTAAAGTTGCAATAAGGCCATTACAAATATTTAAAAAAGTTTTTGTCCCTCCGGTGTTGGGACACTGAAGGGGGGTGGGGGGGGGGTCGTCGAAAAAAAAACAAAGAGAATTTTTTAATCGAGCAAATAAAATATGGATTTTAGGCATTTTTCTTAAAGTTCAAACGTGAAAACCAAATCTGTTCTTGCTTTTAATAAATACGTTGTTATTTTTCATGCAAAAATCTACGAACAAAAAGACAAAAACGAAAGAAAATTTTTTTACTTAAGAAAGACGGAAATTAAAACGGTTTGTCGACATTTTCTTCTTCGTCGCACGAAAAAACGTAGGAAATTTGGCTGGTAGGACGTCTTTAATGATAAAAAGCATTTAAATAGATCTCAGCTCACTTTGATTGATCGCGTATGATAGACAATAAACTAAAATATTAGGGAAAAACTAATTTTACATTGTTTGTCATAAAAATGCTGATATTTTTAATAATTTGTGTTGGATAGGACGGGAATAGGCAATTACGACGAAGCAGTAACATGCCCTAATTGACATTTTATAATTTTTATCATGGTTTTGAAAAGTTTTTCCTTTCAGTGTAATTTTTTTTCTGAAAATACACGTAATTTCCTAAAACTTTTCCTTTGACACCATTTTGATCAAATAAGTAGTTTTGAAGATATGATGTTTTGAAAAAAAGTAATTTCATTTCTAAATGCGCCCTTTTGAAACGTTACTCTTGACGAAAAAACTCAAATTTAGTGGAAAATGAGTTCTTGCAGTTGGAGTTGGATACCAACAACACGTTAGGAAAATTTCATTCCAATAAAAAATAGTCGAGTCAAAAATGGTCTTTTTTCAGCGAGTTGAGCTGGAATTGGTCTTATAGCACCACTTACA
The DNA here is from genome assembly GCF_943734655.1 of Sabethes cyaneus. Classification (NCBI taxonomy): domain Eukaryota; kingdom Metazoa; phylum Arthropoda; class Insecta; order Diptera; family Culicidae; genus Sabethes; species Sabethes cyaneus. The sequence goes on from NC_071354.1 coordinate 139,319,189, forward strand.
GCACCATTCTTAAGAATCGTCTTTTGGGGCAGACCTCGATTGCTGTTCACAGTTTACGTACTGCTCAAACCCATTGATGAAGATAAGCTAGATAGTCGTAAATTTTTTTCGAGAAAACATCAGATCTCGGCGTTTCATGCATTTAAGTCATTTGGCATCAGAAATTTTTTTTCGAAAACCTCGATTTGACGTATTCCCCACTTTGGTGATTTTTGAACTTGCGTACAAGTCAAACTTTGACGGTCGTGCGACACCAGTTAATTTCGTCTGGTTGAGCTGAAATTTAGCACAGGGTATTTTTTCATGGTAATGAACATTTTGCAGGTTGTTTTGCAGGTACTGAGCGTTGCTTTTCCGTCCTTTCCCCTTCATGTCTTGTCTCATTCTGTTCGGATACTATCAGTACCATTTATTCATTTATATATTTATTTATTTCTTTATTCAAGATGAATGAGAATGTGTAACATGAGACTGCTATGTCTTTTAACTGTTACATTTAAGTTTATATATATTTATATTAGTACTCATCAAATTAACTATTAAAGTGCTCTAAACATTTCCTCTTAAATACTAATTTTGAATTTTCTAACGTAAAATTATTTGGTTATGAATTCCAAATACCTCTCACGAAGAAAGAGCTATTGTAGCTGGAAGTGAAGTGGAATTACATATTTTCTAGAACGAGAAATTCTCGAAATAATTAATTTTTCGTGTAAATAGACTGTAAGTTTTCTTCTCCAAAAATTGAATATAAACAAACAACCTCGCATTGGTGCAATTGAATGGATAGCCTATCAGACGATTGGCTCATTATTCTCTGAACCATCTTCTGCGTCGATTGTAAAAACTTTCGTTATAAAAAAGACTGTGTATGGTTAGTTTATAACGCAAACAGTTTTATTTGACGCGTCAGCGATCCATACCAGCTGCCTTTGCAATTCTTCTCTGCTATAAAAAAAGATAACTCAGCTTAAAAGCAAATGGAATAATCACTTAGTATTAACGTAATCAATGGATTTGAGAATCACTCCTTTGTCATGTTATTCAGCCAGACATAGGTAAGGTACCTGTACAAGGAAACTAGTCAAAAGCATTGCACCGTGAATGACACATTCTCCCACGTTGGAAACAGGTTGCTCGTAAAAGGGAAACTCACACCTTATACTTAAACCGCCGGTTTCGGCGGAGCAAGCGAGCAAAAAGTGAAAAACTCGTTTTCCAGAAATTGCAAACCATAACAGGAAAAGTATAGTTCTAGAACCACTTTTTTCGCTCTCACACCTACCGTTGTTAAAAAGTCGGTGACTTCCATGGCATCTATGTGCTGCCTTGTCCCGTTTGCCCCCTCGCAGCATTTCGCTTCGGAGCATGGTTCCGTTTTATGGACAAAGTTTATAATTTGCTTAAATCCTGTGTTGTCATTGCATTTAATCTGCTGGGAGATGCAGGTTTTCCTTTCCTGGCCGCTTTGCTTTTCTGTTCTGCTTGCCCAGAATGGGTCTCCGAAAAGAGGTCCGACATGAAACGAGCGTGAATGCATGTAATTTTCGTTCCACTTTTTATGTTCACATTTTGTAATGTCCCTGCTTTCTTAGTAGAGTGGCAGATCCTGGCTTCCTGGTTGTTGCATCGCGCGGCAGTGTAATGGAAAATAAAGGGGACAACGATAATGCCTTGTGGAATTTTTCGACTTTTCTTTCCAAACTAGTAAGGATGCGAAGAAGAAAGCTAACGTGATTTTAACGATCGTTTTCCTCACCCTGCTAGACTCTGTGAGAAAATGTTTTGTTCCGTTTTTTTTCTCAGCATAACATAGGATATGATTTTAGATTAGGTGCACAAACAGTTGGATAAAAACGTGCTAGCGTCACATAAAGCATAACAAACTGTTGAAATTATCTCCAGGATCAGAACAGTGTTGACCCGTGGAATTCGCATTATTGCGTCTGTAACTATATAGGTATTGCATTGCATTTGAAATCTCTCGGATACAAACAGGAAATGAGAAAATTCGTTACGTACAAAACAACAACAAAAAAAATGTTAGTCGTTACATACATGCACGTACAATAATTTTTAGTCTATTGCCGACATTTTTCGTTTAAGTACTTTGCAAATAGAAAATATTTGCTTACAAATAAAATAACAGCAAATAAAATGGACGACACGTGACACATGCACAAAATAATCTGACGATGGTTTATGGAAAAATCGTAAAAAAGAATTTCCAGCTTGTCTTGTTGCAATGTGCCCAAACCAGAGCTAGAAACGCGGGACATAAAATGAACTTTGAGTGTTTGGTATGGATAGTATTTTTAAGGTTCAAGATTGTGATCTGAAACTGTTCTGCAGCCATACACATCAGATGCCATCGGCTGTGCGATTGCAAACTATACTCGAACGTACCACACCGGGGGCTGACAAGCGCTACTTCCGTTCATATGAGACAAAAGACAGAGAGAGAGGGGTTTGAATGAATACTGTTGATGCTGTTTCGTTACGTCGGAACAATCTTCTTTTCGCCGCTGGCCACCCGACGTAGGCCCGAGAAAAACGCCTCAATAAAACGAACTGACAATAAATAAAAGTATAACAAGTTGCAGGGCGTAATAAAATTTGATAAGATGATTTAGCACGGTAATAAAAAGAAGTATTTTGCGCCGGCTGATGGACGTTTGAAGACGGCTAGGTTTGGAAATAGGGTTCAGCTGCAACTACTTGTCGTTGTTACTTGGAATGGATGTGTTGCGTGCTATCTAGATGGCATAAAGATTTTGTTTTTACGCACCATCCGTTGATGCGCTATCCTGAATATTGAAAATCACACATTTTGATCAGAAGTTAATCTCACTTTAGGAGACGAAATTGCAAAATCATGTCAAGAAAATGGACCGAGTAGAATATCTACACGCTTGACCTATACATTATTTTTCTAAACAAACCTAGACTATGTTGGAATAGTTTTTTAAGTTCAATTCGTATAAAATTCATAAAAACATTCAACTAAGCTTGTGCTTGACCTAAACATTATTTTTCGCCCACTTTGTTCACCGTAGAACGCTAGTGCGACTCAAACTTCTCCCTTGCAATAGTTTTTGGATTGATGTTCGGAGGGTTCTTGTCCTTAGGCACCACCTACACGCAGGCTTGGCATACACTTTTCGCTTTGATTTTACTCTTTTGATTACTGCACCTCAGCCAAGCAGAATTTGAATAAGTGGTGTATGGGACATTTACAGAGTTAATAATTATCTATAATATTACTGAAAAAGGTAAAGTTTTATCTTTAGTATTTACGGCGCTGTAGGGCTGCAATGCCGTTGGTAGCAAAAAGAGTGCTCTTTTTTCTACCAAGAGGGTAGCAGCCTTACAACGCCATAAATACAAAAGAAATAGTAATGTTTACTTCAGCAATATTGTAGATAATAACTAATTCTACAAACGCCCCATACATCACTTCTTCAAGTTTTACTTGGCAGAGATGTAGTAATAAAAAAAGAACAAAATCGAGTCGAAAAGTGTATGCCAAGCCTGCCTACACGTTGTTGACCGTAAACCACTTCATGGCAGGATGCCAGATCCGGCCAAAATAGCACGGAACCAACTTTGCCTTCAGGAAAGACAACAGACGTGTTTCTAGACGTTCACGTAAATTTCCTAAATTGTCCAACTCGGTTGCAATAAAAATGTGGTTTTTCTAGCCAGAAATACAGATAACCTGTCAAACCAAATATGTTTAACGAACTTATACAGTTGCATATGCTTGAAAATGTCTGATACCTTTACCTTTCCGGTTACCGTATAAAACTTGACGTTGGTTTCGTCGTCACCACGCTATTGAATTACGTCGGCATCTTCTTGTACAGCTTTACGGATCGAGTTTTTACTCAGTTTTACTTTACTTTTACTAATAAAAGCAGAAAAGCAAAGAGCAAATTCCAAAATCAAAACAGAGGTTCGGCATTTTGCTCGACCATCCCTATAAAACGTGTTTTTAAATGTACATTTAAAAGAAGTGCGTGGAGTTTAAGACGACCAAATTTTGATTATAAAACCCATTATTTGTCTAGTATATCTAATACTGTTTCAGAACTACTGGTTACTTCGAAATTGACACTAGTCATAGTAAAATCCCAGTTTAATTCAGCAGATAATTTAACTTGCTCATTTTTAATTAACTTTCACAGGCAGGTAAATAAGCCGCTCATAAGAAATCTAAAACCATCTAGATCGGTTGAGAGAAAACTAAGCTACAACGTTAATAGTTAAATGGAAGTAAAAAAATTAATTTCAAAAAAACTCGGCAGATAAGCTCATTCGTTATCAACCTCGAATTGTATTCTCCTTAATAAATTCATCTAATGTGTATCTCAATAGTCTCAACAGGATCTAACTTGGGGACGTTTTGCTGACTTAACGGACATTATGCTGCTTGGTAGCAAGGTATGCCACTCTTTCCCATATTAGAATTGTTCAATAGAACAAAAATCATGCCGATAAACTGCGGAAAGGCATCGGTTTGCGAGCGTGTGCCTGGAAGTAATGAAATAATATGAGATAAAAATGATTTATAATCTGATGAGGGATGCCGATGGGCAGAGGTGGAAATGACTAGGAAGGAGAAAACAGGAAGAAAAAGCAGAATGGTGAATCTTTTTGCACTCGTAGCATTTCTTTCAGTTGACCAGTAGCATATCACGAGCGCCCAGTTGTAATCCCTCAAGCTCGACATACCCTATCTCTGCCGGTCTGTTCGTTTCCCATTCTATCGAGATGTCCTGTCATACACAAACAGTCACATACATATACTCGATTAAATCGCTTCACTTTGCAAATGGGCAGTTTTTCATCTCCACCGAAGGATTGCCGCGGCAACGCAGCAGGGGAGAACTGTACGTCGTGCTTACATCTAGCATCCCGTCGGTCGTTCCTGTTTATGACCATAAATTACATTTTTTGTTTCCTGCCATGATTTTCGTGCGTATCGTCTTGTCCGGTAAAGTTGTTGCTATTCGCCGCAGTAGTGCTGCTAAATGGTTCATAATTTATTGGAGTATAAGGTAATTTATGAAACATTAGGAACTACTTGAAAGGTGATTATTTTTGTTTTTAACTTTTGCGAAATTTCTCTTTACCAACTGCTCATTTTGGCACCACTGTTTGCCATCACCGGAAAATAAAATCCGTTTTTATGCACTTATTACTACAATTCACGTCCTCGAAATCGCCTATTCGCTGCGTAAGATATCATCAATGGTCAGCAGATTTCCACTGTCCTTGCGGTGGGATAAACAAGCCCTGCAATTGGTTTCCACATCCGATCGTTGTACCTTGCTTCCAACATACAGCATAGAAGAGAAATCGCAATTTTGTTGGCATCAGCAAATAGCTTCCGAAGCATTCAAACAAGTGGATATAGGATGTAGTACGATCGACAGCAGCCAGGGGAGGCAATGAATGGTAAAGGACACTAGCTAGCACGTGCTTATCGACTAAATGTGAAACGTTTTCCGTGAGGCCTTTCGTTGCTTTATTGCGGATTTTCTCCTCTAGTTTGGTGCCGAGGCCCTACAGCATCATATGGTATCCGATTTCGGGTTGACTTGGATCGATTTTTATTGTCTTTCAAGCGGTGAAACGGATTATGAAGCACAAGTGCGTCGAAACTTCTGTCTCATTTGCTGTTAAGTGTGGCACCTACGTGATTTATGGCCCGAGCATTGAGCGATGTGAAATCGAAATGCTACATAACAACGGCAAAATGTCTGCAGGTTGTTTCTCAATATTTTTTTTTGCTATGTTTTATGTTATTGCTATTTTGGTATTATGCAGTAACAATATTCTAGTTTTGTAACAGTATTCTTCAAAGGGCTCAACGTAGCTGTTAATAAAGCATTTTAAAAACATCAAATTTGAATATAGGTTCCTTTTGCCCCGGCAAATGCGTTGGATGAGACACAATAATCGCCTCTATTCTACATACCGATCGGAACCGGATCCGATCAGAAATTGCGCTTCGATCGGAATACATCGTATGCTATAACACACGTTGATCGGGACTTTTCTGATCGGAAAAAGCCCGATCGGAATGCAGAATCGAGGCGAATAATTGATTGTGACAATCCTGGTCACAATGACAATTGGTTTTTCGTTCTAAGACATAGTCTGACGATAACTCCAATTAACTAAGCCAATTCCTAGGACACCGTATACTCGCCGCCAGATCTCTTTTCACATGGTTTAACCATCCTGCTCGCTGTACTTCTAGTAGTCTAGTTCCTATCGGATTGGAAGCAAACACCATCTTCGCAGGTCAAAAACTTCGAGCACTCGCAGGTTCTCCTCGAGAATTGTTCACGTTTCATGTCTAAGGGCACCCCATACCATACCATTGTTGAAAATGTTGATATTCGTTGATAACAGCCTGTAGCGCTATGCTAAAAGAAGACAGACTATCGCCTTGACGAAGTCTCCTGTGTACTCAACAATCCATCCATAATCCGCACACAGCACTATCCAACGTATCCTTAATCAGTTTAATCAACCTCCTGGGTATGCTGTTCTTGTTCATGATTCATAGTTCGACGGTATCATATGCAGCTTTGAAGCCAATGAACAAATGGTGCGTGGAAATTCTGTATTCACGGCCTTTTCGAATGATCTGAAGTATTCAAATTTGGTTAAATTTTTTAAATAAAACAATTTTTTTTATTGTTCTGTAACTTTGCCTATCGCGGGGAAGGCTCCTCTTCCACATTGGTGGTACCGTCGGTCGAGATGGATTACCCCAGTACCATGGTTTCCTGTCTGGGAGCATTCAGGTATTCGTCGAAGAGTTGCTTCCAACTTACCTAACGATCACGACCTCACGTCAAGGTTATGTAATTCTTCTGACACATTTCGGCCAGCGGTTGCATTAAGTTTTTGATGGAATTTTCGCTTTCCTGAGAACTACGCAGTTGTTCTCCAACGCTGCATTCTGCTGAGCTTTCATGCAGCGCTTTTTCTTCTGGAAGATTTAGGTTGGCCGCATTTTTTTGTGTCTGTGTCTACATTCGTGGAGTATACATCGAAGCTAAGTTCGCGTCTATCGACGTTGTTGATCGACACAAACTCCGCGTTAACTCCAGCCTGGAACGGGGTGATCATCTTGAGTTATTCCTTTTCGTGGAATCGCTAGTCGCTCGTCGAATGGGCCTACAGGAGTAGTGTCGTCGAGGTGCGAAGAATGTATTAAAAAGCCCTTTTTTGTATGCCAGAAGGGTATTGGCTTAAAAGGCCATTGCGATAGTCTTAATGACCGTCTTTTGTGGCAGGGAAATTCCAGTTCAAAACGCTGAAAAAAGACCATTTTTGACTCGAATATTATTTATTGGAATAAAATTTTCCTGATGTGTGATGTGATGTGTGAACTCCTACTTTACTAAACTTGATTTTTTTTGAGATAGAATTCGACACGCCTTCGGATCATAATTCAACTTTTTGATAACACTATGGTAGCTATAATCAAAACATATGCATGTGTATGTAATATACTAATAAATTTGTATAATATTTGAAAGCAATCAAAAAATGTCTTCCTTTTATTTGTAATTTGTTGTTTTGAGTTAAGAGCGGGGTCGCATTCTGGGGTTTGATGTAAGTTAGAAACTGGCCATTGTCCTGGATGTATTCGGAACGTTCCCAGAACGTGTTCGGCTGTGGCCAATGTAATCCTGGACACTTTACATGTCGACAAATGAACTACTTTTACAATTTTGAGTCACACGTTGTATTTTAATTCAATTCAGAAACTGATCCCCGATCCGGAACATTCCCGGACGTGTTCAGATGTAGCCGATGATGTCTTGAGCATTTTATACGACTATACGACTATTTTATACGACGCATTTAAAAAATAAATTTTTTATCACCCTAATAGGCAGATTTGCGGTCACCCTAATAGTGTAAAAAGTTGCGTCATATTTTTTAAATAAACTTTTCTAAAGACACACCACCTGGAAAATTAAGCATTTTTACGCTAGAGCGCATGATAGCGTTTTTTTCGCGTTTTGGTTCATATCAGTATCTTAAATAATTTCATCAATATTTTATTAAACAACTTTTGACTGGTAAGGTCAATTCTAATCAAATTTAGCAGATATGTTCACAACGTTAAGGCCTCTACAGAATGGTCAAGATCCGCTAGCTACGGCAGGATTTAGGATTTAGGAGGAGGAGAAACTACCGGAGGAGTGGATGGAAGGTGTAGTCTGTCGCTTCTACAAAAAGGGCGACCGGCTAGATTGCTGTAATTACCGCGGCATCACGTTGGTCAACGCTGCCTGCTCTCCCAGATTTTGTTCCGTCGTCTATCCCCAATAGCAAGAGAATTCGTAGGGCAGTATCAGGCGGGCTTTATGGGGGCCCGTGCTACTATCAAATTTTTACTTTCCGATAAATCCTCTAGAAATGTGGAGAGTACAACGTGCCCACGCATCATATTTTCGTGAATTTCAGGGCAGCATACGATACAGTTGAACGAGAACATCTATGGCAGATAATGCACGAGTACGGCTTTCCGGGCAAACTGACGCGGCTGATCAAAGATACTCTGGAGCGAGTGATGTACTACATGCGAGATTCGGGGACACTTTCGAGTCCTTTCGAATCGCGCATAGGGTTGCGGCAAGAGGAAGGACTGACTGTATGTTACTCAATATCGCTATTGAAGGTATGATCCGGCGAGCGGGCATCGAAACGAGAAGAACGATTTTCAATTAGAGTAACCAACTCCTAGCCTTCGCAGACGACCTCGATATTAATACTAGAAACCATGGGACGGCGGAGGCAATCTACGCCAGACTAAAAACGCAGGCTAGAGGGATAGGGTTACAATGAGTCGTAAACCAAATATATGGTAGGAACAGGCTCCAGAGAAAGCAACATTTGCTTCCCACAGACATGGCTATTGATGGTGATGCACTAGAAGTGGTTGATGAGTTCGTATATTTGGGATCTCTGGTGTCCGCCGACAATAACACAAGTAAGCAGATCCAACGACGCATTCAAGCTGGAAATCGAGCCTACTTTTCCCTCCGCACGATGCTTCGATCTGGGAGCATGCGCCGCCGCATAAAGCTGACGATGTACAAAATGCTAATCAAAACCGGTAGTCCTCTACGGACTTGAGACAGTAACTTTGCTTACGGAGGACATACGTGCACAAGCCGCATTTGGACAAAAGCTGTTGCGGACTATTTTTCGCGGAGTACAAACGGAAAGCGGAGAGCGGCGGAGGCATATGAATCACGAGCTACAGGCACTGCTTGCAGAGATTCCCATCGTACACCTGGCGAATGTTGGGAGACTACGGTGGGCCGGCCACGTCGCAAGGATGCCGGACGACTCTGCAGTGAAGTCCGTTCTCTTTAAGAACCCCACCAGCACCAGGAATAGAGGGGCTCAACGTGCTAGATGGCTCGATCAGGTTGAAGCCAACCTGTGTGTGCGCAATGTACCGAGTACAATGGAGAGGAATTCTTGATACGGCAAAAGCCACTCCGGCTCTCGGCTACTAAAAGATGCTAAGGCCGACGTTTGATACTAAAATAATTGAAATCTGATTAACTATCTGGTTATAATCGTTATGAATAATTGTAAATTTTATTATGCTTATGTGATCTAGGAGGCTATATCACCTACCAAATGAGACTAATAGCGCATAAATCGGTTTGGCCATCTCTGAGAAACGTTCGACTAATTGACAGCTTGAAAAAGCACATTTTTAAGCATAACTTTTGAACCGCTTGGTTGTTTTCGATAAAACTCTTCCAAAACATTTGCGGTTGCAAGAGCTCATTTGATACTGAAATTGTTGAAATCGGTTGAGTAGTTCCGGAGAAAATCATGTCACGTAACTTTTACATTTTTGCTTATAACTTTTAAAAGAATTGTCGGACCGCAAAACAATTCAATAGTGATCTACAAGGTGATAACATCTTTCAAATAAGCGCAATAGCAAACGAATCGGTTCAGCCATCTCCGAGAAACAGATGACTAAAGTCAAGCATCACACACACATACACACACACACACACACACACACACACACACACACACACACACACACACACACACACACACACACACACACACACACACACACACACACACACACACACACACACACACACACACACACACACACACACACACACACACACACACACACACACACACACACACACACACACACACACACACACACACACATACATACATACATACATACACATACACACACACACATACATACACATACACACACACACATACACACACACACATTGCTCAATTCAAATTTTTTTTGTTATTTTTATTATAAGGAACTAGACGCGGTGTCCTATTATGTCAGCACCCTTTTGGCCAATTCGGTTATCAGCAAATTATGTGAAATAAATCTTCCATTTATATTCTTTCTTTATTAAGCTATTGGCGATTTGATGGTCTAAAACAGAATTACTTTACTGTAACAAATAAATTTTTCGTGCCAGCGTAAGAGCACCACAATCGCTAGACACAATCGCGGACAAGACACTTCTAACTCATACAAAATGTTAAAATAAAACAAAATATTTTCAACTTGCACGTCGACCGGTTTCAGGCATCATGCGCCTATTTTCAGGACGAGAGCCGATACTTTACTGTAATTAGTTAATTTTATCACCGCATGATTCATGAAAATAAAAGATATTATTTTATCCCCGAATTTTCTAACGACATATCTGTCTCTCAACTATCAGAAATTCACGTATTTGAAGCACTCAAAGGCTTGAATGCGTCAAAAGGGCCGGGGCCTGACGGAATAGCATCCATATTTCTCAAAAACCTGGCCGAAGAACTTGCTACACCATTACAACGCCTATTTAACATGTCTCTGAAAAATGGAAAATTCCCGGAAATATGGAAATCTTCGTATTTAGTCCCTATCTTCAAATCAGGAACAAAATCAGACATCCGAAACTACCGTGGAATTGCCATTATCTCTTGCATTCCTAAACTATTTGAATCAATTATAAATGAAAAATTTTTCAACAAGTAAAACACAAAATTACAAGTCAGCAACACGGCTTTTTTAAAGGCCGCTCTACTGCCTCAAATCTTCTGGAATTTGTAACTTTTACTCTTAATGCAATGGACAGTGGCAACCACGTAGAAGCTATTTACACGGACTTTAGTAAGGCATTTGACAGAATAGACATACCATTATTAATCTTCAAATTAGGCAAAATTGGAATAGAACCGAAGCTCTTGAAATGGCTTCAATCATATTTAACGGAACGTAAACAAATTGTTCGCTTTCAAAATGCCCTCTCGGACCCTATTCAAGTCACCTCTGGGGTTCCCCAAGGTTCCCACTTAGGGCCACTTCTTTTCATTTTGCACGTAAATGACATTTCCTACATACTTAACCACTCAAAAGTACTTGTATATGCAGACGACATGAAAATATATATGGAAATAAAAAATGCCCATGACGTCGCAGTATTTCAGAATGAAGTCAATGTATTCAACACTTGGTGCAACAAATCTTTACTAAACCTCAATGTAAAAAAATGTAACTCAATAGCATTTAGCAGGAAAATTCAAACTCCCTCTATTGACATATACTTAGGAAACAATATTGTACCAAAATGTAAAATTGTAAGGGATCTAGGAGTAATCTTAGACTCAAAACTAACATTTACAGAACATTACAATACCATTATTAATAAAGCAAATAGAATGCTGGGCTTTATCAAACGCTTCAGTCATAATTTCAAAGACCCGTACACAATAAAACTTTTATACATTACATATGTAAGACCTATTCTGGAATATTGCAATATTGTATGGCACCCACACACTGCGTTACACGAAGGACGCATTGAATCTGTTCAGAAACAATTTCTACTATACGCGCTTCGAAAACTTAACTGGACAGTATTTCCATTACCATCTTATGAAGCGCGCTGCATGCTCATCCATATACAAACACTTAAAGAACGTCGCGAACAAGCAATGCTTTACTTTATCAATGATATTATTTCTCAACGAATCCAGTCCGCAGATTTGCTTGCTCAATTAAACTGCGCTGAGTCGTAACCTTAGAACTAGAAAAATATTTTTGGAAAAATCATATAAGACCAATTATGCGAAAAATGGACCAGTCAATAACATGATGCGCCTTTATAATCAAAATTGCGAAAGAATTGACATCACTATGTCCAGAATCCAAATGAAACTACGACTTAGCCATAGGAACAATGTATAGTATATAAGTAAACATTGTAATAACATTATTGTATGTAGTCTACAAATGCTTGACGAATAAAACAAACTAGTATTTAACTGTAGTTAGACAAAAAATATTTCAATTATAATAAAAAAAAATCAGAAACAATCAGGTTATCAATTTGGCATCACTTTCCGTTCGCAGTATGCGTGACGTTCACTCAAAATACTCCGCACATAACTAATGGAAAATTTCTATTAGGAATGGAAATTATGATTAGAGCAAGGAGGGGTAAAAGTGCGATGAGGGTAAAAGTGCGATTCAATGATTTATCAGTGCGGATTCCGAATAAATTGACTACATTGGCATGGATGGGTGGGTACTTTGACAGCTTAAATCTATCATAAACTTTTGTTGTTTACGAAGCATAGTTGCTGAGTTATGGGTAAATGTTATTTTAGAACGGTTTTGATGTAATATTTCGTTATACGGCAAATACGATATCAGCAGGAGGATATTACTTGTTGATAAATTGTAGCAGCGTTTTACATCACTCAGATATCTCTCTTGAAATTGCGGTGAGAAGAATTTACAAAATATATTTCTATTTTCCATAATTTAATCAAACCCCGTCAAGCGCCTAGCGGGGCAAAAGCTCGATTTACTGACGGGGTAAAAGTTCGATTCTTGGATCGAGAATCTAACTCATTTTACTGACGGGACGACGACACTATGCAAGTCCTTGCGACTTGTAAGGTACTACGCGTGACGCTGTTCGTTTGTCAGCGTTATAGCTGTATAGCCGCGATTCGCAAAAGGGTTGTTCGGGGAAAGGTTTCGTTTCTATCACGAAGCGAAAAAAATTCCAATTTGTTTCAAACGAAATTTTTATAACAACCTAAAAATATTCTTATTTCAAAACGAAATTCTATTTGAATCAAGAAAATAGCAGAAGAAAATTTAATGATTTATTGGTGCAAGTTCCGAGTAAATTAACTACATTGGCATGGATGGGTGACTACTACGGAAAACAATGTTTTCCGCCGATGAAACAAAAAACTAACGTTTGGGAAAGTTTCGATCTGTCGGAGGCTGCAATACACCAGCGCAACATAGGAAAGGTGTAAATTGAGAATATTCCTTACCGAAACATACCGCAGATTGAAGATAATATGGCTTTGTTAGCTACTGCTGTGCTAATTTCATGGATTCGAGCTTCGCACTTTTGCCCCGCGGTATTCGCATTTTTGCCCCGCTAGTGGGGTAAAAGTGCGAATCGGCACTTGATCAGAAGAATGAAGAATTTATTTTCAATAACACTATTGTTCCAGCTGATTTATAGTTGAATGTAAAGACATTGAGTAGCTGCATCACTATAAAATATATTTTGTTGTTGTCCTTCTTTATATCTCGCGAAAATTGATGACAACTTCAAACATCGCACTTATGCCCCGCCCTACTCTATTATGTGCCACATATAAACACAATCCGCCCAGAAGTACACATGAAAATTATATGCATATGAATAGTATGTGCAAATTTTAAAGGTAAATTTAAAAAACACATAAATGGCAACTGTTTGGCACATAAAGTTCATTTACTGGGACATGGAAAAAATCTATGTGTGAGACACATAGAAACTAGACGAAAAGTTTTCTCGGTGTTCGATTGCCCTACAGGAATCCCCCGGATAAGGCGATGGGTGGTGCTGTACCCATCGCGATATCTCAGCTGTCCATCAACCAATATAGTTGATTTTTGGTAGTTGACTAGGTTATACCACATACTAACAATATACCGAAAATCAACTTAATTGATTACTGGACAACTAAGAAATCGCCGTGGGCGTACACCACTACCCATCGCCTTATTCGGGGGATTGCTGTAATTGCATAAAGAGTCTGGCAGATCACGTCAAAACTTCTATTCCAGGGGAAAATACGATGATACATGATCTGTAAAACATTGATTTGCTTGAGTTGCTTACGGTTCATGAGTAACAAGATTTTACAGGATTGATTTAACAATTAACGGGGTCTTTTAAAACAGAATATCCATTTAGAGCCGATTCTCGACTTTCGAATCGTTTCTATAAATCAATAAATTTTTTGTTTGCAGAATGACATTTGTCGTGCTGTTCTATACAAATGGGTCATTGGCCACGTCAAGTGACCGAGAAAAAGTTCAAATGTGTAACCGTAACCGATCTTCACGGATTTAAGCCAAATTTTGCCAGATTGTACGTTGTCGGTCAGAAAGTAAAAACCCAAAATTTGGTACCGGTTGGACATTCCTTCGATTGATAAGAGCACCTCCATTTTGAGGGAAAATACCAGTTTTTGTCATACCCTCTTATGTTCTTTTGCTTATATCTCCGGAAATATTAGGTTTAGAAAGACACTATTTTTGCATTTAATCTCAAAAATTCCAACTTCATCGTGTTTCGCAGATTAGTTTACATCGCCCCGAGGTGTTTTTTACCGATTCGAGATACAGCGTTTTATATTCCATGGAGTTATAGTAGCTAGTTCTAATTTCAAAAACCAGTGTGAGACTCTATATATTTGCTGCTCACTTTCCGTTATACTAGCACACATAATTTCGTAATATGGTTAAATGAGATAGGTTGTGTGGTATATGTTGGTTCCATAAGTTACAACACTTTTGTGTGAAAGGGAAATCTGCACTTATGTTGATAGTTACTAGGCAACACACTCATACACAATTTATGTTTGGTAATAATATTGCGTAATTATTGACTGTATCCATTCATTCAATATTGCTTTCCTTAGTGTCAGCCCGTATACAAAACATTACAGCGATTATACTAAACAACGAAGGTAGAAGTGTACCAGAATGGACCTGCGCACAGTGATAAGATAAATGTTTTCATTTATATTTATAACGCACTGGTTACTGTTCAGCTGTCACATTCAGTTGTTTTATTTTAACGATGGACTGTGTTTCGTTCGCTACTGCAAAATCCGAACAATCAGAGGAAATTCGCAAGTTTATGCTGGACTACTTCTATGCACACGAACCTACAAATCAGTCGTATATATACGGTAAAGACCCCGCTCCGGAGGATGTGGAATTTTCTATTCGTTTTTTGAATCTCGGACTTGGTGTCGTTGCACTTAGCAGTGAAGGAAAAGTCGTTGGATTGTCACTGGGTTACGTCGGGGAGCTAGATGATGCGGCGGCAATGCGTAATATAGCTGATCGATCGCTGGATGAGAAGTTTCGTGACATAATGAGATTCTTAGCGGTTATTCAGGAAGGTGCCAATATCCAGGCTCAGTTTGGCGTAACCAAGATTTATGAGATCCAAATGTTAGCAGTGCATCCGGATTATTGCGGCCAATCGATTGGCACTGAGCTAACCAAGAAACAGATTGACATTGCCATAGACCGTGGATTTGAAGCAGTTTATGCCGATTGCTCTAGCGTGTACTCGGCTAAAATTATGGAAAAACTTGGCTTCGAGTGTGTTCACGAGATCGCTTTTGCCGACTACCGTAATCAGCAAGGCGTGCAGATTTTCAAAACAGACAGCATTCACACGGGTTTGCAGTCTTTCTTTAAGAGATTATAAACTGGTTTTTCTTTCAGTATTTTGTTCAATTGATCACGCTCCCAGCTGATGCCCGATGATGTTTGCAGGTAGTTGATTGCTCTACTGGATGATGGTAATACCGGGTAGAAAGACTGCTTCTCAGGTTACAGATAAAAGTCGATGAGATTATACCCCAATGAATGACAGCAAAAAAAAAGCTAATTTGTCGAACGCAAGATAATGTATGATGCATGTGTTTTTAACCGCGCGGCGTGCGAACAGATATAAAAGGGCTTGACTTTGCTTGTTAGTATCGTGCCGCATGCGGATGGCCAAGTTCAGTAGAAGTGATTTGATTGAGTTCGATGTTGCCCACCCTGATGATTATAATTCGGTTTTAGAATTCGTTCTAAATCATTACTATCGCGATGAGCCGATGAATAGTTCGTACATCTATGACCGCAACCCAGCAGAAGATGACGTCGAGTTTTCAGTTTCATTCATGTTTCAAGGAATGGCTATCAAAGCGGTTGACCGCAGCAAAGGTAACCACTTGATTGGAATTTCAATCGCTAATCCTATCTATCCAGGATACGTCGATGACTTACTGGAAGCGGCTGAACGTGCAAAGACTCGAAAATGGAAGGACAGTTTAAAGCTTTTGGCACACCTGCAGCAATCGGTAAACATTTTGGATCGATTCAAAGTTGCCAAATGTTACGACATCGAGATACTGGCTGTTGATCCGGAGTACAGAGGTCATTCGATTGGAGCGACACTTTTCGAGAGACAATTCGAAAGAGGCAGACATCTAGGCTTTCCGTTAGCCAGCGCGGACTGCTCAAGCTACTATTCGGCACGGATTGCGGAGCGGGTAGGAATGACGTGTGTCGGCAAGCTAGCCTACGCGGACTATCGAGACGAGCACGGGGTGCAACTGTTTCAACCTTGTGCTCCTCATTTGGAAATTCAAACTTTTGCAAAGAAGCTGTAATTTTGGTTGCAACGTAATTATAATATCTAATGGATAATTTTAATGAATATAAATTATATAATCAATGTTGGCCATGTATGTTTTCAATAAAACAGTTTATAATCAAGTGTTTAGTAATACGTTTTTGCTAATGGTGAGTTATAGAGATTTTTTCTGGTTATCGTTACAATTTATAACCAGTATATGGAAATATAGCACTTTATTCTGCTTTGAAATAAAAAAATGTATACTGAAAAAAATTAGCACAATTACCTATGTCTGCGTTACAAAAGCAAATCAGTACGATTTTATTATTTTAAAATTTGTATGCAGTTAATTTCCAGGAATTGATTTCGATTTATTAAATTTTCCGATTTGGAGTAACTCGTTGAGCGATTTTGTTGTGATTCAAAGTACGCAATCCAAACTACCCAAGTGAAAGGCCTGCTTTTGCCTCAACTCAGCTTACCAGAGAGAGCCATGTATTAAGTAAATATCGTGTAAAATTAGGTTGTTGTTTTTGTTTTTGTGTATAAAATACATTTTGCACACGTTTCATATATAGATTGACACGTATAAATCTACGAATGTGAAATCAGCCGTATCAACATTCAGACATAAATAAAAGGTGCGGCACCCAACGATTATTTTAGTCTGGACAAACGAAGTAATCGCAAGATGACGAACCTATTGTTACGTTGTTACGTATCACAAAAATATCACCCGGTTAAGTTGAAAACTCCGCACTTTTGAATGCAATTGAAATTTTATTGAAATTTAATTGAATTAGACTTGAAATATAGAATTGAATTAGACTTGGAAGTAGAATTAAAGTTGAAATTAAGCTTGAAATGGAACTGAAAAATGAAATTCAAATTGGACTTGAAATTAAATTAAATTGAAATTAAATTGAACTTGAAATTTAGTTCAAAACCGCACATGCAGTTGAAATTGACATTGGACAATAAATCAAAATCAAATTTGAATTTGGACTGGTTGAAGTTTTACTACACACCTGACATGGTCACGATCAGACTCGAAGTTTTACTTGAAATAAGAGTTTTTCGTTTTATTCTCTCACATGATTTACTTCTTTTTTGTTCCGTTTTGTCGGCTTTTCTGCAGCCTTTTCTTGGATTTTGCTCTCACTTTCCTTCCGTTTTTCCCCTTTTTCTTTACCTTTTTCTTTTGTACTCCTATTTTTTGTTTCGCTTTCCGTGTTTTCTGTATCATCGTTCCGCTTTTCATCGTTTCCTGTCCTATTTTCTCTTATACTTTGTCCTGTCTTTTCTAATGTTTTTCACTCGTTTTGCTGTTGTTTATTACGTTTGCTGTCCTTTATCTTCTCTTTCCCCTCTTTATTCACTTTCAGTTTTTGTATTTTTCTAAGTGGTTTTATTTCCTTTTCATCTTCGTTAGTTCCGTTTTTCCTCTTTTCAATGCCGCGTTCTTTCGCTTTCACTGTCATGTTTATTTTGTTTTTTGGCTCCCTCTTTTCTTTTTCCTTTCCGGTTTTCTGTTTTTATTTCCTGTTTTACGCATTTTTCTCTTCCATTTTACTTTTTTCTTTAGCCAGTTGTACCTGTTTTTCTTTTTTTCTGTCCGATTCCTCCATTTCTTTGTTCCAGCTTTCTCTTTTTTATATTCCGTTTGAACTCTATTCCCGGTTTCCTTGTTCCTTCTATGGAGGTTCTCTTTTCTCTCTCTCGCTATTCTTCTTTTCCTTTTTTGGTTTCTCTTATTTTTTCCGTATTCCTTTTCCTCTCCCGTTTTCTGTCTTTTTCTCTCTCAATTTTTTTCCGTCCGCTGATCCCTCTTTTTGTATTCCCGTTTCCCTAAGTCATGGTTTCCTTCTGTTCTGTTTTCGCGTTTTTTGTTTCATTTTTCCTTGTTTTCAGGCCTGTTTACCCTTATTTTTGGCTTTTATTGTCCCGTTTCGACTGTGATCTTTTTTCGGTCTCGGTTTTCGTCTATTTCGCTAACTCCTTTTCTATTCTGATTTTATTTTCGTTTATTTCGTCCTTTTTTATATTATGTTTTGCTTTTTCTCGTTTTTTGTCACGTTCTGTTTTTCTTTTCAGTTTTATCTCTTGTTTTCTGTTTTCGTTGCTCCATTTTTCTTGATCCCGTACTTTCTCCTCTTCTTTTTCTCCTTTTCAATCCAGTATTTTCTCCTTTTCAGTACAGTTTAACCTAATTTATTTCATTTCTTCAATGTTTTTCATAATTTTTCTTCTTTTCTCTTCCGTTCTTTCTCTGTACAATCTCCTCGTTTTCTCTGTCTTCTCTTTTGTTTTTTAACTCTTCTCTCGGCTTATGTCTCGTTTATTATAGTCTCGCCTCCCATTGTGTCAGGATTTTTCTTTCGTTTTAATTTTTTTATGTCAGTATTTATTCCTTACTTTCGCGTTTTTCCTCTTTTCTATCCCGTTTGTCCAATTTTGTTACGTTTTGCTTCGTGCTCTTTGCCATTTTTTCTAGTTCGGTCTCATTTTTCTTTTTTTATTTTGCTTTTGGCTGGGGAGCAGCAGGAGATGAACTACCTCTAGATTAATCGATAGTCCATCTTTGAATATGCTAAGAAAATTTACTAACATTTTCATAAGTAACTGTTTACTCTGCGTTGTTTGGTTTATGAGATATGAATTTTAGTATCAAGTAAATATCCAGGAAACCCGAGTTTTACAACTATAACTCAGAAACAACATAACATGTTATCAGAAAATTTTTATCATTAATAGAGTAGAAATTGACAGACAAGAAAAAATATTTCGAACAATTTTCTTGTGAGAGAACATAACTTTTCGACTATTTTTTGGAGTTTTCTATCATCACTTAATATAAAATTAGGTTTAAAAATGGAAATGAAATGGTTTTAAATTGGATTTTAAACTAGACTTCTCAGACAACACAAGATCGTAATTAAAAGTTGATATGGAATCGTATGCATCATGTCAATTTTATATTGGAATTGTATGTATGTCAAAACAAACGGAACAATCAAGGGACTGGCAACCCTATCCCTACTCTATGTGCTTGACAGTAGCCAACATCTACTGCCGGCATGGGTATTATTTGCAAAAATCTGGATAGGATTTGAAAATAATACCCATCTGCCAGCATACCGGCTTTGCAGAGTGAAACGAACAGAACGTACAGCGGTGTCATGCTGTTTCATTTACGCAATGGTTAGATGTTGACTGCAAAAACATGGCTGCCTAGCAGGACCTTGGGAACAATACGTTGTTTTGCAGTCGTCCGTATCCTCATATACAACCCAAAACTGTGAATTATAAAACAGTATAGATGATTCTAATATTATAAGTTATATCTTATTCTGGAGAATTAAGTTGCGTGTTTTGAAAACCGGTGTATAAAATGTAAGATAGAATTGCTAATGGTTGTCAAAATTTTCGCACATATATTGCCTCCACTTTGGAATTTATATGTACTTATGTGGTGTGAAATATAACTTTTTCGTACAGATTTGATTTAGTATTTCTCAGTAGCAATCGAGATATACAACAAACCAAACTGTTTTCTGGATTGGAATTGGATTTTAAATGGGATTTGAAATTACCTATATAAGGTATAAGCTATGAAAACAATTTCAACCAGTCATAGAGGATCACTGGGTGTTTTACCTCATTATAAGCGATGGATTGAGTAAGTGGAGGATATCAGCATAACAATCTTCCTGTTAACTTTAGTTCTTCAATCTGTTACCACAGGAAGTCACTATTATTAAGCCAAACTTCTGATTTTTTACATTAAAAATTGAGGCGCTAGAATCAACTTTAATCAGCCCGAAAGTATTTTAATCACCTAGGTGCTTTCTTAAGCAGCCCAAACTTGTCTCAAATTATCTCTGTTATAAGTTTGTCACCATGACATCAAATAACGTAAACGTTCACATGTTTACTACAATATAGTATGTGAAAATTGAGTGCTTGACTTTTAGAAATGATGTAATCAGTGCTCAAAAGTAGCGAGGTAGCGATCGTTTTCAGCAGTTGCGAGGTGGCAATTCTGCAATTTTTAATTCATCATTTTTTTGTCGAAAACACAGTAAATTGTGTTTGAATGATGAATTATATACATCTATGGTTAAGTGATTCAAGATGATGTTCTCTTAGGAAATAAAATTGACTATAAATTGGATTTAAAGTGCATTTGTAAATGGGCTTTAACCCTCCGTTACTCGCGCTGTTGTATTTTGTACAACACCTGTGAACCGTTTACTTTATCCGGTATATCTCGGAATTGCAGCAATAAAAAAAATATTGTTTTTAGCAAAATTGATCCGCAGACTAAGATCTTTCAAACGGTGCAAAAAGTTTCATAAATTTTTTACCAAGTGGCATTAGTATTCGAGTAAATTCTGTTAGGTTTTAGCATGCCTATAAATCGAAGTTGGCGTGAGTAACGAAAGGTTAAACTAGAATTGAAATTGGACTTGAAATCAGTGTTGAAATTGAGCTTAAGTAAGGCTTGAAAGCTCAACTTGTTTTCTGTTTTGTCATTCGGGTCATTCGGGCTTCTGCGGGGTTGGGATTTGAACCCGGGTCCTCGGCGTGAGAGGCGTGAATGCAAACCACGACCCCGAAGCTTAACTTGAAATTTAAATCATAGATGAACTTGAAACTGGACCTGTATTTACGCAACTAATTCATTTATCGCAAAAATTGTGACCGATTGAATTGACAACTGCGGACTTCTGTGTTACAGAAATTAAATTTTACAGAGAAGGTGGGACACATGCTGCAGGATGGGCTGCGCTTAATTCAATCCGCCCGCAATTGAAATTCTCCAAAAATGTTGAACTACATTAAAAACGATTTAAAGGTAAGGTAATAACCTTAATTGACAATTTAATGTTACAATAATTAAAATGGAGTGCTTTTATTAGAAGTGCAAAATGATTCGCGGAGCATAATTCAAAATGTTGGGATGTACAAAACAGCGTAAATGGCGTAATAGAAACAATCAATAATACAAAATCAGTTAATAAATAAAGTTTGTTATTTTGTATAAAGACATCTTTGGTAAATTCCGGAAGAAAAAGGATGCGACTCCGGATCGATGACATTAGAAACATACAAGTTTCTAAAATTTATTTTGAGTTGAAATCTGATAGATGGGCCAAAAATTATCACTTTAAATGAGCCGCAACGTCTTAAAATTTCATGAAATCTTGTGTGTG
Organism: Sabethes cyaneus; assembly: GCF_943734655.1. NCBI lineage: Eukaryota > Metazoa > Arthropoda > Insecta > Diptera > Culicidae > Sabethes > Sabethes cyaneus. Next base: position 139,341,177 of record NC_071354.1, read on the forward strand.
AACATATTTAATGACCTTATGAAAAAAAAAGTACCGTCATCCGGGGATACTTGCAACACGGGGGTTACTTGCAACACTTTGGCGCATCGCACTTTTGACAGCTCTAACGCATTTGTTTGTTAACATAACCATTTGTACCCAATGCCATTTTAAAGAAGGGACGTTTACCTATTGTTTAGTTAAGTTTAATCCATTACATCATTGTTTTGCTTGTTTCTATACGATTGGAAAGTAATACCACTTTCAGAGTAGGAAAAATGGATGTGCAGAGTTGCGTCAATTCATTGACATGGAATTATCTTTTATTGTTTGGTTCCTGTACACAATAAGTGCATCATATTAGCTAACAAATAGATACTTTGAGCTTTGTTTATATTTTGAACTTGGAGAAGAAACGATGAATTCGTGTTGTTACTTCCAATATGGCGCGGCTAGCAGCACTTCTAAAAATGAAAATTATCGTAATAGACAGTATATACAAAGTAAGTTTGCATCTGTACGATGTTATTTCGTCTACCACCATCTCCAGAAAAATTAAAATTGTAAAAAATTTCACGTGCCTTGAAACGGCAATATGGAGTTCGCCGACATGCTACATTTTCACCGAATATCTTTAAAAAAGCGATAGACGAAATTGGGAAACAAAAAACGCCTCCAGTATCTCTTGTTTTACTACAAATACATTCAAAATATCTCAAAATAGTCATTCGCGGTTTGAAATCAGATATAAAATCATAAGAAACGCAAAATCAGAAAAGTGTTGCAAGTAACCCCGTTTACTGGGTAACTTGCAACACCCCTATTTTCGGATCATTCTACAGATTCATTTAGTTTATATTTTTTCTCATAATCATAAATCAAAAGTACTCACCACTATACAAGTTTTGGCTACTTACACTTGGACCTAAACGGTATACTTCGAAAGATATACTAAGTCTAAGTTCAAAAGTGTTGCAAGTATCCCCGGATGACGGTATTCAAAAATTCAAGGTCTTCTGTCTTGTTTAAAACAAATTTTAATTGTACAACCAAAATTAAAGAAAATGCAAGCAAATTTTGCCAGCAATTTAAGAAAAGTTTAAGCAAAAAGTTCCACACGAAATACGTCTCAGTGTTGTGGACAACTGCGATGAAAAGCCGAAAAAACTGTGATCTAAATCATGGAAAGTTTTAAGAATATTTTTTAGTTATTTGACAACATTTGACAACAATCTTTTAGTGATAAAAGTTTCACGAATGTGGGTTTGTTGTCCTTGAGCTACGACAGAAAAACTTGATTTCCCCAAATATTTTCCAACTTCAACGATTCATATCTCATGAAGCAAGCATTGTGGAGAAAATATTTTATTAATATTATAAATGTAAGTATAGGTAGGTACATTTTCTCAGCAATCCAGAAAAGAATATCATTTGGGAAAAGTTTTTCACAAAACTTTCCGCGATGACGGAGTAGAAAAAACTAATTTATGAATTATAAAGGAAATTTTTCAAATATTTTTGAAGACTTAAAAATATCACCTGACATCCCTGCTTACGCGTTACGCCACACAGTACGCACAACGCAGTGACAGTCGCGCATGCATGCAAGCGTGCTGTTTTTGTTTAGTCTATTTCGAGCAGTCGTTGGTAGTGGTAGTCGGTTTGCGTAGTGATTGAATATGTCTACGAATTGTATTGAGCTTCGCGTTGCCCGCCCGAATGAAGAAGATCTCGTTTTAAATGTCTTGCGTACTATCTATTACCCGGAGGAATCCATAACCATTTCTTATGTGCACGGAAAACAACCGACTGCCGATGATGAACGTTTCTCTCTGTCGTTTGTCGCCCAAGGTATGGTGGTACTGGCCGAAGACAAGAATGCTGGAACAATCGTCGGCATTTCGATTGCTGGTCCAATTGAGCCAGGCGATCCGGACCGTATGATCGAGGAAGCTGCCACAACGGAGACCAAGAAATGGGCGGATATTTTGAAACTGTTGGCACTTTTAGAGCGGACAGCCGACGTTTGTGGACGGTACGGAATTAAAAAGGCTTATCATGTGCACATTTTAGCGGTAGACCCAGCCTGTAGAGGTCAATCGTTGGGACTTCGATTGATGCAATTTCAAATGGATCTGGCGCGAAAATTTTGTTTTGATGCGATTAGTGCAGATTTCACTAGTATTTACTCTGCTAGACTCGCTGACAAGTTGGGGATGGAAACTATTAGTCAGCTGTCTTTGGCTGATTATCGAGACGAAAATGGTGATAAGCTTTTTTGTCCTCAGGAGGCTCATAAGCTGATAAAAACATGTGTTAAAATTTTGCATTAGAATTACTAAAATAAAAATAAATAAAGAAAATTAAACTAGCAGACTTTTATTGTGCATGAGTGAAATATGTGATGACTTGACTTTAGTTGTACCAAGCGGTACCGAACGACTTTTTGCCTAAACCATCCCAAAATATCAGAATGTACAGAAAACCCTCAAACGCGGTTGTTGATCTCTCCGCAATGCCGACTATTCATAAGGCTAACAAAGCGAGTACATTTGTACGGATTACTATTTCAGTAAAGCGTGACTGTGCTCTGGTGAGCTAGAGCGTGTTCGGAAAAGTCGCTACTCAAATTGAAAATTTAACTAATCCCGTTTTTACACCGATGACACCGTACTGTCGGTAGCAACGCTTTATACAATCCACTTTTACGCATCACATTATGTTTCAAAAATATGGTTTTGCTCGGTAAATAGACGACAATCAGAGAGATTCGTACGGTTGCTCCGTTATACAGCAATATACAACCCTTAAGGATAAAGCGGCAAAGCGAGTCGCATGGCACTAGTAATTTGGTGATCCCTTTACGGTAATAATATCACTTGGCGTTGGACTGCTCGTTTCAATGTGTTTATGTCTGTCTGTCTGTATTTGTTTGTTTCTCTATGAGCCCGCCAGTTTTGCGAGCTGTCTTTTCAAATGAACAAGATGATCTGAACCCGACGGCGAAGCCAAGACGTTTCTGGCTAGAAAATAAGATATAAGATTATGGCCTTTAATGTTATCTGCTATTGGAGCTGCTTAACAATCGCAAATTGCAAGCGGGCAATTTTCATGAGCTACCAGTTTTATTTTTTGAAATAAGAAATAGTAACGAATGTTCTCCATTGAATTAATGGTATTCGCTTCATTTGTGTTTGAATATGTTGTAGGTACAATACATTACTCATGCTATATCGTCAATCCATGCTTCATTGTATTACAACTTTATTATTGTATTCAGCTTTCTACCCTGTGTATGTACCTCAGATCTTTTATAAATTATACAAACTATTTGTGAATGAACTCAAAAATTGCTGAAAAACAGATCCGATTTGGAATACCGAAAAGGAATGGTGGCGCTTTTAAGCTTCTGCTTCTTTTATAGAAATTGCTTTTTCGTGGACACTTGCTGGTAGCGACTTTGTTGCGGATTTTTTTTTAAATTGCAATAGACTGTCGGCAGTGCGTGTTTATTTACACAGTTTATGACTAACTGCATCTGCATGTTTCAATGATGTTACATACCTGGGTGTCTGCTGATATTGTTGAATGCCCTAATGACAATTAGGGAAGGCGTAGGCACCATGAAATTCTCCGGAAAATTTTATATAAGATCGCTTAGATTTTGTCAGTTAGCAGGTGGTTTCTGAATTTCGTTCATTTTTAGGCTAGTTTTTCCCATAGTGCAATGAAGTGTAATAAAGCCATTTTCAAGTTTCGGAATTACTTCGAAGTTTCGAATAATCTCAGGAGTGAAATACCACAAATAACAAGCACAATTAAATAATAAAATCATAAAAATTTGTACGAAATTGTTACTTTTATTTAAATATATACAAAAGTATCCAGAACATGAAAATTTATTATATTAATTCTATGTTGAAATGCATCTTTTTCAATGAAATTAAATTTTATGTTTCATTTACATTATTTAGTCATGAAAATGTCCGGAAGCTGTAAGCAGACGAGTTTAAACATATTTTCACTAAAACTGATAACATTTTTTTTTTGTTTGATTATAGTCACTTTAACAGCTTAGGTCATTCGTGACTTGGGATTTGAACCCAGGTCCTCGGCGTGAGAGGCGTGAATGCTAACCACTACGCCGGGATTGACCCCTAACTGATAACATCATTGGATTGCGCGGCCAAAAACCCATAGAAAAAGTATATTGGCATGTTTTCACATCAAACTGTTTTAGAGATATTTAAACCCGAAAAATGATTTTTTTTTATCATTTAAGAAGTAGCGCCACTGCTATGGGGATTGATCAATCGGCATGAAATTTTGGGAAATTGGTTGCGGGGTCGGAATGAACAATTATGCCAACTTTGGTTGAAATCGCTGATGGTCGGATCCAATTTTTCCGATTTTTGTGTCAACTTTAATTGGAATGACCCATATACCTATTGAAGATTAATATTTCCTTCCGAGTTTTTGAACGACTGCACCGATTTTGATGATTTTGATACCAAATGAAAGGTTTTACTCAGGTAATCAATATTTTTTTTTCACATCTGGCATTTTATACTGCATGCTGCTGTTTACTAGCTTTATGACTGCCTAACTGCTTTAAATTGGCATTATATTCTTCTTGTCGGTAATTAGCTGAAAATAAGCATTGTCAGTAAAGAAGCTGTATATTAGGCCAAACTAGTTTTTAAGTAGAATTTAAGGTGACTTAAATACATGCATTTGAATGGCATTGGTAATGTTTATTGGTTGGCTGGGTAGTATTCTTAATATTTATTACTTGTCAGTAGAAGTGATATGAACCAATTAGCACAGCGTTATCTAACATTTGAATTATTTTTCAAAAACGTGTCGATTGCTATCGCAAATAATTTACTTTACTAGTTGGTTTCCTTTCACTACCAGGTGAAATAAATTGGATTTTACAATTTATTGTACGACATATAGTTCAAGAGTTACTAATAAATAAGTTGATTGAAATAAGTGATGTCATAGAAAATCCCAAAATTTCTTTTGGATTTTTATGGGAAAATAGATGATTTACAATTTTTAAATTGTTATACTAAAATATTGAAAAATTATTGTTCCAACTATGCTTTCAGTATATTTCAAGTGCTTACACTATTTGAGCGGTTGTATAACAAACTGGGCAATCATTTGACGAAGGTGATATTTGTTTTATTTATTTTTTTATTGTTTAACAACTCATCTGACTTAAAGTCTAAATGAACTATTATTAATAATATTTGTAACACAATAGAAATATGAACTCTTATAAAAGTGATAAAATTGATTATAACAAAAAAACTTTTAGTGAAAAAAATCCAAATAATAACTTGAATTAGATCAATTTGTAAGCATATATTTTTACTTGGCGGGAGAAAAAGCATCCAAATATCAAGTGTATTTAGGTACAGTTCATTTGCAAATAATTCACATGTATATCCGACGTGGAAGTTCCTCTAAGCAAAAATAGCCTTTTACTGGCCGAGGTTAAGAAAGATTTGTATCCTACTTTATTCAAGGCCTGCCCATGGTAGCCCCAAAAAAGTATGTTTATATAGGTAGCATTCCATGCTGTTGTCACCTTTCTGTTTTCTTCGAAGAGGAACCAAAAATCCAAATTGGAACAAAAACATCTCCATTTTGGCAGCAAACCATACCGGGTACTCACGTATGTACGTACATACTATTGCCAACCTACTTGAGTTTTAATGTCAATCCGCACTGCAGTATTCGGTCCGAACGATCGACACAAACCCGAACAAGGTTTTGCAGTGATTGTTTGTGTAATAATTCATAGCTAATGACCAAAGTTAATTGAACGTTCTGCGCCGTCATTTCTCCTAACACGGTTCGAAGGAAAGCAGAAAGCAAAAGGGACAGAGCCTCGAAGGCGGCGCCCAGGACGGGTATTGGAACATAGCCCGATAAATGCCTCTGCTACGCATTACAGCCGCCATAGTAAATGAGAGAGGAATACTGAAGCAAACAAATAAATCCATTAATTATGATTGTAATTTAATGCGTCAAATTCGCAGTTGAACCATGCCGCGTTGAGTATGATCTTGAGAACGAAACGTCGATGGTTCTTTGCTATTCCGAAACGTTATAGATTCTTACTATTAAGGAAATTGACTGCCAAAATTTTTTTTAGACAATTTAAAAAATGGAACCATTAAGAGATTACTAATGTAATTTGTAGCACAAATGAAACTTCCCACATTTTTTTTGTAGTTAATCAAACAGCTTACAATTGTAACAATGTGAACGTTGAGTTAGGCATAATATAACTTAGTTTTGAAATGTGAGTTTAGACAAAATACTGCGTGGTCTGACATGATAAACAAATTAATAAACAAGTAAATAAACGTAAACATGTCGCTAGATAAAAATCTAAATCTATACCTATAAAAAAGGATTTCTGTCTGTCCGTATGTTCCTTATAGAATCGAAAACTACTGAACCAATCGGCGTGAAAATTTGCATGTAGAGGTTTTTGGGGCCAGGAAAGGTTTTAGTGATGGTTAGAGACCCTTCCCCCCACTAAGAGGGGGGGGGGGCTCCCATACAAATGAAACACAAATTTCTGCATAACTCGAGACCTAATCAAGCAAATAGAACAACATTTGGCATGTGGGTGTTTTCGGCGACAAGAATTGATTCTATGGTAAATTGAGACCCCTTTCCTCTTTATAAGGGGAATTATAACTCCTCTCCCCTTTAAGAGGGGGGGGCTTCCATACAAATTTCCTCATAACTCGAGAACTAATCAAGCAAATGGAACCAAATTTGACATTTGAAGGTTTTCGAGCGCAAGAAAATTTTCTATGGTGAATTAGGACCCCTCTCCACTTTAAGAGGGGGGGCTCCTGTACAAATGAAATACAAATTTCCTCATAATTCGAGAACTAATCAAGCAAATGGAACCAAATTTGGCATGTGGCCGTTTTTGGAGGCAACCATTTTTTCCATGATGAATTAGGACTTCTTACCTTTTTAGCAGAGGGGGGGGGGGCTCCCATATAAACGAAATACAAATTTGCTAACTCTAGAACTAATCAAGCAAATGGAACCAAATTTAGCATGTGGGTGTTTTTGTAGGTAAGAATGTTTTCTATGGTGAATTAGGACCCCTCCCCACTTTAGGAGGGGGGCTCCTATACAAATGAAAAACAAATTTCCTCATAACTCGAGAACTAAACAAGCAAATGGAACCAAATTTGGCATGTGGGAGATTTTTGAGTCTTGAATTTATTTTATGATAGTTAGAGACCTCTCACCCCTGTGGTAGGAGGATATGGACTGTCATACAAATAAAACAGAAATTTTTGCGAAACTCAAAAATTAATCGAACTCGAGAAATTCGAGACTCTTCCATAAAACATTAATCAATAACAAGACCACAAAAACTATCTATATGCAGTAACACTAGATCATTCAGGAGGAGACGGCCGCGAGTGTTGCCGGCGACCCGCCGTCGGAAGCGCCGCCCACTGTGGGGAGGCAACTGTCCGCAGAAATCACTACTGTCTAGGTTTATTTATTTTCCTAGGTCTACCTGGGTTTCCTGGAACGAGCGACAGCGAGTAAGGAGAGGATCGCGAAATGGTACTTTCCACTTACGGAAAAACTTTCCAAAAGTTTTCCGTAAAATGGTACATTCCGCTTAAGGTTTTTCGCAAAATGATATTCGGCGTAATGTTGTACAATCATGGCGAATATTACTATCCGCTTTCTGGCTATGCAATGAGGGGACAGGGGAGTGGTTTTCTACTTTACTGTGAGGAAAAATTGCAAATTTGTATATTAAACTACCCATTCCAGGTAACTAATAAGCCTTAACGTAAGCAGCAAATCAGCGTATCTGGCATTTTATACTACACATTATTGTATGTTAGCTTTTTGACTGCATAGGTGTTGTAAATTGATATCCAAAATTGTATTCAAATTCTTCGTGTCGGTAATTAGCTGTAAATTAGCATTTTCAGCACTGTGAAGAAGAAAAACACTGAAATGTAAGAAAAGTTATAATACTTACCTATTGTGCTCAATCTATTTAAGTTAAAATATATTACAGCTTTGTAGCTGCTAAGTACGCAACTGAAAGACGGTGTTTGTTCTGACTGTCGGGAACATTCTACAAAGATTTCATCCGGAGTTGGATGATTCATCGGCCGTTGGAGTTCACCTGCCTGGAAGTAAAAAATCTAAAACGGTGTTACCGGAGCAACGAGTTTTAACTGAAGCGTTGATTGCAGTCTGGAGTGGAGCTTCTGCAAATAAAGTCGGTATCCCTTTTTATTCTGTCACCGCCATCGATCGCTAGTTGTGGTTGCTAATAGTTGTAAGATTAATCTTAAGTAAAGATATAGTTAGTCAACTATTAGACAAGCTAGGTCGGTTTTCGAAATGTCAGACGGGAACGATAACGCGATGACCGCTGTTAGTAACGCGAAGTATTGTAAAAAGTGCGATCGTACCGATGTGCAGGAAGGCATGGTGTGCTGTGACGTGTGCGATACGTGGGTACACTTTCATTGCGCGTGTGTGACCGAATCGATTGCGGAGCCAGAGAGAAGTTGGAAGTGCAGTGATTGCATGGCAAACTCGGATGTTGGATCGAAGTCGGCTGTGTCGTTCAACGAGTCGTCAGTCAGTAAGAGTAGCCGAGTGTCACAGAAATTGCAGCTCAGCTTGCAACTGCTAGAGGAGCAGCGGAAGTTAAAAAAGAAGCGCTCGGAAGAAGAGCAGCGAGCTCGAAAGCTGGAAGAGGAGGCCAAGTTGAAGGAGATAGAGGAGGAGCAGGAGTACGTAAAGCAAAAGTACGCGTTGATGGCGCAGATAGAGGACGAAAAGGAATCTTGCAGTAGGAAGAGTGGAGTTAGCGTGAAAAGTAAGCACGATCGGATAGAGAAGTGGTCCGCCAAAGACGTTCAACCGGACGAAATGGGACAGTCGAAGCCATCTACATCCGGACAGAAAGCTACCCTACCAGTTGCAACCGTTAGTAAGGTGAATCCAGTAATCACTGCATCGACCACAGCTTCCTCGATCGTAGGAATTTCTCAGAAGAATTCACTGAATCAGGGTATGCTGTGTCCTGATTCCACAATTCCGATCCCCGGTGGCAATGTTACAGCTTTGGCGAAGTCTTACGAGGCTCTAGCTGTAACATCAATACCCGGAAGTATCTCGTCCGGTGTATTTACGATCCCAGTGACTGTAGTGGCAACAGTCGGTGAAAGCTTTGTCACGTCTGTAGTTGCGACTCCAATTGTGTCTTCCGCAATTGCTTCATCTGTGCCGGCCAGTTCAACGTTGACCGGGATTTATAACCTCTCCAGTGGTTACGGTGCGACACCGGTTTATTCATATCCTTCAATGAATGCAATGATCGCAAGTCCAGCTGGCTTGATTCCTGTAATTCCGCACGGATCAAGCACCATTAATGGTAATTCACAACAGTCTTGTGCCACTTGTACTTCGTATTCACGCTTGCCGACTCCGTATTCGTATTCGGGAACAAATGCAGTTTCGAACTCTGCTAGTTTGATTCCGCATGGTTTGAGTGCTGGTTATGCGCATCAACGACAGTCGTCGCAAGTACCGATTCCAGTTCTGCCTCATTGTGCACTTGCGGTGAATGGAAATCCCTCTACGATATGTTCGTTCGAGTTGCCAATAATTCCCAGTGCGTCGTCATGTTATCCTCCATTGTATTCCGAGTCAAATACAGCGTATTCCGGGAATTCCGTGCCATGTTCGTATCTAGGAACAACAGCTTCGTTTCCAGTAACTAGATCTGGAGCAATGCCTTTAGCGAAACCAGCAGTAGGAGTCAGCGAAGCTGTGATTAATCCGTCGGTCAGTGTGATAGGACCAACCAGCGCTCAGTTGGCGGCTAGACAAGTCATGCCTCTGGAGTTACCGAAATTCAGCGGAGACCCCGAAGATTGGCCCCTTTTCTACAGTTCGTTCAAGAACACGACGGAAGTGTGCGGATACTCGGATGCCGAGAATCTGGCTCGATTGCAACGAAGTTTAAAAGGAAGTGCATTGGAAGTAGTTAAGAGTCGTCTGCTTTTGCCCGCAACCGTACCATGCGTGATGGATACGTTACACAAGCTCTACGGAAGGCCAGAAATATTGCTCAGTTCACTGCTGAAGAAGGTGAGGAACGCTCCGCCGCCGAAGTCAGAAAATTTGAACAGCATAGTTGCATACGGTCTACTAATTCAAAATCTTGTCGACCACATTATCCTGACCGATCAGCAAGCGCACTTGTCTAATCCGATGCTGCTCCAAGAGCTAATCGATAAACTACCCACGTCATTGAAGATGCAGTGGGCTTCCTTCAAGCGAGGATTCGTCTGCGTCAATTTGGCGACATTCAATAGCTATATGTCGGAACTAGTGAATCTGGCTTCTGAGCTGTGTGTTGGAGGCGACGTCGGGCAAAATTACGGCAAGCAGTCAAACGCGGAGCGCCAGCCCAAGGAAAGGCTGTTCAGTCACAGGAGTGAGTCGTCGGCCACGTCGTACACGGAGAGTGAAGTTGGCGAATCAACGTCGAAAGCTTGTTCGTACTGCGAGAGGGACAGTCATCAGATCGGGAATTGCTCCAATTTCAAGTCTTTGGATATTGGAGCCCGTTGGAAAGCAATGCGGCAGAAGAATCTGTGCCGATTGTGCTTGATTCCGCATCGGAGATGGCCGTGCCGTTCACAGAAAGAGTGTGGAATAGACGGATGCCGCATTCGTCATCATACGCTGTTGCACAGTAGTCGGAATTACGCAGCTGATGGAGCGAATTACTCTACAGATAATATTTCAGCAAGTGAAGTGCACCGCGATGCAGACAGTTAGAGTACGATATAAATGCGGGGAAATAGGTGGTCATGGAAGTAGTCGGTATGGGAAAGGAAGTGGTTCACGGGTCGGAGGATGTTGACGAGCCCCTCGTCATTGCAAAAATGTGAACAACATACCTTTCGTTACGAGCGAATACATTGACGGATTGACGGTTCACTGTTTATATAAACAAACCGAATACCGTGTCGAGTATAAAAATTACCACTAGTAAGCGGAAAAGAGTGGGCTGAAAGTAAAGCCATTTAATAGAAAAGTGCAATTTGAATAAAAGCAATTGCGATCAGTTTTCGCATCAATAGCAGTTGAAGGTTAAATATTTTACTGTATTTCAAGACAGGTACGTTGAACAAATTGCATAATACGTACCGTTATACACTTTAGCCAGTTGATAGTTCGTAACCTGAAAATCCATATACTTACCTGTAGGTTGCCCGCATTGTTGTTGAATCCAGTAGAAGGAAATCCTGTGAAGAAGAAAAACACTGAAATGTAAGAAAAGTTATAATACTTACCTATTGTGCTCAATCTATTTAAGTTAAAATATATTACAGCTTTGTAGCTGCTAAGTACGCAACTGAAAGACGGTGTTTGTTCTGACTGTCGGGAACAAGCACTATAAGAAGGTTATCAGTAAACTAGCTGTATATTTTGCCAAAATAGCATTTAAGGCGACTTAAATGCTTATTGGCCTATATTTGAATAGCATTGGTGATGCTTATTGGTTACCTGGGATGCTTTCATAGTTACGTAACTGCCAAAACGAATCATCTAACTGCTCAGAAACTTGCAAAACTCGAGATTGTGACAAAGATCATCCGAGATTCATGATTTATGTACAACACAGGATAATTTGTGGTAATACGAAGTTTATCGGGTCAGCTAGTGAACAATAAATTAATTTTTTGAAACGGTAGTTCTTTTACAATTGATGAAGGGACAGTAAAAGAAAGTAGAACAAAGAGAATGAGGGGAAAGGTGAGAGGGGGGGGGGGGGGGTTAATATCCACGCTTAGTAGTTGTTGTGGTTCCTACCTTTTGTCCAAGGTGCATGAGTCGAACCAAGCTATAATCTGACATTCTAACTGGATTCGATCCCACAACACCCGCCAGGGCATGTGACTCGCTGATGCTAATGTACCTTTGAACCATAGAGGCGCTGGACAAAAGGGGACTGCACAACCCTTATTAGGCGCACGACGTATCTTGAAACTCCTCCATCTGGTGGGTTGGGTTATTTATAAACACAAATTGAGCCTCTTCCTCGATCTATTATAATCGAACCAACGAATTGAGAAGTTTTAATCTAACTCGTTTTACTCACGGGACGACGAAACTGTACAGGCCCCCCTCTCTTCACTAGGGATGGGAATCGAAAGCCAAAGTATCGATATTTGGTATCGCAATATATCGGACCGATCCGATACAGAATAATGAGTATATCGCAACCAAAATATCGATACTTCGATATTCACCGATATCGGAATCCGAAATATTCAGAAAGTTTTCAGATACGATCCGGCACGGGCTTGCGATGCGGCCACCTGCCTCGTTTATGTTACCGGCATCTCCGCACCTCCAAGATACCGTATACGTTCCACTCGACAGTGTTCGCATCAGATTTATCGGTCAGGCGGGCGCTTTTTAACTGGAAGCAGCAGGACTAAAACTAATCAGTTTCAAACAATTTTTTGTTCGATAGATTGGTCTAAATTGCAACAAAATATCCTGGCAAGACTTTGTCGAAAAACCCGATGATTTGCTGCATAGTTTGTTATATTTCAACAGAAGCAGCATAAATGCTTACATTAGCTCCTATAATCAGAAAAGTGTTAGATGTAATTTAGATTCGCATAAGTTAACCTTCTCACATTATTTATTCACATTGTGTTATTCTATAGAGGGAAAATATTAAAGATAATCTACATCTCAAGAAATGAAATGCAAAATTAGAATCAGGCATTGGCAAAACACCGAACGTAGCGTATACGGTCGTTACCATGTCCTAAAACGACGCAGCCAAATTCATCTCTTTTTCAAACAAACACGAATTGTGGCTAGCAATTTATCGGTGGTGTAGAATTTGTTATACTTCTAGCACCAGTTTTCAATGCACCCGGTTAACACATTTCCGGAAACATCTAATAAACTGATGTTAAAAAAAAGTTTTTCGATTTTTTGAAGTATTTTGAGTGACACAAGGCATGGCTGGATTTATGAGATACGCATTTTTAGGCAGAGAATAAATAATTAATCAGGAGCAGGATCGGTTTAAAGCAAGCTATCATACATAGCTCGCTTCACAGTTCACAGTATGAATGGTTCTTACAAATCAATCAGCACTTGCAGCGATACGATGTTCGGTGGCGGCTTCAGGTAACAATTAACCCAACAGTCCGATGATATCAGCATCCACCGTAGAAAAGTATTCTCAAGTTTGCAAAAACACACCTGGAGGCGCTTCATATTCATTTCAGTTGGCCGTGTGAGTGAATGAAATAGATAAGGGAATACGAAAACCTAACGCTAGCAAAGAGACACACATCCAACATAGGGTACTGGAGGGTATTTTCAGCAGGTTTCTAAATTCAGCATATTTACCTTTTCTTTCGCCAATAAAAATACTTTGCCGACATACAATTTTAATATGTTATAACTATTTTCTCAAGACTGTAAGTAATCTGCTATTTTTTATTCAAAGAACGTCAAAACCACCTGTTCTTGCACTATAACTAGACCATAGGCCGAAAAAATAGATGCCATCGCTTAATGGGCTGAAAATACCCTCCTGTGCCCTATATCCGAGGATCTTTTACGAAGCTAGCACACGCAATCCTGAGTGTTGCCGAAGTGTTAAAAATCGAAGTCTGAAAGACAACACCGAAATGGGTTGCGGTTGCTTTTTGAGCGTGCAGTTCATTTCATCAGGCACGGCAGCAGCGTATCGACTCAAATAAACTTTGTAGCATTTTTTAAATGCGGCATGCAGTATGGTTCAGCTTTTAGACATGCCTGTTTGGAATGCTTGAGAACCACCCCAACGACATCTCTATAACAAGCTGTAGTGAACGTCATCGACAGCATGTCCTGGGCTCAAAATTTGACAGCGGGCCCAAATCAGACTGCTGGCAGTTGAGTGAAACGCAGTGCTGACATGCTATCTCATTTTCGCACACACGAGATGTTGGCGGCGAAAACATGGTTGCCTGCCGATGGGGTGAGTTGAGAACTGAAAAACGTGAGTTCGATGATTTGGCAAAAAGTTATGCGTGAAGAGCTGGCATTTTTGCAGCTTTCGATACCTATAATATCGGATGAAAAGGTATCGATATCCGATAATATCGCAAGGCAAAGTATCGATGCCAGATACTCGATATATCGAATGAAAATATCGATACCTCTGGTATCGATAAAATATCGCACATCCCTACTCTTCACCTTACCGCTCTTTCTCCTTTTCTCCTTCACTCTAAAATCTAATTACTTTCTTCCGCCGTCCCTTCGTCAAATGTAAAAGAACTACCGTTTCAAAATATAATAACTATAACTAGAGAGCCTTAGAGAGTCGCCATCTTAAACCGAAAATTCCAATCGAACAGAATCAGTTGTCAAAAGTAAGTCCAATCGAACAGGAGACTTGTCAAAACACCGATTAGAGAGCCCTAAAAAGAGTAACGAGTAGAGAGCCTGGTTAAGATAGAGAGACGCAATCTCAAATCAAGAACATTTTTTGAGCAGATTTTTTTGAATTTTAACCAGCTTTTTATGTATTATTCAAAATAAAAGCTTCAGAGAAAGATTCCTCTAGTATGTTGTTATTATATATAGCATCGAGAAACTCGAAATCTTTAATTTAAATCGCTGGTTCTCAAAAGAATTAACAATAACAGACAACAGCAGTATAACTATTTACGGTACGACCAATAACTGTGGTAAAATTATCATGAAAAGGAATTACATATCCAGATTTTATAAAAGTAATTTATTTCAAATGTCTGTTGATCACAGAATAATCTGTGCGTGCGGCAACACTGACAGACGCAGCTGCATTGTTGCTAGACAATTTGTTTCAGATGGCGACTCTCTAAGGCTCTCTAACTATAACTATACAGCAAAGTTTCGTTAATTGGTGGTTCGTTAATTGGGCGGTTCGTTAATTGGGCGTTCGCTAATTGGGCTAAGTGACAACTTGAATGTCAAAATTGTATGGAATTTTCGAGTTTAGAATTTTCTAACAACTGTCAGTCGGCCCAATTAGCGAATCAGCTGGAGTGCAGTCGTGGCCCAATTAACGAATTCAGGCTGTATCCAGCTTTTTACGAGCCATAATGGCGGACGCGTTGACATTTCCCTAATATATCGCACGTTTGCTTTCCGCGCGTTCACGGTAAAACTAAAAGAATGTACGGAAAGAAAACGTGCGATGTACTAGGAAAATGTTAAAAATGCTGTTTAAATATTACGAAAACGTCCTCCATTCTGGCTCGTAAAAAGCTGGATAGGGTTTATGTCTAATTCCTGTCGTAGTAAAGAAAGCTACCCTAATTTCCACCATTTTTTAAGTGGATTTAATGAATACTCCAAAAGCTGCTGCTGATTTGACTCAAACATACTTACCTTCCGATCCGTGTCAAAGGGCACTAAAAAGCGATTATTGAAGCATTTTATTCAAATTACGCAACTGTCTTTATATCTTAAATTCGTCGTACCGTTTTAAAATCCGTCCATGTATTTGTGTAGGGCGGCATGACAAATGTTATTCCGCAAAATTATTGTAGGTCATGCAAGTTTTCCCGGCTGCAAAACAACGACAATGCGTTGTGTGAGTTATTTTCATTTTATGAAGGACGGAAATTGAAACAATTAGTCGACATTTTCTTCTCCGTCGCACGAAAAAACGTAGGAAATTTGACTGCTAGGAATTCTACTATGAAAAATGGCATTTAAATAAATCTCAGCTCACTTTGATTGATTGCGTATGATAGTCAACAAACTAAAATATTAGGGAACAACTAATTTTGCATTGTGTGTCATAAAAATCGCTGATATTTTTAATAATTTGTGTTGGATAGGACGGGAATAGGCAATTACGACGAAGCAGCAACATACCCTACCTGACCTCATTTCAAGGTCAAGACTAAAACGAGGGTAGTCTATGAACAATAAATTGTAAACTGTCGATTTGAAGAGTTGTGTTGAAGGGTTCGCTGTGTCAAGCGGTTTTTATTACTTTTACTGACAGATACTACTTTTAATATATAAACTGAATAAATTATTAATCAAGTTTTAAGCGTGTAAAGGTGCGTTTAAACTGGGCAATTTTTTGGCAACATGCGGAATGCAACATGCGGTATGTGACATGTTGCAAGTTGTTGGTCAATGTTGGTTCTGTTGCCACCTGAACGTTCGGGATACATTGCCATGTTGCTTGGAAACATCGGGCAACAGTTTGGAAAAAGTTGCATGCCAGATGTGGCCAATCTAAACGCACCTTAAGGTGCTACATATTACCGTTGGTGTGTTACCTACTTAATCAGCTCCAGGCCGTGGTTTCCTCTGCTGTACGAAGAAGTCGTCCATTCCACTGGGTCCATGGCCGCAATTCGCCAGCTACGTAGTCTACGTAGGGTGCGCAGGTCGCCTTCCAGTTGATTGATCCATCTTGCTCGCTGCGCGTCCCGCCGTCTCGTTCCAGTCGGATCGTTATTGCGGTGTTAACGATGGGGTGTTCCCTAAGCAGCTGATGCAATTCGTTCGCTTGCTCAACGTTCCGTCTTCCATCTGCACTCCGCCGTAGATGGTGCGCAACACCTTCCGTTCGAAAACAGCAAGGCGCGTTGGTCCTCCACGAGCATAGTCCATGCCTCATGGCCGTCAAGAACTACTGGTCTAATCAGCGTCTTGTAGATTGTTAACTTCGTGTGGTGGCGAATTTTGTTCGATAATGCGTCTGTGTATTTCTCTGCTGGTGTTGTTGTCTGTGGTAACCAGTGAGCCAGATACAGGAACTCTTCTACCACCTCGATTTCATCACCGTCGAAATGAATCCGGGGAGGGAGGTCAGCATTAACTTCTCTAGAACCTCTTCCTTTCATGTATTTTGTTTTCGTTACATTAATGACAAGTCCAATCCGCTTGGCTTCAGCTTTCAGTCCGATGTACGTTTCCGCCATCCTTTCAAAGGTACGTGATGTCAACGTCGTCAGCGAAACCAAGAAGCTGGACGGACTTCGTGAATATCGTGCCACTCGTGTCTATCCTCGCTCTTCTTATCACACCCTCCAAAGCGATGTTCAACAGCAAACATGATAGTTCATCACTTTGCCGAAACCCTCTTCGAGATTCAATGGGACTCGAGACTGCCCCTGATACTCGAACAACACACTTTACTGGATCCATCGTCGCCTTGACCAATCGCGTTAGTTTATCCAGAAATCCGTATTAGTGTATAATCTGCCATAGCTGATCTCGATCGATCGTGTCGTACGCCGATTTGAAGTCGTTGGTGTAAGGAAATACTTATTAAGTCAGGGAATTTGAAATGGTTATAGCAACACCTCAAAGATTGAAGATTCAAAGAAGTTGAAGATCACCTGGGGGATAGGTGGTTTAATTTGATTTAATTTGAGGTGGTTTGATAGATTTTCGATAGAGTAAATTCGTTGATGACTTATTGTTTTACCGCCAGGGATGGCTAAAGCAAGGCTGTGACCAGGGATGGCTCGATCACTTTGACTCAATTTTGATTCATTTGACAGTACCGTCTCAGCGGATCCAAATATGACAAAGTTATATATGGGACGTTTGTAGGGCAAGGTCTTATCTATAATTTTGCTGAATAAAGTTTTGCTGTATCTTTTGTAGATACGTTGCTACGATGCTAGTATTTTATTAGTGACTAAATGAACGTTCATTTAGTCACTGATGAGTTATTACCATTTGTAGTGTCTGCATCGGTTGCCTCTGACCGAGCCCTCCGGAACACGGAACAACAACGTCCGTAAACGTCTACGTTCGTCCAAAAACTGACTTGACTCTCTGGTTTTAGAGCAAGCTTTATCATGCCATGTGCCAGTATACGTGAGTCTCATATTGACCGATTCAAGATTGCTCTCCTTGTCTCTTACCGTTCGTATGACAAATTCTCGCAACACATGCAAAGCAATTTCCGTTACACTGAAACAAATGATTTAGTTTCATTAGATTTATTTTTACGTTAATTCTTCTAACTTCGTACGTTCCCTACACATATATTACACTATACTCACTCTTTGGGAGCGTATTCCCTTTTGTTCTGCGCCATTGTAGTGTCTGCATCGGTTGCCTCTGACCGAGCCCTCCGGAACACGGAACAACAACGTCCGTAAACGTCTACGTTCGTCCAAAAACTGACTTGACTCTCTGGTTTTAGAGCAAGCTTTATCATGCCATGTGCCAGTATACGTGAGTCTCATATTGACCGATTCAAGATTGCTCTCCTTGTCTCTTACCGTTCGTATGACAAATTCTCGCAACACATGCAAAGCAATTTCCGTTACACTGAAACAAATGATTTAGTTTCATTAGATTTATTTTTACGTTAATTCTTCTAACTTCGTACGTTCCCTACACCATTGTAGTACCGTAACTACAAAAGATACAGTAAAACTTTTTCAGCAAAATTCTAGATAAGAACTAGTTCTACAAATGTCCCATACATAACTTTGTCATATTTTGCTCGGCTGAGATGGTACTGTTAAATGAATTAAAATTGACTTAAAGTGATCGAACCATCCCTGGCTGTAACTGTTATATTTAAAATGTTATACGGCTGTTACATCGTTGGTAGTGAAATGAACGTTCGTTTGGCTACCAATGGAGTAGCAACATTGTAGGACTGAAGTTACAGCAAAACTTTATTCAGGAATATTGTAGATAATAACTAGTTTTCCAAACGTCCTAAACATAATGTTTTCAAATTTTATTTGTTTGAGACGGTAGTGTTAAATAAATCAAAACTGATTCAAAGTGCTGCAGCTGCCACTAGTCTCGATTCAAAAATCTTTTTTGGCGCTCTTTTTCCTTGTTGTGGACCTTGGACCACTGCGATCAGTTCTTTGATCTACTCTTTTTAGGAGCTTTAAGAAGAAAATGGTAAAAGGCGAAGCCTTGATTCTGCATTCCGCTTTTGGAACTTGACCTTCTGTTGTTATTGAATAGATTCCCCAGCCAGTTCTTAGAGCGCAGGACAATTGCGGCGCTAGTGCTACGATTGTATTAATTGTAAGCTCTCCCAGCCGTGCCGAGAAGAGAATGTATATGTTTTTATTACTGAATTCGAACCGTTCGGTGATTCAATTGGGTTTGCTGGTGCACTCGAGAATTTTATTTGCATTCGACTGGACGGATTTACTAAAACGGTAATCATCTTTCCTATGTAAGGAAGCATAATACACAAAATTCATTTTAAAAATATTAAAGCTAAACTTTATTGTTTTCAGGACAGTAAAATATATCAATATTTGTTTCTCTACATTCACGAAAGTGATAGTTAAAAGCGCCAAGACTGTATTTACTCGAAGCGGGTTTAAAATAATTTAGTCCCCGACCTATTTTCACGATATATCCGTTGCTGAGTCTGTAACAGAATGAGCATATTCACAAAAATGCCCTGAAATGTATCAATTTAATTCTACTTACATCACCTGTCGGTCGTGCATGTGTTCAGAGTATTCCACGGACAGTTGTACTCCTTGCTTTTTTAAGCTATTTTTCAGAATTTCAAAGGCGCGCCCTTGTTCGTCGTTATTTTTTTGTTCTCGGACAGTTAGGAGCTTAATGAATTTTAGATTCCTACAGCTCGTTAATGCTAACTCACAGAACATTACAACATTGCACAGTTGGTGATGCTCGCGTACGTAGGGCTCTTCAATCATAATCTCCTTCACTTCATCCGTTAGGTATTTTCCAAAAATCCTTCCGTAGCTATAACCGGTTGCACCTTCGACGACATGTATCTTATCACGAATTTCTCCTTTACTTCTCCACCGTGTTACCAGGTCCTTTACCTCCTCTGCTCGATTCATATACTCGATGATTTTACTTTGCAAATGCTGTTTCCGTTTTGGCTCCTGTTCGGCTGGAAACAAATGGAAAATTATGCCTTTACCGGGAAATTCTTTGGTAAACAACGTTGAATAATAACATGCACTAAAATACCTTTAGATTCTTTTAGTAACGCTTCAATTCCATCTTCATATAGCTTGAGAGATTCCAATTTTCTTCCATTTAAATCGTACTCTATTGCCCTCGTAAGTAACGTAATTGCTATTTGTGCCATTGCGTTGAGTAGAATCGGTAATCTAAAAGCTAACACTAGTTTGAAATCACGATTTCCATTAAAACAGTCTTGTACTGATGCTGAATGTAAAATTAGTAAAACTGAAATCAAAACCAAAACAAATGAACGTCAAATCGAATCAGCTGTTAAGAATAACTGCTCGAAATATTTTGTTTACCTCCGTTTGCACCGTTTACACGTACACGCATAAGGGACGAAGTAGGAACAGAAATGGTTTCCCTTTACTCATTCGTATTGGTAAATATTCTGTATCTTTCGACCAGGGGCTTGCGATGGGTGCCATGTTTTTGTTGCCAACATCTCAGCACATCTCGACAAGGTTGGCAGCAAATCTACCTGTCAGACGGGCGCTATTTCTTGCATTTCTTGAAATAGCGCCCTTCGTTAAGTCGACTGTCAAACACCGTTCGTTAAGATAGGGATAGCACCCCGCTGCTTTCGACAGCGCATGTGTTGTGGCAGCGCGCGAAGAATATTCAGATTCACAGAAGTTGCTGCCTGAAGTTATAAGTATAGCTACCCATCAAACATTAGTAAAAATGTAGCATATACAAATAAATTAAAATTTTTAACATTTGACAGATGGATATATCTGTATAATGGCTTTAAGTTTGATCTAATTGAAAAGTATAGAAAATATGTGACGTTTTCTCTCTTTCCTTGAGGATGCACAGCTTGCGTAGCTTCAGGCGGCTTTTTCCAGCTAGTAGTTATACCTACTTTATTCAGGCTGTGAGTCCATTATAATTAAGTTGAATAAATTTAATACTTTATTGTCTTGTTTTTTTTCTTTATAATATTCCTCGAATAGTCATGATAAATCATTAAAGTTTGATGATCAAACATTTATATTTGTTCGTCTTAGGGTAGCAACTTTGGGAACTCTCAAGAATCTATATCAAAGTCGCTGTTCCTATTTCATAAAACAACATACTTATCAGAGTTACTATTCGCGAAGCTATTATACAGCTCACAAAAGCTATATTTTTGTACTTTGTAGGTATTTTCAGATGGTTTTGTTTTTTCATGGGGAAAACAACTACAGTGCAGAACTCCAGAAAGTAATAACTAATGTGAAAGGTTTACCTTGTTAGCAGAAGCACCTGCACTATGACAATTGACGATTGTATAGAAAAAACGCAAATCTCTTGCTCGAAAAGCCTTTGATAATGTGTCGACTATTGAACAATTCAAATTGTCTTTTAATTATTTAATGGCATATAAATGGCTAGTAAGTGCTAACATGACTAATAGTTATAATCCAAAATGTAGTCTTACATCAAAACTAATAAACACATGTAGGGTAAGTTAACCTATAGTGGACCCTTTACCTATAATAGACCTCGGGTACAGTTTCGGCGTTTATTAGCTTGTGATTCTTATTTCCGAGGATATATGACATGAAACAGAAAGTACTAAACATACTATACAGTTCAGATTGTAATATTTTAGCTGAAATTAATGACTAATGCCTTAAAATCAACATTTTCAACAAGCTAGGGCCCATTTTATGGTTAACAATGCGAAATGTCGCCATTATTGGACCCTCTTCATGCAAAATACACTAGAATTCCTATAATTGACCCGGTCGCTAACCTATTGTAAACAACAAGGTCCATAAAAGGAAACCATACATTCCAATTTGTTTTAAAAAATGTGTAAAATATAGAGATTTGCAACAATTGATATTTTTTTAGGCTTTATCGAAAGTTACTCGTTTTGTAAGTGCCATCGGTTGCGTGTTTAGCGTTACTAGTTTATAATAATTCGTGGAAGAAAACTACTCAAGCACTAACTGGTCCACTAATGGTTAATTTACCCTATTCTATTCTATGATAGCAGGTTAATCCAGCAAAGAAGCACCACACGATTTTCACACCCTACACCCGCCTTGTGGTGCATTGCTGAGACGTGCAATGTGATGCTACAGTTGGGAAATAGCTCTGTTCATTTATCATATTACGTCATCTTAGAAGTGACCAACTTACAATGATGCTTCCGTAGTTTGAGCCAAAAAAATCTCGAAAATGGATACATTGTTTTCCAACTTCATCTAGTTCTGGCCCTGCTCTATATTCAACCTTTGCTGTTAGTGCTTATCACAGCTTTATATCATTCAAGAGAA
This sequence comes from Sabethes cyaneus, assembly GCF_943734655.1. Lineage (NCBI taxonomy): Eukaryota > Metazoa > Arthropoda > Insecta > Diptera > Culicidae > Sabethes > Sabethes cyaneus. The sequence goes on from NC_071354.1 coordinate 139,363,505, forward strand.
TTTTACCCACCCTTCGTAGATCTTCCGGATGTGTAGGTCCGCCAGAGCAAATAACATTACTCCCCGGTGGGAATGATAAAAGTTTATGGAAGTAAAACTCCATCCCGCGAAGCTTGGATCGTTGGCTTGTACGCAAAGAAATGGTTGATTTGCAACCGGGCCCGACCACAAACTATTTCGGAGAAAGGGTAAAAATAAGAAAAATGGTAGCAAGGATGAGCGGTGAAATGAGAAATGATGCTTTCGTTTACCCTTTCACTTTTCCCGCGCGAGGTGCATCTGTGTATGCTCTAATACTTTTTTGCATTCGGTAGAAACTTGTGGACCTTAATCACAGAGAACAGACATTTATGCTCATATAAAATATCATGCAAATGGTGTGTAAACTTTTTAATAAGACACTAGCGACATCTCACTTCAGGTGCACCAGTTGTCCAATATCCTCGTTGCCAAATTAAATATATTATCTTATAATATTCTGCATATTCGAAATACTGGCTACTCTGATATAAGTTACTGTAGCAACGGCTGTAACTTTGTTTATGTTTTTTATTGAACCTGGCTGAAAATCGAGAATAGAAACCAAACGAGATTTTATTTTATTAGATTTTTATTATTAGATAATTACCGGAAATAGGTGTCGTGTTTAGAGTATTTCAATATTAATTGAACGCACCATTCGTACCGCCTGACACCATCGTGGTGGCACCTGCAGCAGCCTTCTCAACTTTGACCACCTTCCAGAAAACCTTACCGCTATGAAGACGTTCGTATAAACGAAAGGGTGCGGGAAGCCGCGCAGAAGCACCAAAATGCAACAAGTTGGTTTATTTACGCAAAGATAGTTTCACGGATGAGTTAAAAAGGAATAACTATAAGTCAAGCACTGCAATTTTTGATACCTAAATGTTGTTTACTTTTATAGTTGGTTCGATAGATTGTATAAACAACACGCTAGTGCTATAGCGACGCCTTGGTGAAAACATGAATACTTTGATATGCATTGACAGGCATTGAAAATCAAAACCAATCCTCTTAGTGATGTGAGCGCCACGTAGCGGGAGCATTACCACTTACTTTTAAAATGGCGGCTGAGCTTTTACACACGTTGCGAGATTAAGATGAATGTCTGTTCTCTGTGCCTTAATGGTAGGTTCCTTAGGGATGCCGTCCGCTATGCAATATACATACCATACTGTTGCACAGTAGAAACGGTTTTTCCACATTCTCTTAGGTGCTGGAAGATATCACTCTCTTCGGTGGCCGGGTTCTGCTAAGTTGTAATCTTGAAGCAGCTTCTCGAATCTAGTTTACAAAGCGGTGGGGTAATGTTGACAGTTGTGTCAGTTGGGATCTGAGAGACATGAGAATCTATATGAGAAATAGTTGATTACAACACACAATTGCAACGTTTTGAAACAGAAAAAAAATATTCGTGTTGTTTTGAAATACGTGATTTGCGCAATCAAGATTGTGATAATCGATATATTATAATTTTACTTTAACAGGCACCACTGGCTTTAGCAGTCACCATTGACTCCAATAATGCGGACCTTGAACGCGTCATGGGACGCCATGGCCGAGGAGAGATAAGCCAAAAACTGTTGACAGAATTTTGTGGTTGTAAGAACATGGTCGATCCAATAGACCATATGCTCTTTCCCCATAGACCAACACATAAATTCACGCCGGTTTCCCGCGACGGCCGACCAAATCGACCACAACTGCATCATTCGAAAATGGCGAAGGAGTCTTATTGATGTATGTAATAAACGCAGCGCTGATATTGCATCCGACCATCACCTTGTTATCGCTGTCGCTGAGATACGTTTGCACGTCGCACTTGTCCAACGCCGGGAGGAGTACGTTGAGTGCCGTTGCGACGTTCGCCAAATGAAGAATCCTGAGGGGAAAAGGGGGTTTGGAGAACAACTTGAATGTCGGGAATCAGAGTTGCCACCTAGTTGAATCGTCGATGAGCAATGGACCAGCATCAAGAACACCTCCATCACGACTAGTGACTAAACCTTTGGCAACGCCCCTTTGCGAAAGGAGTGGATTTCAGATGAAAATTGGGGGAAGATCGACGAGCGGAGAGAGGCAAAAGCCGGCATTGAGCGAGTGTGAACCAAATCGGCCAAGACTGCTGCCCGTCAATGATACGCCGAACTGGAGAGGACTGTTAAGTGAGCTTGTGGGCAGACCAAACTCTCAAACCGGACTAGGAGAAACCGCCACCGCCAATGGTAATAACCGTTTGTTGTACGATATTTATCGCCGCCTTTGTGGTGCCAGAATGAATACAAAAATGCCGCTAAAGGACAGAACTGATCAGCTACTGATTGACTGTACAGACCAGCTTAAGCGATGTACTGAACATTTTGAACAACTCTTCCGAGTTTCAAAAGTCAGAAAAGAACAAAACTAGCAGCGTATGACGCGAGTAGTTTCTCGCATTAATCGCGTTAACTCTGAGGCGCCTTCACTGGATGAAATTGGAACAGCCATCAAGAGTAGAAAATCCTATAGAGCGCCAGGGATAGACTTTATTTCAGCCGAGATGTTAAAGCTAACCCATCTTTGTCACCCCAGATAATGCATCAGTTTTGTAACGATATATAGGAAGACGCAACTTTTATAATGGACTGGATGCAAAGCATATTGGTCATAGTCCCTAAAAAGACCTAACTGAATACGGTAACTTGCGTGGCATCACGTTGCTCTGTATTACTCTTAAAGTACTCTGTAAGGTATCCCCAACCGGATCCAGGAGAAGATCGACGCTGCTCTCTGGCGACAACAAGCTGGATTTCACGCTGGCCGATCATGTGTAGATCATACCACAACGCTCCGCGATGTTCGTTGACTTCGGAAAGGCGTTCGACCGATTCAACCACCAAAACATCTGGAGCGTACTTAGGCGTAGAGGAGTTCCAGACAGCTTGTCCACCTCATACGAGTTTTTGCATAACGGCGTTTTGTCCGACCCTATAACTAATAGGCTATAAGGGTTATTGCTGACGTGACATTGGGCTGCACTTTATCACCGCTTCTGTTTCTAACGATGGAGAAGATAAATGACCTCGACCTAGCCGAAGGTCATCGGTCTTGCTCGCACGATGCCGAAACGATATACAGAGTAAGCATTGGCGAAACTAGGGAGGGGGCTAGGGGGGCTAAGACCCACCCCCCCAACCCCACCCCCACCCCCTAGGAGAGATTTCCAAAGTAACAATTCCAAGTTTTATTACGTTCGTATGGCGGTTTTCATGACCTATTTCATAAAACCGCTAATAAAACTATGAGCTCCACCAGAACTTTCTGATGACCGCTATAAAACTGCTTTCTGACCAAGTGGCCCACTCCTCAGAATGTTTTCATAACCGCTATAAGAATCAGGTTATAAACTCAGGTAGTCGTATCACGCTCTGCTAAAAGCAACAATAAAACCGATTAAGCTTTCGCTGCTTGACAGCCATCGACATAATTTAAAAAGTTTTTTGCTTTTTGCTTTTCGCTTTTCTAGCAAACGCCAGATAAGTTCGCTAGCTTTGTCAACTTGAAAATATATCCGTGAGCAGAAAAGTTTTAATTTTATTGACAGATCATTCTGAACGATTTGGTTTATAGCGACCAGAATAAAATATCCCATAGAATATTTATTAAATTTTAAGCAATTTCGTTGGTTTGCACTATGTGCGCATTTAATTTCATCGTGCGGTTTGATATGATAGGTCGATAAAATCAGCGCGCCACTGAAATTTTGCAATTTCCGAAAACTGGTTGTTTTAACAAATATTCAGTTAGTCAATCTCATTTTCTAGCAAAATCATTTTAGTTGCTTCCTCTGATAGGGAAACCGATTGATAATGACCTTCTTTCTGCAAAATACTTTGCTTTGATGAATTGTTGTTTGCGAGCTAAAACAAAATACTAGAATATGGCAATATGGCTTCGCATAAAAAAATGATTTTGGTGTTGAACTTTAGTATTCTTCATAATAGCAGCAAAAAAACAGTTTGGTTAGGGTGTTACCATTTTAATAGCTCTGTAAAACGAACAGATTAATTGCGGTTTGACAAGTAACCACGATAAGATCAATTTTGATTGGTGCGCCATTTTGTGTTGCTACGCCACACTTATGGTAGGTTTATAGGAGACGTGGTGCAGCCAACAAGTTTTAACGTGATAATATAAGCAACCACAATAAATTCGCTTTATTAACAGTTTTATTATGGTTTTCTAGCTAGCTATAAGTGTATTTGAACTCGTATCCTCTTGGTATTACGCAATACCACAATAAATCCAGTGGTAATGATTTATACCGCAATAAAACCTTTATAAAATTCAAGTAAAACCAAGTGGCTTTGAATTGTTACTTGGGTTAACCCCCCCCCCAGAAAATTGACCTGGGCGACCAAATAAAATAGTTGAAAAAAATACCGGGAGCCCCCCCTAGAAATGAGCACTAGTTTCTCCAATGAGAGTAAGTTAGATGACCTCTCCTAAAGTTATCAGGCTGCATGTCTCACAATCAATGTAGCAAAAAATTTATCTATGGTGAACACTGACAATCCCACCAATTTCACAGTAGCGAGACAACAAGTTGAGTAGGTAGACGCCTGTCATTATCTTGGTAACCAGGGGTGCCTTTGTAGATCTGCGAAACATTTGGTGCCCAAACCAGATAACTTTATATACGAAAACCCGAATCTTCAACTTAAACGTTAAATCCCAACTGCTGTATGCCTACAAACAAAAACAACAACAAAAATACTGCAGGTATTTAGTAACCGCTGCCAACGATATATTTTTGTGCCTGGAGGCCTGACAACTGGATATTTAATGAGGAACTCCATCGTCGATATCATTAATGGCCAATAGCAACAGAAATGAACGGACGTGAGCGTGATCGGATCGGACACGCCTTGAGGAAAGGAGCAAACAAAATCAGCAGAGCACTCGACTGGAATCCGCAAGGACAGCATAGAAGAGGCCGACGCAGAGGCTCATGGGAACGCAGCTTAGCCAACGACATCCGGGCTGTAGACAAACCTGTCTTGACGACTGGCGAAAGTCATGACGGGTAACCGTTGCAGTGGAAATCTTTGATTTCATCCCTTTGTTCTGCCGGACCGGCGGACATGGACACATAAGTAAGCAAAAACTGGCGTGCTCAGACATAAACAATCGATGCGGCACCGACCTTTCAGAAGCATGTTTTGACCGCAAAAATCAAATAAAAACTTCGGTCTTCCGAATCCAGTTACGGGATTTTTTTGCATTAAATGGGAAGGTAACAAACGTGCACCTACCTGGGACCACGCGGGAACTTGAAATTGGAAAACATGGATTTGAATCAGAATTCGGACGGCAACTTAGAGTTAAAGTTTTATTTGAAATTGGACCTAAATTTGAACTTAGAATTGGACTTCCGGCACCGGGACTTCCAGGGTTAATGCGAAGCTTTCAGCGACATTGATTTTTTCAGTGGCTCGTGAATAAAACGTGGCGGGGTTGGCGTGGCGTATCTTAATCATCGCTAGGTATTGGTCTGAATTCATCAAAATGTGGTCGTTCGTTGATTTCTAGGTGTACTGATGCCAGAGGTTATGCATGAAGAAGTCATGTTCTTGAAAGTCGATAAATCTTAGCCCCTTTTCGATCGTTTGCTGGTCTGCACTGAACAGTCTAAATCATTCTTCTGACCGACCTGAGCATTGTAGTCTCTGACGATGATCGTGACATCGCGTCTTGGGCAGCGGTTGTATTCGCGCTCCAATTAAGTGTAAAATTCGTTTTTCTCATCACCGGTACTTCCAAGATGAGTACCGCACATGTTGATGATGCTGATGTTGACGAAACGGCCCATGATTCTCAATCTGTACATTCAAGGGTTTTAGCGAATTTAGCCATAAATCACTTTCAATTTGGGAACGAATTCATTCGACAAGGCGAATTGTAGCAAGACATGTGGGATGTCATTATCATATCGCGGTTGGCATGCAGTGAATAGCGCTAAATCCCTACCGTGAGATTAACACGTTTGTGAGTGCGTAGAATGCCGGTACAGATTGATAAAAGATTTATTGATACACTCTACGCCTTACAAGAGTAGCAATGAGTGTCGTTTCGATAGGGGAAAGTGGCGAACTTCGTCAATGTTATCTTTCAGATCTAGATTTCAAAGAACAACGGTGCAGCGAGTAATAGTATTCAAATGCGCTCAACACCTTATCGCTCAGTGATTTTATTCGCACTTGTTGGCAACAGCCAACGTAGCGGCTCTCCGAGGATCCTGGCGCGTATTTCTTTCATCTTGTAAAGCGGCTTTGAACGCATGTACGGGCGGTGCGTACAGATGTACAGTACAGGTTTTTGTGCCTAACAGGATAACATACGGGTGGCAAGCAAGACGACTGATGAATCTTTTCATGCCCTGTCGCAAATGATAAATTAGAGCGGATGTTTTCTCCCTCGCAAATAGATGATAGGTTTTCTTGTTAGCATGCCGCTGCCCGAGCACTCTGGATAGACTGATGATGGAGAAAAGCGAGCACTTCCAGTATGAAAAGATATCAACATTTTGGAAATAAATCATCGTTATCAATCCAAACGATATATGTTTTTTATTTCGTTGATTATTCAAATAATGGTTTTGTATGAGGAATGGATTGATTATGCATATTACGAGCGACGAGATTCCGCTGTTAGAATTGTTGCGCATTTGGTTATATCGATTGTATCGAATCTATCTCGCCAAAGTGTTCTGTAGCTACGAAACGCGATGTAGCCAATTTTTTCTAGCAATCTGAAATGAAACTTTGTATTCATCATGCACTTGAATGTTTGTAGAGCGTCTTCATTCACAAAATCATTCATCACAATTTGTTCCTAAACATTTACAATTTAATCGCGTGTATTTGGTTCATTTTATACATTTTTTACGTTTGGTACATTTTGCATATTTACGTTATGTCTTGCATAACATATTTCAAAAATTTAATTACATTTATTCATTTCATATGGTAATACATGATTTTTAAGCATGATTTTGCAATACCAATATTATATGTCTGCACTCCATGGTAACCCATTTAACGCCGCTATAATTGATGAGATCGCGCAGAGGCAATACATAAGCAGGGCAATTTATTCACCAGCATTCGAAGGGGACATTTGTGAATCTGGTCCATGTACACTCTGCGATCGAGATGAAATTGGGACACCCATGCATGCACTGTGGGCGGCTAAGCTGAGTGCTGAAGGGAAATGGGATAACATTGAGATAAGTAATTCATTAGATAAATAGATGGATGAACTCAGCCTTTTTCGTTTGCTTTTCTCCTTATCAGCATGCTAGGGGTGATGGGCGGAAATCATGTGAAGATTCTACAGACCGACAAGCCATGGGTGATTTTATTTTTTTTCTCATGTCCTTAGCCTTCGTAGACATGTAGCGAAACGAGAAAAATTATTGTCCTACCAAAACGAAGAAGCAGCAGAATTTTGCCTGCAGTGTTCGATTCCGTCAGCCGCTTGATGTAACGGATGGCAAGTGGGCGGCAGACTGGAATTGAAATGCTGGAATGCCGTATCGTGCAGTTAACGAGAAACGATAATCTTATGTCCAAAAGCAGCGACGCAGAGAAAGACTAAAAATGAAATTGGGGTTATCTCATAGTTTAGACTACACCAGCAATGTAGCACATAATGTTAACGATAGTATAGAGCTTCTCCGTAAAAAATTGCCAAATAGTATGTTTTTTTGTGTTTAAAGGTCACCCTATTGAAAATAGAATGAAGCAGCTTATATGTAAACGGTCGCAAACTATTTTGAGAAAATCCTGAAACATAAAAACGGTGGGTGATGGTTCTGGGCACTGTCGCTAGCCTCACATCATTTCATTGGGGGGCTAGCAGCTGATTCTCGGTGTGCTACCAATAAATTGATGCTGACTTTCCAATCAAGTTGAGAGCAATTCTCGAGTTATTCGTGATGCCGAAATTCCAGAATGAGGTCACGAGGCTAAAACCGGTCAACGAAAACTTGAAATATATAGATTTGCTGCCATTTCAACTATTCTATTCGCGGCTAAGAGTGTTAAAAGAAACGGTCCTGGAGTCTGAAAATGGGAACTGAAACCCTGTGATATATCAGTTGAATTTTTAGCAAACCTTAAGATTTAAGTGCACGTGTAGGCATAAAATAGACCCTACAGTGGTTCATAGCCTCTTATTCAGCAACTCCTATTCCTACCGCCTCGTGGTACCAGCCGGGATACGAGCAACTTTGGTGGAGATCGGGTAACCAACCCCGGTGGAAGCCAAGGTCGTATGCTGACAGGAAAGGAGGGCTCTTTCGAGCTTCGTTGGCCCTCCGGCGAAACAGGGGGTGGGTGTAGCAGGCTTTGCAAGCCGTCACCACGAAAAATATTAAAGCATGGAACGAAGAACAAATATATTCTAACTGGAACAATCGGAATAGACCCACGCGACGAAAAAGGACTATGGATTGGAAACTCGGGACGTGGAACTGCCGATCTCTCAACTTCCAAGGGAGCACTCGAGTGCTCTCCGACGTATTGAAGAGCCGCAAGTTCGACGTCGTAGCGCTGCAGGAGGTGTGCTGGAAGAGCTCAACGGTACGTACGTTCAGAGATGGACATACCATCTACCAGAGCTGCGGCAACACACACGAGCTGGGTACAGCTTTCATAGTGATGGGCAAGATGCGGAAACGGGTGATTGGGTGGTGGCCAATCAATCCTCGAATGTGCAGGTTGAGAATCAAGGGCCGATTCTTCAACATAAGCATCATCAACGTGCACAGCCCTCACCTCAGAAGTACCGATGACGACAAGGATGAATTCTACGCGCAGTTGGAGAGTGAATACGATCGCTGCCCAAAACATGATATCAAGATCGTCATCGGGGATTTCAATGCTCAGGTCGGCCAGGAGGAGGAATACAAACCGGTGATTGGAAGGTTCAGTGCACACCAGCGAACCAATGAAATGGGCCTAAGACTTATCGACTTTGCCGCCTCCAAGAATATGGCCGTACGTAGTACCTTTTTCCAGCACAGAATCCACCATAAGTACACCTGGAGGTCACCAAATCAGACAGAATCACAGATCGACCACGTTTTGATCGACAGTCGGCACTTCTCAGACATTATCGACGTCAGATCCTATCGAAGCGCTAACGTTGACTCGGACCACTACCTAGTGATGGTTAAGATGCGCCCAAGACTCTCCGTTGTGAACAACATTCGGTACCGACGCCAGCCTCGGTTAGATCTCGCGCGGCTGAAGCAGCCAGACGTCGCCGGAAACTACGCGCATTCACTCGAAGCTGCACTGCCGGAAGAGGACGAGCTGGACGAAGCCCCTCTCGAGGACTGTTGAAACACTATCAAAACAGCCATCAGCAGTGTAGCGGAGAGCTCCATCGGGCATGTGGCCTGGAATCAGCGGAACGATTGGTTTGACGATGAATGTAGGAGGGTGATGGATGAGGAGAACGCTGCGCGGGCGGCCAAGATGCGCAGTGCCACACGTCAGAACGTGGAAAGACACAAACAGAAGAAGATGCAGCGAAACCAAATCTTTCGGGAGAAAAAGCGCAACCTGGAAGAGCAGGAATATGCGGAGTTGGAGCGGCTGCATCGTTCTCAGAAAACGCGGAAGTTCTACCAGAAACTGAACGGATCCCGCAAAGGCTTTGTGCCGCGAGCCGAAATGTGTCGGGATAAGACTGGCAGTATTCTGACGGACGATCGTGAGGTGACGGATAGGTGGAAGCAGCACTTCGACGAACACCTGAATGGCGCCCAGGCGGAAAACCATGGCGGCGGGGAAAGCGATTTCGACGGTGCAGCAAACGGGGAAGAGGTGCCAGCCCCAACGATAGGCGAAGTTAAGGAGGCCATCATGTAGCTAAAGAACAACAAGTCAGCTGGAAAAGATGGCATCGGAGCGGAGCTTATTAAAATGGGACCAGAAAAGTTGGCCGTTTGTCTACACCGACTAATTGTTAGAATTTGGGATACGGAACAGCTACCGGAGGAGTGGAAAGATGGGGTTATCTGCCCGATCTACAAATAGGGCGACAAGTTGGACTGTGAGAACTATCGAGCGATCACCGTTCTCAATGCCGCTTATAAAGTGCTGTCCCAAATCATTTTCCGCCGTCTATCACCAATTGCGAATAGATTTGTGGAAACTTATCAAGCCGGCTTCGTCGAAGGTCGGTCTACAACGGATCAAATATTTACACTGCGGCAAATCCTCCAAAAGGGCCGTGAATACAGAGTTCCCACGCATCATTTATTCGTTGACTTCAAAGCCGCATATGATACCATCGACCGGAAAGAGCTATGGAAAATCATGGACGAGAACAGCTTCCCCAGGAAGCTCATCAAACTGATTAAATCTACGATGGATGGTACGCAGTGCTGTGTTCGGATTTCGGGTGGATTGTCAAGTTCATTCGAATCACACAGAGGGCTTCGTCAAGGTGATGGTCTTTCATGCCTGCTGTTCAACATAGCGCTACAAGGTGTTATGAACCGAGCGGATATCAACACGCGGGGCACGATATTCAACAAATCTAGTCAATTCGTCTGCTATGCCGATGACATGGATATTATCGGCAGAACATCTGTGGCGGTGGCTGAACAGTACACCAGACTAAAGCGCGAAGCAGAAAATATTGGGTTAAAGGTAAATACGTCTAAAACAAAGTACATGCTGGCCAGCGGAACCGAGGCCGAACGACACCGCTTGGGCAGTAGTATATTGATCGACGGCGATGAGTTTGAGGTAGTCGATGAATTTGTCTACCTTGGCTCACTGGTAACGGCGGACAATGATACCAGCCGTGAGATTCGGAGGCGTATTATCAGCGGAAGTCGTGCTTACTATGGGCTCCACAAGCAATTGCGGTCGAGCAGACTAAGTCCCCGTACAAAGTGCACCCTGTACAGGACGCTTATTAGACCGGTTGTTCTCTACGGGCATGAAACATGGACAATGCTCGAAGAGGACCTGCGAGTGCTCGGAGTTTTCGAACGACGAGTGCTAAGAACGATCTTCGGCGGCGTACAGGAGAACGGAGTATGGAGGCGGAGGATGAACCATGAACTCGCACAGCTCTATGGCGAACCCAGTATCCAGAAGGTGGCTAAAGCTGGACGGATGCGATGGGCAGGGCATGTTACAAGAATGCCGGACAACTGCCCTGCAAAGATGGTGTCCGCCTCAAATCCAGTAGGAACAAGACGACCAGGAGCGCAGCGAGCAAGATGGTTAGACCAGGTGGAGCGAGATCTGGCGGAGAGTACTCGGTGTCCGAGGAATTGGAGAGCGGTAGCCCTCAACCGAGTTACATGCAGAAATTTTGTTCAACAGGCTTTGTCTTAGGACGGCAAGCCACCTAAGTAAGTAAGTAAGTAAGTAAGATTTAAATGATGTGGTTTTCTATAAATTTGCAATGAAACAACTAACTAACGGTATGGTTCTGTAAAGAAGAATAGAGCATTCAAATGGAGTAAAATTTTTTTTTGCGGCCATCTTGGAATTGGTCGCCATATTGGATTTTATCAAACAAACGCCGTTTTCACCATGAACTCCCCAACCGATTTTCATCCTAAGAATCGGTTCGCCATTGGAAAACTGAGAAAAAATGCTACAAGAAACATTTATAAAATTAGATGTGTATTGGCATCAATTAAGTCAAACAATCGATTATCTGCAGCAAGGTTTACAACTTTCATATAATTATTGTGACATTTCTAAAATTTGCCATGAAATAAACAACAAACGATACGATTTTGTAAAAAGGAATGATAGAGCTTTTAAATTAAGTGAAAAATAATTAGTGCCCATCTTGAATTTGGTCGCCATATTGAATTTTATCAAAATTTTTCGCGAATAAAACCTGAAATCCGCGCATAGTGCGCACTGTAGCGTAGCCTTAATTGGTTTCATCAGCTTTTGTGTAAAGCCGTTGTCGTCCACGATTTTCCACAGCCCGTTACGGTCGATGATATCATACACAGCTTTGAAATTACTGAAATAACTGTGCGTGGAAACCCTGTATGCATAAATTTGGATAATCTGCAGCAGCGTAAATATTTTATCCATCACTGATCATCCTCCAACACACCCGGGAGAACACTTTGTATGCGGCTTTGACGTTCTCACAGTCCAGCTTGTTGTCTTTCTTATAGTTTGGGTAAACAACTCTATTCCTCCACTCGGTAGCTGTATCCAAAATTTTTGCAATCAGCCAGTGCAGATAAGCGACTAGCCCCGAGCCATCGTTGCGGAGTCCCGAGCTTCGCTCCGGAGCAGGGATGGAAAATCAGTGATTTTGATCAAATCTGTGATTTATCGCCACACGTACAGATCACGATCCGTACCGATCATGACAAACAGTGATTCTTTAGCGTTGATCACAAGATTTTGTTCTCTCAACAGTCTCAGCAGTCGATCACAGTGTTATATCTTACCTAGCTGCGTGATAAAAGGTCACACATGTTATTGGTATTGCGATTCATATGATGCACACAACCAATCGTTTGTATCTGTTATATTTCTCAACGCAATCATGTAACGAACATGATCTGACATGAGGTTTATCATAATCTTTACAGATCGCGACAAAGTATTTGTCGCTTAGAAGTAGTGGTGTCAATGAATCTGAATCTTATCGCTAGAAGCGATTTTTTCCATCCTTGCTCCGGAGTCATCGTTCTCAACCGATTCATTTTTCGATAGCTGGTTGGTGGCCTCCTTAACACGTTGATCGCACTGTCGAAAATGCTTTCTCCGTCGCCATGGTTCTCTGATTGGCAGCAATTAAGGTGTTTATCAAAAGGCTTCTTTCTTCTTTCGGTCACCTTACAAATGTCCATTAAGATACTGCCATTCATATCCTGACATTCGAATACTATTTTGCGGAAAACCAATTCTCGGTTGACCATAACGCGGAATACAGTGTTTCGCGATATATCATTTTGCGTAAAATCTTTACGCGTAATGTATCATTTTACGGAAAACCTTTCCGCGGAAAGTACCATTTCGCGGGGGTGATCCTCTCCTTACTCGCTGTCGCTCGTTTGGACCCAACTGAAAGAAATTAATAGAGGTCGGTAGACCTAGGAAAACAAATAAACCTAGACACAGTTGATTCCTGCGTGGGGCTGGCCTCTCACAGTGGCCGGGGATTTCGACGGCGGGTCGCCGGCAACACTCATGCCCTGCGGCCGTCCGGCCCTGCATCATCTAGTGCTGCTATAGGTAGTTTTTGGGGGTCTTGTTATTCACTGATGTTTTATGGAAGAGTCTAAATTTTTTCGAGTTCGATTAGCTTTTGAGTAACCTACGCAATAATTTCTGTTTTATTTGTAAGAAAGTCTTCCCTCCCAACCACAGGGGTGAGGGGTATTAAACCATCATAAAATCCAAAGGACTAAAAAGGAGCCTAAATCAACAATGGCGCCCAACTAAAATCGAACCGTTGATTAAACCCAGTGGCATAATATTAGACATTTTTCGCACAAAATGGAGATCGAACCATTGCACTTGAGTAAGGAAGAATTCAACTATGAGTTAACCTTACGTAAAATAACCGATTTAGGGCAAACTACTAGGAGGGTCAAACGCGCGCGATTGCACAGGGCTTTTGAAGAAGACATGAGGCAGGGTTTGTTTTACACAAACACCGCTCATGTGATGAATGATGCTACCAATTTAGACATTTGTCAATCTCGGGTCAGACTTTTGCTAACGCCGATCGACACGGCTATTAAAAAACACGACATCGGGTTCTTAGACCACGCTAAATCGCGGCTACATCATTATCGCAACCGGTTGATACGTATTAATCCACCTCCTGACGCGCTTTGAAAGAGTTACGAAAATATCCAAACAATTATTTCCTCGGCCTTAGACAATGTAAATGCTGCGTTAGATTTGTCAAATATAATTCAATCTGGTGAAAATAGTGTACATTCAGTGCGAGCAAACGTGACAGGTGATATCTTACAAGCGGAGCAGTTGAACAACTCGGTTCAACGCCTAGCTCAGGAGCGAGGTAATATCAGTTTAACGCAGGGAACAGCGACGACAAGGTACACAGGTGCCATTCCCAAGAGCGTGCAGGGTCTATGGGCAAACAAGCCACAACACGAAGCGACTGGCACGGCAGATCATTCAGAGAAAGTAGGTGAAGCAGCAGCCCTACCATTAACACCATCACCGGTGGTAAAGGGACGCGGTCGAGGTCGTCAAGCTGCAACCGAGTTACCACTGTGGAATCCCACGTTTGGAAATGACCAGCGAGAAAGACGCGAGCCACAGTTACAACATCTTTGGTCGAATTGCGACATCTCGAAGTCCACTCCCCCGCCGGCCTACCAGGAAAACATACCACCACGCTTGGAGAACAGAGAAAGAGGTGACGTGGCGGAACATAATCCCTTTCATGAAGAACCTGTTCACCAGGTGCATGCACCGCGCATGGAAAACAGAATATCAGATGATTCCGCAGAATTCAACCGTCTTCGAAATGAAATGCTTAGCTACCTGTTACGTCGAGACCGGCATCAACAAGAAGGACCTAGAAATCCTAAAGCAATCCGCAATTGGCCTTTCAAGTTTCGCGGAGAAAAAGACACAACGTCGCTGAACACATTCTTAGATCGCGTGGAATGCTTTGCGCGATCAGAAGGAGTTGCGGATGACCTGTTGCTGAGATCTATAAAACACCTTCTGTTAGATGATGCAGTCGATTGGTACGGCAGAGCTTTTACGGAAGGCACATTGGGATCATGGAGCGAATTCAAAGAGCAGATACGTCGTGAGTTCCTACCCAGCAGTTACGCACAAATTCTGCGAAACGAGGCCAACGATCGTCTTCAAGGCGTGAACGAATCCTTTGCAAAATTTTATAGAGACATATCCACCCTGTTCCGGTTCATCCATCCACCGATGTCAAACGAGGAAAAGTTTTTTATGGTCAAGAAGAACATAAACACAGAATACGCAATTGTAGTTGCTGCCGCCAGATCACGAACGCTTAAAGAAATGGCAGACGTCTGCAACGAATTTGATGAAACCAGAGTGTTACTCAATCGCTATCGCAGAGCACCCATTCCCCACCATGCATTACTCGAACCAAATTTTGCCACCCCGTCTGTGTCGCAGAAAGAAAGAATACAGGGCGGAGTAGGCCAATATCATCGGTTCGGCAGAGTACACGCCATGGAATCATGGGATGATTCGCCATCATGCCTCCAAAGTCTGCCACTTGCCAAATTTGGTTCCATTTACTTTATTAGTTCTCGAGTTATGCAGAAATTTGTATTTTATTTGTATGAGAGCCCTTTTTGACA
The DNA here is from genome assembly GCF_943734655.1 of Sabethes cyaneus. NCBI lineage: Eukaryota > Metazoa > Arthropoda > Insecta > Diptera > Culicidae > Sabethes > Sabethes cyaneus. The sequence goes on from NC_071354.1 coordinate 139,378,908, forward strand.
ATTTTTTAAAACTAGCATACGAAAAAAAAAATCAATCTTCAAAATGTACAAAATGATTCATGATTTCAGGATTCTGGCTTATGGTTTATGAAAATATATGCCATGTATAAAATCATGATCATGAACTCACTTTCACGATTATGAAAATACACTAGGATGCTGTATAGATTCGTCTACGGCGGGTCTTCGTCTACTTTTCAGACATACAGACAAGAAGCCAGCAATATAACAAATTTTGAAGCGAATTACATTCAAATTAACCTGGTATTGATATTTATGAATTTTCTGTTCGCTATCGAGTTAAAGAATATGTTAGAAAATTACTATTTTTCACTATTTGTTCAAAAAAATAGAAGCCCTCTTGCCTTCTACCAGTCTTGAGCCTGACGAAGAGAATCTGCTGATCGCTCGGAGTAACTACTTGAAATTTTGAGCTGTGATTCAAACTATTTTCACTTTTTTTATAGTATTTGGGTAGCTCTTGCACATGGCTCAAAGAATACATGCATAGATTTTTGTAAATAATTGCTGTCTGTTCATGATAAACGAAAGAAATCTTTCATATGACGAATAAATTTTCGTATGATGAACTCCCGGTAGAGCATGAAAAATTATTCCACTGAGAAATGTAAGTTCCGAAATATTTTATAGACTCCCTCAAAATGGATCTTTAAGCTTTTAAAATATCCTTTCGTTTAAAACAAAGGAGCATTATTAACAGAATTGACGAAAGAGCTCAGCTAAGGCGAGCTCTTGCTTTTCCTGTTAGCCTAGCACTAATTTAGTGTTGCTTGAAATAGTTTTGCGATTTAATTTATTTTCAAATATGATTGGTCACCTGTTGCTCATATGAGGAAGCAATTGATTCCGACATTTTCATGTTTTCGCGAGCAAAACCATATATCCGATTCGGAATTATTCCAGGATACTGGAATGTGAGTTAAGTTTTTAACTAAAGCTTTTATAGTTTAGAAGAAATGAACAAACGCACAGGGAACTGGTTTTCTCTCACTGAAAATTTCGTGCATCTGACTCGTAAAATATAAATCATTAAGTTCCTCACAGCCAAGAGGCTTTGAGTGCATATGCAACCTCGTAAGTTTTCACGGAGGCCACTGCATAGAGATTATCCCCCGTGGAGACCTATGAATCGTAAAGTACGGCGATGGCCGCAAGGAAATAACTTTTTGATTAAAAATTTGCTTTTCCTAATTCTTAGTCTTAATGTAAAAGTGTGCCGTGCCGAAGAGGACTTTTTCTTTTTCGTGGTAATGCTTTCCATACGTTGTGTTGCTGTATGAACCGGGCTGTATGACACACAGAGGAAACCCTAAAAGAAACTTTGCAGACCCGGGAGATTTATTTCAAAGTTGAACCAAGCGAATTGCAAGTTTAGGGGCGCCATTTTTTTGCTCTTGTTCATTCAACCCTTTTGTTTAAAGGGTAACATGATGCGGGGTTCACTTTAATGGACCTTTTAGAACCGGTTTGCCCACTACTGGTATTTAGTGCGCTGAATAGTGTCGGAAAGTGTATGTGGTTTTTCTGAATGGAAACTTTTGCCAACCACCAGCGGCATTCATTTCGGACGCATCGAGAGACTTTCTCTGTGCTTTTTTTTTTAATTAGAAAGAAAGAGTTGGACGCTAGTGGAAAAGTTATAGGGCTATAGAGAAAAGTTTTTTCCTCTGATTATTGCTATGACTTCCGTTTTCCTTTGAAGAGAAAAATTTAATTTCACACGCCATTAATCCTGCCGGAAATTCGCAAAGACCCATGCGGAGATTCCAACTGGCCTACGCAGTGTGACGTTGCTACAGAGCCCAGTAAGTGATTCGTTTCCATCTGCATTCGGCAGTATTTCTCCCCTTCATCTATTACGCAAGATGGCGATTGCTTCTGTACGAATCCATTCCATTTATCTAGACAGTAAAGTCCTTCCTAATCTCGGGTTTCCGGAGCCTTCAGTTTATTACCATGTGTCTCCGGAGAGAATCGCTAGACGTCCTTTCCGGTCAGTCGACGTTGTGGAGAGAAGTTCAATAAAACATTCACTTAATAGAAAGAAGCGGGGCCGATGCTAAAGAGGCAACGTAATCGTGAACAGTCGAGACTGGTTGGACCCAGTCAGAGTCGTAAAATCGTGCCTACCATACAAAGCAGTGGCTTGAACCGATTTTTTTCGTAAAATGCCAACCATTTTATTCGTTAGATAATGAGTTGACGATTCACAATCTTCCCGTTTTCCATCTAAAATATCGCTTCACAAATTATTGAACGCTCTCCTGAAAGGTGACGAAAGCTCCCGACTTATTCGCTCCTAGCTAACCACAATTTCGACCGGAGTTAGGTTGCTAACGCGAACATTAATTTCGGTAAGAGGAAAAAAGAAAGGAAAATCCCACGCATTACGCAATTGTTATCCGCAATATCCGCACAGCAGGGTCGCAGTCACTCTTCCCACAGCAGTCGGCTAAGTAGCCTGACAACCTCACCCTTCCTTTTCTTGTTTCTTCTCTTCTATAGCATATTTACACCGGAATCTTACCGGCTTAGACTGTCCCCCCCGTACTTTTCCAAAAGCAATTGGAAAGGTTTTCTTCATTCAATCTCGGGCGTTGCGTGCCGCTGTTGCTTTTGTTTGCATTTCAGCTCATAACAGCCTCATCGGAGCAGTTTTCCACTCCATCCAGCACCAACTACAGTGGGAGGTGGTGGTTTGCTTGATATGCGTCTTCTGTTCTGCTGCCGTTTGCTAGACCCAGGGTAGAAAACACACAAATGGGTGACTATGGGCTTCTGGCGCTTATTTATGCATAGAGTGATCCTAAGTGGAAGCAGCTTCGTCCTGTCAATCTTTACCGAGCCATTTTCAGTGTCTGGGTGTTAGTGAGGGTAGTGCAGGCATCTCTGTTGAACTTTTCTGGAAGCGATAATTTATTTTTTTTCGCTGTGTGGCATTGGTAGCGTGAAATGCTGAGCTGATGTATTAGATGGAAAAAATCTATGAAGGACGCAATCCTATACATTTTTGCAATCTTCTCAATATTGGTTATGGTTTAATATGAACAGTTACATATTTTATTGCTCGAATTTCATTCAGTTGAAATGTACAAATGTCTTTATTCTCACAGTCACCTCATCTCACTTTTGAAAGAGGGCACAGGAGTTTTTTCTAACTCATTTAGATATTTTTTGTGTTTTTCGATTCTTTTTTAAAAATTCGAGCGTACAACGAAATGACAGTTTTTTAAACATAACAGTCACTTTTTTTGTTAAAAAAATGATTTCAGTCAACTATCCACAGAAGCTAGCAGGACTAGGCTAAAAATGAATGTATCGAAAACTAAGTATTTGGTTGAAAAAGATCGAGGTGAAAAGAACATATACCTCCCACGGGCAGTGACTATCGAAGCTGATTAATTTGAAGTGGTTGATGAGTTCATACAAGTATTTGGGATCTCGGGGAATCACCGACAATAACACAAGGACGCACGACGCATTCAAACTGGAAGTCAGGCCTACTTATCTTTCTGCAAAACATTTCGAACCCTATTCAACAACGGGTGCTGTCGACTATTTTTGGCGAAGTACAAATGGAAAACGGAGAGTCGATACGAGAAACAATTCGGAATGCTCTTCATCCATCTTAGACTCAGTGAACTATTGAACATACAGTCCTCCTAATCTAAATATACCGTCTCGAACATTTTGGTCCTTCGAGCTGGATTGAAGAAGTGGCCGTGCAACGATCGTTTCGAAGAAAAAGAGATCGAACGAACGAAAAAGACTATAACAGTACCGAAGGTGGTAAACGACTGAATAATGCGTACCGTCAGACCTTACAGCGGTTCACAGCCTCTTATTCGGAAACTCCTATCCCTACCAACTCGTGGTATCTGCCGGGATACAAGCAACCTTGGTGGAGAACGGGTAATCAACCCCGGTGGAAGCGGTGGAAGGTATTATGCAGACTAGGTCAGCAGGTATCAGCATTTGTGGCTCGAGCAACAGAGAAGGGAAGGAGGGCTGTTTCGAGCTCCGTTGGTTCTCCGGCGAAACAGGAGGTTGGTTGCAGGCTTGCACCACGAAGAAAAAACTAAAGCAATGAACGAAGAACAAGAAATTCGGAATAGGACAATCGGAATAGAACCACGCGACGGAGACTATGGATTGGAAACTCGGAACGTGGAACTGTCGATCTCTCAACTTCTAAGGAAGCACTCAAGTGCTATCCGACGTTGTAGCACGGCAGGCGCTGTGTTGGGAGAGCTCATCAGTACATACGGTCAGAGATTGGTATACCATATAGCTTTCATAGTAATAGGTGGTGGCCAATTAATCCTCGAATATGCATGTTGAGAATGAAGGGACGGCTCTTCAACATAAGCATCATCAACGCACACAGCGCTTACTTCAGTGATTGGAGGGTTCAACGCACACCAATGAAATGGGCCTAAGACTTATCGACATTGCCGCCTCCAAGAACATGGCCGTACGTAGTACCTTTTTCCAGCACAGAATCCTACACAAGTATACCTGGAGGTCACCAAATCAGACAGAATTACAGATCGACCACTTTAAGATCGAAGGTCGGCACTTCTCAGACATCATCGACGTTAGATCCTATCGAAGCACTAACGTTGATTCCAACCACTACCTAGTGATGGTTAAGATGCGCCCAAAACTCTCGGTTGTGAACAACATTCGGTATCGACTCCAGCCTCGGTTAGATCTCGCGCGGCTGAAACAGCCAAAAGTCGCCGTTAAACTACGCGCATTCACTCGAAGCTGCGAGAAGCGGACGAGCTGGACGAAGCTCCTCTCGAGGATTACTGAAACACCATCAAAACAGCCGACAGCTCCAAAGATAGGTGAAGTTATGGAGGCCATCACGCAGCTAAAGAACAATAGATCAGCTGGGAAAGATGGCATCGGAGCGGAGCTTATTAAAATGGGACCAGAAAAGCTGACCATTTGAATGTACCGGCTAATTGTTAGAATTTGGGATACGGAACAGCTACCGGAGGAGTGGAAAGATGTGGTTATCTGCCCGATCTACAAAAATGGCGACATGTTGGACTGTTAGAACTATCCAGCGAACACCGTTCTCAATGCCGCCTGCAAAGTGCTATCCCAAATCATTTTCCGCCGATTAAATATAACCAATTGCGAACAGATTTAAGGAAACCTTTCAAGCCGGCTTCGTCGATGATCGGTCTACAACGAATGATTTTTTTCACTTCGGCAGATCCTCCAAAAGAGCCGTGAGTACTGAGTTTACACGTACCATTTGTTCGTTGATCTTAAAGCCGCGTATGATACCATCGGCCAGAAAGAGATATGGAAACTGATGGACGAGAACTCACTTGGAAGATTGTGTAACAGAATGCATAGGGATATTTAACCTTGAAACGTTTCTTTAATTTTCACTAATTCGTGATTGAAAAAGAAAATTATAATAGAAACCACACAATTGCTACATCTGTTATGAGTCGATCGGAATATAAACCATGGAAATCCATTCACAATTGGCAGAGCTGTTAGCGTTTAAAATCTTTCATATTTTCGTGACGCTCGCACTTTTTGTTCTTTTTTGTTGGAATGACTCCCTATCCCAAACCTTGCCATAAGACGTAGTTCTACGTTAAAAATGAACAAAGCCGAAAATAGTGTGTGAAGTGAATATGGTCTAGTTTACCGGGACCAAAGGGAGCCGCTTACGGAATACTGTACCGCGCGTGGGAGGGTAACGACGGTCTTTGCTTATGCGCCAGGCAGCAAAGCTGCCGCAAGCCACAATGATTAAATGCCCGATGAGACTCTAGGATGTGTTCGCTTCCAAAACGACACTAGATCTGACCAACCAACTAATAAGTATTATCAAATATATAGAATGCGAAAATATTACCAGAAAACTTATGATTGATTTCCATACGTGCCCATCGTTGATTGGTTGTTACCTCACTGTGCGTTACTGAGCAAAACCTTTTGAGCTACTGCGTTCTGTCATCCTAGCACTCGCGAGGGACTTTAACTATCAACTCCGACAATTTAAATTATTGAATTTAAACTACTCGATTTTATTATTTTTGTAACCTGGATACACTACAAATAGTTGTACCGAAATGTAAAATTGCCGAGCAAAAATAGTATGCTTGAGCTTAAAAGCACCGGAAAACCAACAAAAACAACAAAACCAAAATATTGATTTGTGTCCTAAAGCCACACAGAAAAGTGTTAAAAGTAAAATGTAAAGTGTTAGTAAAACAAGTCTTCAGAACGAATATCGTACCATTAAAGTGAACGGAGACAGTGCAAATACAACCGATCCCAATAATCACCAACACTTAAAGCATTGATGATTACAGATCCATCAAACTATGCCTGAGTCTGTATAAAGTCTATTCCAAAATTTTGCTAAACCGTCTCCGAGATCAAATTGAAGCCATTCCCACATACCACCAAATGGACAGGACACTTCAAAAGCTGGAACAATTCTATCAGCTGGGTACATCAAACGTTATTAAACCAAATAATTGCAGAGAGGAAACATCTCTTCAGTGGTATGGTCAAAGAACACCGGTAATCCAAAGATCGAGAGGTGTAAAACAAGGCTACCCGTAACTCGATTATCAATAAGGGCCAGAACTGAAATTAACACATGAAGTTACCATTATATTACCATGAGTTTTAAGACATGTGCAAGACAAAAAGTACGCTAATTTTTTATAACGGTAGTTTTTACAATAAACGGAGAGGACGGTAGAAAAAAGTAAAGAAACATAGCGGTTCATAGTACCTCAGGGTAGACGAGACGTGAAGGGGAAAGAGCGGAAAATTAGGTATGCGAGGGTCATTGAAGCAACGCTTAGTAAGTTTGTGTATCGTTCCTCTTTACCCAAGCTGGGGTTGGTTACCGCGGATCGAATCTAGCCATAAATCGAAGCCAATTATAACCGGATTAGAACCCACTTCTCCTCCCAAGCCCTATGGAACGGAGATATTGGTGAACCTTTGGTTCACAGCAGACTGGATAAAAAAGGAGACTACAACTCTCTTATTAAGCGTACGACTATTTCCAACTCCACCAACACTGCCAGGCACAGATGCCAGAATCACAGATTTTTGTGCATGCTTTAATTTGGAACCTACCAATTATTTCAGTTTCGGTGAGTTGTGGTTCTACCAATGTGTAAACTGTGTATATTACTGAAAAATTTATGCTGGAAAATTTAAATATTGCGAAAATGATAGGGTCCCAAATTTATACGTAGACAAAAATCTGTGTAAATGGCATCTATGCTGGCAGGTTGAGTTATTCTTAGATACAGCACGGCCTTGCAAGTAGCAAATGCCCAACAGTTTTATTGTCCTGATGGTAAAACGAGATAGATTAAACTTCTCATTCGGTGGTTTGACTAAGAGACGAAGGGAGAGGCACAATTTGTTCATAAAAATAACTCAACCCGCCTGTGTTGATGGAGCTTGAAATGCGTCGCACGCTTAATAAAGGCATTGTGGAGTACCGTCTGCCGGGGTGAGATTGGGTCAAAAAAACGTAGGTTTTTATTCTTAAGCATGTTATATACACAATTTAGCGATTACATTGATTCAAAACCTATCAATATATACTTCAATGTTTAGTTAACAACTGCCAGAAAGATGGTTTAGTAACAATGAACATTGATAATAACAAAATTCCATAAACTTTGGCACAATCTCACCTCTTCTACTGTGTTACCTGACTTACTGCAAATATGCGTTGTGTTCGCGGTTTCGAAAAATATCGCCCTTGTATCGAAAATATCGTTAATATTGATCACTAAAAATAACGTACTTAAACGTTATATTTCAAGTGCCAGTAGTAGGTACGCAATGATTGTATTGTGAAACTGAATTGTTATTTATGCAACTTTTTACAAATTAAATGCAATAACAAAAGCACAACTTATAAAAAATCGTTTGTTATCGATATTAACTGCATATGCGTTATAAACGAATAAAACGTATGGTTACGTTTTATTTTATTATACGCATATTCGCAGTGGGTTAGGTAAAACAGTAGGGGGTGACATTGTGCCAAAACCAGAAAGTTAAGCTAAATACCTTATAAATAAACAGTAGCGTATCTATGAACAATACACATGTAGAACAATATGAACTAGCCCGTTTGGGGCCAACCATGAACCACGTGGGCTATTAGAAGTCGGAGGACGACCAAAAACAACGCACCTTATAAATTATAATAAAACGTATGAACGAAAACGAAAACTACTCGGGGGGTCCACAACAACCAATAATAAACACGTAATTTATAGACAGCCTCTAAATATGTAGTAGCGTCACCAGGTTTTAGAAAGGGGAAATAGAAGGGGCGTAAAATATCAGAAGACTTATCTATTTGATCATTGAACAAAGTTAATTATTTACTTCGTTCGAGATACTGCAGCCAGAGGACACGCAATAAGCTTCACCTTTAAAACCAACAGTATATATAAGGTAAAGCATATTTGTCTCATATTAAAGTGTTTATTTAAAGGATCTGAAGTTTTTTAGAGGAAAAGTATAAATGAATTTTAATTATTAGCAGACTTACGATACTGTTTGCTCCTTAAAAGATAATAGAATCTAAATTGTGAAAATATTGTGTTCCCTAGTGAGCAATGCAAGTACATTGATGTACACTGACGCATTTTTGTTGTGTACGTGAATTTCACACTCCGAACCGATCGTCATAGTTCGGCATAATCTCACCTTGCGGAGCACGAAAAGTGCAAAATTTAGAGAAAATATATTTTCGTAATCAAAAGCCGTCCAACGCATAATAACCTTTCAATATACTGTAAATGAATACTTTATCTATTTGCAAAATATGTAGCAAGTTGATGCGATTTCTTGTTTGGGCCTGTTTATATGGGACTTTTATTGTCAACGTTTTTACCCAGTATTTTCTACCCTAAAGTTTGAAACCCTTTTTAAGTCAAACTGTTCGCTAATATTATGTGTGTACCATTCCACGTTATGAATAAATATGTTATATTTCAAATCACCTTGAATTTAAGCCATCAGTTTGCATAGCTCTAATATATTTTTATAAACAAACATTGTTGGTTTTTGGCACAATCCCACCCCCGTGCCCCAATGTCACCCCGGATGGCGGTACCCTTTTTATACAGTCCGCTGTGGTTCAAAATTTCACCAATATTTGCAATCCACAGGGCCTGGAAGGAGATGTGGGTTCGATTTCGGTTTTAATTGCGTCCGATTATACAGCCGCTATTCGCATAACAGTCTCATTTTCTATGGAGTTTCCTATATAAATGGGACTGTTATGCGAGTAGCGGCAGTATAGCTAGGTTCGATCCGAGGATCTCCCAGCTTGGGTAAAGAGGAACGATACAATACTTACTAAGCGTTGCTTTAGTAAGGCTGGCAAAGGGTGAACATGTGCATTCCATAACCTCTGTTCATTAACTCCTATTCCTACCTCCACGAGGTGTCGGCTGGGGTACGCAACTTCGGTTGTCGTATGCTAACAGGAAAGGGGGCACAGTGGCTCCCGCCCACATTAAGATGGCAGCCCCATCAGCGGGATAAGGACCTTAGGTTAACAGCCTACTGTACCAGAACACACAAAAAGTTAATGAAAATGAAAGAAGAAATCTCTCCGGATTATTGGCAACGACCTTTAGCATGAAAACACGGACACGAATCGGAACATGGAATATACTGACCCTTGCCCAGCAGGGCAAGCTGGCTCAACTTGCAAGGGAAGCTAGCCGCCTGAAGCTTGAAATCCTGGGGCTGAGCGAGGTCCGCTGGCCGGGTACTGGCGAACACAGGACATCATCCGGGCAAGTCTTGCTCTACTCTGGCATACGAGGTGAAAATGCTACTCGAGAAAGAGGAGTTGGATTCCTACTGAGCCCAGGGGCACGTGCGGCCCTGATGAAGTGGGAACCAATAAATGAGCGAATAATCGTTGCCAGATTTAGAACACGGGTTAGGAACCTTACGGCAATCCAGTGCTATGCGCCAACAGATGCTGCCGACCTGCAGGAGAAAGAGAGCTTTTACAGCCAGCTGAACAGCGTGGTTGAGAAAATCCCGAAGGGGGACATCCAAATTCACATGGGCGACTTCAACGCGAAGATTGGCTCAAACAACGCGGACCTTGAACGCGTCATGGGACGCCATGGCCTAGGAGAGATGAGCGAAAACGGGGAGCTGTTTACAGAATTCTGTGGTAATAACGACATGGTCATTGGTGGATCGCTCTTCCCCCATAGACCAGTACATAAAGTCACGTGGGTTTCCCGCGACGGCCGAACAGAAAACCAAATCGACCACATCTGCATCAGCCGGAAATGGAGAAGGAGCCTTCTTGATGTACGCAACAAACGCAGCGCTGACATTGCATCCGACCATCATCTTGTTATCGCTGAGATACGTCTGCGCGTCGCACGTGTCCAACGACGGGAGGAGAAAGTTGGGTGCCGCTACGACGTCCGCCGATTGGAGAATCCTGAGGTGAAAAGGGCTTTTGTTGAACAACTTGAATCTCGAGCCTCGGAGTTTCCATCTGGTGGAACCGTCGAAGAGCAATGGACCGGCATCAAGAACGCCTTCATCACGACCAGTGATGAAACCCTCGGCAAAGCGCGCAGTGGGCGGAGGGAGTGGATTTCGGATGAAACTTGGAGGAAGATCGACGAGCGGAGAGAGGCGAAAGCCGGCATTGAGCGAGCGCGGACCAGATCGGCTAAGACAGCTGCCCGTCAACGATACGCTGAACTGGAGAGGGCTGTTAAACGTGCTTGTAGGCGGGACAAGAGAGCCTGGACTAACTCCCTAGCCGAACAAGGAGAAACCGCCGCCGCCAATGGTGATATCCGTTTGTTGTACGATATTTCTCGCCGCCTTAGTGGTGCCAGGATGAATACAAAGATGCCGCTAAAGGACAGAGCTGGTCAGCTATTGACTGACCGTACAGAACAGCTTAAGCGATGGACTGAACATTTTGAACAACTCTTCCGAGTTTCAAATGTCAGAGACCAACAAAACCAGCAGCGTACGACGCCTACAGTTCGTCGAATAAATCGCGTGAACTCGGAGGCGCCATCGCTGGATGAAATTGTAGCAGCCATCAAGAGTATGAAATCCAATAGAGCGCCAGGGATAGATCGTATTTCAGCCGAAATGCTCAAAGCTGACCCATCTTTGTCAGCCCAGATGATGCATCAGCTTTTCAGCAATATTTGGGAAACCGCAACTTTTCCGGTGGACTGGATGCAGGGCATATTGGTCAAAGTCCCTAAGAAAGGAGACCTAACGGAATGCGGTAACTGGCGTGGCATCACGTTGCTCTGTATTACTCTCAAAGTACTCTGTAAGGTAATCCTCAACCGGATCCAGGAGAAGATCGACGCTACTCTCCGGCGGCAGCAAGCTGGATTCCGTGCTGGCCGATCATGTGTAGACCATATCACAACGCTCCGCATTATATTGGAGCAGATCAACGAATTCCAGGACTCTCTTCTGCTGGTGTTCGTTGACTTCGAAAAGGCGTTCGACTGACTCAATCACGAAAACATCTGGGGCGCACTTAGGCGTAGAGGAGTTCCAGATAAGCTAGTCCATCTCATCGAGGCTCAGTACGAGGCGTTCTCGTGCAAGGTTTTGCACGACGGCGTCTTGTCCGACCCCATAAGGGTTACTGCTGGCGTGAGACAGGGCTGCATTTTATCACCGCTTCTGTTTCTCATCGTTATGGATGAGATATTAGTTGGAGCAATTGACAGTAGACCAAATCGAGGATTGCCTTGGAATCCTCTAACGATGGAGCAGCTAAATGACCTCGACCTAGCCGACGACATTGTCTTGCTCGCACAACGCCGAAACGATATGCAGAGCAAGTTAGACGACCTCTCCGAGAGCTCCCAGGCAGCAGGTCTCACAGTCAATGTAGCGAAAACTAAGTCTATGGTAGTGAACACTGACAATTCCACCAACTTTACAGTAGCGGGACAACAAGTTGAGCAGGTAGCCGTCTTTCAAACAGCCAAACAACGCCCGATGGTGGTACCAACACTGATATAGCCACACGGACCAGGAAGGCCAGGGGTGCCTTTGCAGGTCTGCGAAACATTTGGCGCTCAAACCAGATCACTCTACGTACGAAAACCCGAATCTTTAATTCAAACGTTAAATCCGTACTGCTGTATGCCTGCGAAACGTGGTGCGTCTCAGCGGAGACAACGCAAAAACTGCAGGTATTCATTAACCGGTGCCTGCGATATATTATTCGTGCCTGGTGGCCTGATAATTGGATATCCAATGAGGAACTCCATCGTCGGTGTCATCAACGGCCGATAGCCACAGAAATTCGTGAGCGTAGGTGGAAGTGGATCGGACACACCTTGAGGAAAGGAGCGAACGAGGTTTGCAGAGCAGCACTCGACTGGAATCCACAAGGACAGCGTAGAAGAGGCAGACCCAGAGGCTCATGGCGACGGAGCTTAGCCAACGACATCCGGGCTGTAGACGAGAACCTGTCCTGGCGACAGGTAAAAGCCATGGCGGGTAACCGTCAGCAGTGGAGATCTCTGATTTCATCCCTTTGTTCTGCCGGACCGGCGGACATGGACACATAAGTAAGTAAGTAAGTTGCTTTAGTAACCCTCCCTTGCTTAATTTTCTCCTATTTTCCTTTCACGTTTTAGCTCCCCTGAGGTACTATAAACATCTTTGTTTCATTACTTTCTTCTACCTTTTCTTTCGTCGATTGCAAAGCTACCGTTTAAAATAAAAATAAAAACTAACTTCATTACAAATATTTAATCTCCTCAGAACCGAGGCTTGAATAACTTTGAAGTGACAATTGTATAATACGAAAAAGGTCAGAACGTGAGAGACGTAGCAAATAAAAAACATGGTGCGTTACAAATCGTTAGCAAACAATATCTATACAACATTTCTCTGTGACGTAACATCAGGATCGAAGATCTTCATCCATTCGCTTGATGGCTTCATGGATTCGACGCCACATATCCCTCGTGGAAAAAATCATTGTGTAAAGACGCAAACAGCACGTGTATCTTCCAAAGTGACTTATCATACCAAAACCATTAGCTGAGTATAGCGATACCCCACCACTTCTTCTGCGAGCCAATTTACGTAACAAATAAAACCGCATCAACGCAACGGACATCAATTAATCAAACGTATGTTCCACTTGCTTGCCCAGAGCACAACAAAACAAATCCTACCGATAGTCCACCCGTGCTGGGTCGAACAGGCAGGAGGAAAAGATCGAACGAAATGAACTGTAACAAGATTCACAACAAAGGATTCGATTCACGGGGCCTGATTAATCATCCTTCCGGATACTGCTGGACAGTGTCATTGTTTGAACTTGGGCAACCAAGGACCGACGAGGAGAAACACCTTTTCAAAACGGTTGTGAGAAATTGAATCCTCTCCATTATCACGCTGACCACTCAAAATTACCATTCGTCTTTTTTCACTCCGGTGTGGTAGTGAGTAATGCTCGCTTGATATACGTACCCGTTATTCATTCTTCCTGAAATGACCGATGGAATTATGCGCTTCCAAGAAACATTTTTATCGGATACTGAGGAAAGGTAGTATTGTGAAGCAAAAGGTAAAGATAAATATAGCACCGTATTCGTACATTTGATCTTCCAATATAAGCCATTTTTTATTTCTTACCACTTCCGTATTTTTCGGATGCAGATTCTACAAAGCTTTTTCTGTAGAGTAGAGCTGAGGGTAACGTGCTGGAAGCCCAGTTCTTTGTAGTATTCTGATATGGGAAATTCTCAGTTCTTTTATCGTTTATGTTTTCTCAAGGAAGGTGCTAGATCGTCAGCTTGCAGCATTCCTTTTGCAAAGTTATTTAAATAAGCTTGAAGTAATACAGAAAATGGTAGTAAAAATGACATGGTAGGTGAAACGATATGCCCAAGTATATGAGAACTCATTCATCCACTGAGTGTTCTCATTCAGATATGTATATTTTGATTCTCTTAGATGAATATTGTGTCCAAAAATATATGGCGTGATTGATTGGACATGCACTCAGGACTTTGCTCGATGTTTCATTGTCATAATAAATGATTTACATTCTATTTTTACTCGGTTTAATTGAATGCTATACCTTTTTGTTTATTCTCTACTATTTTAGTTATCTCAATCAATGGAATTGATACTTAATCAGCTTGATTATATCACAAAATTCAATCTAACGTAAACATCGTTTTACAACTACAGCCTGTCATCAATTGAGTATAAAATAATTTAATTTCGTCATTGATGAGATTTGCCTGATCTCCTTTGAAACCAAGAGGCGATGGCGGTTCAAATTTAGCTAATTTCATTACTTTCCCTTTGGAATTAAATAATTCACCACAAAATCCGGAAAATGTTCATTGAAAAACTAAATTTGATTCAAGCTCGATGAGAGTGTCGCCGGAGCGGGGACGTCATTCTTATTCCGAGCATAAAGCGTATCTTGCCAAAGCCATCCGCGATAAAGCTTGAGCGAACGCCGGCACCGGCGTTGCTTGTGCCGTAGGGAAAAATAATGAAAGAACCAATGTTGCTGTGGCTTGACTTCTTTCCTGCAGGAATGGGAAAAGACCAATCAAAAGTACTCTCTCCATCCACCAACACTGATTCCGACCGGCTCGGGTATCGATTCTCGCCAAACGGCGGGAGGTAAAACCGCACTCAAATCGAAATCGATCTCGGTGAAACATTCGAGCAAAACGGGGTTGTAATCAGGATCTCTCAAAATAATGAATAGTGTAATGAAAAGGAAAAATTTCATCTATCTCAATAAATTTAATAAACAATTTAATAAAACACCCATGCAGAAAAATCAGTTTATTTGTAACTCTCAAATGCAGATCTAGTTTTTGCACGATTGTTTAATAATGGAATGCTTTAGGAATTGCATCATGGAAAAAAATGCTATAGAAAATTACCGATTGGGCATTTTCCCTTGAAAATTTGGATATAAATAGCTTAGAGTGTATTATGTACTCTGTATTTTTTCGCTCTTAGATTTTCGAAAATTGGAAAAAATTGTGTCTACAAATAGCCGAAGTTAACGGGGTCACCTTCGTACCTAAGGATTTGAACCCATCCCCAACGCACCGGAACTAAGGCTCATCGAAAAACACTAGGCTATTACGAGGCAGGCACTACGTACGTATCCCAAGGAGGTCAAATCTGAGAAAGACATCAAGAAAAAGTGGATTTCCGTACAGAAGAAGCTGCAGCCAGATGTTGTACAGAACCTTATGAGATGAGTGGAAAATCGTCCCGTTAGAAAAATCAGTTAGATTAAACTTATTGGTCGGTAGTTGCGTACGACAGATGAGGACATTGGCGGAACTAGCGCTCATTTCTAGGAGGTGGGCAATAGCTCCCGCCATTTTTTTCGACCATTTTATTTCGTCGGCATATTAATATTACACATTAAAATGCGCATTAACGCGTAGAATCTTGTAACAGCGATGCAATTTGAAATTACTCTGAAGTGTTTATTATCTAGAGTTATCCAACTACAGTTTTTTTTCCTAAATTTAAAAATTCAGGTCAATTGATCTAGAGGGGGCACCTCCACATCACCCAGCTCCCCCTAGTTCCGCCAATGGATGAGGATGGCTCAATATGTCGTCATTGTCGTCACCAGCGTAGAGCCGGGATGGCTCGTGCCGTTTCAAGCAGTCATCTCCATTTAACTGGAACTTGGGCAACTTGTCGTCCATTTTCCTGTCGACTCAGAAGTCGCAAATCACTTGCTGCCTGGCCGAGCCATCTTGCACGTTGAGCACCCTGTTCCTGATACCGTTGGGGTTGTTAAAGAGAACTGTTTTCGTTGCACTGTCGTCCGGCGTCCTTACGACGTGTCCGGCCTCCGTAATCTACCGTCTTTTGCCAAATGTACGATTCTCATCCAAGCAGTGCGTGATTCATACGCCTTCGCCACTTCGACGCATTTATTTTTAACCCAACCGTCCTAGACTCCGTTTTCAGTATGGCCTAGATTGCCTCCGACGTCGTTCCTAGCTATGATATCAAAGTCATCTGCAAAGTCTAGGGATTGGCTACCCTTAGTGAATATCGCACCTCTCGTTTCGTACCCCCTGAAGAGCGATGTTTATAAACCTCACTTGTCTTAATCCTCACTACGTCCCGAAGGGATTCGAGTGTGTCCCCGAGATGCGCACAAAACACATCACTCGATACAATGTAGCTCTGATCAGTCGCATCCGTGTATCCGGGAAACCGTGTTCGTGCATTATGTGTCATAGCTGGTCTCCATCAGCTGTATCGTATGCTGCTTTAAAATCAGTAAAGATGTAATGCGTAGGCACGTTGTACTTTTCTGCAAGATCTGTAGAATGGTAAACATCTGGTAAACAGCTGCGTGAGCCCCCATGAAATTCGCCTAGTAAACTTTAAAGTAAACTTACAATGCATAACGCAATTAAAATACAGTGGACCTCCGTTCGTTTGAACGATTCCTCATGCAAACTAACGGGGTTTGTTTTAAATTTGAACAACTGGCAACCCTAAAATGCTGAAACTTGTATGAACTGGCCGCCCTGCTCTTTGTTATTGTTTTGGTGATTTGATTTAGTGCGCAGTTGCATGCAGCGAATATTTCATTCTCCGATCGGATTTCTATTAGAATTGTTGGGAAAACGGAATGCGAAACAGATTGAAGACGCTAGGTCAGTACAAACAAATCGTAATTATGTACATAAGCAAATGAATGTCATGTTGAGAATGACATTTGAACCATTTCTAATTTGCACGTCGTGCAAACGTTGCACGTTCAGATTAAAAACGGTCACACAAACGGGGGTCCACGGTATTACAATTTCCTATTTTTTTTTTTGGTTTCAATGCCGTGATGAGTAAAATGGGTTTTTAACGATACTTCCTATCCCAGCAGTAGCTTACATTGGTTGGACAAATTACGTCAAACATGTTTTCATTTGCTTCCGAGTTTTGACAGTAAGCGATCAACAGCTGTTAGAGAAGAAAGTAAACAACAGCACAAGATGATGATCAGCTAAGGGGAACCCTACTGTGGAACGCCAAAAAATTATGGATTTTGATGTAGTGTGGCGAAGTAACCTATGATCACAGCAACCACTTGGCAACCGAGAGTCGTGGATACCTTGTAAATAAAATGAAAAATAAAATCATCCCAGTTCAAACGTTGTTCACTATCACTACAGAGGTATTTTCACTTCCATTTTAAGAGGTTATTGACCCAGAGTGTCCATACTCTGTAATCTTGAAGAAACAGAAGGTTGTAAAATCAAAGTTTGAATGAATGAAGCTCTGGTGGAGGTGAAGAAATTGGAAGTATCAAGAGCAACATTTCAGAACGCTGGAAGATGATGCAGGAGGCGGCAGCCGTTCTGGTGGTTGTATGTGTACCGTTGGAAGCGCACTTGTAGTTCCTGGACGAAAATCAAGTCGTTGGCTCGGATATGGATGAGAGGGCGTTAGCGGCGATTTGTCTAAGCCTTGAGAAGAATAATTACAGCCTGGTTCAGCGAGCAAATATGACGAGCAAAAGAGACGTGGGACAGCCTACCGAAGGCGTTCCAGAACAACAATCTGCTGCGGAGGTTTGGCTTGCATGACCGGTTGACTTCGGTGAAGTTCGAGGAGTGCGACTCGGTAGGGGCGAACTGGTGACTACAACCAACAGGTTTAGCGAAATCGGTTTGGAAGTCTATGATCAATGGTTGGCTTCGTTGCTAATTAAAGGACTCCCCGAATAGTACAACCCCATGATATTGGGATTTCTAGCATCTGGAATGGAATTGACGGCAGACCTTATAAAATTGAAAATTTCGCAGGACAAAAAGTGATCGTAGAAGACCTCTAATATGGAAGGAGTTTTCTACACCACGACAACCGAAAGCAGAGAAGAAGAACGGAGCGTGCTTTACGTGCAAAAACTTGAAAATTTGCAACGAATAGTCCGCAGAAACAAAGAGTTCAGGGAGCTAATAGACATCGCAGGTTTAGGAGATCACAGTAAGCACGTCTTAGCAACCGAGAGTTGTTGATACCATTTAACCCATTAAGCCCCTCACTTTTTCCAGCAGAGATAAAAAACTGAAATTTTCAGGAAAGTTTTGTTTTAGATCAGGTAGCGCAACTATTGGTACTACCACAACTATTGGATCAATTATCCCAACTAAGAAAAAACCGCGGAGATTTATTTTTATTTTGTTGCTATGTCCCGCAGCGCTATGCTAAAGCAATGCAAAAGTAGGGACTTGCATGGGGGTAGGGGGGTGGATGGCAGTTTATAAATAGCTTTGTCATTGCGGAGAGGTTGAAGCATTAGATTCGAATCCAGAAATACTGTCATTGACGTTTCCGCTTTTGCTGGTTTCGCCTTTTGCATCCGAGGGCTAGATGCTAGTTTGAGTTGACAAGACCTGTTATGTTTACATGTAATTTTGTTATATGTAACATCTAAGCTTTGCGCAAAAGCAGGTCGATTAGACTTTTTCTCAATCTTCTTTTGTTACTTAGGGTCCAAGATGATATCTCAAACCTAGCATACTCTAGAACCGAGAGAACGAGGCGTTGCGTTTTCGCAAAACAGTAGGAAATGGGTCGAATACCTAATTGAAAAATAAATTCATCCCAGCTCAAACTTTATACACTACTGTAGTGTAACAGAGGTAATTTCTACTTTACTACAAGTGATTTTCATGATTTTTTCTCAGATGTTGGAATTAAAGTTAAGTGTTGGGGTATTTTGAATGTTTATTAAGGTATATTTGAAGATGTATTTGTATTTTTTGGATGCTAAAATAGTGGTTCTTATGCAGTTACAGAATGTGGACGCTCTCTAGGAAACAGTTCATGAATTTAAATGATGATATTGAAGTTTTATGTTAATACCTAAATCGCCCAGTTAGCTTCGCAGTCGTCGTATGTTCGAATCTCAGCTAGGCGGTACTTGCTAGATAGAGTCAGTAGGATCGTTACACTGGCCCCGTAATTCTGCACTCTAACAGTCGGTCGATTAAGAAGGGTAATATCTAATGACGGTTTAAGCCCACGGCTTTGTTTTTTTTATGATAATACCTAAATTGTTGCGCGGGGGTTTTTGAAACTTCGAAAAATTTCCAAAACGGTGGCTATTTTTTGAAAGGAAACGTGCCAAAAATCACCAATTGAGAGATCATAAAATGAAAAAATTAAAATATTCGTTTTTGATTCGTTTTTAAACGCTACAAAAAAATTCCGCCAAATTGATTCGCTAGATTCAGAGATACGCCTATCGCTAGGTGCCAGCCGGAAAAATGTGGTTTGGAGAAAAATGCGCTTAAAATTGAAAGTTTTAAACTATTCCTCTTGAGGTGACCCCATAGTTTTTGCTGTAACTTTTCAACGAGATTAACTGTCGAAAAATCTTTTTGGTGCAACATTTCTATACCTCTCGAACATGCAAAAACGAGTAGGGTCCCTCCAGTCGAATTATCGATAATTCACTTTGAATACACCATAATACACCAGCGCCACTAGACAAGTAGGAGTTTTCAAGTCTATACAGGTCTCATTGTATACAGTGATAAAATATTTAGCAAAATGTTGGGTTAGCGGCAGATTTTTTGCACATTATCTTAGATTTATCCGAGAAAATGAAAAACAAAAATTATTCCTAGTACAAAACTTGCCTGAATACAGTCCTGCAATTAGCCGCACGTCTCTATACAGATTGCATACCCGATCAGCTATTGTCACATTTCGTTTCGTTCGGCCGCTTTGATTAAGGGATAACGTTTTCCTGATGGGTGCCAGTGAATATTAGTAGATGTGTGCGTGGGGGAGGTTAAAACTATACTCAGACTGGCTGCGACGGCGGGCGGCGTTTGGATGCTGCTCTGCTCCGGCTGCTGCTTCGACGAAGACACAAAGGATTTCCGCCGTGCTTGCATAACGCTTCCCAAAGAGGATTTTTCAATATTTATTCAAATCTCGAAACAATAGGCTCTTGGCTTTCGGGTGGGCCTTAGTTTTGCGAATGGGGCTCTACTCAATCGATAACCATTGAGATTTTTCAGCACTTGTCTTAGTCATGAAAAAATTGGCGGCTTGAAAACAAGTTGAGGGTCGAAAGGAAAGGCGTTCAAATTCAAATTAAAGTAATTGAAAATTAGTGATTCGAGAATGGAAAAATGTAAATTAGTGAGATTGGATCAAATGAAGCAGTCGGCTCTGACGCCATGGTACGTTCTAGATGAGAATTTGATAAACCCCCTTGAATTGTCATTAGCGGTTCGTCTTTCGTTCGTCAGTTACTCTGATGATACCATGAGAATCTGTAGCAGAGAGGGAACATGATACGACCTGATAATGTCTAATCAACGCGTGGGGGATCTACTGCTTATGATTTTTCATAATGGAAAGATTTTCGAGCGGGATAATCAATTTCCAATTTGAATGAATATTTGCTAAATGAGCCTTGAAAATCCTGCCCATCAGATTCAGTGGAGCGGGAATTTTCACGGTCTAACAAGTTCCCGGGTTCAGCAGAGTAACCGCACTCAATGCTCGATTTACGAGCTCCGGGGATTACCGGGGGGAGCCAAATGCCTCTGAAATAGGCCATTTAAGTGGGCTAAAAAGAATGGCTTCAAACGGAAATTAGAGCTTGCAGCAGTGCGCAGCGATGTTTTATTTAGCGCGGGAGCATTTGTGTGTGCAGAGTTTTGCGTTTAAATGAGTGCAAGTAAATGGTTTTCATTAAAATCCAGTAATTTATTTGGAATACGCACGCCATTTCCGGACAATCGGAAGTGTAGAAGAAAGTACCATTCCGATTTATGGCGTGGAATTCAGAATAAAAAGCTATAAAAGTATTCGCTCTCATTTACAGTTTAGGAGCACTGAACGGTTGGTTGCATTTACCACAGTATTGCTACTTCCGCATTTTTAAGGGTCTTCGAGTGCGTATTGCAATCTATTGATTCTGCCTATATCATGATTGGTTCCCGCCTGAGGACAGCCGGGCCTGGCTACTTTGGCTTATTGCTATATGTAAAAATAAGTACAGAAAAAAACTTTTTTATACATGTACGTCAATGCGTGGTTTGGAACCAGGGTTGAGTATTTCTATCTTTAATATAGTCAAGTTTTACGAACTCCTTACGCTGATGTTTTCCTGTTGATACAATCAAATCCAATTAATGAATGTCAGACATTTGCCAAATGCTATAAAAGAAAATAAATAATTAATTAAAAACCAAGATTAGTATTCCGTCACTAAGTCGATTTCCACATATCCTAAGTAGATTATTATTGACGTTAATATCATAAATCGATTCAATCCCTGTTGAGAAGATCTATAATTTTTCGTACAATGTCATTTGCTTAGGTGACGCAAAAGATATCGTTGCGTATATCTGCTACTGTTCAGAAAAAGCTACAGCAGTTTTTTTCCTTGCGACAAAGACAAAAAGAATAAAACTACCTAATCGAATAAATTGTCATTTAGTTCCGGTTCCCTCACTGCGGAATTTTCTGGTGAGAAGTAGAACCATTCCTCCTACATTTCCTAACAAATGTTTCAATTCAATTGATAAAGGGATGGTATACGATATCCATTTTTCTTGCACTTTTTCCGTTTGTTAATGGTCGCAAAAAGACCACCATTTTCGATTCATCGACAGCAGTATCTTGGAGATTAATGAAGCGTTACTTATCTCCGTATCGGTCACATGTAGGGTGTATCTTCGATTGAGATTTGTTTTGGGAATGTGTTTTGGCTTGTTACGTAGTCAGTTGAATTGATATTTATGACTGAAAATCCAGATATTGGTTTTTGAAAATGAGTGAAGTGGTTGGAATATATTTATAAAGTCGACGTAACTGGTATAGCTTGAAATTAGAATAATTGTTAATTTGATAAAGTGTCTGTTTTCGAACTAAGGTTTCGTGTTCTACTAAGACGCTCCAAAAACAACAGTGATAAATTATTGTTTCACCCGAATTTGTTAACTATTTATTAATTGTTAACTTTGGTTTTACTAGAAATTTACGTATTTAATCGACATAGTGAAGATGTAGCATTGATAGTTGTTAACCAGCAATAAATTTTTTCTCTGAAATGCAGCAACGATTTAAATTTGTACTGAAAATCAGAGCAAATGTCATGTTTACTGAAAGTCCAACGGTCAGGTTCATCTGTCGAAACATCACACAGCAAAGTGCGCGACACAAAATCAACTTTGATAAGTTCTGCAACAGCTTTTTGAATTAATTACCGCTTTTGGAATCCAGAATTGCATTTCGTTGTTGAAGAACTAGTTAGGTAAGTTAAATCTCGCGCTAACAGCTTGTTTTTTTATTTTTGCATTTGCAGATTTGCATACAGGATAAATATTTGGCTGCATTTTAAGCAATTCTGGACATTCAGGAATATCTGTTGTATTAAGGTTAGGAAAAATATTGCCTGCAAACAGTTGCGTATGCTTGCATAGCCACTTCACGACCGTTCCGCTGCTTCAAAGGCTGAAGTCTATGAGCCTCGAAGGGACCGGAACGCACACAATAAACAGAGTTCGTAGTATTTAGTAAGCCAAATTGAAAGGCGGAGAAAGCGTGGAACATGTTTCTAAAGACGAAAACGTTGTCATCGTTGAATGGATAGATTAAACTAGAGTTATCGTAGCGTCCCTATGTCCACATTCTGAGGTTAAGTTTTAAACAGATGATCTAAACAGAAAAAAGTGTATTGACGTGTCCTATCCATCTACTATCACAAATTATAATTCTTATATCGGGTGAGATTTACAAGAATAGACTGTAAAACTAAAGCGCATCAACATATTTTATGTTTAATTAAGGTTTAACAAAGGTAGTTAATGTATAATTACCTTTGTCACTTTTGAATAAACAAATAAAATCCCAACAGAGGAAGTAGACGCTTCTATAGATACCCCTTGAGATAGATCCTTGCACGCTTACAGTCCCGGTAGTCATGAACGGCGCACTTCGTTTGCCACATGAGCAGGTCGCTTGCCAAATCATGTATTTCTGGGTAAACTTTGAAAGTCTCTGCTTCCTTACTACCTCTGAATTATCAAAGTTGTGCTGGACGGTCAAGAGCAGCCCGGAAGCTGCCAGAGGTCCGCCTCATCATCCCTGATGAGACAATCAGGCTTCGTTCGAATCTGGGTGGGCAGTTTCCGCGCCCGTGATTATCCCACCGTATTTTGCCGTTCGTCACGATTTGGAGTCTTATACGTACAAAGTGCGTATGCACGGTCTTTGGCTCTCTGAACGAAAGACTTGGGCAGATTTAACTCTTTGGCCACATCCCTGACCAAAGCATTGTGATCCTGATCACTAATAGAACATCCATTCTGGCCGCATTTCTCCTTCCTTTCGATGCTCAGAGTTTCGTAGTAACGTTTAATCACGCACGACTCATCGTTGACTGCGCGATTCCGAGTTGTTTTCCAATGTCCCGATGAGAGAATTCAGGTGTTTTTGTAAAATCAATTCGCTACGTTGCTTTTCGTGTGACGCCATTTTTTCCAATTTTAGAGAAACCGACAATACAATACAATACACTTTAAACTACTTCTACCTAAATTTTCAAGAGAAAATACTCAATTGGTAATTTTTAACAGCGTTTTTCCGTGATGTAATTTGAAGTGGGACACACTTTATCACGGTTTTGCGGATAAATTTTGGTCACTAGACCGTCATAAGTGTGAAATAAAGTCAAAACTTTTGTTGGGTATTCAACCCTAGATCTTTGATTTGAGTGAAAAAGGAGGTGTCTTAAACTGTAGCATTGGTCTCGCAATTAATTGCGTGTTTTAATAGTTAGCATAGCATAGCATTGCATAGCATAGACAACCGTACACACCATGGGTGGCTGATATGTTATACCCGTAAGTACACCATACACCTGGCCATGTCCTTACGATTGTAGAAATGGGATCGTTAGTTGAACACCTACTTTACGGTGTTCATGTAGCCAGTAATATACGATATGAATATAATATGAACATATAAGCGTAAAAATAAAAATAAATGGAGCATATATGGACAAAAATAGAACAATCTCACCAGCAATCCGTCAAATGAAATAATTTTGCCATTTGAGTTTCTATCAGTGCAACTAATATCCAATAATTATCCCATTTCATACCCAATGGTTGCGCGTTTTATTAGTTGGATATTTTTAAGTGTGGTTTTGGTAGATTGATTCCTACATATTCAGTTGCTCACTGGTTTTAGTTTAAATTTGTATATAGTATATTGCATCTATTAAAGTAAATGTTTAAATTTGAACCATATTTCAGAAGACATGTACAGTAAACTTAGTTGATAAATTTTATGAAGAAATATAGCTGTATATCATGAGGTTAGCAAAAAGCAGCTATAAATTTTTAAATCAGAAGAAAGATTTCACTTGCTTGCTTGCGTCTGCTTTAAATACATTAAATTTATACATCTTACCCTATACAAGTGTACCTACGCAATGTTCTGGTAAACTAATCATTCAGAAAACCAGCATGAATGAGTACCAATTTATTGCCTTATGTAATTTCCGGAAGTATCAATTAGTCATATACACCTTAAACAACCATACGAAACCGCTGTTGTTTCTCGAGCAACGTATAGCGAACCAACGCCGTAGCACATTGATATCCGACAAGCTCAGTATACAAGATCCATATTTCCATTTTTCGGGGTGGGAATAATAATTGCAACGGAATTTAAACCGTAAATATCTACTTCACCTTGCGGTAACTCTATTATTCTCTGTTGCTAATTTGGTAAATTTTTGCGAAAAGGTGGTTCCCATCTCGCCCTACTTGGTTCCTCCCTTCCCTACCAAGGAGAATCATTGCGATAGCTGAGGGCTTTGGTAAAAGATTTTGAGGAAATTCACTGGATCTTCCGTTTGGTTTGCTAAAATCCAATTACAACAGAACAGTCAAGTGGCAGTGGAAAATTTTGTTCGTTGAATACCGTCTTCGAATTTCAATACTTGAGCCCCCTGCGTAACAATAGATCTTAGGGAGTTGGTTCAGTCATATCAAACATATTTTTGAACTGTAGTAAATATTCAACCTGTTTCATATTTTAATTGCAACGATCAAAAAGATTCACGTGTTTAAAACAGCATTCTTTGAAAATAGTAACCGAAGCTTCTGTTTACGATAAACAGACAATTCCTAATCTACACGACAATTGTTCTGCTTATTACACCTACTGTGGCCGAATTAAAGGAAATTGGGAAAAATAACCCCAGACGCTTCACTCTGCCAAAAAAAAGCTGAAAGACAAAAATCCTTCCTCTCTTTCCTCTTTCTCATTCCGCTTCAGTGCACCGTAATCTCAGTTTTTATCGTTTTGGGAATTTATGTATTGTAAATAAATTTATGATAATTATCATTATCATTTTTACCCATCCTGACCGAAACCAGCCACCTCGGTTCAACCTTCTCACGAGTTACGGATAGCAGCCTCGGCAAAGGAAGCGTTTTTTGTTCTCTCGTTTTGGTGTTTCGTAAGGAAACGCTTTCTTACAGTCAACAGGGAGATTTTTTTTTCGGCGGCAGCACTAAACGTCATAATTTTCCAACCGGCCCGAGTCGGCCTGTTCCTTATGTACAAAAATCAGGACAGTAGAAAAAAAGAAGTCAAAATACAATCCCCCATACGATTTAGCGTGGCTTTCTCGTTTCAACAGTTGGAAAATCGATGAAGGGGAAGCTTCGATGTGGGTGTGCGGAAGAAAAATTGTGCAAATTGAAAAGGGAAGAAACCGAAATAAATTCGTATCGGATTTTGAGATTTCATAACGGATGTGATTATGGTTAATGATAAGGAAGAGCAAAAGTTCGCGGCAGCGGCGGCGGTGCGGTGTGATAGCGAATAGCGGAGGGCATTGGTGTGGCCTTAATGCGATTTAAATTACCATGTGGATGAAATCGAGTGAAAGTAATTGGAGTTTGTTGTTGTGTAAATAACTCATGATCTCCTTACACTGTTTTGTTTTTGTAAAAAAGGTAATGAGTTTAGTCTAAACAGCAGCGCCTTCAGAAAGACGTGAATACCTCAGCGAGATTTGAACATACGTCCGTACTTTCTTAGGCAAAGTTGTTCGTCATAAAATTTCCCATCTATATAGTATACGTACGTTACTCTGAAATACTGTTCGATACCCTGTTTTGACGTTTATTTAAATGAAATTTTAAAAATTTTAAATTTTTGCCAAATCCAATAAATTTTTGTAACCAAATATGACTCCAGACATGCCACCATAACTTTTTTATGAATGTATCAGATCCCAATGATTGTGAAAAAAATGGTTAAGTACCTTTTTTTACCCACCTTACCATTTCTAAAAATATTTTCCTGAATTTACTCCTGAAAATGCCATTTTTTCATAAAACTCAAATGTGCGACCCCTAAATCGCGGCAACCAATGTTGACGTCATATAAAAGTTTTGTTGTAACACCCTAAGCTATCATTTAAGGGGTGAGCCCCCGGGTTTTCTGACATTTTGCGACACTCTAGTGAGTATGTTTGAATTTTTTTCGTATTTTTAATGTAGGTAGTTAATTTGTGGTCAACTGCAAATTGCAATGGCCCATTCTGGCAACAACCCACTTCGGCAACATTAAATTTTGGTCTGTTTAAAAAAACAGTAAAGTTCTGTATTCTACAATGACGATCTCATTCCACCAGTTAAGGTCGTATCCCATTGCCATTTACGAGGTGGCCGGCCCATCGTAATTAACTATCTTTCACCAAACACCAGTCGCTCCAGGGTAGCTTTGATCAACCACTAATAGCTTTTCGTGCTTGATTGCATCGTATGCTGCCTTGAAATCTACGAAAGTATTATGCCTAGGTTCATTAAACTCTCGAACATTTCTGGTGGATTTGTCGGAGAGTGAAAATGGTAGCAAATGGTAGGAAAATGGTCCGTGGTAGCACGGGCCCCCATAAATACCGCCTGATACTGCACTACGAATTCTACTGCTATTGGAGACGACGCAACAAAATCTGGGAGAGCATCTTGTAGGCAGCATTGATCAGCGTAATGTCGCGGTAATTACAGCAATCGAGCCGAACCTTATTTTTATAGAGTTCCATACATTCCTCCGGTTACTTTTTCTCTTCTCAAATCCTTGAAAATATCAAGTGAAGTGCTGTTGTTAATGCTTCTTGGCCATTTTTGCCATTTTTGTAGAGTTATGCCCAAAGGTGGTCCTTACCGGCGGCTCTGTTATTCTTCAGCTGTCCGATTTCTCTCCGGATCTGTTCGAGATCGGGAGCCGGCAAGCTTTTATCGTTTGTAGGCACTTGAGTTGTCCATCGAAGAGCTGCTTTCACCTGTCGACCACCTCGCGCTTGTTTGTGACCAGATTTTGCTTTTCGTGTCGGTGTGCAGACTATGAGGCCCGATCACTGGTCTATACATTGCTCCCCTGCAGTGTTGCGAATTTCCTCACACACGTGTACTTATTCTAACAAGCATAACCGGCATAAGCATCCCTTCCGGACTCTCGCTCTTATTTATACATGCACTGTAGCTAACAGCTACAGTCGGCGTTGTCGTTTGTCATTGAAGCCCGAGCTGGTGATACCGATTACTCGCGAGGGTTCGCACTTCCGCCCGTGAGTAGAGCGGAAGCAAAGAAAAACTAATGTAAAACTTGTATCCCAGTACGCCACTAGCTTCACGAGCAGCTGATTGCTCAGGAGTTTTTTGACTCGCGAATAAGCTATGCAGGAAGACGATGTAAGGGTGTGTGCGCGCTAGTGTGTGGCTAGCAGAATGTCTGCAGCAACGGCGAATGTTTCTTTTATGCCTGCATGAGCGGTGTAAGCGTTGAATGCTATACTTCTCACACTTTCTCGCGTGTGAGCAGGCATCATTGGCTTCTCGCTCGATTCGCAACATTACTTCCCTATCAATAAGGGCGTTCATATCCCCGATAACAATCTTGATGTCCCTTAGCGAACAGCTGTCGTACGTTGCCTCCAGTTGTGAATAAAACGCTTCCTTCTCGTCGTTGGGTCTATCTTAGGGTTGCCAAGTTCGAAAATTTCAAAAACCGGCCGGTCGGTCCTGTCTTCAAAACTTGTGGGGGGGGGGGGGGGAGTTGTGGCAGCATATTACTAGAGGCTTTGCCTGGAATGTGTAATGTGCGGTAATTATTATTATTTAGGTAGTCGTGGAATCGATACCACAACGAACATTGCATGGATTATTGAAGATACTAGAAGACAACTAGTTGCTTCTGGTGCTGGTGGACAATTTAATGTATATTACCGCCAGAAGCAAAGTATTGTCACTGCAAAACTGGCTATCTTCAATGATGCACTGCTCAGGATTGCTAATAAATTTATCAGAAAATTTAACAAATCAGGAAAAAAGTACCAATCCGGCTTCCTATGTCGGAAAACCGGCCTTTTTGCAGGATTGACCGGCCACCGGCTTTGCAGGTGAAAAACCGGCCGGGCCGGCCAAAAACCGACCACTTGGCAACCCTAGTCTATCTTCGTCCAGACAGTGCACGTTTATGATATTGTAGTTGGAGAAACGAACTTTTATCCTCAAGATACAATACTCGCATTGTTCGCCTTACAATCCATCACGCGATACTGAATTCTGCTCATCACAATGAAATCCATCTCTACAGCAGCCCCCGAATAACGCGGTGGGTGGTGGTGTACGCCCATCTCGATATCTTAGTTGTCCATTGACCAATAAAGATGATTTTTGGTACGTTGTTAGTATGTGGTACAACCTAGTCAACTACCAAAAATCAACTTTATTGGTTAATGGACCGCTGAGATATCGCGATGGGCGTACAGCACCACCCATCGCGTTATTCGGATGATTCCTGTAGTTAGTTGGTCGCTCCACCGTACTGGTAAAATTGAGCCTTACTTCCACGAATTCTCCACACCTTCTCGCCTTTGCGACAGTTCTCCAACAATACCACGATGCCGAACTTTGTAGTCACCCACGAAATTCAGCTATCTGAAGTTCCAGTTACCAAGCATCTATTCCATGTCCTTATTTCGTTGCCTTTGTCCATGCCGAATGTTCCGAGTAGAATTTACTTGATTGTTCGTAGTATTTACAGGATTTTTTCGAAGTGTGCAGTGCCGAGACAACACAATTCTTGATACAGTCGCCCACCCCGGATCAGTCACTGTCGTGAGCCATTCCTAACCTGGTGTAGAACTGCACACTTGGTTGAGGAATCGTGACATGGGAACAGTCAAGGTTCAACGATGACAAGGCTATTCCTTAGTGTGACACTCAGCTTTGCATGAATACCTCCTTTCCTGTCGGTATATGACATTAATTTCCACTAAGGTGGGTTACCCGATCTTCGCTAAGGCTGCTCGTATTCCGGCTGGTACCACAGGTATGGATAGGAGTTACTGGATAAGAGGCTGTGACCTACCTTGTGATCACAGTACGTTTTGGTCACTGGGCCAGCTTGAATTAGGCCCTGTGAAACATTGTCATTTTTTTGTTAATATTGTTAGTAAATGTCTGAAGGTAGAATATATGTGATTTCTTAATGCTTGCATGTTTGAGGGACGCTTATACTGTGTTTAGTAACCGGAAGTTGGTTTCCGCGAATATTAGTGTTATTTATTTGGATTATTTAGCTTTTGTTGAATTATTTTTTTGAATGGTTTTAACCCATGTTGCATGTAACAGTTTTTGAGTTCAGTTTTGGTTCAAGTAAGACTTAGTATTATTTATAGGATCAAGAAAATTAAATAAAAATATCAAAAAAATCTGTATGCAATATTTACCATAAAAGTACCATTAAATTAGTTTTGCTCGGGACACCAACTTAATATTGTTAGCCCGCCGCAAGAACTGTCATCGAGAGGAGGGATCACGAACAACAATGACCGCAATAGGGTATAAAAGGTGGCACGATGGCGCAAACGAGGTCTTTTTACCTTTGTTATAGAATATAACAAAGGTTTAGAAATTGGTCGAAAAACACAATTGAACCGAGGCCCGGAGGGCCGATTCACATATACCAATCGATAGGGTTCGACGAACTGAGCAATGTCTGTGTGTATGTATGAATGTGTATGTGTGTGTAGCTCTTTTTCTATCGCCCGTTTCTCGTATATGGCTGAACCGATTTATGCGCTATTAGTCTCATTTGAAAGGTATTATAGCCTAGTATATCACTATTGAATGGTTTCGTGATCCGATGTTTCGTTTAATAGTTATAAGCAAAAATGTGAAAACTACGTGACACGATTTTCTCCGGAGCCACACAACCGATTTCAATGATCTTAGTACCAAATGAAAGCTTCTTGTTTGAAAAATTTTCAGTAAGTTTTGTTGAAAACAAACAAGTAGTTTAAAAGTTATGCTTAAAAACGTGTTTTAACAAGGTAATAATTATCGCCTGTTTCTCAGAGATAGCCAAACCGATTTATGCGCCATTAATGTCATTTGAAAGGTTATATAGCCGGATAGATCACTATTGCATTGGTTTTTTATTGGACTTTTAGTTTGAAAGTTATGAGCAATTGAAGTTACACGTTAAAATTTACAATACTTTATAGCGATTTTAACCAAGGCAATTTATCTAGTTTCAATTATTTTAGTATTAAACGAGAGGTCTTAACACTGCAAATGTATTTGCCAAATTTCATAAGGATTGGTTCTACTGGTCAAAAGATATTTAAAAATGATTGATGAAATTTATTCAAGAAAAGTTTAATGACCAAACAGAAAATATCAAAAACAGAATAATATAGTCAAAATAGGTAATTTTTCAACGGATGTTTCTTTGGAGCAGTTAATTAATAAAATATTCCTAATTTTCTTACACTTTTAGGGTGACCGTGAATCCGCCTTATAGGGTGACACAAATTTTTGTTTATAAAACGCGTCCAAAAACATAGCGTCTTCACAAAAATTGTAGAACGCACTAAAATAAGCCACTTTGCTGCATATAGTATCTATCTATCTCTCACTGGTTGCGAAATTTAATGATTTGTTTAAAGAAACCACTTTAAAATCAAGCAAAGCAAAGCCATTAGTGTAAACGTCCTTCAGAACTTGACCTTTCTTTATCGACAGACTTCGCAGCCGGTTATTAGAGTACAGGAAATTTACGGGGCTAGGGCAAAGATCCTATTAACTCTGTTGCGGCAGCGATCAGTCGAGATTCGAACATACGACAAGTGGCTTGTTAGGTTAGCATTGTACCCCGAAGCTAACAGCCACTTTAAAATCATCTCTGCTCAAAACTCTGTACACGCTGTTTTCATTGCTTTCATATGTTCTATAAAACTATTTAGTAGGTTAAAATACACTCTGAAGATTGTTTATCGCTAGGATCCATTGGAATGATAGCTAGTACAGCGTTAACAGTTAAGTTCCAAAGACGTGTCGATTTCTATATGATCATTTCCAGCTCAAAACGCTAAAAGAGCCATTTTTTATTCGACTATTTTCGATTGGAAATGTGAAAATAGTTTCTTTCTAAACCTAATATTTTACGAGCAATATTTCGAAAAGGTCCAATGTGCAAATGAGAGATTCTCTTTGCGTCTCCTCTTTTACGCTTATTACGGCGGCATAAATGCACTTGCATACGTCTATTTTGCATGAAACGATTGCTGGTGTTATTGGAAAGCTGGAATTGGAAATGCATTTATGCCGCCGTAATAAGCATAAGAAAGGAAACGCAAAACGAATCTCTCATTTGCACATTGGGCCTTTTGACATGTTGGTCGGGATTTCCATGTTTATCTGTAAGTCAACAATAAAAAGGTTTGACAAAACGGGTCTTTTATTTTAAAAAGGAGGTACTACCACTAATCGTGGGGGGGGGGGGGTGGTTTACCAATCGGTACCATATTTGAGATTTTTGCTTTCTGACCTAAAATGAACAATCTGATAAAATTTGGTTCAAATCCCTAAAGGTCGATTACACGGTTATCGGATACTTTGCATGTATTGACGCTAATAGATAATTTTTAGATTTCACATCTGAATAACTTGAGAACGGCTGGGCCTAAAAAAATGTTTATATAAGAATTCAGTTCAAAAAAATGCGTATAGAATTTGACTCTGTCAGTTTTATGAAAATTACAAATTCAAATACGAATCAAAAATAATATTTGAGCTGGGAATGACATATCAAATGACATATAAGATGGTATAACAAAGGTTCCTTTCGCCAGTAGGTGGATTAAATCGGGTTTCTTGAAAAGAGTCGGTCGGTTAAGTGAAGATCAGCGGCAGTGTCGTTCCGTAAGTTATTTTAGAACCGCGTTTCAGTGATTGACCCGTTAAGTGGGATCAGTAGATCCGTTGCGCGATCCTGCCTGCAAGTCGATCACCGTTCGTCCCGGCCGCAACGAAATTGAGCAGTGATATATAAAAAAGTGCTACAAGTAAGCGTCTTTAAAGCATGCAAGATAATTCCCCTCTCCACCTCAAAAGAAATAAAAAGAATGTATGGTCTGCCTAATTAAGCTGTTTTGTATCATCAAAGTATGAAATAAAAGTCGATTAGGTTTATTTGTTCTCTAGTTTATGTTTAAAGTTTACTTCGCACGCGCCCAGTGACCAGACGTTCAAAGGATTGAAAGTTTGCCCAAGAAAAATCTTCCGGAGACCCGTGAAACGACGTTGTAAAAGCTGGTGAGTATAGTGTGGCCCCAGCACCGCCAAGTCCGTTCGTAACAAGGTTAGGGACCACTATGGGGTTTATGTTTCGCATTATCCAGCCGTTCATAAACTATTCTTACCTTCTTGATTAGTCAATTAGTGCACAGCAGTTCGTTGTTATCTGTTTCTATTTATGATTATTAAGTACAAAACGAAATTATTCCTCTAATTGCATGCCTAATTAGATTTACTTGTATTATATAATTATGCATTATTTGTTTATTGTATAGGTTGCGGTTCAAATGTTACCGTTAATTTACCAAATTTAGACATTCTTGTAGGGTATAACATGTTAACACCAGATTGTGAAGAATTTTTAAGTGATTTATTAGAAATTAGTTCATATTTATCACCCGCCAGCCGTTCCGGTGTATTATAATTTTGTAATCGTAAAACATGCTGAAAACTACACTTTCACATTTATGTAGCTAATAAAAAACACATCCCACAGAATGCTGGTTTCACATACCAAAACCACTGCTGTCGATTGAAATTGCTCATACTTCAACCTGTCGTATTTCCCGCAATGCAGTTAAGATTGTTGAACGAAAAGTTCACCGTACCCGTACTATTCATGCATTCATCTCAAGCTCGAAATCCGAGATAATCATTTTCGCGTTTCACTGTGCTTGCAGACCAGGACCGGTCCTACTTCCTACTTGTACTTAAGTTTTGCTTGCCTGGCAGACGTAAACAGGCAGCCGCGGCGGTGGTGGTTGCCGACTGCCAACCCGAATCTTTCGCCTTGGTTGGTGGCTTTCCGCCGTTTGCCGCAACCTGTGTAATTAGCGTGGCACCATTATTTGTATTTATCTTGAAACTTTATGAAAATTTCATCTTTGCCGCCACAACCCTTCCAGCCAGCGTTACCGGCTGTCTATTGGTTAAGCTACTAGAGTACGATAAATTGTTAGTCTTTCTTCGGCGTAGCTACACACCTCTTCGACGCCTGGTTAAGGACGCACGGCAGGGAACTTGGTCCGCCAGTATGCGAATCCTTTCGAGCATGACTCCCCCGTTACTCTCAAAAGTCGTTCGGCGTGAGGGTCTGTTGGTGGTATGTAGTAAAATAAAAGCGACAATTCATCCATTGCATTCGAAATGGGTTGCAACAGCATGGGCGGGAACTTTTGCTACTCTTTTGTTCGAATTTTTGGAAGTTAATTTGGACGAGAGTTATTATTCAGCCGAATGAACTTTTCAAATTTCTTGATGGGATCTTCATTTTAATTGAAATGGAAGAGCCGTGGGAGTGAAGAAGCTTGAGTAAAGGGTTGTGCATGTAGCTGTTGCTTTGTATAAGAAAACTAATCAAAACTTGTGCCGAAAACTAAAATATTACCCGCTAGCGCTTTTTTCCAATTTAACCCGTAAAAGAGTAGTTAACCAGGCAGAAGTTGCGCCGTGGATGACAGAGCAAGCGAATCACATCAGAAAATGCAATTTAAAAGTAGAGTACATTAGCCTAAATTCATTTTTTTTTGTTTTAGAGTAATTGATTCAGGTCGACGGGCTGGCCAGGAAGACGTAACCCTATATGCAGGTTAATGAATAAGTTTGATTGTTGGTATTTGTGCTGAAAAAGTATTTTTATGTATGTTTGGACAAAATAGGTATGACTCCAGAAAATCAAGCTAACCCAATACCATTCTATTGTTTTCAAGTTGAACATATAGAAAATTATCCTCACACCATGCCTGTTGCTTTCGCGTGGTGAGACGCTGCAGAATCGCATTGGAAGCAGTATGGTGCATTCTTGTAATGTTTATTGACGATGGAAAGCAAACGGTTCTTCAAAACATTATCAGTGTATTATTTAGAGTTGATTTTAACCGGCAAGCAATGATGCTAAGCACGTGCTTGGGATATTACGGGATCCGTTGACGGTATCAGTACAGTAGTTTAGTACTCGAATGAGCGATGAAGTTCATTATCTTCTGGAAAACGACAGCGTTCCAATGAAGAGGCAAATGCTACGTTGCGTCATGACCCAGTTTGATCCGTTGAGCGTATTGGCAACGTTTCTAATTTACGGGAAGATCTTGATACAAGACCTGTGGCGTGATGGAGTTGAATGGGATGCAGAAGTCAGTATGCAGATTGGAGAAGGTGGACCAAAATGTAAATCGGTGAAAGTGTTGAAGTTAATTATCTTGTGTGTTACAATCTACCTGAAATCTATAAATAGAACGGCTTGCTTCGGAGAAGAACTTAACCTATACTGTTGACCGCGAAATTGGAAAAGTTTAAAAGGTCTACTGATTTATTTGAAGCACTCTTACACACTTACTTACTTACTTTAGCAGCCGATAGCTCTTGCCGTATCAAGAATTCCTCTCCATTGTACTCGGTCCTGGGCTACCCGTCGCCAATTCGTTGCGCGTCTCGACACACGCAAGTCGGCTTCAACCTGGCCGAACCAACGTTGGGCGCCTCTATTCCTGGTGCCGGTGGGGTTCTTGAAGAGAACGGATTTCACTGCACAGTCGTCCGGCATCCTTGCGGCGAGACCGGCCCACCGTAGTCTCCCAACTTTCGCCAGGTGTACGAGCAGTGATTGTAGCTCGTGATTCATACGCCTCTGCCACTCTCCGCTTTCCGCTTGTACTCCGCCAAAAATAGTCCGCAACACCTTTCGTTCAAATACGGCTAGTACACGTATGTCCTCCGTAAGCAAAGTTACAGTCTCAAGTCCGTAGAGTCTTACACACATTCTTAGGAATAAAACTGTTCAATTATCCAGTGCGGTGTCTTTCAATTTTGGAGGTTCAACATTCTTCAAATAAATCATCGTGCAGATATCGACCCTCGCTAGAAATTCTGATAAACAGCGTAATTGCGCTGCCTACAACAATTCGGTCACCGACAATAATTATGTTCAGTGCGACGTGTGTATTTCTTGGTGGTACTTCTCGTGTGCTAATGTGTCTGAGTCTGTCAGTAACCGAACTGTACATGGAAATAGCACCACAGAATCCACCCGAACCGAGATGTAGTTCTTCGAGCAGTTCGGATTCGAGTATGCTGCGCAATCTCGGTCAACTGAAAAAACGCCAGGATCTCGAACGACAACGGATGGAACATGAGCTGCAAGTTAAATTCCTGTATGAGCAGTTGATGTTGTTGGACTCGACTAGGAACCGAGTAAGCAATCGCTAAAATGGAAGGCTAGTAGCCGATTGGGTCGACAATAATCCGAAACAAGAAGACGGCGCGGTGGATGGTCAATCGAGCCGGCCAGCAGCCGGTTAGCCCGCGGAAGTAAATAACGTCAGTCCAGTGGAAGCGGTACGCAACCAGGGAAAGCAACTTCAAAGCTGCCAGTTGCAGTCGATTCCTGCTAGTTAACGCATAAAATATCCAACACGTCCGTTGCAGCAGTGCCAAACCAACGCGGACGGGATCAGTCCGTTCAGCGTCGGTACACTCTCCCGAACCCACCTGATGATATTCAGTGTACAGGTAGCCAGTAGCACTCGAATCTGGGTGCTTACAAGAAAACGTATGCAAATGATGCTAGCGGTGCAGGTAGTGCCTTTCAATTTGGTGGTTCAATACCAGGTTTAATGAACAACAATGGAAACTTCAAATTTTTGGAAAAACCTCCCCAACCATCGCCCTGGAGATATTCTGGAACCTTTGAATAGTGGTGATTCTGTAGCGGGAACATTTTTTCGAGAGTGAACAGAATTTCACAATCATCTTGAGCAGCTGCTGATATCTTTCCGCTTTTGTTATCTTCTGCTTTTCAGTCAAACTGTGCACCCGTTGTTTTTTTGTATGGAATCAATCGAAGATCATCTTTCAAAATATTTTTCATGATTGACTGCGAATTTCCGCCGAATTTACTCTCTTACTAGTTTGTTGACTTCCGGTGTCATTACAGTGCATTTACGGCCAGGTTGGAGGAGTATTTTCCAAGAATCGGTGTAGGGTAGCCCGCGCTACCCCACGGATTTCTTCAAAGATAAATAGAAACAAAACCCTTGGTTTAAACTTAAGCTAGTCGACCAGACGGGTCGACCGGCAACTTACGACTCATTTATTAAACCATTTTTCCCCTATCGTGCAGCCCTAACTTCTACTTAACATACAGGAAATGTACGTGCAGTGGTCCGCTATTGACAAACAAAAACACTTGCGCTGCCTATATTGCGAAAAGAATAATAATAGACGCGACCGTGGGCGCTTTTGGTAACTTTAAGCAAAACTGACAAACTAGGTCAATGTTATAAGTGAACGACTACCGCGGTTAATATCTTCCGGGACTTAAGTCCGGGTAGGGGTGTTACATCTCCCCCCCCTTACAGAGCTGCGAGACATCTCAGAAGGAGATTGCGAGCAGCAGCAGGCGCAGGCAAAATAGGGAGCCACCGCGACGTCATATGTCTTTGCTATTGATAATTTTTGGCAATATCTACATTCGCTTAGTTATCTTTTTCTTCTTTATTTCTTTAACATTCTGTTCTTTTGTATCTTGCGGCATGTATATTCTTTACGTGAATCCGACATAATGAATTCGTAATGATTACATATTAATTAACTGGCTGTTTGTTACCTTCTTCTATGTACTTTTCATTATCTATTCGCATTATCGAATCTTTTTCATTAGCCTTTTGTTACCTTCTTCTATATACTTTTCATTATATACGTATTATCGAACCCTTTTCACTAGGTTTCTGTTGATTATAACCTTTTTCATTAAGTTTTCATTGATTATTTCATTCTTCGAGCATCTGTAATAAATATTTTTCTGTATTAAAATGTTACATATAATGTATTCGTTCTCACGAGCAAAAGTGCTGCCCTTATGGCCATGTAAGCACAAAAATGAGTAATTCCAATTAGTTTTCTTTTCTTATAATTTTTCGTTATACACAAATTTGTCACACAATTTCGTTTTTTTTTTTCGCACCAAACTCATCGTTCTCATCGTCCGGTCCAGGTCACCTCGTCTGTAGCTTCCATAAGTTTTCTCGAACATCTCAACATCTCTCAGACGATTTTGGGGGAATGGTGGGAGTTTTGAGCGTGTCGGACCAGCGCATATTCTTCCATGTCATCTAGGCGTCTCTAGTATCATCGTCTCGTTGTAACTCGGTTGTCGTCCATTCGTTTTCCCGCGGCTTATTGGCTGCGCGTCTATGCTTCCTCGTTCATGATTGTTATTCAGTACAGTACTTCATCACGGCCCCTGGGCCTACCGCACGATTGGCTAGCGGTCTTTGATCCGTCCAGTGGATGATTGGACCATGTTGTAGTTCTAAAACGAATCCGACTGGTCATATGTAGCGCGACCAGTGGGATCGCAATCCTCACTATCTCAAATTGGGATCCCACCGCTGTCACCACGATGAAGGGTAGCCCGCGCTACCCCACGGATTTCTTCAAAGATATATAGAAACAAAACCCTTGGTTTAAACTTAAGCTAGTCGACCAGACGGGTCGACCGGCAACTTACGACTCATTTATTAAACCATTTTTCCCCTATCGTGCAGCCCTAACTTCTACTTAACATACAGGAAATGTACGTGCAGTGGTCCGCTATTGACAAACAAAAACACTTGCGCTGCCTATATTGCGAAAAGAATAATAATAGACGCGACCGTGGGCGCTTTTGGTAACTTTAAGCAAAACTGACAAACTAGGTCAATGTTATAAGTGAACGACTACCGCGGTTAATATCTTCCGGGACTTAAGTCCGGGTAGGGGTGTTACATCGGTTTTCTTGTATCGCTTGATGGGACGAAAGATGAATATGAAAGATCAATATTTGTTTACCTAAAGTGAATTTGATGGAGCTAAACTTTGAAAGCGTGAGGTAGAGTACAATGCGGTTATTACCGCAACACAGGACAACTATTTGCAGAAAATTCAGTCATCAATTAAACAGGACCCTTCGTGTTACTGGAACATTGTTAAGAAACGCAAAACTGGCAACAATCAAAAAGTCACTTTATTTCTCAATATTTACGAAGGTACGGTACGATAGCCCTTCAATTGTTCCATTGGCACGTACGCTTGTGTGCATTGTTTATCTGCCTGTAATGATTACGAAGTGATAGACCACCATATTTCGAGAGCCTTCTTAGTGCTGCTTTTTTCGATGTCTTCAAGCGTCGCAACTCTGCAGTCTGCCAAGGTGCATGTTTCACACATGGAGGTGTGCGTTTAGGAACATGTCGATCAATAGCGTAATTGAGGATATTCGAGAAAGTATGAACATCAACATTGACATCGTTATTGTCAAGAATCTCGTTCCAATTGATATCTAGTAGTATATCTAGAATACTAAAGTCAGTACAGTAAAGGCAGTTCGTCTAAAATTGTAGCTAACGGCATTCGCTATGCTACAGAAATTCTCCGATATATCCACTTTAAGCGTCAGGTGTAGGGCGGAATGGTGATTGACAGTCTTCACGAGAGGGTGAGAGGCTACAGTAAGCCGACGTGCGTAGTTTGCTGACGAAACATAGATCGAGCATTCGACCATTCTCATTAGTCACAGAGCTGATTTGTCGCAGAAGGTTGTAGTTGTCCAGCAGTATACGCATACCATCATGGAAGGTAGATTGTAATGGATCTGCATACAAGAATCCATTAGTAGAGATCTGTCACTTCAAACTAGAAAAATTGGAGTCGTCGAGGACCACCAGTTCGTCGATAGGTAATGCTTGCATACAGATATCGCGCAGCGATTCAGTATGAGCTTTAATAAGCGCGAGGTCACGCGTTTGGTCAGGTGGCAGATAGAGCACACACAGGTAAAGCGAATAATCCTCTAGCATGAGTTGCACCCAGACTTGCTCGATGGTTGTCCAAGCACCATTCTCTACGATTCGCGCCTTGATACTTCGGTGAACATCAACGAGCACCCCACCGCCATGAGATCTGGAACTGTTCTGTACACTCCTATCAGTTCGAAAAACTTCATAATAGTCTCCAAATATTTGGCACGACAAGGTACGCTCACAAAGCCAAGTCTCCGTTAGAACGATGACGTCGAACGATTCGTCTGAACAGGCAAGAAAGTACTCGGCAATGGACGTATTCATGCCGCCAGCATTCTGATAGTACAGTTGGAGAGTAGCAGAACGGAATTTGCTGCAAGATGGAATCCTAAGAAGGGATGCTGGAAGCCCACTTCCCTGTCCCCGACTTCAGGGCCGGAACGACTGGGATGACTCGAACAAGTTTGAAGAATATCGTCATAGACGAGATGCGTAGGAATATGCTGATGATTTTCCTCGGCTGAAGCGGGGGAGGAAGGGATGGATGGCAGTGAAGTTGTGTTTACTGTGTAATTAGCCTCATGACACGGATGAGAGGCTGCTTGACCAGGTCCTGATGGGCCGGAATTCGGATCCCCTAGTAGGCTGGACGAAGGGCTAAAAGCGCAGAAAGGATCAACGCTTTCATAATTTGGATAGTGAATATACTTGCCATTCATGGCGGCTTGGAAAACCCTTTCACCACTCTCACACACAGGGTCGGGACGACTGTTGATCGCTGGCTGCACCTGCGCGACTGTGGTGGGGGGAGGGGGGGGGGGTTTCCAGGGTTTCCATAGTGCCAACTGCGGTGCGTCCCAGTAAGCATGCGATCATACTTTCTGGATTTAAAAATCGATGATTCGGCTGGAGTACAATGGAACTGTGCCTTCAGCTGCTGTAATTTCGATAACATTTTACCGAATTCGGTGCTTTTTCAAAAGTGTGTATGTCCTCGTAAACAAATTTACAGTCTTGCGGAGCGAACCCAAACTTATGAACTCATCAACCACTTCCAGTTCATCGCCGGCAATAGTTTAGAACGTTTTCGCATTGATTTGTAACCCAATCCTCCTAGTTTCCATGTTTAGTCTGGCGTAGATTGCCTCCGCCATCCCAATATTTCTAGTAACAATGTTGAGGATGTCTACAAAGGCTAGTTGGCTACTTTTGCCGAGGATCGTTTCTCTAGTGTCGATATCCGCTCGCTGGATCACACCTTCAATTGCGTTGTTGAATAACATACAGGCCAGTCCAGTTCATCTCTGCGCGATTCGTAGGGACTCGAGAGTGCCCCCGAAACACGCATGTATCATGTTATTCGCTTCAGGGTAACTTTTAACAGCCGTGTCAGTTTATCCGGAATACCGTTCTTGTAGATGATCTGCAACAATTGTTCGTGCTCGATTGTATTTGTGCAGAGCAGCATGCGCTCTGAAGTCCACGAAAATGTGAAACTTGGGTACTTTGTACTCCCGTCATTTCTAGACGACATTCTGGAGGATTTGTCGAAGAGTACAATTTTGATGCGTAGTGGCACGAGCCCCGATAAAGTCCACCCGATATTTCATTTGAAGTGTGGAGAATATGATTTCGCTACAATTGCATCGCTTATCGCTTCTTCGGGAATTGTATAACATTTCAGAATACATAGGTATGTATATAAAATATACACATTCTTTTCCAATGCAGAATCTGTTGCTGTATCCTCCAAGTGTACGCAAATGACCAAATGGTACAGTATTAAGTAGGGTTTATTTCTAATTCCCGTCGTAGTAAGAAAAGTCACTCTAGTTTTCATCACCTTCCGATTCGTGCCCTTTGAATTCACTAAAAAGCGATTAATAAAGCATTTGATTGAAATTACGCAACTGACTTTATAGCTTAAATTCGTCGTACCGTTTTAAAATCCGTCCATCAAAATTTTT
This sequence comes from Sabethes cyaneus, assembly GCF_943734655.1. Classification (NCBI taxonomy): domain Eukaryota; kingdom Metazoa; phylum Arthropoda; class Insecta; order Diptera; family Culicidae; genus Sabethes; species Sabethes cyaneus. The sequence goes on from NC_071354.1 coordinate 139,420,401, forward strand.
CATCGTCCGCACTAAAAATCACAATAATGTCACAATAATCACAATTACAATAATTCTGCAAAATTTCTGCAGGTCATGAACGTTTTCCCGGCTGCAAAATAACAACAATGCGTGGCGTGAGTTTTTTTCATTTTATGAATGACGAAAATTGAAACGATTAGTCGACATTTTCTCCTTTGTCGCACGAAAAAACATTGGAAATTTGGCTGCTAAGAATTCTTTAATGAGTATTTAAATAGACCTTAGCTCACTTTGATTGATCGCTTATGAGAGGCAACCCCAACAAACTAATATATTAGGGAATAACTAATTTTGCATTGTGTGTCATAAAAATCGCTGATATTTTTAATAATTTTTGTTGGATAGGACGGGAATAGGCAATTACGACGAAGCAGCAACATACACTAGTAAATTAATGTTCACTGACCTGTAATGAATCAGTGACCTTAATTAATAAAAAATATGAGATTTTGCGATTAGTATGACTAGTTTAGTAGTGATTATTATATTTTTCCTGGCCATTTTCCATTTCCTTCCATAGGAAATTTCTACAACCAAATTCCATAAATCATAACGTTAAATCCAAAAACATTTGATACACTCTTTGGCAGAGCAACTGGTTCCGCATATTCTTCGGTGACATCCGTTTTAGGTACCTGTCTACCGTTAGACAGCCGGAGAAAAATACCTTTTCAAGGGGGTTCTTTGTTCCGGCAAAATATCCCTCTTATCCGTTCACTGATCCGTTTCACACACTTGGGGTACAGTGTTTCATTCTTAATAGCAATGAAACTAGATGGTGCCGTTCAGTCTCGGCATGATCTCGGCCGATAGGGATGCATTGTGCTAAGTGTATATCCGACAGCGGGCGACAAGCGGTCCTTCTCGTCTACCCAGATGGATTTATCATCGTCGCCCATCGTCGTCGTCGTTGTTGTCGTTTCATATTGAATAGTTCGAGCCGACCGGGTTCGGCAAAAGGTGCTTGCCGCTATCAACAGTCGGTCGTTTGTTAAAAATTACTATATTAAAGTCACTTATATGGGATTTTATTATGCCATCATCTGCTGTGCTCCTTTCTTTTAGTGATTTTCTGGGTCGCTACCCGGTTCGGTATCAGACCGAGTTGTCCAACTGACGACGGTCGAGGCTACCGTTTACAATTCGTCGGATTGTCGGGGGCTCAGTCGAAACGTCAAGGAGTATTCAATACACGATATTGCTGCTGAATGGAAGTCTATATCACCACTTGAGTTTTCGATTTTGAACGATATGTCAGGGTGGAAATACTCTACGTATTCAATAGTAAATACGTAGGGGAAGGGCGGTAAAGACGGACACCTTAAGGTAAAGACTCAATATCTACTCAAATATATCTGTATTGATCGCAATTTTCGTACAAACTGAACCTTTAAGTCTCTATCTAATAAAGTTACAACGTGTGCTGGAAAATTTCTTCCAAAATTTATCCTTTTTTTAATATTATAAACATGATGTATAAATCAGAGTTTCTACGCATGGGCGGGAAAGACGGACACTTGATATGGGAAAGATGGACACTCGCAAAAAGGTGTCAGGCGTCGTCGAATTATCAATATTAAGAAAGATTAACATATTTCATTATGTATTTAGGAAAGAATTGGTTTGGGTAAACCGCCTTCCCGATCCCCCCTTTGAGCGAGAAAATAAAATGGTTCCCTTCAATATTTTAATTAGTGACGAATTAATCGTTTCTAAAAGTTGGTCTATTCCAACTGTTATATGACTTCTGGTTACTTTTACATATATAATATGCAAGTATTTGCAATGTTAAATCATTGTTGGGCAAAATGGGTTCAAAATTTGTGTGTCCGTCTTTCCCTACCGTTGGGTGTCCGTCTTTCCCGACTAGGATACCATTTTTTCAAACTTCAATAACTTTTTACTGAATATTCAAAAATTCACCAGGTTTCCAATGGATATTCAGTGACGGATCAAACTAACGCAATGTCGTTGGTTTAGCATGAATATGTTGTTTTTCAACGATTTACCAGCTATTTTCTTCACACACAAAATTACATCGGTTAGCGCATATACGCATTTTTTCTTTGTTTTGCTTATAAATTTGACAGCTGCGCTGCTAAAAATCGGCAGTTTAATTCAAAAGTGTTAATTCAGTGTATAGAAACATTTCTCATCATTGATTTGCTTCAAAAAATTATTGTTTATGAAATATGACAAGTGTCCGTCTTTCCCGCAGTGTCCGTCTTTACCGCCCTTCCCCTATGGTTTCCCCGTTAGCTACGATGTACCACACTGGTCTAACAAATGGATCCTATTGAATAGTAACACTGGCCCCGCAATTTCCTCGTACTCTAACAGTTGGAAGACTGTAATGTAGCACTTAGGCTTTGCTTTGCTTTTTAGTACATGCTTTTAGTAGAAGCAAAATATGATTGCTATTCTAACAAATCGAAATCATGATACCTACCGCTACCATCATACTACCAGAAAGCACAATTTCAGTAGGCTTAAACATTGTGTCAGCTGAAATTATGTCGACTGTTTGAAAAATCATTGCAGTCGCAAGAAAAGTATATAAAAAACAGGATGAGAAAAGTTTGTCCCATCTTTTTAAAGACCAGCAACCGTTTTTTACTGACTGGCTACCATATTTACTTCTCCGGAAGACGCAATGATTTCAATATGTTACACAAAGACAGTATCTCGCGAAGAGGGCAATAAATACGCAACGAAGAATCAATTTTAAAAGATAAAACCGAATAAAAATAAAGAAATAAAGATCATTTCCTTCTCACCCCATGAACGAGCCGCTCCAACTTTATTCTACGAGTTCGAGTGTCGGATGCGACACTTCTCGTGCCAAAGTTACATTTTGTGCCACCCACCAAAAAAAAAAATGATTCCCTTCGCTGAGGTGGGCAAAGAGGGAGCAATTGTGCCCAGAGTGCGGAGAATCAGAAGTTTATGATTCTTGGAACTGTTTTGATAGGAGCCAAGGGTGACTCAATACGACAAACCAGCAAAGTAATAGCAATATCTCCAACCGCCCACCACTCAAAGACGGCCATCGACGGCAGAAATTTGGAGTTTTTTTGTTCAAGTAAGCTGTCTGTACAAATACGGTGGACGTTTATATTGCCGGGATTTTTTAGTGTATACAACGTGTACGTGGAGCTGGTGGCTACATGAAATGGTCACTGCACAGGGACGAGACAAGTGGTTCGAATGTTGCGGATCGTAAAAGGATGAATTTTAATGGGAATCATTGAGTTCACAAAACACGATCGGGCCTGAGGTGTTAGCAAGTCAGACATCAACCGTAGCTCGTAAATAGCAAGTTATAGTCAACAGATTGAATTTATGTGAATCGTTTGGAATCTGAATCAATTTAGAAGTGAAGTGCGATATTTTATGACTGCTGAGCAAATAAAATATACAGGTATTGATAGTTCTCCCGTATGATAATCTGAAATGAAATTTGACAATAATATCAAAATTGGTCCAATAATCGGTAGTTATTTTTCATCGCATTACAATTTTTATTAAAACCATCATAGATTTATTTTCCTTTTCTTCCATCGCTAAAAAATACATGAAAATTCAGATTGCCCTAACTTCAAAGACAAAAACTGGTATTCTAACGTATCAACGATAGTTTTTCGAATTCAGACTAGGACCACACAAAGTGAGTAATTCTTTACGTAACACGTAACACCAATCATTCCGTTTGTGAATCTCGAATTTCATTACACAATTGGCTTCACGCAAGTATTAGGCACATACTTTGGAAACATGTCGGCCTACGGGAAATCGCTCAACCGTATAGTGCAACGCAACGCGACAACAAAGCGACACAATCAACCCTTTCCGTTATCGTGTCACCACAGGACCATAATGTGCTAAACATGTAATCTGTCAAAGTCTCGTTTGATAATCACGTACATCTTGGTCCGATCCCGTATTGGATTCAAAGGGCTGGGTCGACTTGCTGGTGTGTAATGGTTGAGAACTTCCACTGTGAATGCGGAGACAGTATTGATGTTGTCATGATCATAGGTACAACGTTATACAGTCAACTTCCTTTTAACGCGTATTACGCACGGTGTGAAAAAATCATACATAAAACATGATATAGTACCCAGGAGTACGCAAACTGGGCTTACATTTTTAATAAAAATAAACACATATTTTCGATTTCGATGCAATGTGGGCTGCAACAAAAATACATATTTTCGTACATCTTCTTAACAACGTATAATTTATGCATGATTATAAATTTTGTCTGCAATATCTGAATGTTAAAAATTGTGTACATTGAGGGCTGACTGTTTCTTTAGCTAAGAGGCACGCGTTTCTTCATTGTGCTGCACAGGGCAAAAGTGCATGTCATCCATTTGCACGACATATCGAATTAGAGCTTCTGGTTAAAAGCGAAAGCAAATGCGAGTTAGTTTCCATATTTAAATAATGTTTTGCCACCACGCTAATAACTGCTTTACTTTCCGGTAGTAAACCCAAGTAACCAAAAGTTCCGATAAAAGGAGATTTTTTGGCTTAATCAATCAACGAAATGATCATGAATAGAACTCTATTCAACTTAATTTTTAAGTAATTAAGCGTACTTTCAAGTTAGTATTTGATGATTAAACTTCGAAGGGAATACAAAGTAACTTCTAACAGAACTATAAAGTTCGCAAAAAGTTCACTTAAGTCGCTATTTAGAACACTGTTCAGCCCAAAAAGAAATTCCAATAATTTTAAAAATAAAAAAGATTGGGGGAATATTTTCCCACTTCTTCCTGTTTTGTAGATTCATGACATTTCTCATTAACTAAGGCATTTAAAATTTCGGTTAATAATCGACTGTTTTTTATAAATATTAATTTATTGTAACTTGCTACACACCACCAACCACCACCACAACCCCGGGGATTTGAACTCGAGTATTTCTTTTCGGTGACTTAGACGCATACCACTGCTCCGTTGCTGGAATATGCGATTTGCATCGTTTTTACTCGATGTGCTAATTTCTCATTTATCACAGCCCCGAAACGAACTTACACTTAAGAACAACTCATCGGCAAAATTCATGTTACTAGCGGCGTCAGAGATGGCGCAATGCATCAGGATAGGCTTGCAACGAGGAACGCTCGGGTTCAAATCCAGCAGCGGTCGGTGTTAGTTAGGCTTTTTTATGGTCTATCTAAATCGCATGAACCGACTTTACAAAAGTTAGGAGGAGGCGGAGGTAGCAAATAGAAAAGTTTAAAAATAGAACTAAAAGTGCTGTTTTATAAACTTTTGCCAAAGTTTCTTTAGAAGCTGCTTAGCGCTCTATGCAGCGAACTCAAGGTAACTTTGAAGTTCGGTTAATTACAGGTAAAACTGCTTAGCAAGCTATGGATCCATAGGCATAAAGCTTGTTAACTTTCCATAGACACCATTATCCGAACTCTAAGTTACTTTCAAGTTGTATGTTAAACTTTCAAGCTGCATGCTGAACTTTCAAGTTGCTTCAGATATTAACGGTACTTCAATAAGAATGAAGTTCGGTTTACAAATGTAGTGTCTGGTTGTTCAGCAAAAAAAATTCTGCGGAACTAAATTTAAACCAAATATGAACTTTCAAGTTTATTCCTTAAGTGAAATTTGAACTTTTGGTTGCTTGGGAAGTCTAACTAAAAGTAAAGCTGGGCGCCCCTTGGGCGCATCTTTCAAAAAGGTCGTCTAATATTCAGGTGTTACTTCAACAACAATTTAAGTAATAATTTTTTAAATAAATTTTGTTTTCAATTTTTTAGTATTAAAACATTAAAGATAAATCAATTTTATGTAATTTTTCTGTAGTATGGTGTCGACTTGTATTTGTTTGAAGCTTTTTTTGGGAAATGGCGTATGTAGTCAAACCAAAATCGTAACAAATTTTTAGTTACTCTCCGACGTTTCGCTTTTATTTTTAAAGCTTTTTCAAGGAATCGCTATTGTAGCTTTGGTCTAGTATTTTGGTGGTCGTGAGGTCAAATCTATGTTTTTCGTCTATGCAATGGGCGATTAAAGTAGTTTTTTCCTTGAGGGCTTGTATTTCCCAATCTGTGTATGTGTGTCCCGTTTCTATTAGTTTGTTTAGCTTGTTTATGGTTGTTTGATGTCCTGATAGTCTTGTTTTTAAATGCGTGGCTGTCATTCCTATGTATGAGGCTGAGCAATCTTGGCAACATCTTGACCTCACGACCACCAAAATACTAGACCAAAGCTACAAAAGATCATCACTAGCCATACTAGAGATGTGCCACATATACAACAGTCCAAACGCAATTAACAAACGAACAGACGTAGAAGGATTAAATAGTATATATGCCGGAATACTATTTTCTGTACAAAATAAAACTAATAACACCCCCACAACCCTAGTGCCTAACCAAACATATCCACACACATAAACAGTAATTGTAGAACCAGGTGACTCTTAGACCGATAGTGCAGAAACAGAACAAAACTCAAAAATAATAGCGACGAAAGATACTAAAAATCCACAACAAATGACAAACTACAGGTTAGCAATAGACGACTAAAACAACAAAATCTACAATCAAATTCATCATATACAGGAACCTAAGATGGAAACATAAGACAGCAGCGACAATTTTAGACATTTTCAGACAAAATCATTTAGACAACGGACAGACTAGTTAGTGAGTAACAAACAAATACTAAAAATTGTCATATAGTTAAAATACCAATGTTTATAGCGATTTCTTGAAAAAGCTTTAAAAATAAAAGCGAAACGTCGGAGAGTAACTAAAAATTTGTTACGATTTTGGTTTGACTACATACACCATTTCCCAAAAAAAGTAATTTTTCTGAATATTTCAGTTTTCCATCTTCCTCATATTTTTAGCAGCAGATCTTTGTTTTTGGCTGACCCATCAAATCGTATCAAATCGTATTTTCTCTTGAAACGTTTTTATCTCAACAGGTTTTGCTTTTTCTGTATGAGGTAATAAGATATAACTGATTTTAAAAACTGATAAGATATAACTGATTTTAAAAAGTTTGCATACCATTTTGATGGAAATTGTTCAAGCTATCTGCCCAAATGTTAATTTCAGAGTAATTTTTAATAGAAAGTTATGAAAATTATATCTATGTTGACAGTTTTTCCGTGTTGTCATTATAGCAAAAGAAGTGTAAAAGTCTAAACTATAATGGCATTATGGTTATGTTTCAATTGAAACTAGATGGATGAATGTGAAAATGTGTTTGAAAATGGTAAAACTAGGTATTTCTACACAAAACGGATATTAAAAGCCATGGTAACTATAAATGAGTATAGTTATGGTCAAAGTGACCCCAGAAATCGTTTTCAAAGACTATGTAAATTGTTTTTGTGGTGGAAAAACACCTATAGATCAAAAAGTTTTTTTGATGTTTCTGGCCCATAGTGACATGGTTGGTGCAGGCCTTACAAGCCATTTGTAAAACATACCAGTACAGGAAGCAAGTAATGTAAACAGAGACCGAAACAATCGGTATAGACCAAGGCAACGGACTAACGATTGTAAGCTTGGAACATGGAACTACAAGTCTGTCATTTTTATGGAAAGTATCCGCATCCTTTCCGACTTATTGAGGGCCCGCAAGTTCGACATTGTAACACTGCTGAAGGTATGCTGGAAGGAGTCTGCGGTACATTCGTATAGAAATGGATACGCCATTTACCAGAGCTGTGGCAGTACACACGAGCTGGCTACAGCTTTTATCGTGATGGGTGACATACAAATTGAGAATTAGAGGTAGTTTCTTCTTCAACATTAGTATTATCAAGGTGCATAGCGAACGCCTAGGAAGTGACGAGGACAACAAGGACGCTTTTTACGTGCAACTTGAACGTGAATACGACTACTTGAGGCTGCGCTGCCGGGCGAGGAAGAGCTAAACGAAGCCCCTCTCGAGGACTGCTGGGATAGTATTAAAGCAACCCTTAACGACGCAGCGGAAGGTTCCATTGGGTTCGCTGAGAGTAGTCGACGTAACGACTGATTCGACGAGCTACGCCAGAGGATGCTAGATGAGAAAAATGCAGTGCAGGTGTCAATGCTGTAGCAGGAACCCGTGAAAACGTGAAACAATATAGACAGAAATGAAGACAGCAAACCCACGTTTCCGGGATAAGAAGCGCCGCCTGGAAGGAATGGAGTGCGAGGACATGCAACAGTGGTATCATTTTCAGGAAATGATAAAATTCTACATGAAACTGAACGTGTCCCGCAAAGGATTTGTGCCGCAAGCCTAAACGTGTTGAGAAAAAGACGGAGTGATCGAAAGGTGGAAGTAGCACTACAATGAGCATCTGGATGGCGCGGAGATGGAAGACAATCAGGTAGAATGACTACATCAGTACGGCGGATATTGGTGATGTGGCGACCCCCGCAATAGGTGATGTGATAGAAGCCATCATGTAGCTCAAGGACAATAAGGCAAATGGCAAAGATGATTGCAGCGGAGCTTATGAAGATGGGCCCGGATAGGTTGCCTACCTGTCTGCACCGGCTGATAGTCAGGATCTGGGAAACAGAACAGCTACCGGAGGAGTAGAAGGAGTAATATGCCCGATATACAAGAAGGGCGACCAGTTGGAATGTGAGAACTATCGAGCGATCACCATTGTCAACGCCGCATACAAAGTGCTTTCTCAGATCATATTTCACCATCTATCGCTGCTAGCACGTAGATTTGTGGGAAGTTATCAAGCCGGTTTTGTGGACGAGCGATCGACAACGGACCAAATCTTTGTGCAGCTACAGATCCTCCAAACGTGACGCGAATTCCAAATCCTTACGCATCACCTTTTCATAGATTTCAAGACCGCCTACGATACTATCGACCGTGAAGAGCCACGTTAGGTCACGATGAATGGTGTTCGGTGCTGTGTGAGGATTTCGAGTGCGTTATCAAACCCTTTTGAAACGGAACTTCGACAATAAATCTCACCAATTTATATGTTTCGTTGACGACGTGAACATTGTCGAAAGGATGTTTCAGGTGGTTACTGGGCAGTATACTAAACTGAAACGTGAAGCAGAAAAGGTTGGATTGGTGATGATTATGTCTAAAACCAAGTACCTATTAGCAGGAGGAACCAAGCACGATCGAGCTTGCATAGGCAATAGTGTGGTAATCAACGGGGACAAGTTCGAGGTGGTGGGCGAATTTGTATACCTCGGGTCGTTGATGACATCGGATAACAACTGCAGTAGAGAAATACGCAGAGGTATTCTTGCCGGAAGTCGTGCTTACTGCGCACTGAACAATACTCTAAGGTCTGATAAGCTTCACCTCCGTACCAAATGTACCATATACACAACGCTAATAGGATCGGTAGTCCTCTGCGGGAACGAAACATGAACATTGCTCGTTGGGGACTAGAAAGCACCGGTCATTTTTGAACGTTGTTTGCTTAGGACCATCTTTGACGGTGTATATAAGAACGATGTTTAGAGGAAAAGGATGAGCCACGAGCTGGCACAGCTCTTTGGCGAACCTAGTATCCAGAAGGTTGCTAAAGCTGGAAGTGTGCAAGGAGGGGGGGGGGGGGGGGGGGCATGTTGTGAGAATGCCGGACAACAACTCCGCAAAAATGGTTTTACCTTGAATCCGGCTGGTACCAGACGCAGAGGTACGCAACGTGCTCGATGGTAAGACCAAGTGGACCTGGAAAGTGTGGGACAATCGGGGAATTGGAGACGCACAACCATGGACTGAGTTAGTTGGCGGAGCATTATAATGCAGGTCAAATCCTGAGGGACAGCGAGCCAGGATAAGTAAGTATGCAGAAACACAATTGATCTGTGCCATTTTGGTTGGATTTGGTATCCTGCCATTATGGAACAAGAGCCTTGGAACGAAATACCGTCAACAACGAGTACCGATGGTGACTAAAGAAAAGGACACTTGTAACATGCCAGATCTGCACCCAATGAAGAAATGTTAGAACGTCTTCAAGCGGCAACTGAAGAAGCCCCAAAAAACCTGTTGGAAACGAGAAACAGATGAAGGCAAACTGATGTTCTGCAGCAAACAAAGAGGGTGAACTTTCGTTTATTCGGAATTCGGTCAACCGGAAGGAAAATGATTTGCGGAATATTAAATAGTATCACAATAAGCCTCCGTTTTCGGCATCTACTCCCTAAAAGGTATGTTTAGAATCTGTAAATGTAATTTTTTAATTTTATCACCTTTAAAAACCTGCCCGACCATGCTGTCTCCTTTAATGTATAACGTAAATTTCGCACGACCCCTTGCTGTTGAAGACTTGCGGTGAATTAATGGAGGAAAATAAGCTTCCAGCCGAACCCGGTTTGCGATAGCTTCGGCTGACTTCCGACGCGGGTGTGCGTGTGACTATGCATCGATGAACAGGTCGTGCTACCCGGCAATCGTTCAGTCGCTCGCACTTCAGTCCGAAGGCTCCCCTCCTATTTGTTCATAACGTAGCAGAAGGCATCGCCAATCGACACCTCACAGTAACGCCGGACGAAAGCGGAAGAAGTTTGGTAATAAACGCCATTTCAATCGATTCCTAATGACACCTGTCAGTGTGAAGTAGTTCCATTCACGTTGTATCCCCGGATTTCGCCCGGGTCTGTTGTGTATGGTGGTGTAGAGGAAATTTGATTGAAGAACGTTCCTGTAGATTCAATGCAAAGAGTCCTTCAAAATTATTAGCGAAAGTCTAATATGCCCTGGAGATGTCCTGGAGAAAATTTTACGTTGTTGTAATTATAATGTTAATTGTAACTGCACAATCTAAACTTACTAATGATTTAATCTACCAATTTAAGTATTGATAACCATAGATAAATGGTATCTTTAAAACGTAGGACTTTTTTGAGGTTAGTTTCATTCACTCAGTTTAAATTTTCACAAAATTGCTTTAAACTAATTATCATCAAAGGAATTTAACCAAAACGATACTTTTATTTTTCAATTTGTTTCAAACGCTTCCTTTTATAAGCACAAGTTTAAAACCACTTCTAACAAAGTCTTCCAAATGACCCCACAAGTACTTAGCGAGTGAAACAGTCCCAAACCTCATCCCCGAGCAAACTGCGAGGCGGAAATGTATCCTTCCAGTAAGCGCCAGCAGACGACATGACGGGACATTGAGCACAAAATTGACACGCTACGGTGGAGAAAAGTAATGGCAAACGGTCGGTGGGTGTGGTAACGAAGCAGAGAAGGAGGAATCAACAGGACTAACCAGTCATCCGATGCGAAGCAGCAGTGACCATTTGGTTCCCGCAAGTCTCTTGTGTGGAATGAGGACGAAAACGTACGAGATGGGGGAGGTCTTGAGTGTCCCGTGTCTCGCAAGTAATACAAACGATGCTAGATATTCTTCTTGAGACGAAGACGAAGAGGAAACACAGCTTGGTGTGACATTTATAATTTATAAAGTGCTACTGCTGCTGTTGCTCCTGCTGCCCGATACGATTGCACCGTCGGATGAGGCAGCGGAACTTTTCATCGACCGGTGCTGGTTGACGAAGGTAGGACTAGAAGAAAGTAGCAGAATGGGGAAAGAGAAATGTCACGTGGCATGCACAACAGGGCTAAGTGAAAGGTTACGGATATTAGTGCACCTTCCCGACCGCCACGGCCGAGACGAGCGGCTGCCACTTGTCAGGTCAGTTCGAAATCTGCTGCACGAGATGTGAACGTATAGAATAAAGTCAGAACAGGAGAACAATTTCATAAACATGGCAAGTAACATTGCATTCGATTGTAGGTAGGTACAGCAGTACAATAAAAAATTCATCAGCGATCACTGGGTCGGGGGACAGATCTTTTCTTGTATCGAATTACATAGTGATATTAAATGTAAATCAGGAATTTATCTCACCCAATGATATGTTTCATAAACAAAACAGTTTTTCTGGTAAAGTTCTGCCGCATATGTTTTTTATTCAAATTATCGTACAGGCTGGGTAAAACCCGAGGTGTCCTATTCTCCAAACAACCAAACAACGGACTTGAGTGACCGAAGTCTATTCCGTGGATCGTTCGTCCCAAGTAGTCAGCAAGGTGGTCTGCAAACTTGGCGTAATTCCGCTGGTCTTACGCTCTGAAGAACAAATACTTCAACCGATTGTTGTTTTATTACAAAGTTATTGATGATATTGGATACCGAGACGGAAGAGTTTTAGTTTTCTCTTCTGGTAGCTTTTCTTCCGGTATAAGTTTTTCTTCCGCTCAGACAACCGCAACTCAATCAATTGATCGGAATTCTCAAACTTTTACCTACCCAACATCGGAAACTGATACATTGAAATTCTTCTAGTGGCTAGCTGCACAAATAAGTGATGTTTAGTTTCGCCTCGCTACGATGGAAAAGGCTTGCGGAAATATTTTCTGTAAAGTTTTCCACTAGTGTCAGAAAATCACCATCGTTAGGATGTTCTGGATATTTTATTGCAAAAAAGAATTAAGCCCTTCAACACCAACGCCACTAAGCACAAGCTTAGTGAACATAATTGGATTTAAGGGTAAGCGGGGCAAGACCGCCCGCCTAAGCAAAACCACCTGTATAAAAAAAAGTTGTAGCTCAAGTTCTAAGTTATCTGCTTTAAATGAACAATTGATCTATTACCTACATATAAAAAATAAAAACATAAATATCTGTAATGATTTTCTATTTTTTATTGCGATTTGGAAACACGTCCAAAAAATAGAGTATTTTTTCCATGCGGGGTGAAACACGCCCACTAACGGGGTAAAACCGCCATAGCATATAACTTTAACAATATTCAACCGATTTGAATGAAACTGGTGGCATTGGATTCATGAATTTATCTAATTTAAACAAATTGAATCAGTTTGCTATCAAACAATACATAGTTCCCCGAGATTCGCAAGTTTGAAAGAGTGTCCGGCAACCACTCGTATTGGAAGAATATCAGTAATATAGGTACCGACAGTCTTGAAATTGATACCGTATAGTTTCCTTAGACAACAAGATGGATCGGGTTAGGCATCCTGGAGTCAATCTTTAAGGACTAGAGAGGATCTAAGATAAAATATAACAATATGGGTATTAAAGTTCCTGCAATTGATCCGGTAGGTCATTTTTTGACATTTCAAATTGTTCTGATTGATAAAGCAGATACATATTACTTTTCCATTGCTAAGATAATTTGCTATATTTTCATAAAAAATATGTTTATTCTATGTTATTTGTCCCAAGAGGGAGGAATTATTAAAAAAAGCTATATCCGAGAAAACAAGAAAATGTCCATAGCGCCCGCAGGGAAAATTGGCGATTTAGATTTTTCCAAACAGTTCACCAGCTATAAACCAAGCACATTTATATTGTTTTATGTAAATCTGAGATCCTTTGGTCCAAACTATGCAATTATTTTAAAAATCTCCTTATCGCACTAGCATTATACACGACGGTCTTGCGCCGTTCGTTGTGGGCAGTTTTACCCCCAAATGACCGATTTACACATTTCACTATTTATTTCAACAAAACTGCATGAACAGTTACCTAATTTAGGTACTGTCGGATGAAGACAGGATCAGAGAAGCGATGTGGGTTGGATTTACTGAAAGTTTTAACGTTTTGAATAAAATAAACCCTAAGTTCTGCGGGAACAAAGTTATAAAAAACGAAACGATTATAACGAAAAATCTATTTTTATTTATTTCTCCGATAGTTTATACGATATTGCTGTACAAGGTATTGTAAAATATTGCGTACGCATTCAGTAATATGACTGTCATCAACATTTAACACCAATTTGAGCAAGGCCCTGTAAAACCATGGTGGGCGGTTTTACCCCGGCGGGCGTTGTTACCCCGTTTACCCTTACAATCAAAATAAAATTAGAACTGAACAGGATAAATCAATGGAAAAAAATGTTTTCCATTATTGGCATGTTGTCGGGTTATTTGAGCCTGTCTAAATTTTTCATAAGCCACTTTTTGAAAACCAATTTGGTAACTGACTACTATCTTAAGTTCACCGAGAATATTAGTCAAATAAATATTGTTTTCAAAGTTTTTAGATTTCGGTCATTTTGGAAACATTTCCGTATTGCAGTCTTTGTTTACGTGCATCTTACCGAAAACAGTAGTTGTGCATTTTATTTTCATCCAACTCGTTTAAAAAAAGACATTGAACAATTGCGCCCTCCATTCACCATTATTTTTTGCCGTTTACACTAATAGTCACTGTTCTCAAATGATTATGAGCTCATTTATAAATCAAATACAAGTTGGAAATATGCTACAAATTGAATTGTATGGTGCACCTACCAACTGGAAATAATAGTTTGTATTTCCGCGAATACACCTCAATTGGTTAAAAAACGTTCAATTAAAACTGTTATTGCTGTATCATGCGGCATTACACGTACTGAATATTTAATGTTACTTTATCTTGCGTTATGAAACTCAGCATGCATTCATGGTTCATATTACCCGCACGGACAGCAGTACGGTCACGACGTGATCTTGGGACACTTCCGCACTTGGAGCTCTTCTCTTACCAAGCAGACCAGCAGTCGAGTTCCGTCGATGAATGGCGTTCTTTTCCATTCATATGTGGAACGAAAGATTTGCTTTGGCATACACAATCAAGCAACCGGTCAACCGTCCGTTTCTAGTTGGTAGGTATATTGTGACTTAGGCCGTCATTGGTCTTTCCTTGAACCCTGGGTGATGGACGTGTGTGGAAAACGATAAGTCGTTCAGTGACGGTTTGCAGCTTTACTACGTAGTTGGAAAGTTATTTTTTCTGCGGCATGGGTCACCTATCGAAGACTGACGCCGAACATATGGGCGATTTTGGGTGGTCCTTGAAGTCTATTCCCGAGCAGGAGCGAAGAGCAAAATAATATCAAAATAATATCAAACTGTGTTATGGAAACCGAATAATTCATATCAAAATTTGATCTTTGATAAAGTATAATGCTATATTTTGCTATTGAATAAATATGGAGATACATTGATAACACCTTTTGTTATTGAGCAGATATTTATAACATTGGTTGTAAGATGAGTTTAATAACTGATTTTGTTATCATATCTTATTATGACCTTAAAATGACATTCTATATATTTCATAAAATTTTTTTGTTGATTAAAGAGATTTTAAATTATAAATATTTTGAAAAATGATTTTTAAGATGTCATATGCTACTGCATTTGTTATTCAATACCTTAATAATACTAAAACATGTTATTCCAGACTCTGAATACAGTCATGTTATTGCTTATTTGAGTATCAAAAATAACACAAGTAGCTATTCTTTTGGCCCTAAAGGAACAAAATTTTGGTATTATTTTTTGATATTTTACCAACTATGTCAGCCAAGACAAGATCAAATTTTGATATGAGTTATTCGATTTCCACAATACATTTTGATATTATTTTACTCTTCGCTCCTGCTCGGGTTAGCTAATGTGGATTTTTCCGTTTTCACCACGCAGCATTATCCTATTGAGAAGGAACTAACCCAAAGATACAGTAAAACGAATAGGCAGAAATGATTCTACTTTGAAAGAACGATAGAAGTAATCTGAATTGGAGAACACAGCTGTTGATGGAACAACGTAGTGTTGTTTGATCACTATATTGTAATGCTTCCATTTTAGACAAATATTTTACGAAGTTATGAAACTCACTCGAAGCGTCCTAAAATGCACACTAACCGCATACTAAACACACTGCGTTAGGATGAATTGATATGAAAACATTGATATGTAAAGCGTGTACGAGGAAATGCAAAACAACATAGACTCTCTGGAATTACCGGCAACTACTTAGAATTACGCAAATTGAGCCTCAATGTTGTTTTCGGAAAATGGTGGTGCGCGCCTATGTTTCTTTTTAGAGGGCGGATAATCGAATCACCCGGATAATCGTATCATATTTTTGGTACTAAATTTTTTTTCAGTGTCATGTTTTTTGACTTGTAGGTGTCATAAATCTATTTCTAGTATTGATTAATCTCCCCTAAGATTAGAAAATTCCTATCTTACGATTTTTTTCACAGATTAATTTTACTTTTGGTACAATTTTTTTATGTGCCATGTTTTTTTACTTATAGGTATCATAAATGTGTTCTATTATTGAATAATTTACCCTAAAATTAGAAAATTCCTTTCTTTTCTTTTTTCACTGATGATGATGATGATGATGATGATGATGTTGGTGGATCGTGATGATGGTGATGATGATGATTATGACAATGATGATCATGATGATGGTGATAATGATGACGATGATGATGATCGTGAGCAGCTATCGTACGTTGCCTTCAGCTGCGCATACAACGCTTCCTTCTCGTCGTCGGGTCTACCTTCGTGTGGACAATGAATGTGCACGTTTATGATGGTGTAGTTGAAGAAACGGCATTTTATCCTCAACACGCAGATACTTTCATTGATCGCTTTCCAGTCCATTACGCGACCCTGCATTTTGCCCAACACTAGGAAGCCCGTTCCCAGCTCGTTGGTCGCTCCACCGCTCTGGAAAAATTGGGCTTTGCTGACACGGATACTCCACACCTTCTCGCTTTTGCGACAGATCTCCTGCAGTGCCACGATGCCAAACTTTCGGGGTTGTAACTGATCGAGCAGCACCCTGTTGCCACCAACGAAATTTAGCGGTTTGCAGTTCCAGATACCAAGTCTCCATTCCTTGGTCCTTATTTTGTCGCCTTTGTCCATGCCACATGAGCTACATAGTTGAGAATTTTCAAAGACTATGAGAGATACAAAACGATGTCGGTTATATTGTTATTCAAAGGCGCGCTCATCAAAAATATACTTGTGCTACAGTTTTAGCTTGGTGTATTGTTATTCTGCATTGATTTTTTTTAATTTAAGCCAAAATATTTCGGGGTGTTAACCTGTGGTGGATGCTTTACCTGTAGTGGACTTTAGGTACAATTTCGGCGTTTATTAGCTTTTAATTTTTATTTATATTTATAAAAATATATATTATATTTATAAAATTTGAACTACCTTTGATTACTAATGCCTTAAAATCAAAGTTTTCATCAAGTGAGGGTCCAGTATACGGTTAACAATGCCAAAAATGTCACCATTCGGGGAATCTTTCCATGCAAAACACACTAGAATTCCTATAACTGACTCGGTCGTTATCCTGCTGTTAACTCCAAGTGTCAATTGAAGAACAATGAATATTAAAATCTGTTTTGAAAAATATGTAATATGCAGAAATTTGTAACATAAATTGATATTTTTTAGACTTAATCGAAATTTGTCAATAATGTTAGTAGACTAATCTCAAGTTTTTAGTCTTGACCTTGAAATGCGGCCATACATATATAATAATATTTTTTTGAAACGATGGTTCTACAATTGATGAAGGGACGGTAGGGGAAATGAATTTTTTTTGTGAAGGAGGGGAAAAGCGGGAAGGAAGAGGGGGGGATTTTGGTAGCTATGCTTAACAAGTAGTCATTTTGACTCCTCCTTTTGACCAATGCTGGAAGGTGCATGAGTCGAACCAAACTATAATCTGAACCGGTTATATAAGCTATATAAGTCGAACTGGTTATAATCTCAAATTATAGCTTGGTTCGACTCATGCACCTTCCAGCATTGGACAAAAGGTAGGAGTCAAAATGACTACTTGTTAAGCGTAGCAACCAAAATCCCCCTCCCTACCTTCCCGCTTTTCCCCTCCTTCCCAAAAAAAATCATTTCTTTCCCCTACCGTCCCTTCATCAATTGTAGAACATCGTTTCAAAAAAATATTAATAATGATAGTGCCATCACTTGGGTATTTAACATTACCGGTTTAAAATAATTGCTTAATTGAAGATGACAACTCAAACACTAAAGTGTCCATTAATGGTTAATTTGCCCTATTTGTTTTATACTCTTCTATAACCTCCTCTCTCTTGCGCAAATTAACATACAAGCATATAGCACAAAGTTCTGTCTCTAGATTAGTTTGTACCTGAATGATCTTGCCAGTAGTATATTGTTCACCATCAAACTACCGCTAAGTTAGCGGTAAATTTCAGCCCTCACTCGCGAAATGCGCCACTTGCTGCACTGCATGTCGAACTAACCTAACGCTAGAACATATTTACGAACTATGTTTAATAGATTATTTACATTAGTTTATTGAATACCAGTTTCGCTGTTATCCCCGTCGTTAATTGTTTACACAAGATCCGTTTGGCCTCCGGTAGCCACAGTCACCCGTTTCCGTGTTTTGGAAAATTCAACAACGTGTTCCGGTTATCCTGTGGACCTACGAGTTGGTTTTCCCTCTCTTCTTTACCACCCAGCATATTACGGTAGAGCGCAACACGATGCAAATGGTACAACCTTCAAATGCTTTCGAATGTTCCATCTCCTCCTCCACCTCCTATCTGCTGGTACGTCCCGATCTGACCAAGCGGAAGTTTGGAAAACCAGTTGCCATCATCCTACACTGCACACCGAGTGAGGGAGCTGCTAAGCGGTGCAGCAGGGTGCGGGGGTCTCCAAGTTTGGTTTGTGTTTTATTATTTGTTGATAATTTACAATCATGGTTTGCCGGCGCCGTTGGTTGCCCGAAAATTGTCGACAATAAATTTTGTATTACCACAGCGGAACCACGTTTTGGCAGACTGGTGAACGATTTTTTCCCGTTTTGTGCCATCGGGGACGAGTCGAATCAAGAAAGGGAGGAAGAGAGTCACGGCGAGGATGCAATGCTTTTTTTTTTTCAAACGAAAAATAGGCAAAAATGAAATTTTTTGGCATCCTACAGTGTGGTTTAGTAGGAATATATTGCAAGATTGTAGCAAAATATGATACAATAAAATGTAACTGTTTAAACCCCATAGAAAAAGTTTGGGCTTAATTTAGGTGTAACAAATTGAGCGTTTTTCATTCAAGTTAGTCATAAAATCAAGAGCATTTGGTTGAAAATTAGAATTATAATCTACATAAGCATGAAGGGTATGTCTTTCCGCATGTTCGAATGTTAGGTTAAGTTGACGGTGATGTTTGTTTTAAAGAAAACCCTATCATAGCTCTAGGTTAGATCACGGGTTTTAATGGAAAATTGCCACAATTGCCAGTGTGCGAAATCAATCATCATAGTTTGGATTCTTGAACATGGAAGTATTGAAAATTAAGTTCCTGCTAACCATAAAAGGTCACTTAGCTATCACTAACTTCTATTCAAATCTTTTCAAACATGCTTTAACGATTTTTTTTTTATAATAACAACCGTAACACTCCACTATGTTCCGATAAGTTGAAACAAGACTTGATTGGTATTTAGCCCTGAATATTGGAAATGCGGGAGCTCAATCTAAATTTCCCCCGTAATTGTATTTTGTACTTCTACCCTCATTGGATGACCAAATGACATCATTGTATTATTTATTCTAAAACGCTAACATCGTGCTCTGTTTGCATAATAATTAGATGCTCACATTTCCGATGGATTCCCGGATCCACTAGGCTGGTCGGGTATTTCGTTTGATAAATAATGTATGTCATGAGCAACGCGTTTCATGTTTCGCGAAGGAATTCAGCAAAATTTGCTCTTCGTTTGAAGGAAACCCGCATTTTTGTGCTTCCAATATTTGCTAACTGCACTTTTGCTTTGATGAAACTGGAATTTAGTCCCGTATCTGCATATTTCGATGAGAAGAGATATAGAGCGACAGGATGAGAGCCCAGACCGGTCGTTGATTTGTTGGGATGTTATTGGGTAAATTTTCCAGCAGAACAGAAAAAAAATTCATGGCATGAGTCTATGTTTCCGATGCCAACCTGATTATAACGGCTGTGGCCAATGAAGCGTCAAATATACCAATACATTGATAGAAAAATACATAAATGCAGGACGGCACAGGAATTATGGATCGATGATTCCCTCAGACATCTGCACAGGCAGGCGCGCAGTCTGGTTCCGAAAGGCCCCAGCTGGGCAAATATCGGACAGCAAATATGCTTTTCTGCGGGAAGCAAACATGGGAGACTTGTTTGCTTCAGTCTGGGTAACACCAGACGGTTTAAAGTTGCAGAGTAGGCGTCATAGTTCATGGGTGGCATAGAATGGGTTAAAATTAGATACATTGGGTAAATAGATTTGCCAGGGGGACAGATTAGTATGATAATCATTGCTAAATAAATATTTCTCATGCTATTAACGTTGAACTCGATTTTCTTAGCTTATAACGATTGAATGCTATTATTTAAGATGCAAAGATAAAACGAAAATTAATTCATTGATGTTTGTGAAAAAACGCATCACTTAATAACATGAATCATTAAACCTTTGCTCTTTTATACTAGTTTGATCGATAATACTTTGAAAAAATAGATTCATTTTTCATTTTTCATTTTTCATTTTTCATTTTTCATTTTTCATTTTTCATTTTTCATTTTTCATTTTTCATTTTTCATTTTTCATTTTTCATTTTTCATTTTTCATTTTTCATTTTTCATTTTTCATTTTTCATTTTTCATTTTTCATTTTTCATTTTTCATTTTTCATTTTTCATTTTTCATTTTTCATTTTTCATTTTTCATTTTTCATTTTTCATTTTTCATTCTTCATTCTTCATTTTTCAGTTTTCATTTTTCATTTTTCATTTTTCATTTTTCATTTTTCATTTTTCATTTTTCATTTTTCATTTTTCATTTTTCATTTTTCATTTTTCATTTTTCATTTTTCATTTTTCATTTTTCATTTTTCATTTTTCATTTTTCATTTTTCATTTTTCATTTTTCATTTTTCATTTTTCATTTTTCATTTTTCATTTTTCATTTTTCATTTTTCATTTTTCATTTTTCATTTTTCATTTTTCATTTTTCATTTTTCATTTTTCATTTTTCATTTTTCATTTTTCATTTTTCATTTTTCATTTTTCATTTTTCATTTTTCATTTTTCATTTTTCATTTTTCATTTTTCATTTTTCATTTTTCATTTTTCATTTTTCATTTTTCATTTTTCATTTTTCATTTTTCATTTTTCATTTTTCATTTTTCATTTTTCATTTTTCATTTTTCATTTTTCATTTTTCATTTTTCATTTTTCATCTTTCATCTTTCATCTTTCATCTTTCATCTTTCATCTTTCATCTTTCATCTTTCATCTTTCATCTTTCATCTTTCATCTTTCATCTTTCATCTTTCATCTTTCATCTTTCATCTTTCATCTTTCATCTTTCATCTTTCATCTTTCATCTTTCATCTTTCATCTTTCATCTTTCATCTTTCATCTTTCATCTTTCATCTTTCATCTTTCATCTTTCATCTTTCATCTTTCATCTTTCATCTTTCATCTTTCATCTTTCATCTTTCATCTTTCATCTTTCATCTTTCATCTTTCATCTTTCATCTTTCATCTTTCATCTTTCATCTTTCATCTTTCATCTTTCATCTTTCATCTTTCATCTTTCATCTTTCATCTTTCATCTTTCATCTTTCATCTTTCATCTTTCATCTTTCATCTTTCATCTGTCATCTTTCATCTTTCATCTTTCATCTTTCATCTTTCATCTTTCATCTTTCAACTTTCATTTTTTATCCTTCATTTTTCAACCGTCGTTTGTTATTTTTCCGTTTTTTAATATTACTATTTATTTCATCACGGTTTTTCGAATTAAAATAAAAAAGTAGTATTATTAGAGTAGATCTATTGTCACATGAAAGTTACGCCATTGATCGGTTCGCCTGTCATACGTTTCCCTCAAAATGATAAACTAGGTGCGATGTCCCTCTCTTGGTTCGTCGTGTGATGCTGCATATGCACGCCTGGTGGTTTCGAGTTCTCTGAAGTGTTGTTTCGGTGACGACGGCAGCCTGGAGGGTGAATACAGGTTAGTTTGCTGGCAAGCACATGGCAAACTGCAGTTTCAATGATTGCCCCCTTGAGAAAAGCTATAGCATATAGCCGGTGGACCGCTGGAAAAGAGGTGAGCTGACGCACAGGTTGAGTCTATCGCTGCAAAACATCACGCAGACAGATGCAGCAGGTTGGAATTGGCGCAACATGCATGCATCATCATCATCTGTGGTACACATCTGTGCATTCGGTTGCCTTCTCAAACGGCGAGGATAGCAAGATTTAAAATATGTATAATACTAACACTTTTTTAATGATTTATGTTTCCTGAGTGTGAAATTTGCAGTAGGCATTTCACCCAAAAAAATCTGTATTTTAACATAATTGCAATATTTGAATCTTACGATTTTCATAATCAATTGAACCGCACTGTGCCTGTAGCCACTTGGATAAATGCACAGCCCTTTGCTCAGTGTCTGTAGAGCATCGATGTACCACCCCAGTGGCGTACTTAACAGCATAGCATTTCGAGCAACAGCCGCAGCAATCAGCCGGCAGCAGTGGTGTCACTACTGGAAGTGGTGCAGTAGGCAGAAGGATGAGAATCATCAGGTACTTTTGTCACGATTTTTCTGCATTCATCTTGGTGCCGTGGTGCTTGAACGTGTGAAGGAGTTGACGCAACTGGCTGGCAGCTACCGGGTGCCACGAATTGAAGCGGAGGCAGGGCAACACCGGGAAGTCCTTGTTCGTCAACCCCACCGTCGCGTCAGGAAGCGCCCATAACTCTTCCACGTTCAGTATAATATCTTTCGACTCATACATATATAAATATGCAGCTCTGCTGGCACATGTGTGAGTAGCGAGCCTTTGGGACCGATTTCGTTTGATGTATTTTCACTTTTTATCGTAATAAATGATGGCGCATCCGACTGGTTCTCTCCGGCTGTTTCGACCAGTCTGTGCAGCAAGGGGGGAAGAGCTTTCCTGGAGTGCTTCCTGCACTATAGAAAAGAAGCTCTTTAGAACTTTCTTGTTGCCGCTTTATCCCGAAGAAAGAGCATACATGCGGTTGCACTAGAAGCACTTTAGTTTCGGAGAAAATTTATTTATAATCTTTGTTGCACAAAAAAAAAAACAATGACCTGCAATTATGTTTTGATTTTGGCCACCGTTTAAATTTAAATTTCTTCACATGTGTGCATGAAAAAGCAATCACAATCCACCTATCGGTAGATGCGTGCCTTTCTTGTATAGTTATTTCCTAAATACCGATAACTCAATTACATTTTAAATAATTTTACATCATTTGTAGTTTTCAGTTTACTATTTTTCTTATCTTTTTACTCATACTAAGTG
Organism: Sabethes cyaneus; assembly: GCF_943734655.1. NCBI lineage: Eukaryota > Metazoa > Arthropoda > Insecta > Diptera > Culicidae > Sabethes > Sabethes cyaneus. The sequence continues at coordinate 139,443,599 of NC_071354.1, forward strand.
ATGAAAGATGAAAGTCACGCGCCATATCGTTTATGAATTTTATGGAAATAAAATGTAAAAAAATGTAAAATATATGTAGGTATATTGAATAGTTTTTGACCACAAACGTAACTATTTTCTCAATCTTTATTTTAGTATAATAAAGGTAAATATTTGTTTCATATAAATAAATTATTATTTATTAGTTTCATATATTACTATTGCATATTTTCAGTGAAGTCCAATCTGGAAAGGATTTCTGTTGCTTTAAACTCGCGTCAAAATTAATAATATTTTGTACATAAATCATCCGTTTATTCTCGGCAGCCGAGCAAAAAAAACCTTCCAGTCCAATCCAGCGATGATTGTGACTAGGCATATGTGTGACAGATATATCATGGCTTGAAATATGCACACAGTCTTCTAGGTACAACCAGCCGCCCGGCCTTCATACATCATACCGCGCGGAATGCCACAGCAATGCCATTTTACAGACCGAGCGCAAAGCGATGCAGCACGTTGCATCCACTTTAGATAGAATCGTAAGCTGCGACTGGTACGACGACGACGACGTTGTGGGTACGGCGATGCACTGCAACAAAAGCACCGCCATTTGGCCCGACACACGACACGCGATGGCTCTGATGAAAAAGAAGGATGAGATGATGCAGCAGACTTACTTTGCATAAAATTCATCTTTATGGTCGTCATGACGTGTTTGAGTGTTACTTCGTGATCAAATAATGAAAAATATTATTTTGTAAAGTACAAGTTGTGCGGGGTGCATGGAAAAAAATGCACCGGTAGTGGAAACGTTCTTCCTTTTGATGCCACACTGAGAAGAAAAGCCGGTAGAGCGGTTTTCCGGTGTAGGTGCGGATGACATTTTCAACCGTCCTCGCGCGGAAGGAAGTGTAAAGAATAGCACTTGTGATGGCTTGTTTGTGCATGCGAGGTAGACAGGGCTGAGTTGAAGGAAACAACACATTTATGAAGCATTTCCGATTGTGACTTTCAGACTCGAGCAGTATGGGTAAAATCTGAAATTGATTAAACGTCTAATTAAATTAAATATTTCGGATCTACTGTCTATATGACTTTCGGAAGATATATTGTTGGATAACCATATTTTAAACACGATAAAATCAAAGTTATCAAACACAGACGATTCATAACCTGATCGAGGAAAACTGTATTTCCACGATTAATTATTGTTTTAAATCTGATTTATTTTTTTGCAGGTACCCGTAATTTTTGCGGGTCTGCTTATACCAGAATAAATTATAATATCTAATGAATCCTTTCCATTATTTTCATCGATCATTAGCTGACCCGCCAAACTTCGTATTGCCACGAATTAAACTGTGCTGCACATAAATTGTAAATCTAGGATTACCGTTGTCACGATCTCGAGTTTTGCAAGTTTCGGAGGAGTTTAACCTTAGATGATTCATTTTGGCAGTTCAGTCCAGATGGGAAGGGGTTTCAATCCGTTACAGAAAAAAAATTCTGCCTCCAAAAACCCCTTATGCCAGATTTGGTTCTCAAGTTATGAGGAAACTTGTGTTTCATTTGTATAGCAGCCCCCCCTCTTAGAAGGGGGAGAGGTTTCAATTTTTTTACTTACTTATGGTTAACCGCCATGGCTTTTACCTATCGCGGTTCTCGTCTACAGCCCGGATGTCATAGGCTAAGCTCGGTCGCCATGAGCCTCTGGGTCTATCACTTCTACACTGTCCTTACGTATTTCATGTCCGACCCACCTTCACCTACGTTCACGAATTTCTGTTCCTACCGGCCGTTGATGACATCAACTATGGAGCTCCTCATTGGATACCCAGTTGTCAGGCCACTAGGCACGAATAGGCACCGTGTAATTCGGATTCGGGTTTTCGTACGTAGAGTGATCTGGTTTGAGCGCCAAATGTTTCGCAGACCTGTAAAGGCACCCCTGGTGCCTCCTGATCCTTCCTGATCCGTATGGCAATATCAGTCTTGGTACCACCATCGGGCGTTGTCTGGTTACCAAGCTATTGAAAGGCGTCTACCTGCTCAACTTACTGTGAAGTTGGTGGGATTGTCAGTGTTCACAACCATAGACTTAGTTTTTGCTACATTGACTGTCAGACCGGCTACCTGGGAGCTCTCGGAGAGGTCATCTGACTTGCTCTGCATATCGTTTCGGCATCGTGCGAGCAAGACAATGTCGTCGGATAGCTCAAGGTCATTTAGCAGCTCTATCGTTAGAGGATTTCTAGGCAATCCTCGATTTGGTCTACTGTCATTTGCTCTAATTAATATCTCATTCATAACAATGAGGAACAGTTGCGTTGACAAAATGCAGCCCTGTCTCACACCAGCAGTAACCCTTGTAGAGTTGGGCAAGACGCCGTTGTGCAAGACCTTGCATGAGAACGCCTCGTACTAAGCCTGGATGAGATATACTAGCTTATATGGAACTCCGCTACGCCTAAGCGCGCCCTAGATGTTATCGTGGTTGAGTCGGTCGAACGCCTTTTCGAAGTCAATGAACACTAGCAGAAGATAGTCCTGGAATTCGTTGATCTATTTCAGTTTAATGCGGCGCGTTGTGATATGGTCTACACATGATCGGCCAGCACGGAATCCATCTTGCCGCCGCCGGAGAGTAGCGTCGACTTTCTCCTGGATCCGGTTGAAGATTACTTTACAGAGTACTTTGAAAGTAATACAGAGCACCATGATGCCACACCATTTACCGCATTCAGTTAGGCTTCCTTTTTAGGGACTTTTTAGGTTGCGGTTTTTCATGTATTGCTGAAAAGCTGCTGCATCATCTGAGCTGACAAAGATGAGTTAGCTTTGAGCATTTCGGCTGAAATACTGTCTATCCCTGGTGCTCTATTGGATTTCATACTTCTGATGGCTGCTACAATTTCATCCAGCGGTGACGCCTCCGAGTTGACATGATTAATTCGGCGAGATGTTGGTCTCATACGCTGCTGGTTTTGTTGGTCTCTGATATTTGAAACACGGAAGAGTTGTTCAAAGTCCATCGCTTAAGCTGTTCTGTAGGGTCGGTCAGTAGCTGACCAGCTCTGCCCTTTAGCGGCATCTTTTTATTCATCCTGGCACCACTGAGATGGCGAGAAATATCGTACAACAAACGGATATTACCATTGGTGGCGGCGGTTTCCTCTTGGATGGCTAGGGGGATAGTCCAGGCTCTCTTGTCGCCTCTCCGAGGCTCGGGATTCAAGTTGTTCGACAAAGGCTTTTTCACCTCAGGATTCTCCAATCGGCGGACGTTGTAGCGGCACCCAACTTTCTCTTCCCGTCGTTGGACACGTGCGACGCGCAGACGTATCTCAGCGATAACAAGATGATGGTCGGTTGCAATATAAGCGCTGCGTTTGTTGCGTACATCAAGAAGGCTCTTTACGCAGATTTGATTTTCTCTTCGGCTGTCGCTGGAAACCCACGTGACTTTATGTGCTGGTCTATGGATAAAGAAAAAAGTAAAGTACTGTGGGTAAAGAGCGATGTTGTTTTTACCACAGAATTCTGTAAACAGCTCCCCGTTTTCGCTCATCTCTCCTAGGCCATGGCGTCCCATGACGCGTTCAAAGTCCGCGTTATTTGAGCCAATCTTCACGTTGAAGTCGCTCAAGTAAATGTGAATGTCCCCCTTTGGCATTTTCTCAACCACGCTGTTCAGCTGGTTGTAGAAACTCTCTTTTTCCTGTAGGTCGGCAGCATCTGTTGGCGCATAGCACTGGCTTGCTGTAAGGCTTTTGTTCCGTGTTCTGAATCTAGCAACGATTATTTTTTCGTTTATCGGTTCCCACTTGATCAGGACCGCATGTGCCCCTGGGCTCAGTAGATATTCAATTCCTCTTTCTTGAAAGGCAATCTAAGTTAAGTTGGATGGTCATATTACTGTACATGAATCTGTACATCGCCTCTGAGAGACATGAGATGGTCACCAATCGCTATTGTGTAAAGTGCTGATGTTTTTTGATATGCGACATGACATATTTTACTGATGCTGAAATGTCCCTCTATGGGAACCGGTTCCGGATTTCCAGTGTCCCCGCGGTACCGGATGGCGCGCACCAGTTGTTCGGAACCATGTGACATATGGCCATGATTTGAAGATATTATAAAAATAGAAAAGATTTTTGAGAAGATTCCCAAATTTGGTGAAAAAATATTTAAAGATAAAAAAGTTACGCCCATTTTAGTAAATTTTCGAGTGCTAATAATGATGTAGGTCTTAGAGGGGTTAATGACAATTAGAGACAGAAACCATGCGTCTCCATAGTATTCTCGCCATTTTATAAAAACTAAGTTATACTCTATGAGCTACACACCGTGACAACACAAAAAACGAATATTTTCAAAGTTTTTGCGATCATAAAGGACTTCAGTGCAGTGTTTTTGTGAGAAGCTCATTAAAGTGCTTTCCATTTGGTATTGGGATCACGTAAATCGGTTAAGTGCTTCAGGTGTTAATTGGGTAATTTTGGGGACCATCCTGAATCAGAAAGAAGAACCCTCAGTGCCAAAAAGAAATACGAGTCTAAAATATACTGCAAAGGAAGAAGTATACATAATTCGATTCAAATCGGAGCAATTTTAAATTTAGATATACAATCTGTTTTCATAAAATTGCTGAATTGGTATGCATTATAGTTTATAGCTGATATGAATACAATGAATCCTATGCGTAAAATCACACTGAAGTAATACATAGTTGAAGATAATGATGAATATTCACAATATTTTTTGTTCATTTAAATTATTTCAGAGCATTTTTTTCCCAAATTTGTCTTTTTTCCAAATATATCTACCAAAAATGTTCGGAGGGGTAGATAAAATCGGTAACCACTGTACACCAAATATTACTAATGTAATATTTTTTCATAGGTTGGCTTTAAAATGTTGGTTTACCTAGTATTGTATGATACTACACCGGTCTAGCAATTATGAAAACTAAAACTTCACGGCTTTTATCGCCGCACTCATTAGCGATATTGAAAAGGCTTATCATCCTGCGAACATCACTCACAGTTAAAGCACACCAACCAACCCAACATAGTTCCATACTATTGGCTAGCTAATCAGTAGATTGTTAACCTGTTAGAGCTTGGCGTTTCCAATACTCGCAGTGATGACAAAATCAATACCAACCTGCTCATTAGTGGCTTTTTATATGCCGACATAAAAACTCCTATCAATTAGGGTTTAGGCTTGCCACCCCAGCAGCGTTAGACCCGGGTGGACTTCCTTCTTCCTCAGCGCCACTCCTATTCTAAGATGTTGTTGGTGGTGGATCCTCCCTTCGAGAATGGGAAGGTGAAATGAATTGGAAGCAGAAGCCGTGCGACGCCAGTTAGTCATTTCAGGGAAAGATAAAATTAGATCGTGGCTATCGATTGATAGTGAAACTGGCAGTGTTATAAACCTTAGCGCGTGTTGCTCCCTGCTGCTCGTTAACTATGGGCAAGGTTTGAAACTGAACTCGATATACCTAACTACTGTTTCTCGGTATTGTTAATAGCGTGCTATCATGTTTTGTTTTATTTACTGTTGCACTGCAGCGAACTGTCAGGATTATTTTGGTCTCGGTTTAATACGAAGTGTTTTTACAAGCATGTTGGATTTGCTGTTAACCGTTATGTGTTCGACAAAAAAAACACCTTTAAGTGCTCGACAAGGGTACCCGGGTACCCACAAATTGAAACGCTTGTAACTTTGGCAATTTTTGACCGATTCGGACACTTTTACCACCAAAAGATTCAGGAACTTATCCACTTCCAGTGTGGTTATAACAGAGCCGGAAGTGGTTCATGTGGCTCCCGGAAATCCGGCAGTCCGAGGATGTGTTCCGGAATTAAAGCACTTTTTATATTTTTGGATGTAATTATAAGAATATGGGTGTCCAAAGTTCTTCCAATTACTCCGAAAGGTCATTCTTCATTGTTTTAAAACAATTCAATGATATATCCTCGGAATGGCCATTCTGCGACCAGTTCCCGTGGGACCTCCTGTGGCCATAAAACTGTTTGGTTTGCAACACTGGCAATATGGGTGTCTAAATTCATGAAATTACTCCAGAAGGTCATTTTTCTTTATTTTGATTCTGTCTGATGATTTTGCCATGGCATGGCCATTCCAGAACATATTCTCGTGGGGCTTCACAGTTGTCCAAAACCAACAATATGTGCGCATTAGAGTTTTGAGTAGGAAAACTTGATTTTAGGTTTATGGAACCTTTGGGAGAGTTTCTTGAACTCAAAAGTTCTATCGTATGGTGAAATTCAAATTTTGAATAATCCCCCTAAAAGTGAAATAAAAAAATTATTTTTCTTCAGCTTCAATATAACACATTGATGAGTTCTGCAAAGTTTTAGAGCATATTATTACAAGAAATTTTACTGAAGACCGTAACCTTCTATCTCTTCAGCGAAGATAGAAAAATCCTATTTCTTAGATGTGAATCGTCAAAATCAGTTTTTCTATTTTAGCTTTTTTTGTAGTTGTTGTATGACTTTTTCATGTTTTATAAAGTTGTTCAAATAGCAAAGATACACAACTTTGCCAAATGTAGTATACCTCTATCGTTGCTTGTTTAGGAACTGTAAAACTTTTGATATAAAAAATACCTTAATTTTGATCCCCAATTACGCGACTATGCGCAGACGGATACAAATAAAACTTCCTGACTTTTTGTAGTTTTTTATTTAGTTTCAGAATCATGTAATGTAATTTGTATCTGTTTGCGCATAGTTGAGTAATTCGGGGTCAGAATTAGGGTATTTATTATAACAAAAGTTTTACAGCTCCAAAACAAGCAAAGATAGAGGTATACTACATTCGGCAAAGCTGTGTATCTTTACTATTTGTAAACATGAAAAAGTCATACAACAACTACAAAAAAAGCTAAAATAGAAAAACTGATTTTGACGATGCACATCTTAGAAATAGGATTTTTCTATCTTCGCAGCAGAGATAGAAGGTAACGGTCTTCAGTAAAATTTCTTGTAATAATATGTTCTAAAACTTTGCAGAACTCATCAATGTGTTATATTGAAGCTGAAGAAAAATAGCTCTGTTATAATCACACTGGAAGTGGATAAGTTCCTGAATCTTTTGGTGGTAAAAGTGTCCGAATCGGTCAAAAATTGCCAAAGTTACAAGCATTTCAATTTGTGGGTACCCGGGTACCCTTGTCGAGCACTTAAAGGGTAAAAAAATTCGAAGCCCCCCCATTCCACCCCCTTAAGTGTTACATGAAAACTTATTTTATGAAAAGTTGCAATTCAACTAGTTCTTAGATGTCACAGAGTTTCAGTATCCTTGATCAAAGAAAACTTCAGAATTTCGTACTTTGAAAGCTGAAAAGGTACCCGGGTACCCTGTCGAACACATAACGGTTAATGAAATGACATATACCTATGTACTAGTCTATGTATAAATAAACGCCTAACCACAGTAAACAATGAAAGTGGTGAATAATGGCGAATAGCGCGCTGTTGAAACTTTTATGTGTGATTGGTTGGCAAGACCAAATAATTGTTGATTTTTCTGGATTGCTTGAATTGAATTTTACGCGTTATAACATAGCAGGCTGCTATGTAGGTTTTTGGGGAATAGCGTCATTATTGGACCACCCCATAATTTTCGAACCAATTTTGACAATCTAAATCCAGCTTTCCACGAGCAATGTTGGGTACAGGTGGGCACAATCTTTTGACATTCATTGCATGGAAACATCCAAGTGCAAAAATATAAACATTGTTTAGTTTTGCAGATCAGCTAAAGAGAAACATAGCAAAGCAAGGCCATGGGTATAAACTTAATAACTTGACCCTTCTTTACCGACAGACTTCGCAGCTGGTTATTAGAGTACAGGAAAATTACAAGGCTAGTGAAAAGATTCTATTAACTCTGTAACGCTATCGCCCAGTCGAGATTCGAGCATACGACGACTGGTTTGTTAAACCAACATCGTACGCCGAAGCTAACTGGGCGGGCCCTCCGGCAGAAGAACATAATTGAACAGGTAAGAAGTTTTATGGCTTGTGGCTTTGAAGTTTTCGCAAACTTCGGGGAGAACGTGCAAATACGCAACGGAAAGTATCTTATCGAGCCAAGACGCTGACCTTGCGGATTTCAATCGGGCATTGTCTGGTTACCTAGATATTGAAAGATTTCTACTTGCTCAACCTGTTGTCCCGCTACTATAAAGTTGGTGGGATTGTCAATATTCACAACCATAGACTTAGTCTACACATTTAATGTGAGACTACCTAACTATGTTGTCGGTTAGGTCAAGGTCATTTATTTGCTCCATCGTTAGAGGATTCTAAGACTATCCTTGATTTGGTCTACTGTCAATCGCATTAACTCATTTCTCAGCCATTATGATGAGAAACAGTAGCGGTGATAAGATGCTACCTTGTCTCACACCAGCAGTTACCTTAAAGGGTCGGACAAGACGCTATTGTGCAACACCTTGCGCGAGAATGAACTCCTGTACGCCTAAGCACCGCAAACGGTTTCGTGGTTGAGTCAGTAGAATGTTTTTCAAAGTCAACAAGCGCCAACAGAAGAGAGTCTGAAATCGTTCATCCGCTCCAATATAATGCGGCGCGTTGTGATATGGCCTACATATGATCGGTCAGCACGGAATCTAGCTTACTGCAACCGAAGAGTAGCGTCGATCTTACCTTGGATCCGGTGAAAGATAGTTTCAGAGTAATGCAGAGCAACGTGACGCTATTGTTTGAAATATTCAGTCCACCACTTAAGCTCCTCTGTACTGTCAGTCACTAAGTGTCTAGCTCTGTCCTTTAGCGGTATCTTAGTATTCATCCCGGGTGCACTCAAGCGGCGAGAAATATCGAACAATCGGGTATCGCCATTGGTGGCTTCGGCTAAGGAGTTAGTCCAGGCTCTTCTGTCCCGCCTTTAAACTTGTTTAATGGCTCTCTCCAGTATGACGTATCGCTTATGGGCAGCCGTCTTAACCGCTTTGGTTTGCGCTTGTTCAATGCTGGCTTTCGCCTTCACTCATCGATCATCCTCGCTTCGTCACTGGTCGTGATGAAGACGTTGTTGATGCCGGTCCATTGCTCTTCGATGATTCCACCAGATAGCAACTATGAGACTCGGGATTCAAGTTGTTCGATAAAGGTCCTTTTCACCTCGGTGTTCTCCAACCGGCGGACATCGTAACGACATCCTACTTTCTTCGCTCGTCCTTGAACACGTGCGATGCGTGAGTGAGCATGTCTCAGCGATAATAAGCGCTTGTTGCGTGCATCAAGAAGGGTTGTTCTTCGCTTTCTGTTGATGCAGATGTGGTCAATTTGGTTTTCTGTTCGATCGTCGCGGCAAACCCACGTGACCTTATATATTGGTCTATTGGGGAAGAGCGATCCATCAATGACCAAGTTGATATTACCACAAAATTCTGTTAGAAGCTCCCCGTTTTCGTTTATCTCTCCTGGGCCATGGAGTCCCATGATGCGTTCAAGGTCCGCGTTGTTTGTGCCAATCTTCGCATTGAAGTCGCACAAGTGGATTTGAATGTCCTCCTTCGGGATTCTCTGAACCACGTTGTTCAGCTGTCTGTATAAACCCTCTTTCTCCTACAGGTCGGCAGAATCTGTTGGCGCATAGCACTAGTTTGCAGTAAGTTCTCTACCCCGTTTTCTAAATCGGATCCCCATTCATGGGCTTAGCAGGACTCCAACTCCTCTTTCTCGAGTAGCATTTTCAGCTCATATACCAGAGTAGAGCAAGACTTGCGGATGCTGTCTTGTGTTCGCCAGTACCTGGCCTGCGGAGCTCGCTCAGTCCCAGGACTTCAAGCTTCAGGCGTCCAGCTTCCCTTGCAAGTTTAACCAGCTTACCCTGCTGGGCAAGGGTCAATATATTCCATGTTCCGATTCTTGTCTGTTTCCATGCTAAAGGTCGTTGCCAATAATCCAAACCAATTTCTGTTTCCATTTTCTGTAACGTATTTTAATTTCGGGTACAGTTGGTTACTAGCCTAAAGCCTAAAGCTTTAAAAAACGTTTCTTGCTTATTTTGCTCCTTGCTGCTTTGGCCTGACTCCGCTTTTGTCACTGCCGGAATATGTTAGGAATGGTATACTGCCAGCAATACATATGATTTAATACATAGGATTGAGCATAACAAATGCATTTGTGCTCTTAGATGAACTATTAGATGAAATTCAATGAAGTGTGAGCGATGATGAACAAGACAACATAAATTAAAAGTGCACAAAAATTCCTACTATGTCGCTCCAAAAGTAAAGCTAGTTTGCTTTCTTATACGCAACAGCTAGGAAGTTAAAATATCTTGAGATGTAAGTTTCCTAACAGAACACCTCATTGATTGTCGCACAGTTGCCAGGATAAAGACAGAATCCTTCAGCACGATACCAACGTTGCTGTGCCACTAACCGACTAGTAGGAATGAGTGAGTGGTTTTGTACATAATTTATGTATACATGCTTATTAAATTTCAACGATAAAACCATCCTGCAAAGATGCTCCCGTACAGGGCCGGCGCCAGCAAATTAAACAATTTTTCTATTAAAAACAAAACAATTTCTATGCTTTACAGGTATTTTGAAATTAATTTAAATTAATATCATTAAACCATGTGTTATAGTGCGTTAGAATAACATTTTTTCATCCATGTTTCGCATTTTTCTACTTAAAAATATCACTAATTTCGCACAATACTGAAGTTGTTTCATACGATACGAATTTGGAGAAATTATATTTTGTTGCAGTAAAAAAGATCATCTTCCAAGCATCTTCACATAGGAACCTAAAATGCGGTTATAACGCTACATAACACTCTTTAGAATTATATATCTTTGCTGGAAGCTGCGAATGACTTTACTCCAAAATTTTACCACACAAAATAAAATCCCTCCTTGAATGCCAGTCCGACATCGCATCGTTGTGCTTCCTGGTGCTACGGCGCGGCGCCGTGATGGGCTGCGTAAAGGAAACACCGGGCCTGCACACGAGAATCATTCATCTTAGCTAGAGTGCTCAAAAGGGATGTAAAAATGACTATGATGCCTGGGTTCGACATAAGAATCTGGTAGCTAAATTGATGTTTGAGGAAATCTTCCAACCATTAAGTGGTGATTTAGCTAATTGAGTGCATTTTGTGTACGTTTTGGGACTACCGTCAGCAGGTTTAGGCTTATCAAAATGTATATTTATGGCAATGAATAACGAAACATAGATATATCGTACATATTTTATGCTATTTTATCAAAGTAATATATGATACTAGCATCTAAATAGAAATAACATTGTTAGGTGTGTGCAAACGAATAATAGCATCATGTTGCCATTTTCTTTAGTATCAGAATAATGTTCAAGAGACAGAAAAACTATTGTTTGTATCAGATTTAAAAAAATCAACAAGCGCATTTTGGCATCCCATAAAAACAAAGTATGAAAAAAATGACAGCTAACCGTAATCGTAAAGAGTATACTTGATTGATACACATATTGCGCTAGCTGTCGACCGGAAAACATCTCCGTATCTTGATTCTATTGTCTTTCATTCTCTGGATCATTTTCTCCTTTTTTTCATTTAGTTAGAATATCCTGGTCTATCGAAATATCGTGGTCGCCCAACTCTGTTTGTTATTCCTCAGGCAGAATCCCTGCAGAGTTTCGTTTTTCAAGGTTCCACCCGCATTGCACTGGACTGACTTTTGAACCTGTGCCTCGGACGAATGCAGCTTTGAAGGCTGGGATGCGCAATACTAGAGAAAAGTTTTATTTTTTCTGCTTTCGCCTTCCGAACCCACCTATATCGGTGTGAATCTCGAACTGGGGAGGCTGTTGCAGCATAAAATATCAGCAAGTCGGACATTCGAAACTGGGTGCATGGAACGAGTATATACGTCTGTCGGCTGTCTGTCGACACGATGCTGTCCGTCGACTTTTGTAAGGTACGTCAAATCGCTTTCCACTAGGTATGGTATTCGGACTCAGACATGCAGAAAAAGGAAAAAAATGAAATGGATAAAAGGTGAAAATGAGCCATGGTGAAAGAGATTAAAAATTATTGCTGTTATTTTAATCGCTGGAAATTTGTCATAATTTGTAAGCACGTTTCATTGTTGGAGTTGAAAAAGTTTATCATGTCATATTTTCCATCCTGGTGAATCAACTGGTTTGGTAATAACGGTTTGGTGATGTATTGTATAGAAATTATCCTTTTTTTATTTTGTACGAAATTCGTCTTGCGTTTTATAATCCACTAAAACGCAATCGTATTTCGTCAGCAAATTTTCGTTATAGCCTTCCTTGAGCGTTTCTTTGTCTTGAGATTTTGTTTCGCGTTACGGGGTGGCAGAACTTGTGCCTTGAAACTTTTTAAACCATTCTTCTTCTCTACTACCATGCGGTAATTCCGTACAGCTTCGAAATCCGTACACCTAATAGAATTTGCTTGATTATATGTATTAAAACAGTCTAAATGCAAAATATTAATAACAGGCCAGACCCATTTTTTATTAGCATTATATCGATGTCTAAATTTGGGCAGTAGGCTATGAAATACAATTAATATAAATCAAACTGCAAATGTCTGTCGGACTCCTTGTCCATTTGCAGTGTCGTTAGCAATTTGCTAAGAAAATCACTTTCAATAAAATCAAGTGTAAAGCGTACTTGAAGTGATTTTCCTGTTTCAAATCCCGAAAATAGATTTGAAAGGTAGATGATTATCGTTGTACAGTTATATTTTATTCATTATAGCATTGAACTAATATTTATTCATCTTATTTAATACTGTACGGATTTTGAATCATTTTTACTAGTTGAATCTAAATCCGTACACCAATGCAGTATCCTTAGTTATCCAACTTTACTCCATGTTTTGAAAAGAAAATAGAAGGGACTAAAGCTAAACACATATCGATGTACTGGAATATGGCATTTCTGATGATATATAGTGGAAAATCGTTTAGTAAAGCATCGAGATAGTTTGCAGTTCCGGTCACTACGATAAGAGCAACCATATTGAATCGGTACTCTCGAAATAACGGAGTCCCTTTCAGTAAGTTTTTAGTTTTCCGTATAATTTGCAATAAAAATTAAAAAAAACTGCTATATACTGTTAATATATGTCAAGTTAATTTACTCTAAAAATGTAAAAAAAGTTTATTTTAAAGCCCAATATTTCCTGAGGTATAAGCAAAAAAATGTAAGAGGATTTGGCACAAACGAGGTTTTCAAAATAGAGGTGAGGTCTAATCGACACCAAACTTGATATTTTAACATTTCGACCACAAGTGAACAATTTGGTTTTAGTACGAAAATATTGGTTCTAGTGTGGAGACTGTGCCTGTAAATGACTCTTAGATGAGTAGCACTGAAACACAATGCATCGATTATGAAGAAAAGCATATTTTATCAAGCAGTCAGTCAAATAAATAAAAACAACATAGCAATTAACTTTTAACTTATTAAGATCAAGCATGCAAGGATTTAGATGCATGACTACACAGGCGTTAGTTAATTTTAAACGTGGTGTACGGAATTTGAATCAAAGGTGTACGGATTTTGAATCAGACATGAAAAAGTGTACGGATTTCGAATCAAAAGTTGTACATTTTGTCCACGATTTTTTATAACTAGGAATAATTTTAGCTTCCTGTGATTCCAAATAATGTTAAAATAAGCAACATACTGTCAAAAGAAAATGTGATGAATTGCATATTACAATTCCATAATTTTATATTGACCATTCTAATTTGTCTAGTTCTTAGGTGTACGGATTTCGATACGGCACGGTACCTGGTTCCATTAAAAAAACATCACTTTGCTATCCTGCCATTTCCAGGTTTCTGACGAAAAGTCGAATGTTCTAAAAATCATTTCAGCACATCGCACATCGCACATCGTGGATTGGGAACTATTCACCAGTTTAGCCAACTCACTTTTCATTTCAAGAGTCAATATCGATTTGTGATGCGATTTTTCCGGTGACATAACAATGTAAACAAATGAATTTATCCTAATAACAAACGATACCTACTATGCACTCTTAATGTAATCTATTGAAATTTCACCTACATCAAACCCAACTTTTGACCCAGGCCCCGTGGTTCGCCGATATTACGTAATCGCAGTTCTCTATTGTCGAATTTGTTTATTCAATCCGGGTTGAAACTGGATGAATTTTATCTGTCAGATAGGAGCAAATGAACACAAAAAGTTTATCCAGTTCCAATCCGGATTGAATAAACAAATTCGACATATGGTTCAATGGTTACGCATTATCGGCGAACAACAGGAGCGTGAATGAAAAGTTGGATTCGAATCTAGTTAGAATTGGTTTTCATTATAACTTAGTTCAATCCGGGGATCTCCGGTGTAACGAACTAAGAACCAAATACGTGTTGTTTCAACGACCCTCTCTTACCTAATTTTCAAGATTTTCCCCTTCACGTCTTATACCATTCTATTCTTCTATCATTCCCCCCGTCTATTGGAAAAACTATTACTATAAAATTGAATATCTTTGGTTACTAGGTTATCTCGCCATGAGTCTGAGGGATTACCTCTTCTGTGTCGTTTCTGTAGGAGTACTTCACTTCAGATGTCGTCTGTTCCTTACTTTAGTGTATGACCGATCCTCCTCGACCTACGCTTCCGAATCTCAGCTTCTATTGGGCACTGGTGACATTCACGATAGAACGATAGAAGGTGATCTGATTTGAGCGTCAAACAAGACTCGAAGACTCACAAAGGTACCCCTCGCTTTCTTAATCCGTGTGTTCATCAAGTTGGTCTTTGCCATATTGACTATGAGGCCTGCTACCTTGGGACTATCGGAGAAATTATCAAGTTTACTCTGCATATCAGATCGACGTGGGGAGAACTTTAGAATTTCGTCGGGCAAGTCGAGGTCATTTAATTGATCTATATTATCAAGGGGTTTCAGGGTAAACCTTGATTTGGTTTATTATCAATGGCTCCAATTAAAGTTTCATCCACAACCACGATGAACAATAGCGGTGAAAGTATGCAAATATATCTCATGCCAGCAGTAATCTTTACAGGATCTGAGAAGACGTCGCCGTGTCATGTGATACAGAAAGCCGTTGGTTCTACGGACCCGAATTTATTTACAGTAGCCGCGAAGTAAATTGATCAATGGTTCTGGAAGACGGCATAGTGGAGACTGAAAGATTTTCACGGTTCGAAAGGCTGTTACGGTCGATAGCGTATGTTCATCATTACGTTGATAGTCGGCGTACGTCAAAGAGCGTTGGACCTACAGGTACGGTCGGGTTGACTAGTGTTGAGATCCTGAAAGCGTAAAGAATGCTGTGGTTGATCGCGCGGTCTGATGCGTTGTCGGACAAAGTAGCGATATCAAAGCAGAATGTGGAACGAAGTAGACCATTCGCCGATGAGTACGGAGTGCTTAGGGTAGGTGGTAGAGTTGCTGCTGCGCAAATACTGGCCTACGACACGAAACCATCAGATTACGTAACTACTGCTGGACTTCTACCATCGGAAGTACGGTCTTGCCAACGATGAGACCGTAGTCAACGAGGTTCGCCAGCGATTCCACGGTCCACGATTGCAAATGTAAATTCGTCTGACCAGAAAACGCTGCATTTGCTGCCGTTGTTCCTGAAATGGGACTACTTCCAGTGGTACGATTGAAACCGTGTGTGCGTCCATTCACCCACGGCACCTGGGCGTGGATCTCTTCGGACGGTAATCGATAAAAGTTGGACGAAGCGTGGCTAAACAATAGGGGTGCCTTTTCACTAATCTCACAATCAGAGCCATCCATCCAGAGGTAGTGTCCGATGCTTGCCAAAAGGCTATCCGCAGGTTTGTAGCATGACGGGGCGCCCACAGGTAATTTACTCCCACAATAGGACAAACTTTGTTGGGACGAGCCAAGAACAGAAGGATGAAATTAGCAGAATTCACTCTGAATTGGGCAGAACTTTCGCGAATGTCCAAACCCGGTGGCCATTTAATCTATCTGCTGCTCCTCGTATGGGAGAGCTGCTGGGAGAGAATAGTTAAATCGAGCTGTTAAATCAGCGCCAGAATGTGTTCCGGTAGTACGAAAACTGGTCGACCAATCGGTCGCAATGGTATTGGTAGAGGTGGATTAATTCCAGGCCGTTGGCATTCATTCCGCTTGAATTGACAGGCTATGCGTCGTGTACTCTCAAACATGTTCTGTTGTTTCATTCCAGTGGCGTTCGAGAACCAGGGAAACTACCAACAGACGAGGGCATAGTGTGAAGGTGGCAGACCTTGTTATTGTGATGAACGAGAATATTCAGAACCGATAGTTGAGTGGAAGTAGTAGTTGAGTTCCATATACTACCTGGAAAGGATGGGATAACGCGTGGAGCAGAAGTGAAGGCGTCGGCAGGGGTTTTGAAGAGGCCTGTTACAAAGTTGGCTGTGTTGGAAGTAGAAGGAACTGGTGACGCTGAAGGAGGAGGGTGTTCGCCGCAACAGCCCCTTGTATGTGAACAACCCTAGTGAGTCAGCGTGATCCACTATTTATGCCCAACTCAATGAGGTTTAAAGAGGTGTGGAAGAAGAAGATATTTGATGATATTAGTAGCAAAAAACAGTAATCGACGTAAAATTTCAAAAACAAACCGTGCCGAACAATGGCGTTTGTTTTCAAAATTTGGCGTCACGCTTGATTGGTAATTGATCGATTTTCGATTTCACCCACACCATGTATATACGTCATTGTGCCCAACTGACCGGATGACAGTGCCAAAGTGGTATAGTTGATGACGAGCAAAAACGAAAGGTAACAAACCGTGTTAGTTGCGATAGTCGAGATTTAATTATAGTAAAAATCATTTTCAATTTACATTACGCTTACATTTTTATTTCTGGAATTGATCTCAATTAGTCCAAAAGCTAACTAAATTTGTATACTTAAATCTAGATTAAAACTTACATGTTAGTTATAGGCTAACAGATGAAAACTTAAGTGTAAAAAGAATTTATTGTGTGGTAGATAAAATTTGTACGCAGACTGAAATGTGAGTTGCATAATGCATTTAAAAGTGAACTTAGCCTAAAAGAATATTTAATTCTTTGCAGCTTTAAGCTGATCATGCACAAATATCGGTCGAATGATCTTCGCCGGAAGACCTGCCAACATGTCTTCCGCAACATTTTTTAGCTGATCACGCTAGATCTCTAATCTTCAAATTGGGCAATGTGTAGTTATGGAACATCATGCCACAAAGTCGAGTTATGGCAAACGTACGTAATGGCTATCGTCCCTCTTTCAATCGTGTTGACAATACTAGATCAGCTTTCAGCATGTCAGCTGAAATAAAATCTATTCGATTGCTGCTTAAGTTATCGCGTCTCAGAGTTGTCGCGGCTGATGCGTCGTACTGTGGGAGTCATGCTTACTTCCCAAGTAACAATTTGGGTTTTATTACACTCCTATGATGGCATTTAAGACTAAAATTGGTCATGAAAACTGCCAGAAGAGTACAATAAAATTCTCATTGTTGCTTGGGTTACTTGCTTACTTAGTCGGCCTAACGTCCTATGACAAGGCCTGCATAAAGTAATTCCTCCATGTAATGCGGTCCATGGCAGCTGGTCCCTGGTTCCGCGGGCACCTAGTGCTCGCCAGATCTCACGCCATCTGGGCTTGTCACCTCGCTCGTTGCTCCTGGCCCAGTTAGTCTCCCACCTCGGCCAGTTAGCTTCGAGGTTCAAGCCAGTCGTCATATGTTCGAATCTCGACTGGGCGGTACCGCTCGTTTAAGTTAATAGGATCTTTGCACTAGCCCCGTAACTTTCCTGTACTCTAATAACCGAAGTCTATTGATAAAGGGTCAAGTTCTTAAGGACGTTTGTACCCATGGATGGCTTTGCTTTGTTTTACCTCGCTCGTTGTGCCCCTCTTCGTCTTGTTCATTCCGTTGTGATGCGAAAACCGTTTTTGTAGGATAGTTGCCCGACATTTTAGTAACATGTCCAAATCAACGTATCCGTCCAGCTTTAACCATTTCCTGAATACTGGATTGATCGTAGAAATGCGCGAGTCCGTGGTTCATTCTTGGCTTACATCGACCGGTCTCTTGCAAGTCACCATGGTTCTTGCCCGTTTCATGCCCATAGAGGACTACCGGTCTAATGAGCGTTTCGTACAATGTACGTTTTGTACGGATGCTTAGATTGTTTGCCCATATGTGTTTGTGGAATCTATAAAAGGAACGACTTCCGCTGATAATACACCTTTTAATCTCATGGCTGATATTGTTGTCCTCTCTTGCCATTGAATTAACTGCCAATGACAACTCGTCGACTTCCTCTAACTCATCCTCGTCTGCCTAAGCGAAACCTGTCGCACTCAGTCCCGCCTGCCAGCATATATTTCGTTTCAGACGTATTTATCTTCAACACAATGCTCTTTGCTTCTCGGTTTAGTTTGGTACACTGATCTTCTACCGCCTCAAATGTTTTACCGATAGCATTTACGTCCTCGGCAAAGCAGAAAAATTGACTGGGTTTATTAAAAGTCATGCCCCGCATGTTGAATGCCGCTCGTCTTATAAAACCTTCAAGCGCAATATTGAATAGCAGGCAGGAAGTCCCCGGTTATGAAACAGGTTAGGTTTTTGGATGTTGAAGTTTGACCGTTGTTTGCTCAAAACTTATATTACTATAAGGCTAAACGTTGGTAGTAACTTGACCGCAGTAGGATAATAAAAACGTTAAAAATTACGGTTGTTTCACAACCGGGGCCGTTGCACATCAGGAGACAATCCTCTACAGCTCGCATGTCGTAGGCTAAGCTACGCCGTCAGCTACGCTGTCCTTGCGGATTCAAGTCGAGTGTTTCTCCGCAGATTTCGTTCGCTCCCTTCTTCAATGTGTGTCTAATTCACATACGTTCTCAAATTTTTGTTACTATCGGACGTTGGTGATATCGACGATGGAGTTCTTTGTTGATAATCCAGTTGTCAGGCCGTCAAGCACGAATGATATATTGCAGGCAGCGATTAATAAAAATAACATTTATTCGAATGGGTTCAATAATTCTCCCGAAATTCATACACAGCGCTAGAATCCATCTTTCGTAGCCACGATAAGGCTAGTAGGTCTTTCCGGAAAGTTGTTTTCGTCTACGATTAGCTTTTGTCGGTTTACACTATCATACGCGATTTTGAAATCGATGAACAGGTGATGCGTGGGGACTTGAAATTCGTGGTATTTTCGGAGAATCTGCTGCATGGTGAAAATTTTGTCCGGTGTAGAGCGACCCTCCAGGAAGCCGCACTGATAACTTCCCGCGAATCTATTGGCTATTGGCGACAGTTGATGAAAGATATCTTGGGAAAACACTTTGTAGCCGACATTCAGGATTATGATCGTTCTGTAATTCTCATCGTCCAGCTTTTCGCCTTTTTTGTGGAAAAACACATGTACTGCGATAAATACAATATAGTTACTTCAGTTTCATTTCGAAGCAATTTATAAAATAAGTCGAAACGATTTTGCTTTGAGCCAACTCTAGCGTAATCTACTATTTGCAGTATTTTTATTTTTGGGATGGAAGATATGATATGATATGATATATGATATATATGATAAATAAATAAATAAACAACTAAATAAAAGTGAGCAAATAAATATATACCTCAATGAATAAATAAAAAACTGAATAAAATAAATAAGTAAATATATAAAACAATAAATGATGCTGTGGTCAATCTCGGTGTGGTGTTTAGCATTCACGCCGAGGACCCGGGTTCAAATCCCAACCCCGTAGAAGTCACGAATGACCCAGGCTGATAAAGTGACTATAACCAAATAAAAAAAATAGTAAATGAACAAATTGATAAATAAATTGTCGGGGTCAGTCCCGGCGTAGTGGTTAGCATTCACGCCTCTCACGCCGAGGACCCGGGTTCAAATCCCAACCCCACAGAAGTCCCGAATGACCCAAGCTGGTTAAAGTGACTATAATCTAAAAAAAAAAAAATAAATTGTCAAACGCCATGCGAAATGTTCATTTTCATCGCCTTTTCTCGAGACGAAACCTGCAACCATAGTAGCCGTCTAATTGTGAGCGCAGAAAATTCGACAAATTTCCATTCAATTTGGCTTTGAATCGTTCGATCCGATTAAAATTTGACGCAATACCAGGCGTTTCGGGTCGAAGGGATACCAATGAAACACACACAGCAAAAAAATCATCCGCATCCATTAAGTGGCTATCAGCTTCACAAGTCCCGGTCATTCAATTACCGGACGATCCCGAGAGCTTCTGCGAAAAAGCATAAAATACAAACGAATCCACTCCGATATACAAGTGGTAACATGTCCCCGTTAGCGGCAGGGAGAACTGTGCTTGTGATTGAGCGCTGGTTTGGGGGTCCACACTATGGCTCATCCAGCATTCTCTTTCCAACCGTTGAAACCAGAGCTTGGCCATTCCATAAGCCCCACCAAAAGGGAAACGGTGGAATAAAAAAGAATCATAATCAGTCATCTGAAATAATTCGGACAAACAAGATAATTGAATCCAAACAAATTGAACAAATAGCCGAAATTAATCAATTATTGTGCGTCTCGCGTTGGTCCCTTGTGACTGAGCCCATTCCCTTCCGTTGTCCTTTGTGATACGAAGCGCGACGATGCATCAGATGGATCTGTCCCGGTCCCGGATGAAATGGAAGCAACGCAGTCGGCCTATTTTTCTCGGCAACGACGGCGGCGGCGGCGACGCTCTATCCGAATAGGACGAACCACATCGCCGCCGCTAGCGTACCTCTAACTGTACAGTCTGGCATCTGATAGCCGGTGTCGGTAGATCGGAAACGCAACTGGTTGCCAAAAATGTATTCGAAAATATTGTAGTGTAGGCCCAATTTTCATAAAAATGTCCGGTAGCTGTACAGTTAATGGATCTTTATACCTGTAATGATCAATTAACAGTTTGTAACTCGTCATTTATTTTACACATTATAATTTTTGCATTTCACACCTGTTAACTCGATTTAAAATTTTTAATATTTAATATTTTTAAAATGTATAAGTATGTTTTTTGTTCATATACAACACAGTAAATTGATTTGATAAGAATGAAAGAATTTGTGTGTAAGTTGTGACCGACCATAGTAATAAATAAAAGCGTAAAGAAAAGAAGCAATCTCCTGTAGAATTTAGAATTAAAAGATTTTAATTCATAATAGGGTTTTAAGATTATAATGTTTATTTATCTTCATCTAAAACTAAAATTTAGACATACCTAATGGTGAAGAAACTGCAATCTTTTATCCAGCAGAATCAGAATCGAAAACTACCTGTTACGAACTAAACCGGACCAGACCGGAACGTGCGCTTTATGATTCGAATAAATATTTGAATAACCCCGAGAGACGAGACCTCGGCAGCACGTGATCGTACCAGTACCAGCAGAGAAGTATGAAGGACGATGGAAAGAAAGGCTTGAAAATTCTATAATCCAATTAAAAAGGAAACCTGCTTCGACTTACCCCGTGTCCTGACGATTTTTTACTGCTTGTGTGTGAGCACAGTTCGCTTTCGATGAAACAATTTTCATTAGTCAAATTTGTCTTCGTCCACTTGAACTGAACGGTTAGCCGAGCCTTTTAGGGCAGGGTCTGAAGTTTGTTTAGTGCCAAAAGTTTCTTTATTCGCACATCTTTATTCGTTTTGATTGGAAAGTTGTTGACCCTGCCCAACGGTATGGAATGAGGTGAAGAAAGATCATCTTAAGTTGAAAAATTTTCTTGAACGAAGGAAAGTATCCTTAATTGATTACAAATTTTACCCTGTTGCATTCCTCCTATTAGAGTAAATGATTTTCTGCCGAATGAAATTTCTGTGTATGGCAAAGCAATCCTGAAACTTGTAACACTACACAAAAATCAACATAATTTGCACATGATACCCAAGGGAACTAGCAAGACATGTTTCGAAATATTTGTATAAAATGCGGCAAAACATTGTACAACTTCATAAAATTTTCCCTATTTTCCAAGAGAGTTCCAAAATATGGCAAACATGTTGTCTTTCGAACGAAAATAGCAAATAATTAGTGTATTATGCCGATTTCGATCATTATTCTTAGTTCCATGATTTATTTACGTAACCTGAGGTCGTGATTTGTGCGTGTCATTTCGTATAAATCACATAAAGTGACCGCAAAATCTGCAATTGTTTGCCAAGCACTTTGCCTCTGCTTTCGCACCGGATACCGCTTCAAGGTTGGAAATTGATGAAGCCATCCGTGATGTTTCTAGTGACTTAATTGATGTGGGAGTATTCACCGTAAATTTCGATGTAAGTCTTATCAGCTGTGAAACAGTTGAAGCACTCATTTGTCCCTAAACGTATCTGAAATCAATCATATATGACACCTATTTTTAAAAGTGGTGATCGCCATAACGCTGTCAACTATCATGGAATTGCAAGCCTCTCAGCTGTTTTTAAACTGTTTGAAAGAATAATGGGTAAAAACCTTCTCAATGCTACAAAAAACTATACATCCAAGGATCAACATCTACGGTTTCATACCTAGACGGTCGTTATCATAAATTTGCTCAACTTTACGTCGAAGGTAATACAAGTGCCGATCGATGCAATTTATATAGATTTGAAAGCAGCTTTTGACAAAATTGACCATAAAATACTACTGAATAAGTTGACTCGTCTTGGCCTATCTACGCAAATGATTGCTTGGCTAGAATCTCACTTCGCGGAGCGTGTACTGCGGGTGAAGATTGACGGTTATATATCACAATCTTTTTCAAACCATTTTGGAGTCCCACAAGGTAGCAATCTCGGACCACTGTTGTTCATTATATTCTTAAACGGTGCTACTCTGACTCCGAATGATAGTCTCAAACAAATTTATGCAGATAATCTGAAGCTGTACGTAATACAGTAGTACCGTACACACACCCCAAGCAACAATATGAGTTTTATTGTACTCTTATGGCGGTCTTCAAGACTAATTTTGGTCTTGAATGCCATCATAAGAGTGCAATAAAACCCAAAATCTTACTTGGGACTGGAAGATGGAAACAAACTCCATCTTCGACAGCAGATCGACAATAACAAGAGTGAAATCTGCGAGCTCAAGTCAAGCTGTAGTTCCAAGCTATTCGCAAGCTATCCATTCCGTAGTTGATTCGGTACACCGTCATACATCGGAGTCAATCAATCATCTCGAACACAGGATCGAGTTAATTGCTGTTGGAATACTGTACATTTCTAGTGAGAACCTCAGTAACCATGTCTCCATTATGACTAGAGCTATTGGTTTGGGTCCTCGAAAGATTCCTCCTTCGCTGTCGCTGTTCCATGGAAATATCAAAACAATTCCATATTTAAGATATGTACACTCTGTATCATCATTACTAGAAACCTTGGAACGGCGGGGGGCGATCTACTTCAGATTAAAAACGGAGGCTAGGAGGACAGGGTTACAAATCAATGCGTCGAAAACCAAACATATGGTAGAATGAGGCTCCAATGTAATTTGGAGGCCATTCCTTTTTCGATATGAAATTCGTCAGATTGTCTTTATACCACGTCTGCACAAGATTTGGAGTGTGGGCAAGAGCTCCATCATGTTGAAAGCAGTAATATTCTTCACCATACATTTCCTAAACGTAAAACATCAAATCTTGTCCTAAGACCATTTCCAGATAGTATTTTGCATTAACTTCCACACCCTTTTCAATAAATAAATAAAGAGGAAGTTTGAAATGGCTCCCCATACCATGACTGCTGATGAATTTTGGTATTGTGGTACATTCCGTTTGTGGTTTGGAACGTCGATGATCGAAAGCGATCACAACCGATTATTTTGAGCAAGATGCGGGGGTTTGAAGAACAAACAACTTGTCATCAGGAAAGATCACTTCGGAATCACCGTGCCGACGGAGCAACAGTTTACATCTTTCCTGCCGTTTTTGTTTTGTTGCTTCCGTAAATTCACGGATTTTATGTTTTTTGAATGCTTTCACATCCAGATCCGTTTCCAAAATTCGAAGAGATTCCCTGATGATATTCAGCTCAACCGCTATTTTCCGTGCCGGTCGCAACTGCGACGAATTCACTTTCGAACAAACTTTTTTGACCTCTGCAGTCTGCTTCGTATTATTCCGGGTTTTTTTCACGGTTTTAAACAGATCCTGTCTCGACAAATATTTTTACTATATGCAAATCTTTTTATGCCGAGATGACACAAAAAATAGTGCAGAACCGTTTCGGAATTTATTTATTATCAACGACCGTTACTCGAACGTTGGTACGCAGGCTTCATTTTGCTCATCTTATGCATACAGAGGCAGAGTAATCTGCTTCTCACAACGATCAAGTTGCTTTCGTTTTCTGTTCAACCGTTTCCTCTCCCTCCGAACGATGCCTGAATACTGTTTTCTCTTACGAACACTCATCTTGCGCAGAAGAAGCACAAAGACAAGCAGAGCTAATATTTTGTTCGCACACTGGAGACACGAGGCTATTCGCTCCGTGTCCCAAAGAGAATATGCGAAAGGCATTTATGTGAACTGGAACAATTTGCTCCGTGACTTTGAGAGCATACATACGGTAGCGCTCCGGCAGAAAAAGAAAGATGAAACCAAACTGATGCTCACTCGCCGGCAGAGCAAAGCAGTGCATAAGCAAAACAAAACTCGACGCGTCGGAGAAGGTAACATCCGACTGAGAGAAAGCAAATCGATTCGTCTTCTGTGCTTTACCAGTAAAACGCCGAGAATTGATATATTTTGCAGAGCACGACAGAAGCCTTGGTACGTGTACACCGAACGAGACACACTACGAAGATTAAACTACGTCAAGTAAGACTTAAGTCATGATTACACACACATGGTATTAGTTTGAATGTATTAATTGTTTATGTCGTTGCAAGCATAAAATGATTTTTGTTCGAATATAGATGTGTCACACTGTAGATCAAATAGATTCTTGGAAAACACCATCAAGAGAAGGCGCATCGTTCGCTAAGTGGCCTAATTCTGCTCACCTACCATACAAGTATACCTCATAGAGCTCTTAGCAGGGTGGTACAGTTCGGCTATTTCCCGTCTATCTACAAACGGCAGTGTAAACAAAGATTTCATTCATGTGTCACCGGTGGTGACCGCTGGGTAACACCATCGTCAAGTCATACGTTTTCGTCGAGAGGGACCAAGCCTTCGGAGAAGGAGGTCCGAGGAGCTCTGGTTGAGCCTGGTCCTCGCTCGTCGACGCTAGAACCGAGAAGTCCGACTTTCGTCCACTAGCGCCGTGAATAGAGCTACCGTCAGGATTCGAAAAGCTCG
This sequence comes from Sabethes cyaneus, assembly GCF_943734655.1. Lineage (NCBI taxonomy): Eukaryota > Metazoa > Arthropoda > Insecta > Diptera > Culicidae > Sabethes > Sabethes cyaneus. The sequence continues at coordinate 139,468,968 of NC_071354.1, forward strand.
ATTCACATCACCGTTTCCTTGAAGGTACGTCAGTCACTCTCTCTTGATCTTCAACTGCATATTCTATAGAACCTAGAGAATGAGAGAATGGCCAAATCACTCAATAATTTGCATCATTAAACCAATGACACTCATTAATGATAGAAATTCCAGCAAAACTAGTGTCACTTGCTTAATGATGACAAGTAACCGCGAGCTATATTGTGATATCGCCCGGGTGTTTACTGTATGGCCCGCACTGCATTTCTTTTTGCTATAATCGCTATTGAATGAGCGATCTGCTTATTAAATTTTATGCGTGCTTGTGTGTATTGGGGTTTACCCTTCCTTCAAAGCTTGATCTACTTTACCCACTTATTCCTAGCTGCCAGTACTATCCCATATTATAGCCGTCCCTGGCGAGGACTCATTCGTACCTCTGACCAGTACACTTAACTATAGGAGGGACATTTCCACTGTCAAGAGGCTTCAGAGGGTAAAAATGGAGGGGCCTAAGAATAAACCCATGCTAAAGTCACTTGACATCGAATGGTTTGATTCTACTAAGATTCGAACCCACGACCACTCGCTTGTCAAAGCAAACTCGATAACCTTGCGGCTACGGAGCCCCCCGAGCTACTGAGTTACTTTGACCATTCTCACAATCAGATTCTCCAGCATATTCTTGTCATCAGAGCCCCAACAGTTACAGTCGGCACTGTTTAGCCGATGCATAATCGCACATAGCACATAAAAGTATTAAAATGATTTGTTTTATATATCTTTTACTTTGCTGAACCCTATGTCTGTCTTGCATATGTATTTGGTATTTTGTCCGCTTGCTGGTCCAATGTAAGTTTGTGGGAAGTGAGTCTCCTCCAGTAAAATGTTGGGTAGCCGACCCTGTAACCTAGAATCCGACCGAGCTAGTCATAAATCATGACCTGTGGATATAAGATAGGACCGCTTAGTGGGTTTCGAGGTACAAATCTCGGCTAAGCGATGCTGCTAGATAGGGTCAGTAGGGTTGTCGCATTAGCCCCGTAACTTCCCTGTACTCTAATAGCCGGCGGTGAAGTCTTTTGATGAAGAAGGGTCAAGTCTTAAAAAGACGCTTAAGCCCAAGGCTTTGCTTAGATATAAGATAGACCCCACAGTGGTTCTCAATCTCTCATCTGAGCTCCACGTGGTACTAGCCGAAATACGAGCAATTTCAATAGAGATCGGGAGACACACTCCCGTGAAAACTATTTACGATCGTATACCAACAGAGAAGAATGCACTCATACGAATGCTAAGTGTAGTAGCGAGGAATTGCATTGTCAGCTTTGAGTGTCTGTTCCCATGTCAGGAGCTGCCTTTGATGGCTTGACGATTCCTCAACCAAGTGCACGGTTGTACTCCAGGTTAGGCGCGGCTCACTACAGCGTTGGATCTGCAGCCAGCGGCTATATTAACCCCTCTAAGGTCTATATCATTTTTAGCACCGCAAAATTCACTAAAATGGCCATAACTTTTTTATCTTTTAATATTTTTTCATCAAATTTGGGAATTTTGCCAAAAATATTTTCTATTTTAATAATATCTATAGATAATGGCCATATGTCATAAGGTCCCGGAGCTATTCCGGAGTTCCTTGGGGGACCGAGACATGGCTTTTTTAGATAAAGTTGCCAAATATTTGAAATTAGTTTGAAATCTGTTGATTTTTGTAAACATATCATCGACTATGGACATATCAGTTACTTTGCTGCAGTTATGAGCCATGGTGCGCGCTATCCGGATCCGGGGAGACACGATAAATCCGGAACCGGGTCCCATAAAGGGACATTTCAGCATCAGTAAAGTATGTCGTGTCGCATGTTAAAAAACATCAGCACTCGACAAAATAGCGATTGGCGATCATGTCATGTCTCTCAGAGGCCATATGGCCGGTTCCAGGTCCCGGACAAGTTCCTCCGAAATCCGTTCCGTGCTTGAATCAGAAAAGAAACCCTCCCCGGGCCTGGAACCGGTCATACGGCCTCTGAGAGACATGAGATAATCACCAATCGCTATTTTGTCGAATGCTGATGTTTTTTGATATGCGACACGACATACTTTACTGATGCTAAAATGTCCAGTTATGGGAACCGGTTCCGGATTTATAGTGTCCCCCCGAATCCAAATGGCGCGCACCATGGCTCATAACTGCGGCAAAGTAACTGATATGTCCACAGTCGATGATATGTTTACAAAAATTAACAGATTTCAAACAAATTTTAAACTTATGGCAACTTTATTTAAAAAAAGCCATGTCACGGTCCCCCAAGGAACTCCGGAATAACTCCGGCACCATATGACATATGGCCATTATCTATAGATAATATGAAAATAGAAAATATTTTCGGCAAAATTCCCAATTTTGGCGAAAAAATATTGACAAATAAAAAAGTTATGGCCATTTTAGTGAATTTTGCGATGCTAAAAATGATGTAGACCTTAGAGGGGTTAAGAATGATGTTGTCTCGGCATTAAAGCTAAGATGGCAACCCCATCACGAGATAGCGTAGTCCTAGTAAGACAGCCTACCTAAACATAATGGCTATGAACATTCAAGCAAACCCAGATCGAAACTATCGGAACTCGGCATTTGGACCGCATGCTGCTCAAACAGCTTAAACCCCGCAAACTCGGCATTGTAGCTCTATAGGAAGTCTCTCGTAAGTCTCTCGTAAGAGAAAGGAGGTATCGGCTTGATATGCATTCCAGTGAGTTTCCCAGTTTTCTCGAACATTGTATTTTGCTTGGTTTGTACGGTTGACAATAATGCGTTCTTCGGTCGTTTCGAACGGTATTTTCACACTATTGATTTGTTCTGGAAATGTATCCAATTTGGGCAAAGCTACTATTTGGTATGCTTTATCATTCATGGAATGCAATACGATCTATGACAATTAGTAAGACGAAACTAAATGTATTGCAGTTGACCTTCTCCCTTCCTTAGCGGCGTATAGTACCACAATATAGCTCGTTCGAATCATGCTGTCTGGCGGAAGACTACCTTAATCTGCGGGAGCATTTCCAAAAAGGCCATCACCCCATTAATAATACCGCAACACAAAACACACAACACCAAGAAATAATCGAAAAACAATTATCAGTTTTCGAATTCATTGAACAACATAATCCGCTTTTGGAAAATACATCCGAGATAATGGATATCCAAATGTGATAATGATACGTGTGTATAATTGTCCGGTGCGTACCTAACGTGCATACTTTACGATACGCCGGGTGGACAGGGAATCAGTCCGGTCGGATGCAGCAGTGCCCATCATTGGTACAGGCATCGTCCGCAACCGTTCGTAGGACGAACTGTGGTGCTCGATGTCCGAATAAAGCCCACGGTTTGATGAGAGCAACAGAAGCAACATCCAAGGGGAAATGAATTGGATCCGAGTACCAATTGTGTTGTGTTTTCTGTGTATCACGTCGTAGGTGGGGAACCTCCCAGAGTACAATCCACCCACAGAAGTGTAGTGCTCTAAAAACAACAATCCTTTCGACCAGCACGGTTCCAACTGGAGCAGCTTTTTCCGAGCCTAACAACGCATTCACCAGCACCGGCATCGAACGAAAGCGGAAAACTTCGGTAAATGGCAACAACAATGCATTTAACTGGTATTTTGCTGTACCTGGTCGGAAAAGCAACCGGAGGAAGGAAGAAAGAGGTCATTCTCATGCTTAGAGCCACATCGGCATGGTTGGCCGCCATACTCAACCTATGAATAACGGCTGGTTCTACGCTCCTCGGGAGTTCATAGTATTGTGCTACAATCATCATAGTCGTCCACGTCATGTGGTCAATCAATTGATTGTGTTTTATTTGGCAATTTGTTTCAACGTTAGAGTAGATCGTCGTCCTGGATGCACTTTGGGTCACGCATTGATGAAAGGTTGATTGCGATTGGTTTCGTCTTACTAATTGTCATAGATTTAATAGTCGTATTCATTGTTCATAATGTGAGCGCGTGTTAGCATTGCGCAGAAATAAATACTAGTATTGATAATAAATAAATAATACTTACAAACAGGTATACGCACCTGGATCAAATTTGCGTTGCAGTAACGTTCGATATGCGGCTATTTACTTTTTTGAATGCGAATCGACGTCTGGTCGACTAAAAGCTCTGTCAGCTAAAGCTAAAGCTGATATAACATTTGAGTGCGATCAACGCCAATACCTCTAGCTTAATATATAATTGTATCACCGTGGACATTTTTGTGCGAAAGTTTTTACAGATCTAATATTTTTGCTGGAATGCTGAAAATATTTAATTTGTATTTGTATTGATGAAAAATACAGACTTAGATGTTCTGTATATCGTTTGACAAATCTATTATTGAACGTCTTCGCAAGGAAACTCAAATATTAGTCATTTGAAAATATTATTGTTTCTGCTAAGGCTCATTTTAGTCTAAAAGTCACTTCTCTTCCTTGATTGAAATAGACGCACGCTCTGAAATGAAGTTTTCTAATAAAGTACTTAAATGTTGTCATATTATTCTCAAAAAAAAAAAAAAAACATTTTACGTCGTCACGAGAACCACATGGAAGGAGATACTTATACTAGCTAACGCTGAGTGATAGCAACGAGGAATAGCCTTAGGCGTCTGTTCCCATATCAGGGTGTTTCTAGGTGACGGGACGGTCCCTTTTCCGAGTGCGCGGTTGTACTCCAGGTTAGGAGCGGCTTACAATAGCGTCCGAGCGGGCGGCTGAATTGTGAATGTGTTTTCTCGGCTTTACACCTAAGATTACAGCCCCACCACGAGACTCGATTGCGTGACCCTAGTAAGGCAATCTACCTAAACCCACCTTACTACGAAAAATCAAGAAAATTCGACTCGAAACATTAGGCATTAGGCAGGCGTCGAGAGGAACATGGAATGGATGCTTGGTATCTGGAAATGCAGTTCCCTAAATTTCGTTCGAGGCGACAGAGTATTGCTAGATCAGTTAGAATCTCGAAATTTTGGCAACGTGACTCTGCAGAAGGTCTGCTGGCGAGAAGGTGTGGAGGATCCGTTGCGGCAAGGCCCAATTTTACCAGAGCGATGGAGCGATTAAGAAGCTGGGAACGGGTTTTGTACTGACGGGCAGAATGCATAATGATATCCACAAAGCTACCTGAAGATCACTCGATCAACGAACATTGAACCACATTCTCATCGATGGCCGGTTCTTTTTCGTCGGACATCACCAACATACGCTCCCGACGGAGTGCGGTTATCGACTTACAGTGTGACACATATATATTCGAACAAAAATCATTTTATGCAACGGCATATACAATTGATATAATCAAATTAATATCATGTGTGTGTGTCATCATGACTTAAGTCTTACTTGACGTAGTTTCATTTTCGTATTGTATCTCGTTCGGTGTACACGTACCAATGTTCGAGTTACGGTCGTTGATAATAAGTAAATTGCGAAACGGTGCTGCATGCAGTACTGTTTTTCGTGACCACAAACATCTCGGCATAAAAAGAGGTTTTGCATACTATATAGTAAAAAGATTTGTCGAGACGGGATCTGTTGAAAACCGTAAAAACTCCGGAACAAAACGAAGTGTTAGAACTGCAGAGGCCAAAAAGGTTGCTCGAGAGTGAATTTGTCGCAGTTGCGACCGGTCCGCACGAAAAATGGCAGTTGAGCTGAATGTCAACAGGGAATCTCTTCGTCGAATTTTGGAAACGGATCTGGATGTGAAAGCATTCAAAAAACGTCAAATCCATGGATTAACGGAAGCAACAAAACAAAAACGGCTGGAAAGATGCAAAGTGCTGCTTCGTCGGCACGTTGATTTCGAAGTGATCTTTTCTGATGAGAAGTTGTTGAGAAGAATTTATTAGCAGTCATGGTTTGAGGAGGCATTTCAAAGAAAGGGAAACTTCCTCTTGTATTTATTGACAAGGATGTGAAAGTTAATGCAAAATAGTATCTAGAAATGGTCTTGGAGGAAAATTTGATGCCTTACGTTCGGGGAATGCATGGTGAAGAGTACACACTGCAAATCTTGTGCAGACGTGGTGAAAAGCCAATCTGACAGTTTTCATGTCGAAAAACGAATGGCCTCCCAGTTCTCCTGATTTGAAACCACTGGATTTTTGTATATGCAACAGAAGATCAAGGATTATAAATATCATAATTTGGACGAATTTTAGTTAGTTAGTTAGTTGGGATGATATTCCGATGGTAGTAGTGCGTGCCGCGTGTAACAACTTTAGGAAGCATTTGAAGTGTGTTATCCAGGCAAAAGACGATTCTATAGAATAATGAATGTTTGTTGCGTTCTGTATCCATGGGTAAACAACTTCTAAAACTAAAGAGGGCCATTATTTAAAAAAAATATATGACCTTGTTTTCGTTCGAATACATATGTGTCACATTGTAGATCACTAACTAGTAGCAATAGCAATACATATGTTCTCGAAACTACCGACGGTATAGAACCTCGCGATAAAGCCATCCTCCTCGGTTAAACATTAGGTAATTAGGCAACCTGAGAGTTGCCGAAATCTACTCGCACCTATTGGATGAAGCTCTGCCTTCTTCTGTGGAGCTAGATGCTTCGACCCTTGAAGACGGATAGGGCAGAATACGCTAGTTGGATGTGTTCTAGCTCGGACGTCTGGGGAGCGGTCAACAGTAACTTAACTTTACAATGCGGCTGCTACCCAGGTTGTACTTGAGCTACAAAACTGCTGGAGAGCCGATCAACGGCGAATAAACGGCCTAGCTACCATAGTAGTTATCTAAGAGGGTGCGTTAAGCACAATTGTCTCTCCCTGAAGTAATACCGATAAGGTGGTGCCAGGGGGATGGAGGCTGGAGACTCGAGTAGGGTTTTAGTGGGTCTGGTTCCTCACGCCCCATTAGGAGGGTCGGGATACCAAACTCCCAGTTGTCTTCTCAGGTGTCTGATAGTACCGTATTTTCTAAGGTGCTGAGCAGCCAGCCACGTAGCCAGAGGTGGGGGCCAGGAGCACTATCTTGGCTCCTAATACATTATATGCATATCTTACTGCTTATAAATATAATACATTATAATACATTTAATGTATTGTAGTTCTAAACGCAAAAATATGCATATGAAACAGTTAAAATCAAAATTGGGCCCCCGGGCCCCCCCTTCTGGCTACGTGGCTGTGAGCAGCTTTCCCTACTCGATAAAAAAAGGCAGAATACGCTTGGCCATCAATGCGGCCGTACTCGCGGTGTTAGGTGAAGAAACATCGAGTGCACGAAATGATAGATTCGACCAAAAATACCAACAAGTGGTAGAGAAGAAAAAAGAGCTTGGAAAAACTATCGAAGCATTGCTACGAGGGAAAATTTGGCTAATTATCGACTAGGGCTGAATGAGTTCAGCACGATCCTGAGGAGAAAACAGCGCCAGAGGGGGGACAGAGGTTGTGAAGAGATGCACAAGTCCTATGAGAAGATGAACCAATCACGTAAAGGATAAAGGGTGTCCCACTTCAAATTGCACCACGGAAAAAACGGTGCAGAAAATTAGCCATTGGGTATTTTCTTTTAATAATTTGGAGAGAAGTAGTTTAGAACGTATGGTTCACACTGTATTTTTATCGCTGTCAGTTTTTCGAAAATTGGAAAAATGGCATTACCCGAAATGCAACGTCGGGAATTGATTTTCCACAAGCACCAGCAAAATCTTCAACTCTCTCATCGGGACATCGGAAAACGGAACTCGAAATCGTACAATCAATGGTGAGTCGTGTAAATAAACGTTACTACGAAACTCTGAGAATCGCACGGAAGGAGAAATGCGGTCAGAATGGATGTTCTATTAGTGAGGGACTGCATACGTACAGAGTGCAGAAGGTTCCAAATCGTGACTAACAGCAAAATACGGTGGAAAAATCATGGACCCGGAAACTGTACACCCAGATGCCGACGAAGCCTCGTTGTCTCATCAAGGATGATGAGACTTAATCAAGGCAGACTTCCGGCAGCTTCCAGGGCTACTGTTCTACACCGCGCAGCACTAGTTTGATATTCCGGAGTAAGTAAGGAAGCAGTAACTCTCAAAGTTTGCCAAGAAATACATGATTAGACAAGCGATCTGCTCATGCGGCAAACGGAGTGCACCGTTTGTGACTACCGGTACTGTAAACGGGCAGATCTACCTCAAGTAGTGTCTACCGAAGCGTTTGCTTCCTCTATTGACGCAACACGATGGCCCTTTCGTACCCAAGGACATGAACCCACCCAACGCACCGGAACTAAGGCCCATTGCAATATACAGGCACTACGGAAGCATCCCAAGGAGGTCAAATCTGGGCAAGATATGAAGAAAAAGTATGTTTTCGTACAGAAAAAGCTGCAGCTAGATGTTGTACAGAACCTTATGAGTGGAGTTAGGCGTAAAGAGCGAGCATATGGTTATGGTATTGAAGTTGAATGAAACAAATATGCTAAAATCTTTCTAATGGGTTGTCTGAAAGTTTAAAAATTTCGGTCAGCTAGGTAATTTTCTATAGCATTTTTGCCGTTATGCAATTTGATGTAGGACACCCTTTACTGTGACATTACGCGGACCAACGCCGCCCACAAGATGCTCTCCCACATTTTGTTACGACGTCTATCTCCAATAGCACAAGAATTCGTAGGACAGTATCAGGCAGGCTGCAAGGGGCTGGTACGAATCAAATTTTTTCTTTCTTCCAGAAATGTCGGGGTACAACGTGCCCACGCATCATGTTTTTGTGGACTTCAGTGCAGCATACGATATAGTTGAGCGTACAGAGCTGTTAAAAGCTACCCTGCATCGTATGATATGCTACGTGCGTGTTTCTGGGGCACTCTCGAGTCCTTTCGAATCGCTCAGAGGATTAGGGTAAGGGGAAGGACTGACTAGTATGTTATTCAACATACCAATTGATGGTGTGATCCGGCGAGCGGGAATCGAAACGAGAGGAACGATCTTCAGCAAAGGTTGCCAGCCAACTCATTACTCATTACTAGGAGCCTTAGAACGGCGCACAGTGGTCCGAAAGTCCAAAAAGCTGGCAGAAATGTCAAAACGATCTCCTAGAGGATAGGTGACTTCTGCGAAGTTGGTTGATATACTCAGGAGATCTATGTGATATCATTCAACTAGTGCTTAACCCTTAAATTATAAGTTAACTCTTTAATACACGTTATTACCATAATATAACATTAATTATTGGTTAAGTTTTTCAGTAATGATTGAGTTGATTTGATAACTCTCAGTTGTCTTATAAGGCACTGAAAGGTTGGATAACATTACATTTTAATTTTATTGGATTGTTATCCAATAATTGCTTAAGTACTTTTTTATTGAAAGATTTTTTCACATTTCTGCGACTCATTCGATTTTACCAGTACATTTGATTCAGCATTCTAATTGCACCCGAATGGTTTTATAGACAACTATTATAATAAATTATAATAAATTATAATAAATAGTTATTATTAAATAAGTTTTCAAATAAAGAAATACAAATAAAGTTCAAATTCAAAACAGACACTGATGAAGCCGGCAAGTCGTAGGCGAAATACGTATCGGTCTGACTAATGAAACAACAAATAAAAATTAACCAGAAAAACTTTCTTGTAATTGCTTTGTTTGCGGCCTATACTATGCCCTTGATTAATTAATATTAGACTTCTAGTTTCTTCCACTGAAAAGTATGAAATTATTTTTTTCATATTTTATTTATTGTATTAGATATATTGATTATAGTTACGAATTTAGACTGGAGCATTCATTAATGTAATGTAACATACAGCGAACGATAATTACAGATCCATGATTTGTTTCGCTGTTGTGTCACATTTTGAATACTTTTGATTACTTTTTGAATTAAACATTAGTTTTAGACCTTGTATATCCTTATCGTAAAGGGGTCTTCAATCTAAAATGCAAGCCTAATAATAAGATGTAATGGGAGTACTATGTCTCCTGTAAATCCTGTTGAAATGAGCCTTTGCATCAGATGTGCCTTAGAAGCGCGTCATTCTGTTTCGATATTCCCGAAACAAACTAAATTGTTGTTTTGCGCTACGAAGCTTTCTTTGAAGTATACTCCAAAATCAGTTTATTAAACTATATTAATGCTTGTCCCTTTCATTTCCGCGATATCCTGGAATAATCAATGCAGAATAATCAATGTCTAGGGGGATTAGGGGCATAATGAGCACACGGGGCGAAATGGGCACCCCTCTTTTTTACGAAAGTACGCAATTTGTCATAAAAAATGATACGCGATACACTACTGTAGGTACTATAGTATCTATTTTTCAAAACGAAGGTGATCTCTCCATTTAAAACACGGAGATATATTAAAAAACTTAAAGTGGTTCTCAAACGATGAAAAACTTATAATTTTGGAGCACTACCAAATAAGCTTTTACAATCGTTTAAACATTTTAATCAATTATGCGAACACTGCAACATGATGTATACATTATACCTCACATTTCACCTTCGTTAAAGTTTTGATTTTATACTGTAATTAGTGTAAAAACTCGTTTTTACTTTAACTAATTGACTAGGGGCGAGATGAGCACTTCTATATGGGGTGAAACGAGCACACTATGTCGAATAAACTAATCTCAAATTCATCTTAGTAGGCTTGTCAATTTTCTTGCTTATCTCGTCAGTGCTTGTTTATAGTGATGGTGCGTACATATAAAAGGAATTCTGGAAGACAGAATTGGTCAAAAACGGCCCTTCAAGCGGCCTTGACCACTGTAAGGCGAGACGGAACATCCACGAAACAAGCCGCCAAGTACCACGGGATTCCACGGCAGACGCTAGCTCGGTATGTGAAGAGATATGAAGCAGCATTATCGGGGCCTGAAGTGTTCCAAATCGGTTCTTTTAAGACCGTTTTCACTCCAGCTGAAGAACAAGAGCTGGTGAATCATATTTTGGAAATGGAAGTTCGATGCTACGGTATTACTACCCGTGAAATCAGAAGCCTCGCATATCAGCTGGCGGAGAAAAACGGAAAAGCACATGTGTTCAACACCAAAATACAGTTAGCTGGCTGGGATTGGCTGCGTGGCTTCCGAAAGCGTCATCCGGAACTTTCGTTGCGTGCTCCAGAAGCAACCTCAGCGGCTCGATTGCAAGGCTTCAATCGGGTAGCGGTCAATAATTTTTTTGATGTTTTCATCCAGACGATGGCGGAAGGCAACTTTGCTGCAAGCAGAATATTCAACGTCGACGAAACATCCGTGCTTACCGTAATTTGAGCAATATTGTCCTAAGTTAAAGTTCGGATAAATTAGGTTTCATGTTGTTTTTAGGTACAAACGAAAAGATCCAAGGTGCTTGCTTTGAAGGGTCGGCGACAAGTCGGATCGGTAACATCTGCTGAGAGAGGGCTGTTGTCTACGGCATGCATTTGCATGTCTGCTTCCGGATCCTTCATTCCGCCGATGATGATATTCCCTAGAGCTCGACTGACCGAGGCCCTAAAAAAGGGTGCCCCTCCGGACACGCTTTTTGTTTGCAACTCGTCGGGGTGGATGACAATGACCGAGTTTAATTCTTGGTTCGAGCATTTCCTGCACCACACACGTCCAACAGCTGGTTCTCCGGTGCCCCTTTTGCTTGATGGGCACAACTCACACACTAAAAATCTGTCCTTTCTTGAGCGAGCACGTGAATGCTTCGTGACTGTTGTGACTTTACCCCCCCACTGCAGCCACAAGCTTCAGCCGCTTGATGTGAGTTTCATGGGACCACTGAAAACTGCTTTTTCGAAAGCAGTCGAAAATTATCTGAAAGCGAATCCTGGTAAAGTTGTTACCCTCAACGAAATCAGCGAGCTATTTGGGTTTGCATACATGCAAACGGCCAATGCAAAAACGGCCCAAAGCGGATTTAGTAAAACCGGCATTTTCCGTTGAACAGATTCGTGTTCGAAGATAAAGATTTTGCCCCCGCTGATGTTACAGATGTCCTCCAAGAATCTGATCCAATCTCAGACAACGCGCCCTCAAGCAGTAAAGACGATGCAACTGCCGAGTTCAACGCTCTGGATTGTCAGCCAGGCTCTTCCCAGAACATGAACAGTTCGATTGGCAGTATTGCAAATAAAACCATTTCGACACCTGTATCGTTGCGAGCGAGCTTGCTCACGGTTTCTCCTTCTGACATCATGCCTCTACCGAAAACAAGCACCAGAAAAATCGTTTGTGGTAGAAAGAGGGAAAAGGCATGCAATATTACAGGAAGCCCTTATCGGAATAAGCTGAAGTCCTTGCAGGCTTTGAAGGATATAGGTAACCTGAAGAAAGCCAAGAAGGTGGATCAGAAATCTATTTCTAGCAATGTTTTCGAAACCGCTAAGCGCAAACGAGGTCGACCAAAAGCAGCTAAAAACCAAGCGAAGACTACCATCATGCAAGACTCGCTTTGTGGACATTGCGGCAGCTGCTTCAGTTTGTCAGAAGACGGCCAAGACTGGTCTAAGTGTTCGAAGTGCTTCTTGTGGTTCCATGAATGCCAGGAGGATTCCCGATGCACATCATGTGACTTCGCATAAGTTCAATATCTTGCTGTGTTTTGCCTTTTATTATTCTACCACTTAATTATGCCTTATTTTATTAATTTATTATGCCTAATCAAATTGATTTGTTGAATTTGTTGACTTAATTTTTAATTTTTGAATTTGTTAGAGCTAACAGAACATGTTTTTGTTATATATTTGCTGCAGTACCAAAATATAACAAAAAGGTTTCTAGCTATTTTTACAGCTTTTTACTTCATAATACTGAAAGAAATGTGTGTGTGTGTGTGTGTGTGTGTGTGTGTGTGTGTGTGTGTGTGTGTGTGTGTGTGTGTGTGTGTGTGTGTGTGTGTGTGTGTGTGTGTGTGTGTGTGTGTGTGTGTGTGTGTGTGTGTGTGTGTGTGTGTGTGTGTGTGTGTGTGTGTGTGTGTGTGTGTGTGTGTGTGTGTGTGTGTGTGTGTGTGTGTGTGTGTGTGTGTGTGTGTGTGTGTGTGTGTGTGTGTGTGTGTGTATGTGTGTGTATGCGTGTGTATGTGTAATATGTGTGATGTGCTTGTTGTACTTGTATACACCTCTCAAGCAAGTGTTTATAAGGGTGCTCATTATGCCCCAGGGGGGTGCTCATTTTGCCCCACACACTGACTGATTTGTAGTTTTTGAAGCATGACTTTAACTCACATTTTTCATGATAAGGCAGTTATTTTATAACTTGCAAACAGTATGCCTTTAGTAATCGATACTTAATTCATGTTTTGCATTGATGACACTTTAAAAATTTAGTCATTTTGGATGCTTAAATCAGCTATCAAGTTAAGGTGCCCATTATGCCCCTATCACCCCTACTATCATATATTGAAACCATTGCAAGGATTATTCGTTAAAATCAAATTTGCTTACATGATTTCGTACATCCTCTCTAAGATTTGTCTTTACTCTCTTAGTTGCAGAAAGTTGCAGGCAAATTTAGGTTTAATCGGTTCCTTACAAGTATACCTGCACACTAAAAGTAATATGGCAGCGGAACTCGACGGGTTCCATAAGTTACGACTGTCAATTCGAAAGAGTTTAGATATTCGTCCTCATTTTTATCATAATCAAGCCAGACTCGGTGAACCAATAATATTTTAAATTAGTGTAATCTTCTCAATACTATTGAAATAGATTTCTTTCAACTAAATATGTCATTGTTTACGATATTTAGGCAACGTTTGCTACATACCTATAAGAAAGAACCATACGTGTTTTTGAAAAGATTTCACCGGCTTAAATGTTATTCAACAAGTTCAGAAGGCTATAGCTTTTAGAAAACTAAGAAACGAACAACCAAAACAAGGATTTAGGCTCATATGGGTATGTAGAAGAACACTTTTGAGTTATTTGATCAATGAAAAATACTTGCAAAATGGGGTTTCTGCCAACTATTTTGATTTTCGGACCACTGTGCGGCGGAGGCAATCTAAACCAGATATAAAACAGAAGCTAGAAGGATTGGGTTACAAATCAATGCGTTGAAAACCAAATATATTGTAAGAAGAGGTATAAGAGACCACAACGTTGGCCTCCCACGGAAAGTGGCTGTTGAGTTCATAATTTTGGGATCTCTGGTCCCACAGACAATCATACAGGTAAGGAGATTTAACGACGCATTCAAACTCGAAGTCGAGCCTACTGTTCCCATAAGACTGTAACTTTACTTACGGAAGATATACGAGTACTTGTCGTATTTGAAAGAAAAGTGTAGTGGACTAATTTTGGTAGAGTACTAGTGGAGGCTGGTGTAAGCGTGTGAACTACGAGCTGCAAACATCACTTGGAGAGATTTCCATCGTTCACCCAGTGAAAGTTAGGAGACTACGTTGGGCTGGCCACGTCGCAAGGATGTCGGGCGACTGTGCAGTGAAATCTGTTCTCTTCAAAAATCTCATAGGCACTAAGAATAGAGAAACCCAACATGCTTGGTAACTCGACCAGCTTGAAATCGATTTGCGTGTGACACTTTCGGGACGGCCAAGGATTTTTGAATAGCTGCTGTAGACTATAATGAGAAGATACGAGTGAATGTTAATACAAAAGAAGAAGCATCAAGGGTTTATGAAGGTTTGTGAAAATTTTAAATCTGGCTGAAGAAATTCTGATTTTTTTCAAAATATTTCGTCGGCCATGTCCTTAAACAACTATTGCGGCTTTAATAGAAACAAAAACAAGAACGATTAAGATCTTTGTAGTCACAAAGCAGCATTAGATTATCATTCTGCTACGTTATTGATTACCTTCTGCAAGCTGAACTTCTTGTCAGGACAGTCAACATCTTTGGCAGCAGTTAAGTAAGTTATCAGCCCTGCTCGGAGTACTACTGACTGAGGTGGCCATTAATTCTAGTTACAAATTTATGTACATAGATTTACGTTGGCACCACCACTCGACTTGTCAAGTGTAGTGTTTTTTCGAAGAAAATTGTTGTCGGTGGAACCTGATGGAACAGGGAGGCAAACGTTAACATTGTCGTCATCGTCGTCGCTGCTGTCATCGTTGTCGATGGTGACCGAGTTCCTTGACAACTACAGCCAGTGGCATAATTAATTATTTATGAAGCATCATTGATAGCAGAGGTTAGTATTAAACCAATTATTTTCATTCGTCTGTTGGGAGGGAAATCGAAAAGAATATGATAATTGGAGATAGAACACTGGAATTTTGCTGTATAATCGCGTTAGTAATTGAATCACTTGCGATTCAAGTTCGGGATATGTTTTCCGCTCGATAAAAATTTTATTACTCGTATGTATCATGAGTGGAGATGCAAAGGTCCTTACGGTTTGATGGTATGATTTCTAAGTTCACTATTCATTAGGCGTGCGTTCAATCCTATGATATGAAATGTATTCTCAATGTTATTGTGTGTCAAAATATTGTGTGTTTAATGATCTTGTCAAATAATTTTCAAATCTATCCGAAACTTTACTTAACTTTGCATGTAACCTGGCAAGTCCCGAAAAATATTGAACGAGTTGTAGGAAATAATCCAGACAAAATGGAAATAAAATCAACAGTATCGTAATTATTTTAATAATAAAATAAAAAATTGTAATTGACGTAAAACAGGGTAGGTAAAGCATTGATCAGTTAGACTCTCCTCATAAATAAGTGGAATAAACAATTTCTGCTAACTTTTCTGAATTGATCAATGTTACCCCGTTTTACGGTACCTATTTTTCAAAAGAATATCCTTTAATTTTCAAATATACCGGAGTACAATATAAAAACAATTCAAAATGAACAAATATCAGTAAAATAAAGCAAAATGTTCGCTAAGCTTCGAATTCTAAATACCATAGTTAGTTATTGGATATATATTTGAATAATGGTATTGATTATAGCAATATTCCGGCCATTAGACACACAAAACAGTGCAATTTTACCAATTTACATAGTGTAAGGCAGTTGAAAAATCACTAGCCGTAATTACACCATTACCAGTTGATTCCAATCTGCCAGTGGCTGCATACCGCTAGAGCTGCTCTATGCGAAATAAAACTCTAATTTCCATTCAAATTTCAACAGCTTTTCCCCACCGGTCTCATTTATTACAACCAAAAGCCTTTTCCGATGTAGTTATACGCGCGTTTAGTGCTACGATGCATGGGTACACATCTCGGAGCAGCTTCGGGATCAGACACTCGAATAATTTATGTCACCGTCCTGCTAATGGCAGCCAAAAACGTATGGCTCTTGGATGTGTTTCCCCAATTACCGCCGGAAAAGGCATCTCCCGTCTCCGTGACCGTGCAGCTCACGTACTGGACCAGTTCACTCAGTTTCACTCGGTGTTCGGATTAAAAAAAATCGCCAGAGAACATTTAGTCAATTAAAATTAAGTATGTAAATTTATACAAACATCATCTAATTTAGGTGCAAAATAACGCCATGCTCAGGCAGGTTGTTTTCCACGACAGACACGAGTTTGCATTTCTGGGAGGAGCATCCATTCGGAAGTACATGCAAAAAAGTGATTCGTTCATTTTGGGCTGCCCTCTGACTTTGGATCGGACGAACCAAGCTCGTAAGTGTGGGTTACATTGGTGGAGAGGCGATCTCGAGTGCAGTCCTTCATGCTCCGCAATGAGGTGATGAACCTGACAGCCAATGGAGTCCGAAAAACGTGTGGCTTGTGCCGGGCTGGAGGGAGGCCGTTATGGTACCAGAATGGTTTAAGTGATGCCGGCTCTGCGGAATATAATCAACATAGCTATTCAAAATGATGTAATTAAGAGAATAATGGAGAGGCACACATAAAGTCGGATCACTGTTGGATGCTACATGGCGTCGCGTCGGAGGACGGAGGGGGAACGACTTTCTCATTAGAGGTAATGTATTAGTGGTAGGATTCGGAAGTGACTGCTTTTTGCGGGGACGATCATGTAATTGCTGTTCGTTTGTTAGAAGTTTTTCATGAATTGCAGCCTAACGAGAACATCTGTGTTGGTTTGTGTAAAACTTCATTTCATTATGCCACTCTGTTTCAGATGATTTTTTGCGGACATATTTAAATTGATTCGAGATAATGGGATTATCCAGAACAGAGATGGGAATTGTTTTTTATTTTCGTTTCTCGATTTAGTCATTCCACAATGTTTTAGTGTGACGATAAGAGCGCGTCTTTATGTTGATATTTGGATATTTTGTGTTGTGCACGCTTTGCTTGGAGGACTCGAATGAACGCCTTGCGTTTAAAAACTCCGTAAAAACTAATAACAACAAAAACTGCTTGGATCTTTTGCATGCTAGACTGCAAATTCCAGTTTATGTTTTTCTAGGTAATTGAGGTCCTATATAGCTCTGGTCATCCCAAACCCCTTCCTACCGCCTCGACGTGGCCATTTCCGGTAATGCTCTATTGCCAAAATCGAGTAGCTAAGCTAGGACGTGTGATGCTGCGTAGTTCACGGTTTTCTTATCTTATTTCTTCTGATCTTGGTTTTACTGCAGAGGGCTAAGCCACACGACTTTGTTTTGATGATGATGATGATGATGATGATGATTATGATGTTGATGATGATGATGATGATGATGATGATGATGATGATGATGATGATGATGATGATGATGAGGATGATGATGATGATGATGATGATGATGATGATGATGATGATGATGATGATGATGATGATGATGATGATGATGATGATGATGATGATGATGATGATGATGATGATGATGATGATGATGATGAATGATAATGATGATATTCCATGAAATACCTATAATGGTACTGCCTTTGTTTCGTCCTTAGAAAGTGGATTGACTAAAAAAATGGTTTAAAAATACACGCATTGGAAATGAGTTTTGTCAGGACGGAGGAAATTAATAAGCTGAAATATAATCCTGCTTCTTTTCAATACATGTAAGCCTTAAATGTTCATTTTAAATCTGAACAGAATTTCGTACGGTGATTAAAGTAGAACAAAAATTAAGAAAATAACAATCCAATTGCTTAATATATGTTTTCCTTTATTTTGATCATGTATCCAGTATGTTTAGGTTCTTTAAACTGTATAACTGTATGTATCAACAGATGCAAAAATATCTAAAACAGCCAGATCGATTGTAATGAGGCCCAACTTCGTAAAGCTGTCAAGCGTTAGCGAATGCCAACGCCAGTATAAATCTGCAGTAACTCGCAATCACTGCAGCACTCCAAGCAGAAATCAATCTGCAATAAATTACCCCGGCGGAAGCCACCGGCCGGACTCTAATTAAAGTTCAAATCAGTGCACCATCAGAAGGAAAAGGTGACAATAATGCAGCAGCGACAGCGATTAGTCACGGATTTAAATTATGCCCGACCGTCGGTTTGGACAAGCGGCCTCGGGAAACCAAACAATGCTTCCTCCATTCTTAGCTGAACCCGAGGTGGAAGCTTACCATGATCCGCTTGGTGGCCCTTTTAGCTCGGAAAAGCCTTTGCACCGTTCTACTCAAGGAGCAACAAGCTTTTGTACTTAAGATTAATTAATTGTATCAATTAAACAATCAGCATGACAAAACGTACCGAACCGGCTGCTGGTGGCGGCGACGTTGGCGAGGTTCCACTTGTCTGCTGGAAACTCTAGACAGTCGTATTTATCACCGGTCGGCTATTGGAATGCATAAATCAAATGGGCGGTGGGCGGACGGGATTTCGAAGAGGGTGGCAAAAGGCCTGCCAGCAATTAGTTCATTGCAGATTATGTCCTCTGGAATTGTGTATGCTGCTGCACTGTCACAGGCGATGTCAATCCGGATTACAACTCACAGTGCAGACTTGGTGATGACCCTTGAAGATGTAAATTTAAAGCGTTCCATTAAGATTACGTCAATTAAGTACCGGTTGCAATTAAAGCCCTACGAACCGAGGTCGAAGCTCAAACAGTCAGAAACGAAACGAGAAAGTTTTCTGAAATTTCACGCATTCCTACCTGCATCGGTCCTCGGGCTAACTATCAGCTACTAAGGACTAAGGAGTTTTATTCCATCATCTGATTCTCATGACGGCTGAGTGCCGAGTGTTATTTAATTAAAAACCAACAGTTCGCAAAACTGAAACCAGACACCTCTGCCAGGTTGGACCGCCATCATCCAGGTGGGGGATTAGCTTTCAACTTCTGCTTCTGGTTGTTCACAAGTTTTATCGACTAATGTAACAGCGGAAGACTGAGTGCGGTACCTACCTATATAGTATAGCCTGTATGCTGTTGCACTGTTAAAACTGTATCTTGCATTAGGGGTTTTTGGAAAATCCACACGACGAGTTGAATGTGGTTCTAAAGTCAGGTAAATCCGCAACTCTACATTGCTTTTCAATTGATTCGTACGAGTTTCTGGTCGTTAGAAAATACTCAGAAGGTTGCACGGCATCAATGACCTTTTATTTTAGTTAATGTCGTGATTGTTTAAAACGGAAAGTAGTGATTTAGGTGGGTTCCTCTATAGGCTAACTTATAAAAAGTATGTGAAAGACACAACCTTTAAACAATAAAATTTATTTAATATTAACTTCTTTTCGATGAGCTGCCTATAGGTAGATGAACTGTCTATTCGTAATGCTCTTAGAAAGGGTTAAGCACTGGTTTAGTTTTTAAGGCAAAGATTTTATATATTACGCTCTACTTAAATTAAATTGCTTAGTAGGCTTCTTAGTAAACCGATTATTTGTTAAGACTGACCAAAAGTAAACGCCCCACGTGCGTCACCGTGCCTATTATGGTAAAAACTGGAACCGTTTGACATAACTTTGTTTATATGTTTATGAAGAGCAACAAGTGCAAGTTCCGTCAAAATTTTCCACCACGTTGAGGACCAGTACAGAATGGCACTCGAACGACGTAAAAATATTATGCACAAACACCTGGAAAATCCAGAGTAAACTGCATCATAGTTAACTAAAGTGCCAAAATCAACAGTGTGTAATGTTCTGAAATGATATAAGGAGAACCTAGGTGTGGCTTGGTGAACGACTGGATAATACGCTGCCGGCAGCATAGGGGTTTATGTATGTATGTTGTAGCATTACACCTAGTTAAATAAAAGTTAGATTGAGCAGCCCCTCGTTTCGACGGTCTGCTCCGAATTATGCTAGTTGAGTGGAAGTGAGAAAGAGTACCAACTTGTGGTACGTTTAGTAGATGTGAGTACTTTGAGTTGCCACTGAGTTGTTTGCCCACTGGAACTCGGGATAGGTTGGAAAGTTATGTGGGAGCGGGTGGTGGCGACGAGTACGCACCTCCCCAAGATGAGTTAACCCTTGTTCGGCAATTTGCCCAAAGAAAGAAGGAGGACTCGGGTTCGTTTCTGGCTTCAAGAGAAACGGTTCGGTTGGATCCGAAACTTCGGATGCAAGAAACCAATACCTTCAATTGCTTCGCGGTGTCTCCGTCGTTAACAAATAACTTCGGAAAAACGGACTTTCGTAAATGATTACGTAGTTCCGGTTAAGATGTATTTTTACGATGCCTCGCTGATCTGAGGGACAGCAAACTGTTACTCTGCCACTTTGTTCTAGACCGTGGAAGAGTTCGGCAGTGGTTTAAAGTTTCTTGCTTCGCGCCGCGTAGTGATCTAAAGGTATCACGTGTAAGGGCAAGATAGTTTAATTAGTAATACTTAATGTAGTTTTTCTTATAGATAGGTTAGCTCGTTCGATTTTGGGACAAGTTAGTGGATTCAGACAAGATTGAATCGGCAATCCGATTTCCTGAAGAAGGTAGTATTTGAGTAGGAAGAGTGCAAGTGCGTGAGGTTAATTCCGACATTACGATGTCGACCGTATCTTTTGTGCAGGTAGAAAGTTCTGCAGACGCCATCGATCCGAGCTACATCGACCGTTCCCGTTCAGCTGTAAGCCACGTCGTTATACCACGCCGTCTAGTGACAAGATTTCCTGGTCATCCGTCAACCACGACCAGAAGAACGCCGTTCGCCAAAAACCACGCGCGTTACCTGGAAGCCGCGCTCGGGTCAGCACGTTCCCGCCTTCGCGGGACACCGAGCATACCACGCGGATCGCAGCATTCACAGGAGGTATCACGTAAAACCATGGTAGTGAGTACGATTTAATTCTTTTGTCATGCGCATGAACAAAATTTCCCCCTCCGCATATATTCGCCCGGCGTCGCTAAGAGCGGCCGGTTCAGTGCACTGAATGTCTCGGAAAATTCCCTGCTAAAACTCATAAATTGAGTGATGAGTGTTCGAGACCACCACCCCCTGTGATAAACGTTTTTTTGAGACCAAAATCCTAGGTCAGCGATGCTATCGCTGAGTAACCGTCGCCTCACGCACTCAATCCCACGCAAAAACGAGCTGTAACTCGAGATAGGCCCTAAACAAACGCTTAGCGTAGTGAGCGGATAGCCGCGAGAGAAAAAGCACCGGTACCAAAGTGAACCATATTTTCGCTAGGGTTGTCAGTAGGTAGGCCTGGGTTCGAGACCCGTCGAAACGATATGTTACGAATTGTTTTTTTGCGCAATGAATAAAACCTGTAAATGAAACGGAAGTATTAAAAAGTCTATTAGGAAGCTATTTTTGAGTTTTTTACTAAGTTAAATGAGTTTGCCCTTCGGTTACCGTTTGCAGATTATATTTTTTTTGGTTGTTGTTGCGAGCTGGGCTGACTTGCAGTCTTCAGCCTACAGTGTCGCGTTTTCTGAAGCGTTCGATGAGTAAGTGGACAGGGAACAGGCCCTGTGATGATAATTGGCAAGTAAGTTTACTTAGCCCCCCGGATAGTTTTTTTTGAGTAACGGTCGGCTGACGCCGCCGAGTATTTTTTAGAGTCTTTGGTGGATTGCTGAGGTAGTTTCCGGTACAGTTGAACCGTCTTCGAACCGAAAGTCAGAAACAAACTGAACCCGCCCGTAGGAGTGGTCTCATTTAGCTGGGCAAACCCAACAAGGTGGATGGTCTCTTTCGGGAGTGGCGCTTAAGCCATCCGCTCACTTTTGCATGACGTTCCGGTTCCAACTGCCCCGGGTTACAATGTATTTATTTATTTATTTCTTTGTTAGAATCTTCTGTAACCTAGTCAACTACCAAAAATCAACTTTATTAGGTAATGAACAGCTGAGATATGGTTGTAGGTGTAGAGCACCCCCCTTCGCCTTATTCGGGGGATTCCTGTATATCAAAGTCAAAAATCAGCACATGCACATGCTAATAAATCACATTTGTTGCGCAAAATTGGCATATCCGTACTATTTCGGAGGCATTATACGTGATGAGGAATAACTATACGCATTTTATCTATATAAGTATGTATATACGATATATACCGAATTAGGCGCGACTCGCTCTATACTGCTATACAATTCTGTGCTGAAGATCGTATGTGTGTCAGTTATTATCATTATACACGACTGAAACTCAACTTTTTGTTAAACATTAGTTACGATTCCAAATTTGTTAAGAAATATTTACGATACATTGATATACGCTTTGGTACTAGCTGGGTGGTCCTTAGCCTCGTATCCAGCAACACCTATCTGCTCCTAACTGCTCGTGGTACCAATTGAAGTACGAGCAACTTAAGCGGAGATCGGGTAATCAACTCCGATGTAAATTAAGGTCGTACACCGACAGGGACGGAGGCCTTGTGTTGTCTCTGCACGAGACTTGGTGGCGTGGCCCTAGTAAGGCAACCTACCTATACCTTCCTGTTACGAACGATGAAGAAAATTCGACTCGGTACATTTGGCATAGACAAAGGCGACAAAAGAAGGACATGGAATGGATGGAATGGATACCTGGAAATGCAGTTCACTCAATTTCGTGAGAGGCTACTTGATCAGTTAGAACCCCGAAATTTCGGTATCGTGGTACTGCAGGATATCTGTTGCAAAAGCAAAAAGGTGTAGAAGATCCGCCCAATTTTATCAGAACGGTGTCGCTCCACGAGAATCAGATCAACGTGCTGGGAACGGACTTCGTAATGATGGGCAGAATGCAGGATCGCGTAATGAACTAAAGGCGATCAACGAGAGGATGTGTGTGTTGAGGTTAAAAGGTGATTTTCAATTACACCATCCATCATAGGCGTGCAGTGTCCACACAGAGGTACACTTGACGAAGAGAAGGAAGCGTTGTATTGCCGCTGGAGGCCGCGTATTATACGACAGCTGCTCGCCACGGGACCCCAAGATCAACATCGGGAATATAAACGTTCAGATCAGCAGGGAAGCAGTGTATAGATCGGTGATCACGCCCATAACCTGCACACCGACATGAATGATAACGGCCAGCGATACATTAACTTTGCAGCTTTCCGAGGCCTGGTTATCAGAAGCACTTCCTTTCCGCGCGAAGATATCCACCTGGAGATCACCTGAGTAACGAACGTTGAACTAATTGGACCATATTGTCATTGATGGCCGATTACTCTCGAATACCACTAATATGCGCTCCCTACGGGGTATACATATCGGTTTGGACCATTACCTAGTGCATATGCACTCAAAACTATCGACGGTATATACCTCGCGACAAAGCCGCCCTTATCGGTCAAACATTCGACAAGTAGGCAACCCGTGATTTGTCACGTACTACACGCGCCTATTAGATGAAGTTCTACTTTTCTCTGTGGCTCTAGGTGATTCGACTCTCGAAGATGGATGGACGATACGTTCAGCCATCAATGATGCTGTAACTGCTAGACGAATAAATCTCGAGTGCACGAAGTGACGGGGAATGCCAACATGCGACGAAGAGGAAAAAAAGAGTTCGGAAAAACTATCTAAGCGTTGCCACGAGGGAGAATTTGGCCAAGTATCGACGAGCGCGGTTATGAGTTAACCACGATCTTGAGGAGCCAAGCGCCAGAATGAAGACAAAGGCTATGAAGAGCTAGAACAACTATTCCAGGTTAATGACGCGCAAGTTCTATGAGAAGGTGAACCAATCGTGTGCATACCGAACCTTGATATTTTTATAGACGACGAGGCGAGGGGGTCGATGGTGGATGTGCATCTCAACAAAAGGAGACGGAACGAAAGTTAATCTAGATGTGCCTACAAAAGATAACTCGTCCGGTGAGAAATTGGTCAGCTGAAGAACAACAGAGCCACCGGACTCTACATAAATGGTAAAAAACCGCTAGTAACGGCACTTCACTAGAATGTTTGGAAAGGAAACTCCCAAAGGAATTGGGAGCGGGAGAAACTACCAGTAGAGTGGATGGAAGGCGTGGTTTGTCTTGGTCAATGCAACTTAAAAGGTGCTCTCCTAGATTTTGTACGTCTATCCCCAAAAGCAAGGGAATACGTAGGGAAATAACAGGCGAGCTTTATGGGGGTTCATGCCACTACGAATCAATTTTTCACACTCCGACAAATCCTCCAGCAATGTCGGTAGTACAACATACGCACGCATGATATTTTCGAGGATTTCAAGATATACTGCCCTGCCAATGCACAGTGGGCAGAATCGTCCGAAAAAACGGAACTTTTTGTTGCTGCGGTTTTTAGGGGTAAAAAGTGATTTTTCTTATGTAAAAAATCACGAGAAATCGATTGATGATGGTCTCAACGCGCGGAAATGACGGAAAGTAGCCCATTTTGCCCTATTCACCCCTATTTTCATCTACAAACTCTCTCTAATTTGAGATTCTGTGGTTAGAAAAGAAGAAGAATGTTGTGAAAAAGGTACCGTCATCCGGGGATACTTGCAACACTTTTGAACTTTGACTTAGTATAACTTTCGAAGTATAGCGTTTAGGTCCAAGTGTAAGTAGCCAAAACTTGTATAGTGGTGAATACTTATGATTTATGATTATGAGAAAAAATATAAACTAAATGAATCTGCAGAATGAACCGAAAATAGGGGTGTTGCAAGTTACCCAGTAAACGGGGTTACTTGCAACACTTTTCTGATTTTGCATTTCTTATGATTTTATATCTGATTTCAAACCGCGAATGACTATTTTGAAATATTTTGAATGTATTTGTAGTAAAACTAGAAATACTGGAGGCGTTTTTTGTTTCCCAATTTCATCTAGCGCTTTTTTAAAGATATTCGGTGAAAATGCAGCATGTCGGCGAACTCCAAATTGCCGTTTCAAGGCACGTGGAATTTTTCACAATTTTAATTTTTCTGGAGATGGTGGTAGACAAAATAACAGCGTACAGATTCAAACTTACTTTGTACATACTGTCTATTGCGATAATTTGCATTTTTACAAGTGCTGCAAGCCGCGCCATATTGGAAGTAACAACACGAATTCATAGTTTCTTCTCCAAGTTCAAAATATAAACAAAACCCAAAGTTGCTATTTGTTAGCTTATATGATGCACTTATTGTGTACAGGCACCAAACAATAAAAAATAGTTCCATGTCAATGAACTGACGCAACTTTGCACATCCATTTTTCCTACTCTGAAAGTGAAATTACTTTCCAATCGTATAAAAACAAGCAAAACAATGATGTAATGAATTAAACTTAACTAAACAATAGGTAAACATCTCTTCTTTAAAATGGCATTGGGTACAAATGGTTATGTTAACAAACAAATGCATTAGAGCTGTCAAAAGCGCGATGCGCCAAAGTGTTGCAAGTAACCCCGGTGTTGCAAGTATCCCCGGATGACGGTATATGAACAATTTTATTTCAATGCAACATAATCTACATGTGCAACATAATACAACATAATCATAAGTGTGTTCTGTCTCATTTTACTCAAGGTTTCTGTACTACAAGTAAAACGCCAATTCAATACTGTTACCAGAGATTTTCAAACAGGCATGCCTGTTGGAAAAGATGAAAAAGTCAGAAGATCGAACGATAATCAAGTTTTTCACAAAAATGTCATGTGCAGAAATGTTTTGCTTTGTTTTACTCTACAACTTTTACAGAAATCTGAGAATGTATTTATAGGAAAAGGATCAAATGTGCGAGTGCTTCAATTTCGTTCAAATTTGGTGTGTTTGTTCCTAGTTGAAAAATTATAGACCCATATTTTTTATTGGACGCTTAGGGTGCCGCTTTCTGAGTTAGGGTGGCTTCAAAAATCGTCATGCTTTGCGATTTTATTTCATTCAAAGCTTCATAACTTTTGAACCACTAAGCCGATTTTAATGATTTTGGTTCTAAATAAAAGATATTTCAATCAACTTTACAGAAAATAAAATCGACTGTAGCTCAAAGCATTCCAAACTACAAATACTTTGAAACTTTGAAGAATGAATGGCAAACATGATGATTTTTGAAGCCACCCTAACTCAGAAAGAGGCACCCTAAGCGTTCAATAAAAAATATGGGTCTAAAATTTTTCGACTACGAACAAACACACCAAATTTGAACGAAATCGAAGCACTTTCACATTTGCTCCTTGTCCTATTAAGAAATTCTCAAATTTCGGCAGTAGTTGCAGGGTAAAACAACGCAAAACATTCCCTTATACGACATTTTTGTGAAAATTTGGATCATCGTTCGATCTTCTGACTTTTTCAACCTTCCCAACAAGCATGCCCTCTTGAAAATCTCTGGTTAAAGTATCGAATTGGTATTTTGCCTGTGGTATAAAAACCTTGAGTAACATAGGGCAAAACAGACTACTAGATTATCTTGCACTAAAATAAAATTGTTTATATACCTTTTTCCTAACATTCTTCTTCTTTTCTAACCATAGAATCTTAAATTAGCGAAAATTTGTGTATGATTCTTCCAAAATTGTTAAAAAATAGGGGTGAATGAGGCAAAAAGGGCTACTTCCCGTCATTTCCGCGCATTGAGTCCATCATCAATCGATTTCTCGTGATTTTTGTACATAAGTCATTTTTTACCCCTTAAAAACAGCGGCAACAAAAAGTTCCGTTTTTTCGGTCGATTTTGCCCACTGTGCAATGATAGATAATGCACGAGAATGATTTTCCATACAAACTGACGCAGGTGATCAAAGCTACTTTGGAGCGAGTGATGTGCTACTTATGTGATTCGGGGGCACTCTCGAGTCCCTTCAAATTGCGCAAACGGTTACTGCAAGGGTAAGGACTGTACGACTGTGACCTGTACGTTATTCAAGATCGCTATTGAAGGTTTAGTCCGGCGAGCGGGCATCGAAACGAGAGAAACGTTCTTCAGCAAAAGTGGGCAACTCCTAGCCTTCGCAGACAACCTTGACAATATTACTAGAAATCTTGGGATGGTGCTGGCATTCTACGCTAGGCTAAAAACGGAGGCTACGAGGATTGGATTGCAAATCCATGCGTCGAAAACTAAATATATGGTAGCAAGAGACTTAAGAGAATACAACGGGCACCTTCCACGGACAGTGACAACTAACGGTGTTGAACTGGAAGTAGTTGATGAGTTCATATATTGTGGAGCTCTGGTCACGCCGAGTAATGCGAGTAAACAGATTAAAGATCAAGCTGAAAATTGAGCCAGCTTTTCCTTTCGGAAGACGCTTCGATCAGAAACATGCACCGCCGCATAAGGCTGACGATGTACAAAACGATAGTCAGACCGGTAGTCTTCTACAAACTTGAAAACTCTTTCAATTTTGTTTACGGAAAACATATGCGCATTCACCGTTCGTTCAAATGAAATGTGTTGCGGACGTTTATTTGGCGGAGAACAAACGGTTAGTGGAGACTGGCGTTAATCTATGAACCATGAGTTGCAGGTCACGAGGAGGGACCGAGTGCTGAGGAGGAAGATATAAAGGTGTGTTAAGTCCAATTTTCGCATCTCCTTCCCAGATATGATTATAAGGTACGATACCAACTATCGAACCACGCGAAATATCCTTGCTCGAGAAGGCTATAGATCTAACAGCGCCAGTAAACATCCGAATCGGTACTTAAGGAAGAATTTGGTAGCCAAGTAGCGTACTAGGCTAGGTTTATACGGGACTTTGACGAAATTCGACGGATGTATTTCGAGGGACGACGAAACCTTCGTGAAAATGAATTTCAAGTAACATCCCGGTCAAAAATTTTACATTGCAATTGAGCAAGTATAAGTTCGTGTTCATGATAAATTCGTAAACAAAGCCATGATCTGGCAAGGAAAACATAGCTGTGGACTGAAGACTGGGCCTTTCATCACTTCCTCAACAATGACCTCAAGTGCATATTATGGAAGAATGCTTGAAGAAACGGATTTTGCCATTATTTTGTAACCATAAAGATAACGTTATATCTTGAACTGATTTAGCAAGCTGTAATTAACCAGTGCTGCAATTTTTCGACTGAAAATTCAAACGCCGAGCACTTTTTTACCTCAGTGAAAGGATCACGTTTGACAGAATGCTTTTTCGCTCACATTTATATTTGTTCCCTTTCGGCTGCTTGCATCTGTTTCACATACACACCAAGCCGTATGAACTAGCTGTTATTCCTATATGTAGAGCAGTAATTGACACATAATATTAATATCAATATTAAGATGCTGTTGATATTGAAATATCAGCATCATTGAGATGCTGTCAATATCATGAAAGTCTAATGTTAAATGCTGAAAAATTATTGTATGATTATATAATTGAGTTAGATAATACCATATAGTAGATTGAGCATATCAATGAAAATGATAATATTTCACTTTTTAATTTCAGGCATTCAATATCATCAGCGTCTTAGTGATATTGATCTTGAAAGCACCATTCAATACGTGATAGAACCTGGTGAATGAACTCGTCACTACCAAAATAATTTTCACGGATTGAACTGAAATAGATCTTCACTCGAGTACAGTGCGTTGTTTTCTTTTTCGATTAGTATACTATGATGCCGATTTTAACTAAGAGTTGCATTCATTTTCATCGGAATTTTGATATTGAAATTGAAAATTCGCAGCCCTGGTCATTACATAGTGGTACTAAATGCAGCTAGTAATGTCGATTTGGTGTCAAAAAAGATGAACATCCGGATTTTCGACTCATCGAAAAATTTCGGGCAATTGTCAAAAAATCGACGAGGCGTGGAAAGAAATGCGTTCAAAGTGGAAGAAACATGTTGATTCAGTCGCATCTTCAACTGTGCAGGGTATGATGAGTTTTGTTAAGAAAAAAGTTCAATATTTGACCGCAACCATAGACATGCAATGCTATAGTGCCGAATAATAAGTTGTTAAACTCGTCTAGATTAACTTTTAGCCAGACTTTAAGTTGGGAAATATGTCAACAGGCTTGTCCAACATCTGCATAAGTATAAGTAGCTAAAAAGTTCTACTTGGAGTTGCAGTATGAAACTTGCGTACCGTTCTGATTCAAACTTAAAGCAGTCTCATACTTCGAACACTCAGAATAAAATACTCTTTACTATCGCTAATATGATAAAATATTATGCTTATTGTATACTACCGGATAGATGACATTTAAACCAACACGGTGGTATACAATAAGCACTGCATAATATTTTATCATATTAACGATACTAACGAGCATTTTATTCTGAGTGTTCGAAGTTTGAGACTGTTCTAAGTTTGAATCAGAACGGTACAACCTTTATTCAGATTATCAAAAAGTATTATGGTTTTTTCAGATCTTTAAACAGGAACGTTTACTCAATATTCAAGGAAGCTATACATTCTCTATAGCTATCATTCATGTTTAAAAAAGCACAATATCGATTAACCAAATTCGAAAATGTCACTTACATTTTTCTAGCCTTCACATTTCAAAGTGTCTTTCAAAACCGACTGCAAACACTGTGCGGCATGCCTTGCAAAGTACAAACATATTTACACAGCATATCAAGTCGTGTGGAAAATCGACTGCACAAATGAAAATGTTGACCGCTCTCCAATTTACTGGCTTCATGCAAGAGCGCTGCTGTTAGCTCTCCTTGAATGTCTTGTTCAGCTCCTTTTTCGTAGAGCAAGACTTCTTCCAATTCTAAAGTCAATTTATTCTTCACTGGAATGTGCAAAAGATGCATCACTGCTACGTACTGTTGCCACTCAGGGTACTATGGATCTGTACGAATATAGAAGCGTGAGAGTTGAAAAAAAAACGGAATGAATGAATCTAAATCAAGGGGGC
The DNA here is from genome assembly GCF_943734655.1 of Sabethes cyaneus. Taxonomy (NCBI): domain Eukaryota; kingdom Metazoa; phylum Arthropoda; class Insecta; order Diptera; family Culicidae; genus Sabethes; species Sabethes cyaneus. The sequence continues at coordinate 139,499,018 of NC_071354.1, forward strand.
TTCCTTAGAAGACGTCAACGCACAAACATATAAAACACTATGAAATACGATTTAGGGTGGTTTTACGATTTTTCACATTCGTCAAACTTGCCATCGGGACATGATTATCCGCTACTGTGACTGGACCGGGTATTGCTTCGTTGGTGGCTACATTGCAACGAATTTATTCAGGACTACGCCACGAGCAGGTTCACCAGTGGTTTAGGGGTTAGCGACTGCTTATCGATGTACATATTCAATAGAATCTTCAAACTTCTTCCAAGTAGGTATACCGTGCTAGCATGCTGCTGGAGGAGCTTGGTTCTAAGCGAACGAAGGAACGAACGAAATAAAGACGTTGTGGTTTGCCGAGCAATCTGCTGTGAATAGGTTAAGATTCCATTACGGTCGATAGTTGCTCTGGGAACCGATACGATGATGGTTGTGAGATGCAACAAATGAGGCCCGTTTGATGTTGTTGGGCTAAATTTACGATATAACTTTCTGTTGAACTGAATTTCAAACGTCAAATATTAACCTTTGAATAATTCCAATTTTGTGGTTTTCTATACAGGAAAAAATACATTCTCACTGACACTCTTCTGCATTCTAAATGCATCATGTTTAATTATAATATGCCAACGAACGGTCACATCCTTATCATGCCATAATCATTAATCGAAGAAACTATCCAGAGAAAATCTTTCACCGCCTTAGTTTTCCTTAGCGAACCTGCTCCAGTCTTCCAGCAGAGAACCAGGCACTTCGGGAGCAGAACTTGTCATCCCTCTCAGCTTGAGGTCGGTTCCACTTTTGCTGAATATATGCAGCCGGTTGCCGGCTGGTCCGTCAATGGTGGTTGGTGGCTGCAACGCAACGGGGGTGGGCTAAAGTGAGCGGACACTGGCAACAGTAGTGGAATGTGTCACAAACTATTTTTTGCCGTAAATTTCCGATGTTCCTTCCGATGGAAATGAAAGCCGAACATGAAAAAGGCACGGCTTAGAAAAGAACATCTCGCAGCCGGCGACTCTGCTTTTGGCTGCTGCCGCTGCTGCTAGAATATTGTTTCTATTGTGGGCGGTATGGAAAACGGTAAGCTCGGGTGTAGTGAAGAGTTTTTCTAGGAAGATATCCTTTATCTGGCTCCTTTCGTCGGTGGAAATTACGCCAGCACCTCATATATAAACAGCTCATGCACACTCATAGAGACTCTAATAGTGTGGATTGAGGAGACAGCAAAGATAGAAAAGGGATAGATAATGTTCATTAAAATAATATGTCAAGGGAGAAAAGTCAAGACAAGGCAGCCTTTTGCCGGGTGCAAAAGTGGCTGACGGAAAGTTGGCTGACAGTGGAAGGGGAGAAAGAGCGACGACGACGACGACGACGTCTTCCAAAAGTGGCGGAAGTTGTCTTATGAGATTGGGTGTGATGAGCAAGCACTTTTTATTGCTAGATTTTCCGGGGCCGAGCTCCAGCGTGTCGGCGGCAGAAAGTAAATCACTTGTGCCGCAGAAATTTGCTGTTTAAGTTTTACGAGACGGCCGTCGGATATGTGTGTATATTTGGGAGAAGCGGCATAACATACTATTGAAGGAAATCTAGGACAATACACTGTACTGTATTCGTAATTGGACAGAGGTGAAAGCCCGGTCGTCTGTATCTGACTGCGTTTGTGTTCAGAGAGCTAGGATGAGTAACAGGTTTTAGTTAATTGGATTGTTCGTCGGTAGCAAGCTAAAAAATTTTATATGTCCTGTCTGGCTATACCATTAAGTTTGGATTTTATGCAACATTTTAAGCAAAGATATGTATTCAAAGCATAACGAGGCTATCTTTTATTATTTGGTGGACCCAAAATGTGATTTTTATGCCTTTCGTTGCTGTTAGAAGTGGTACACCATGCGCCTCCATTAGATTACCTGGCTTTATTTCTATAAAAAAATATATCTTGGGATCGAAAAACTATAGTTATATTTCGGAATTTTTGACACGCCATGCAGAAAAGTTTCGACTGATCACCACGGCGTTGTTAGCAGGTAAGCTCAATAATGTTATTTTAGTTTATTTATTTCGTTTCAACTCATTCAACTCGTTTCAAACATATTCTTCATATTAAAACAGTGGCTGTAAAAATTAAATTGTATTATTAAATGTAATAGGTAATGGAAACTCAAATAATGCAACTATATTCCCATACATATACCATTCAATTTTACATTATATGATAAACTAGAAGACCCGGCAAACTTCGTACTGCCACAAATTGGGCTATAAATACGATATGTAAACTTCAGATGAACTCCTGCTGCGTTTTAGAAAAAGGGATATTTTCTAGGTATAAGTCAAGTTTTGCCGTTGTCTAAGGAGTTCTGCGTTTGGTTTATTAAACGCTGGGATTTCAGAGAATGTCTAAATTTAACAACTGTATTGAGTCATTCATTAGTAAGAAATGCATATCGGTGTAAAAGTTGGTTTGCCAATCCCCGCAATATCAACAGTCGTGTTTGTGGTAGTTGCATTGAGTCTTGTTTTATAAGCTCTGCTGGTTAAAAATAGTAATACTGGATGTTAATATATTTGTTGTAAAATTTGGTACGACGGCTAATATCGTCGTTTTATTTTTTTTATTCATAAATCTATTGATAAGAATTACCCAAAGGAATTGCATTGCAGAATCTCGATAACTGTTATTCTCAATTCTCAAAACAAACTAAATTTTATTATTCCACAAAATCAATTGATCACTGTATTGTTCCTTTGGTAATTCACGCACTAAAACAATTTAACATAAAAGCGTCATTTTATAAACCTTTTTACACTTCTAAAGAGTCTAATACGAAATGAAATCGACTGAAAGTTAAATACGATTGTTTTTTGTTTTGATTATAGTCACTTTAACCAGCTTTGGTCATTCGTGAATTCTGCGGGGTTGGGATTTGAACCCGGGTCCTCGGCGTGAAAGGCGTGAATGCTAACCACTACGCCGGCACTGATCTCTTAAATACGATGTATGATAGTTGCTTCGTTAACTATTTTTTTTTAAATTCTAAATCATATTCTCTTACTGTTGATTTATTAGTTTGATATTCAGTTAAGCCGAATATGCTCATAATCCGTTAACATATGCAAAATGTATTTTTCATTTGACGATTGGGAAGTGGCAATTTAGTGAATTTAGTGCTTAAACCTTTTGTTAACTTGCACTGGATCTTCCGGCTAAAGGGAAAAACGGGAACAACAATACCATTCCTTCCAATATTTATTTATAATTATAAGAGTACTATTGGTTAATAAAGGTTAAGTGCAAGGCAGTCCTGCTCTTAGTGGCACAGATTTTACTTATTTGACTCTTATTGTAGCTTTCGACTGAGTATTATTGCAGAGTTTTGTTTTTCAGCTTTGCAGTCAAATTGTTGATAAAAAGGAACATTTTTCTTTCGATTTATATTAAATCTTTTTCAGGGCTATATTTAGTTGAGAATTAACGGTCACTTTTTGATACGGTGCCAGCATTCATTTTTGCATGAGAATTGGGTATACAATTTTGTATCACAAAATATTATTATTTTAAAAAAACTTTTCAAAAATCTGAAATTTGGTGCTATGCGCTACCTTTACCTTTACCTTTTTGTAAAAAAGTGACCGTTAATGCTCAACTGAATAGAGCCGATAGACGACACGATATTTTTCTAATCGTTGAAAAAGATTTAAAATAATCGAAACGTCGGAAATAGAAGAAAAACGTGGTGTATCACCAACTGGTAAAACCCACATTAAAATAAAAAATAAAAATAAAGAAGAAAAACGTTCCTTTTTAACCTCTACTTATTTAACTGTACCAATTTTGCCAAGCCAAATTCGAAAATATTTTTTATGGGGCATTTATAGAGCTAAGCTATTACCAATAAAATTGCTTAAGTACGCATTTCTCTGTCGTAAGTGTTAAGTGAGTAAGTAAAATCGGACCACAACGAGCAGGGCAGCCCTGATACTGCGGATCCTCATGGACGAACTTATGAAATTAGCCACAAGCCAAGCCAAGCCAAGTCAAAATTAATAAAATCCCTCCAGCAGGGATGGTTCGATCACTTTGACTCAATTTTGATTCATTTGATAGTAGCGTCGTAACCAAGCAAAATTTGGCAAATTGATGTATGGGACATTTGTAGATAATAACTAGATCTACAATTTTGCTTGATAAAGTGTTGCTGTATCTTTTGTAGTTACGGTGCTACAATGCTAGTACCGCATTAGTAACTAAATGAACGTTCATTTAGTTACTAAAGAGGTACTAGCATTGTAGCGCCGTAACTATAAAAGTTACAGCAACACTTTATTCTGCAAAATTATATATAATAACGAGTTCTACAAATGTCTCATACATAACTTTGTCAAATTTTGCTCGGCTGAGACGGTAGTGTCAAATGAATCAAAATTGAGTCAAAGTGATCGAACCATCCCTGCCCTCCAGGAATTGATTTTTTTTCATTTTAAATCGTTTTGACGAGTTTTCCTAGGAATGACCATTCCGGAGCAAGTTCCCGAGGGGCCCGATATGGTCACTAGCTTGTTTGATATAAAAAGAAACCGCGGCAAGATGTATGTCAAACTTCATGAAATCACTCCAGAAGTTGATTTTTATCCATTTTGAGTCCATTTGATGAGTTGTCCTCGGCCACTCCGAGGACAACTTGTTAGATAGCATAGCATAGCATATATAGCATAGCATAGCATAGTATAGAATAGCATAGCATAGCATAAACAACCGTACACATCCTGGGTGGCTGATATGATGTACCCGTAAGTACACCATACACCTGGCCATGTCCTTACGATTGTAGAAATGGATACGTTAGTTGACCGCCAACTTTAAGAGGATGCGCAAAAACTCATAGGTGTTCTTGTACTCAGTAATATACGACGTGAATAAAATATTAAAAATTAAATGAAATGGAGCATATATGGGAAAAATAGAACAATCTCACCATCAATCCTTCGAATGAAAAATAATTGCGTCAGTTTCCATAATCTAATATCCAATAATTAATTTAATTTTTCCTTACGATGTCCATGCGCGTTATTTAAGCTTGTTACGGTTAGAGTCTTAATTGTACAATAGGAGGTGCTTGATGAGCTAAAACGAAACAAATAATTAAAATAACATATTATACTTACCTGCTACCAAGGCCGTGTGGCCCGGCCGTCTGCATCTGGGAACTACGCGGCATCGCACCTCCTAGCTTAGCTACTCAATAGAGTATTACCGGGTATGGGCACGTGGATGAATTTTGACATACATATTGCTAGGGTTTCTATCCAAACATGTTACTTGTCTCATATGGCCCCACAATAATCTGCTCCGGAGTGGCCATTCCGTAGACAACTCGTTAAATGGACTCAAAATGGATAAACTTTAACTCCTGAAGTAATTTCATGAATTTTTATACCAATATTGTGTGATTTTATTAACAATTATTAACCGTTATGTGTGCGACAGGGTACCCGGGTACCTTTTCAGTTTTAAAATAGTTATAACTCATTTAATTTAAAACATACGTCATTGAAATTTTGCGACATCGTAAAACTCGTTGATCTTAAGTAATTGAGGTTTTTGTGGTGCATATCCATAAAGGGGTTTAGCAATGAGAGTCACTTGAATTTTTTTATTACGTAGGAGGGCGACAAGGGTACCCGGGTACCCATGATTTGCTATCTTCGTAACTTTAGTTATGTTGAACCGATTTGGATGAAACCGGTGGCATTTGATTCGTACATTTATCTAGTTTTGATCAAATAAAGCGTTTGGCCATCAAATGACAAGTAGTTCCCGGGAATCGGTAATTCCGGAGTAACATCCGGTAAAACGTGGGAAGCCGCATGTTTTGAAAGAATATCAGCTTTCAGTAAACCTATTAGCTTTGAACTTGACACTATGGACCCTTTTTTCATCTAAATATATAAATTGGTGACTTTAGATCGCATTGGCCACTCCAGAATTTGGTTTCTGTAGGGTTACAGATGACCAGTTGGGTGCCTAATCCAATATTAGAATTGGTTTAGCGGATCTTTTAGATGTTTTGAACTGAAATGGTCAGTTTAGTACTGATTGATAATTTCGGAACTGGTTCCAAATGTTTTACGGATGGTTCTACGTTTTGAACGGTTCTGATAATGCTAAGCATTATCTTGAATCCTGCGGTATCATCTGTGACCCCGTAGAAACCATTTTCGAAATAACCAATCAAAATACATCGAAATGTAAAAAATATCACCTACCGAACTAATTCCAAGAACTTTGATACCCATATTGCTAGGTTTTACCTCCAATCCTGGGCTGGCCACCCATGACCCCACAGGAACCTACTCCGGAATGGCCAACCTGATTCATCTCATTATATGAAATAGTACATTGTACGAATTTTTCGAGTTTTTATATCCGCATGACTGATTTTCCTGCAATGCAATCATTTCTCTTCCTCACAGCGGACACTCTGTCGGAATTCCGGATTTTCGGGCCCCGTATGTCTTTTAGTGGCCAAATGGCCAAATGATTCAAAACTAGATAAATAAACGAATCAAATGACACCTATTTCGTCGAAATCGGTTTAAAATTGTTGATGTTATAACAATATCAATTTTGGGTACCCGGGTACCCTTGTCGCCCTGCTAAAGGTGTTTTTTTTGTCGCACACATAACGGTTAACAAACACACTCGTGTTGCCAGTGTGTGTTTAGCTAACAGCTACAAACCCCCATTTGGGAAGCATTGAGCTACACAGTCGTGGCTCGTTGTTCGTCGTTGCAGCCCGAGCTGCTGATGCCGATTACACCCGAGGGCTCGCACTCCCGCCCGTGAATATAATCGTGGGCGAAGATGAAGAAGAAAAAAAAGTAATGCAATATTTGTATCCTAGTGCGCCACTAGCTTCACGGGCAGCTGATCCCAAGCAACCAAAAGTTCGAATTTCACGTAAGAAACGAACTCGGAAGTTCATATTTGATTCACATTTAGTTCCGCAGGACTTTCTTGCTGAACAACATGATACTAGATTTCCAAACCGAGCTTGATTCTTAATAAAGTACCGTTAATATTTGTAGCAACTTAAAAGTTCATCACGCGATTTGAAAATTCAACATGCGACTTTAAAGTTCAACATGCGATTTGAAAGTTTGAAATTGAAGCGAAACTTCGACGTAGACACTGAAACGGCGATTTGACTGGATAGTGAAATTTATACTCCGGTATTAAAAAAAAATGGATTTTTCTAAAACTATAAAAAGAAATGGTTTGTTCTATGCCTGCGGTAAAGCGAGTGGTGGTTGTATTGGTATGGGTTGTGGCTGCAACGGTGCGACGGTTAAGGCCAAGGTAAAGGCAGACTTGCACTATCCAGAACCAGCATGTTTTGAAAGCTCACAGGATTCTGGTTAACCTTTTTCTTGCGTTGGCTGTTGGCTGGCCGCGCATCTGATGAGGTCTCACCGGAGAGGACCGTAGGACCGGATACCATTCCGCTTGATCGTACATTTATATTTTAGCTTTGCTTTTTTGGGGGTGATGTTGGCATCCCAAAGCACACATCACATCTTGAACTCACATTTTTTTCACATCTTGAACTCGCTGTGAATTGGGCCACAGCATAATGTTTCCGGATTTGGAGCTTCGGATCCATTTTTCTGATACCGCTCATTGTGACCCCTTGCGTTCATAGTCTCGACTACAGCATATCTGTAATCAATGAAGCTGTAATTAATTTTGCGTCAGTCAATATTGTTTGCATTGTATATAATTACTAACCTGGATTTTGCGAAAACTGTTGCTGCAGAAAAAATTACCGCTTGCTGCTGCTGAAACATTCAAAACAAACTGGTGAACTGTCAAACGCAAGTTCACATAAAGCTTCGCGCGTATTTTTTCGAACCATCCAGTTCAAAAAATGTTTGGCGCGTACTTTTTCTGAACTGTTACGTTCGGATGAAGTTTCACGCGTACTATTTCAAAACTTTCACGTTCGGATGAAGTTTTGTGCGTACTATTTCTGAACTTCAAGTTCAGATCATGACTTTCAAGTTCAAAAAGAAACCACGGGCTGTCCTTAATGTTACAGTAAATGAGAAATCAGTACATCGAGTGATATTTATGCAGATCTCGTATTTCAGCAATGGAGCAGTGGTATGTGTCTAGGTTACCAAGAGGAGTACTCGAGTTCGAAACTCGAGGCAAGTTATGAAAATAAATTAATATTAATAAACAATCATTATTCTTCTGATCTAGGTTTTCGATCTAAGCTTATCATTAATAACCAAAACAAATGGTTTAGTTAAGGAAAAACAGGGAAAAGTGGAAAATTACTTTTTAATTTTGAGATTATCGAAGTTTTTTTTCGAGCTGAACAGCGTTCTATACAGCGACCTAACCAAACTTTTTCCGAACTTTCTAGTTCTGTTTGAAAGTTGCTTAGCATTCCTACTTGGAACTTGAAAGTACGGTCAGTTGCTTAAAAATTAAGCTGAATAGAATTCTATTCATGATAATTAAGCTGATTAAGCTAAAAAACCCACTTTTATCGGAACTTTTGGTAGCTTGGGATTGCTCAGGAGTTATTTGACTCGCAAATAAGCTATGCAGGAAGAAGATGTTTTTTACGAGTAGGGAAATCTGCTAATCAGACACCTGGGAAAAAAACTCAAGTAGTGTGGGGTTGAATATCCTGAACCCCCCCCCCCCTTCCCAACCCCACCTAATGGGGCGTAAAGATCCCGGCCCACTAAAACTCCACTCGAGTTTTCAGCCTCAATCCTCCCTGGCACCAACTTATTGGTATTACTTCAGGGAGCAAAGAGCAGGAAGACGATGTTAGGATGTGCGTGCGCGAGTGTGTAGGTAGCAGAATGTTTGCACACAGCAACGGTGACTGTTTATTTACGCCTGCTTGTGCGTTGAATGCTATGTTTCTCATACTCACTCGCATGTGAGCAGGCAACGCTGTCTTCTCGCTCGATTCACCACATTGGGCGTAGGGTCGTGTGGTTATCAGTTCCAGATCTTACAACTGTAATTTTAGGCAACCCTTGAAACGCACAACTTTATTTTTTAAGTGTTATTTAAACTTTTTTGGTAGTTGGTTTCTTTAATCTATGTTCAGAGAAAGAGAGGGGCTTCTGGTCTAAATGCCATTAGTTCATGCCCGAGGGTCTGGAGTTTCCTATAACCTCGATTTAACCTTAATTAGCAAAGATACTCCCAACGATTGTATTGTAAATATATTATATAGGAAGCGTTTGGTATGGGAGGTCAACGCTTTCTGCCTTTCCCTTAATTTCAATTAAGGAAGAATTTCTTGGAATTTTCTTTGCGGTACATGCTGCACAGTTGGCCTAACCGTTAACAAGATAAATGATTGATTCCAATAATCGTCATTTTCCTGGCCATTTTCAATAATTGTTTGCATTAGTACTCTATTAGATTAAATTAGACTATAGGGCTCATACCCCGTTGGCACCAAAATGAGCGCTCTTTTTTGTATTTGCTGAATAAAAAACCGAAAATAAAGCTTGCATAGTTTATTGTTTGTTTGTACAGACGTACCGTTCATTCATGGAGATATGCATTTTTAATTAAGTAAATGTTTAGTAAACCGAGTTATTCGGCCATATTCCAGGAGCAACAAAATGTGTTATCATGAAAATTTTATCATTAAAAGATTAGAATTTCCTACCAAAAATATGTATATTCCTATCACTATTATCAATCTTATTCACTTCATTCTTTCCTACTCAATGTACAACTATGTAGTGCACAGTTTCAAGCATCAAATGCAAACCAACATTTCTCATAGAAAGTCATCACTAGGAAAGCGTTTTCAGTTTCGCAAAGCTAAAGTTACTTGGAAACCCCCGAACAAGGAAATCTAATTAATGTGATCAGAAAACTTTTCCGTGTTTTTCTTCACGCTCCTTTTGCTTGCAAGCGCACACATACATTCTCCATCTTAATTCTTGTTTAGATTCAAATTAATTGCCGGACTTTACTTAACTAAAATTAACCTTCTCGCCGGAAATCGCGCTTGCCGCTCGTCCGGGGTGCTTCCGTTTTTTTAATTCTTCTGTGTACCAGTTTTTCCTAGTTCTTTCGTCAGCCCGTACTTTTCGTTCGCTTATCGCCGGTTGATCTTATTCTTACTTTTTTTTCTCTGTGTGCTCTCCTGCCAAGTCATCTTTTGTACGTTGCTTTGTTTTATAAGTGGAAATTGTTAGCGGCTCCCTGAAGCAGCTTTTTAGCATCAACTTCACTGATTTATCTTTCGCTATTAACTCGTGCGCCAATTGTTGGTACCACGAAGAAGTGCTGCCCTCTGGAAGTACCGGCTTGCTTTGCAATTTCCTATTAAAGTCGCTGACTTTTCATTCTATTCCATCCGTAGTTACTTAATTTTTTTCTTTTAACTTTGTGCCACTGTTTTACCTTAGGCGATTGAATTCTCGGCTGGTGTCGTTTTGCTGAGTTTGCACGTTGTGGTTTCACACTACTTGATAATGTGTTTGGAAGTTTGCTTTCCACTTATTTCCAACAGTTTTAAATATAGTCTTATACATAATATAGAGAGGTTATTTCCATACGTGAAAATATATCAACGTAATACCTGGAAATATAAGGTATCCTATTCGGTTTTATTTGCTACAAATCGTTTTTAATTTCAGGAGAGTTACTGATCTTCATTACATTATTAGCTTCACACATAACGTATATAATTTTCGTATTCTAATCACAAAAATTCATTAATTTGACAGAATACTTAAAAGAATGGTACATTGAAGTCTATGAAGACTAAATTTGCTTTAATCATCTTGTAGAATATTCTTCTTAATTTTCAAAGAATGTTTCTTGATTCATAATTCTTATTAACAAACAATTCGGCTTTTCAATGTTCTTACTACCCGATGACTTAGAAAATTCATAACAAACCCTGTTTAGCTAGGCGAACTTTGAGAAAATATATTATCAGTGACGTGGTACAATTTAAGGCTGAAATTGATATCTACTCTGCCGGTTAGTATTCATGTTTAATAATGTTCTGATATCGAAGTCTTACTGAGAATCATTTCAGTTAGGTTGAAAATCGATTGTATATTTCAATCTCTATATATTTTCAATCCATCTTCCGTTTGTTGCATCGGTTCAAGATGCATCTCCCTCTGGTTTGCAATTCCTATGCTGTTTCATCTTAATTTTTCCCGGCAAATCCCCTTCGAGAGGGGTGTAAATAAGATTACTTTCACGGAAAAGATTTCCTTCATCGCCGACCGGCCAAGTTACTTTGCATTAGTTAGATCAGATCCTCGCCTACCCTTGTTTGGCGAGTGTGATAAATAGCCTCATTTACGCAAGAAAACCTTGGGGCGACTGCAAGCGAGGAAAAACCACCAACATCCGGGCAAACGTCTACACTGACTGGTGTTGCAGCAATGGTCTTATAAAAAATCCTGTTTACCGTGAATACCGTGGAGTGGGAAATTGTAAACCAGTGTCAGAGCGGCAGCCTCAGCAGCATTGTAGGCGCTAATTTGACAGAAAGTGAAAGCTGTTGCATGATGACGCGAACGCGCGCGCGGCTCTCTTTACGTTCTTGTTGCTTTGTTTTCCGGCAAAGTGCTTTCTTATTCTTCGTCGCGCTGGAAAAACTGAAGCGAAGATTGATGAAACGCTGTTTGTCTCTCGACGCCTAAGGGGGATACCGTCGGAGTACCATCTCTGTCAGGGTGCCCTTACTTGATGGAGATTGAAAGATTGTGCGATGGAAGAGATTGGATGCTGATGGATTTCGAGCTGGGAGGAGAACAGTAGGTTGGAAAAACAAAAGCTTAATTGGTATCATCTTTATTAGACTGAAGTGTGTTTCACTTTGTGGCTGATGGAATTCAGTTGATTACTGCGAGAAATAATCTTAGTTGAAAATGTTTCATTAAATTTTTAAGGAATTTCTAGATTGAATCCAATGTGAGCATTACATTTCTTGCAAGTTATCCGTTTTATGAAGAGTAATAAAGTGGATACTTACTTACAAAACAGAGATTTGTCGACGAAAAGCAACTATCAAAGATGTCAGTTCTGTTATAAGCAAGGCTGGCTTTATACATTTTTAGTTTCTTTTTTTCCAAGACCAGATTTTTAAAGGTAAATCATAGTGGTGATTCACTAATCGTGATCGTATAATTCATATTATGAGATTAACTAATTCATTTTTGTTTAATGCTCTCAAATCGAAGAAAAGTTTCAACTTCTCGAAATTTATTTTATTAATACTCACAAAATTACAAAATCATATGTGAAAGCAATAAACATCAAAATGAACATTTGCATATACAGTTGCATGATTTCATAGTTGGTGATAAATAGCAACAATACTTTGAGCATGCGAACAAAGAACTTCGTTACTAAGAGCATACAATTTCATTACAATTACAAACAGGCTTGGCATAGACTTTTCGCTTCGATTTTGCTCTTTTGATTACTGCATCTTAACCAAGCAAAATTTGAAAAAGTGATGTACGGGGCGTTCGTATAATTTGTTATCTACAATATTGCTGAAGTAAGCATTAGCTGGTAGGTAGCCATGTTTTAGATGCCAACATGTTAGCGTTAGCGTAAACGAGCAATCATATATTCACTCTTCACGCAAGTCACGCTGTCAGTGGGGCCTACGACTCCTGAGCCCGCCTGATGTTAGCTCTCGTCAATGCAAAGCAAATGAGATAAAGGTGCCAGTTAGCTGGTGGTACCATCCGGGCAGCGTTGCCAACCTTCCAGATTTGTCTGGATCTTCCAGACTTTTTGAGGCACATCCAGACAAACAGACAAAGGGCTATCTTTTCCAGATTTTTCAATATCCGGCCAGATTTTCCAAACTTTTAGTTGATTAAATTCAGACATTTATAAATGCATCTTTTTTATCAGTTTTTTTTATTTTTGATATCCCTCATTTGGCGCAATTAGGCGTTACTTCAGTCGTTACTTTTGGACAACAAATAACTCGAAAGATTGTAGATTAATTTCAAACTGGCATCTGTGACGATAGCAGCGTTAACGTTGACAGCACGGCATGAGATTTTCAGTAAGTGCGAGCAGCATGTATGAAATCTCTTTTACTGCCGTCGATGTCTTTTTTCCTTTTCTCGCTACTTGGCGCAGACCTTTGGTCCATTTCAGCCATCCGTCAGCGTCAATTCGCGACTACGAAGTTGCTGATATTTGTTTGGTTTTTGCGAGAGAAAAAAAGAGAAGGAATTATTCTTGCTTTTGTTTTTAGCGTTTTTACACAAGTTTTGACAGTTCAGCACGGGATTTTGTGTAAGTGCGAACAGGCTCAAAAATCGCTTTTAGTTAGTCGCGAATGAAAAAAAAAAGATTTTGAAACCTGCTCGCACTTACACGAAATCCCGTAAATAACTGTCAACGCAAGAGTGATGACAAAAGGAAAATAATATTTTCCATCCTTCATCCAAAATCATAACCAAAAAACATAGCAACGCTAGTAGGCCAGCGGCCAGGCCATTTTGTAAAACACCCCGTGCCGATGTTGACGCATATTTCAGTGCGACTGAAAAGAGTTGAACCAATAGCAGTCTATTTCCGTTTCCGATGAAGTTTTAGCCATGAGAAAGCGTGGTGTAAAACAGAGTAAAGGAATCTTGAATTACTTCAAAAAAAAAACAGGTATGTATGAATGTGAAAATACTTCTATACGCCGCTAAATACCTATTTGATAAATGCAATATTCCAACGTAATTTTATGATTTTTTTTTACAGATTCTTTGAACAACCTGAGAAATGCACGGCTGGTTAGCAATTCTTCGCTTGAAATGCAATTAAATAAGCGCAGAATCGGTACGGTTTTTAATGATTTACTCGTTTACTTATTAACAACATTCAATTTTAAGTTTAAATGATTATTAAAAATTTTATTTTATAGCAGCGGACAATGACGGGATTACAGAGAAAAATATGGCGTTGTTAAACGGTAAGTTCTATTAATGGGTGTATTTTTTCAACTATTGGTTTTATTAGCGTTGATTATACGTTTTAATCAGACCAATGTTGATCAAAGCTGCAATTCCGAATCTTATGAGATAATCCAAAAATGTGATAGTTCTCTTTTAGATCGGGAGTCGGAATAATTATGCTGATTAATATTGATTTCATCGAAATTAGAATCAGTATGATTAAATGCTGAAAAAAATTGATAAAAATATATGATGTAGTAATAAATTAACTAATATCAGTAATTAATTTACCATTATTTCTCAGATTTATGCAAAGAAGCGGAAAATGCTGAACTCCCTGCCCGGGAAGTGGCACCGCAGTCGATTAATCTTCATATGATTTATGCAAAGGGGCAAATAATGCTGCACTTCCTGTCCAAAAAGTGGTAGCCGCACTGGATTCGTCAGATGGTCTATGCAAAGAAGCGGAATATGCTGAACTCCCTGCCCAAGAAGTGGCAGCCGTATTGGATTCGTTAGATGATGAGTGCCCAAAGGTAGGAGCAAATGGACCATTTTACGAACTAACAACATTGCTGAAATTGATATTGCTTTCCCGTGGGGTCATCTGTGGAAGGTCAAAGTACCAGCACAAAAAAGCGCAATATCAATATCAGCACGTTACCTTGTCGCTTGTCATATAAAATGGTCTATTGGTCTTTCTGCTATATCTTCGATGTTACAAAAAATTAGGGTGTATTTACCACTAATAGACGCTTTTAGCATATGTGGCTTGAGCAGCACGCTCCTCATATGCTTGGATATGGACGCCTTAGTCACAAACGTAACACCCAGTCTTCCATTCTTCGCACGCTGTTACAGCCATTTCAAAATTTGACTAGGTATATCTGTACTCGTCATAATGGCGCGGAAGAGTCTTGCAAAACACTTGCTTAACCAAGGGAAACTCCTGCTTTAAATTAATAGTTAGGAATGTTGATCATAGGTGGTGCTAGCATGCACCAAACATGCGGGTGACGATAATTTTTGTAAAATTTTCTAGCGCTATGTCTGACTGTACTTAATAGTTTCAATAATTTACTTTTACAGATTTTATATTAGTTGAAAACATGAAATTGGCAACTGTTTATTTCACAAAATCAACAGTACGATTTTTATGTATTTTTGGTAGCAACAGAAAAACATTTTAAATTGTACAAATTTCAAATTTTTAGGTTGGTATTTATTACAAATAGGTTGATGTGTGTTATCTATAATTAAAGCAAATGTTTGCGGTAGCCAGCGGGTTCATCGAACGAACTGTAGTTAGATTTACAACCAGCGACTCTATTAGATACAGAGACAAGTTTAAAGAAATATTAATTGTGTATTATGGTGTATAAATCCATCAGTTGACTACTGTCAATTATTTGGTTGAATAAATCAAAATATTTTAAATAATTGACAAAATTCTGTTAAGTTACTATGACGCGGAATTAAATAGCTTTGACCAAGATATATTATAATATTCTTGATCTTACTGCAACAGAAATAATAAATAGCAGTTTTATCTCTTAATTAATCTTGTTTTAGGTAGAACCAACTTTTTACTTCCAAGGTTATGACAGTATAGTATGAGGGGTTTGATGAGCTGAACCGAAACAAATTAATAACTAAAATAACATATGGTGGGGCTTACCTCTAACAAAGGCTAGAGAGCCTTAGAGAGACGCCATCTGAAACAAATAATCTAGCAGCATTGCAGTTGCGTATGTTAGTGTTGCCGCATACGAAGATTATTCTGTGATCAACAGACATTTGAAATAAATAACTTTTATAAAATCTACATATGTAGGTCCTTTTCATGATAATTTTACTACAGTTATGGTCGTACCGTAAATAGTAATGCTGCTGTTATTGCTAATTCTCTTCAGAACCAGTGATTCAAATTAAAGATTTTGAGTTTCGTTTCACGATGCTACATATAATAATACCATACTCAAGGAACCTTTCTTAGAAGCTTTTATTTCTAATAATTAATAAATAGCTGCTAAAAATTTAGAAAAATCTGATCAAAAAATATTCTCGGTTTGAGATGGCGTGTCTGTATCTTTAACAGGCTCTCTAGTCTGTCGGATTTCTCCATCTCCATTTTTTACAATATTTTTTTATGCACAACAGCCTTTATTCACATTCGTCTAAAAACTGATCTCAGTCGAAGCACTGCAGATGGGTTTCTCCAATTTGTCAGAATTCTAGAGAACGTGATACCCTTTTTCTCTTTCCTTTTTACTCTGCACATCACACATCGTTTATAGTTATCTCTTTCTTTCCTGAACTCGAAACTAGGTGAATGCACACTAAATTGAAATCACTGAATTTGTCTATTGAATGTATTTTGAATTCGTTTTTTTTCGTTGCATCTAATCTAGTTCATGGACTATTAAATTGTTTTACCATTTTTAGTATAACATAGAGTATTCTAAGCTTATTTCAAATTATCAACATATATTACCTACATAGTCGTTACTCTTTTGAAGGCTCTCTAGTCGATGTTTTGATAAGTCTCCTGTTCGATTGGACTTACTTTTGACAACTGATTCTGTTCGATTCGAATTTTCGGTTTAAGATGGCGAGTCTAAAGGACCAAACAGAATGCTGCGTCAACGCAACCGTCAGCGTTATTCTGACAGTTTTCCCATAGGTTAACTGTCACATTGACGCTGACGGATGCGTTGACGCAGTATTCTATTTGGGCCTTAAGGCTGTCTAGTTACAGTTAAAAAACAAAATAGGTGCACAGTGCACTGCAGGGCAGCGCGTCCGAGAAAACCGGCTCTCGATGAGAATATAGTAAATCTGGTTCGTTTTGACAGAGGAAATAATGCTTTTTAAACTTAACGCGAGAAAATTCTATGTCACCCTTAGTCAGCAAATACTCAAGAGATTTAACTTCAACGATGAAGTGTTGATGAAATTAATCATTCTAAACCCAAATAATGTTATATCGAGAAAATTCTCTTTAATTTTACCGCTCGTGCGTTGCTTTCGACATATTGTGTCACATGAAAGTACACAAACTATCAATGAAGAGTATGGGGAAGTGCGGAACATAGATAGTTCGGAATTCACAAAGAATGATCGAAAGATGCTGTGTTCTTCTGGAGTAAAGTACTAAGTATAAAGACATGAGACGGAGAAATATCATTTCCCACGCTTATAAAATTCGTTCCGTGCATGCTGATTCTCCCGCACTCTTCACCCGCCGGCGAGCGGCTTTTTTCGAGCTATAATTTGAATAAAACATCCATACGCAATAGGCTGAATGTTGAGACAATAAGGGACTACTACTACTCCTACTACTAGCTGAATCCAAAACCGGGGATTCAGAAGCTGAAGTTACCAAGCGGCTGTGATTCGCCCACACCGGCATAGCTCCGCTCGGGGATTTGTTGCTAAGCGGCTGCGAAGTCACCCACACCGGCCTAGCTGAAGCGTAGTGAATAAAATCCTATTTCGACTATACATATGCCGTACTTCCTCTGGTACGACGAGCACAGCAAGGTTCAGCGGTATCGTCCCACTACGTGGATGCCAAATGTAATACACTAGTAGCAATGCAGCAACACGGTCGATGGATTTGATGTCCCGTGAGTAAACTGTTACTGTTCTAGTCACTATTCCACTACCGAAAATATCACGTGTTGCTGCGAACCGATAACACGATCGATAAAACTGAAGTCTCGTTGGCAAAACGTTGTTAGTGCCCCAGGACAAATCCTGGTCACGGCACCAATGTTCCGTGATCGTCGTAAGCGGGGCCGGTTACCAACGGGACTGTGATATTATTATGCAATATATGACGAACAAGTGTTGTGATATGTACACCACCGCCAGCGGCGGTGGCTGCGAACGGACTGAACACAAGACTCACGTTTATTGCCCTATTTATACATCGTTCGATAATAGCTTATTGTTACTATATCTAGCCAGAACAACAATAGCGCTTTGTCTCATCTTCTACCGAGTACACTGATTGTTGTTCTGCTAGATGTGAAGGTCAACGCGGTCATACTGCGGCTTTGTGCCGCAACACGGGGATATGCAAGAAACTCTACAAATATCCAGAACAGTTCGCGAAAAATACAATATACACATATACAACTTCAAAGCCTAAAACGTCGCATAAACGAGCATTCTTTGGCGCGTACTGCTCTGCTCTAGAAATACAACTAGGTGAGAGCTAATTTTGAGTATTTTGCTGCAGTATTAATTTGTCGGTTTATGAATTCTATTTTTTGCAGCCGTACGTCATTAGGCCCTGTTATAGCTAAATCCGCCGTACGTTGTAGCAGGAGCTACTAGTGTTGTTAACACCCTGTCCTCGAAGCGGGACGCCGCTGCGTCCTTTTTCATACCGATGAAGTTTGTGCAGCCCCTGGAACATTCCTTGCATCGCCCGTCATCACCAAAGTCGACCAACGAGCAGCAGCAGCAACCATCGCGGCACGCGGTGTGTCAGAAGAAAGATTTCCTACGAATTGCGCAAGTACAGTAAAACAAAAACCTACTAACACTATTGCTTAAAAAAATATATATATGGTCTGGTAATGGTAGAGAAACATAATGAGGACTAGCCACGGACGGCAATAATTGGGGATAGTACTACCATGTGAGGATAAAGTAGAGAAAGCTTTGAAGCAATGGTAAAAAGCCAATACAGTTAAATTTCGAATTTGGCAACAAATGCGTGTCGCCTATGTTGCCGAAATCGAAACCGTGCCAAAATCGAGACCCTTTTTTGATATAAAAAGATTGAATGTAAATGTGTTAGAAATGGAGTAAATATTATTTCAACGATTGCAATCATTTTATGCTTCAAAAGTCCAAGAGCTATCCGTCCGGTGCAAGTAAGTTTTTGGCAACTTGCGGTAAGACGGCAATAAAAATATTATTGTTCGAAACATTCTATAACAGTAAACTTTTTTTCATGAACACACTGAGGGCATCATTTTTGCGCCATTTAAAGCATGTAGGTATGCTGAAACTGACTGCTGATATTTAAGCATATTTTTGTAAGGGAAAAATTTTGTGTTACCAAAAACGGATACTTTTGTTGCCAAAATCGAGGCATGCCAAAATCGAACCATGCCAAATTCGAAATCCTACTGTACACATAAGCATACACAACAGGTTACAGCAAACTCCCATGTAACTATTACCTAAATCTGGCTCAAAACAGTAGATATACCTACAACAATTGCATTTGAACCTAAAGGAGTGGATTTCGAGTTGATTTTGATATTTGAAAACCCGGGGCCCGACACGGATTGCTATTGAGTCGACTGTGAGCCTTCAATCACTAGTATTTTTTACAATAGTCCTTCTGGACTATTCTTCAGAGCTGCTCAATCGTTTAATTTTTACCGACATAATTGTGTAGTGATTTGCATATCCGACTCAATATACATATATTTATTGCCATTGCCTCAAATTCAGCAACCAATTTTCCATTTAACGGCATAAATATTGCACGATGAAGAATATCTGTGGCGTAAAAACTGCCTGTGAAAATAAGACAATTATATCCAGCGACTGGAGAAAAGTGATTTAAGCAGAGCTTCCATTAGCTCAATCCCTTCATCTACCAATTTACCATACCTAGCGTTCGGGTGATGGTTTGGTTGCAGCATTTCTCCACCTCCTTCATTGACTCTCTGCAGCAAGAGCGGGGATTAAAATTCTAATTATTCCTTCTTGATTTTCCAGTCGACAGACAGACGACAATGGATTCACTTTCCCGGCGCGTCCTGCCTTGATTCGCCTGCACCGTTTTGCTTGCAGTCAACCAGTTTATGGAAAGTATTACACGGCACGGTAGTGGAAAATTGTCTCCTTCTGGCGGAGCGCGGGGAGGAAATTTCTTAATATTTGAAGCGTTGAAAATGACTCCAAATTATAGTCAGTTAGCTCAGTGCACCTTATTACAGCTCAAAAGTGGCTGGGGATTTTTAGTGTTGCATCTTTTTTTCACTGCGCCTGGTTCTCTAACGGTCCGGAAAAGCAGCCATCTGCTATCATTCCATCGAATACAGGACAACAGTTAGTTTCGACGCTTAGTGGAAATAGTTAATTCAATCAAGTATGTTAATGAATGGTGAAAGCACAGTAATCTTCCACCTGACTGAAGCGTCCCGAATCTGCAGAGTCAAAAACGTTTTCCACGTAAAATACCGAAAGGTCAACCATAATAGCACATTATCGAGTTCCACCGAACCTCAAGGATCGCGCCATTGTGTGATTACAAGTAATTAGTATTCAATTAATCCATTACAGGCAAAAGTGCTACTTCAATTGGCGTCCCACAAAGTCGAAAATGCTCATAAATAGTTTTAGTCGCTTGGTCACATGGGGCGCATGGAGGGGATTGAGTGATGATAGCAAAGGTGTAGCCAGCAATGGGGACCAAAGAGTTCTGGCCATTCGTGAACTAATTTAGCACAATGTATTTGAACTAGATGGTGTGAAATCATGAACCGCACTGGAATGAAAATGACGGCTACGCACCTGTAACATGCTAGGTGTCTTTTATTACTATGCGGATCTTCGCAGTTGGATAGTTGGGTAGAAATAGCCGTTTTTATACCTATGGAAGTATTGTTACACTGGCATTTATTGCGAAGGGTAATTTGTTATTTGCAATTTACCGCATGTGGTGCTTCAAATTTCGTTTGACTCTTGTGAAGTGAATATTCGTTATTGCTAGTGTTGCTGTATGCTTACTTCGTATGGTCGTATTTGATTTATGTTGAAGGATCCTAAATCAAACTCTAAATTGTCACCATAAAGTGTCACAGTTGATAATCCTTGCTAACTTTTGGGGACTTAGATTACTTATGTTGTGTTGTGATTTACTTGGAGCCGAAAACTTAAATTTTTCTACATAGTCCATATTTAAAATAAGTGTTAATCACTAGCGTGCCCAAACATAAACAAAAGGTTCCCGAGAATTAGAATGTTTCGGTCTGGAACAAAATCAAGTAATCCCAGGATGGCGAAACTATTATTACTTATCACAAAAATACCGGTCGATTAAGCTGAAAACTCAAGACTTTCGGGTGCAACTGGATTTAAAATCAAATCTGTAAAATATCAAATCTGGGCCAGAAGTTGGGCATGGAATTGGACTATAAATTAGAGTTTCAATTGGACTTGAAATCAGATTTGAATCGGACATCAAATAAGACTTGAATTTTGACTAATTTAGGCTTAAACCTTTAGTTGCACTGGAAATGGGACTCAAAATTTGATTTCAAATTAAATATAAATTTCGAGTAATCTGTTCTGGAAGTTTTGGTCGGAATTAGAAATTAGATTTAAATTAGACTCGAGATTAGATTTGAAATATCCAGAAGAAAACTACGTCGGCGAATGTTTATTTTTGGACTAATCAACGGGGATATTGACTGCAGCCCACTTCTTAGTCTGATATGCATACATGTCCCTCATAGGCAACTGCGAGACTATACTGTGCTATACAGTGGCATCGTTCCCACCGTACTAACTATAGCCACAATGAACCGTGGACTATGTGCTGCCGTGCTTTTGAAGAAACGTCAAGCGTGTTCGACTATAATATCAGTAAATGTACCAATAAACATAGAATTAGGGCCTTAAGTCAGCAAATAATCTGTACAACTATATGTTGAAGAAATAAATAAAATAAATGAATAAACATTTTAAATTAGACATGAAAATAAAATTCAAATTGAACTTAAAATTAGAGTTGGAATTGGACTTAACATTGAAACTAAAATTGGAATTAAAATAATTGGGCCTAAAATCGGAAAAGCTATTGGATTTGAAAATAGACTTGATATAAACCATTAAACTAGGCTTGAACTTGGACTAATTTGAGCTTAAAGTTTTATTTCATACCAGGCATATATGCGGAATTAGTCGTGAAGTTTTACTTAAAATTGGGACTGATATTTTTCGTTTAATTCTCTCATACAGTCTACCACTTTTATGTTCAGATTTTTCTCTGCTCTAGTCCGGCTCTTCTTGTTGCTCCATTTCTCCTTTCTGTAACATTTTCTTGATTGTTGCTCTCATTTTTCTTCCTTTTCCATTCCCAGAAGAAAAGCAAATGTTTCCTGTTTCATTGTTCTGTTTTTTTGTTTCCTGTCCCATTCTCGGTTGTTTCTGTTATTTTGTTTCCAGTTTTCTGTCACAGTCCATCAGTGTCCGTCTTCCCTTTCTCCTTCCGTTTTCAGTTTTCGTCTTTTTCTAATTTTTTTTTTTAGTTTTCTTTCATTCCCTTTTTCGGTTTTTGTCTGTTCAGCTTTTCCTCGTTTGATGCCTCGTTTGTCCTTCTTATCTGTAACATTTATTCTGTTTTTGACAGGCTTCCTTCTTTGTTTCTCGTTGCTTTCTCTTCGCTTATAGCTTTTTCTTTGGCCCATTTTTCCGAAAAAAAATATTTTCCCGTTTTCTCGGTTTTTTGTTTCAACTTCTCCAGTTATATCACGTTTGACCTCTTTTCCCCGTTTTCCGCGTTTCCTTTACCGATTTTCTTTTTTCTCTCTCGCTATTCTTCTTTTTTTTTTAAATTTTTTTTGTATGATGGGTATGAAATGGGGAAGGCAACATAACAAAGCGTTCAACATAGCTCTGGCAGTCCCAAGTTCCTACCTAGCGCCTCCACTCGGCCATACCCGGTAAAGCTCCATCTTTGAAGGACTGAGCTAGGAGCTAGGAAGGATTTGAGCTAGAAGGTGCGCAGTCGTGTGGCACCGGCTGCCTATTGTATTAAATAATATACTTATAATTTTTCGTTCTTTTTATGAGGTACAGTTAAGGCGTTTTGGAGTTTGATGGTACTCTGGAACCACCCTTTAACCATAACAAGGAACCATAAGAACTCAAGATAAGCACTCTGCTTTAATTTGTTTATTATTACCAGAGAGAAAAATTAAACATTTATTATACTATATTCTATATTGTATAGTATATATGTACATATATGATAACCATCAGGGCACTCGTTTGAAGTGGTGTGCTTAGGGAGAGTGGAGCAGCCAACTTTCTAAGGTTAACCTTGGGCCGTTTAACAACACATCATGGATAACGAGCGGGCCATTCTATATTAAGAGGGCTTATTCAACGATTGGCTCATGGATCTAGTCCCTGGAAGCCGATTCTCAACACCCCTGATACGTGCAAGTGATGTTGCTTAACGGCCAATTCCCTTTTGGCCCTTCATACAGGATCTAGCGAATATGACCGATCGTTCAAGATGTACAATTCTTGTTGTCATGATAGGTCCATTGCTAAGAACGAACGTTCTGCTAAAGCAAGTGGTAGTATCCTATATTCATATTCATATGATAGTTTTTTGTGTATGATTATAGTCACTTAATCATATCAATTATCACAGCTTAAATCATTCGGGATTTCTTCGGGGTTAAGATTTGAACCGGGGTCCTCGGTGTGAGAGGCGCGAATGCTAACCACTACACCGGGATTAATTATTGTTGTTGTTGTCTGTTCTGTCTTTCTTTTCTTGTGTCGTTTACCCTCTTTTTCTCTTCCATTTTCCCACATTTACTGAGAATTTTTTTTCTTCCGTTGTCCTTTCTTTCTTCTTTTCTTTTTTTCGGTCCGGTTTTTTTATTTTCCCCTTTTTTGACTCCTTTTCTAAGTAGTTTTTCGTATTTGCCTATTCCGTTCTTCCTCATATTATGTATCATTTTCCTCCTCTTCCGCCGCATACTGTTTTTTTTCGTTTTATACCGTTTGCCTCAAGTTTTCATTTTTCATTTTTTTATTTTATTTTTCTCCTGTTTTCCCATTTTTCTCCTTTCTGTTTAGTTTATCCATGGTTGGTGTTTGGTTCATGATATATGTATTATTCGGTAAGGTAAATATACATATAAAATACCAAAAAACGCTCTACGTAAATCACTATTATATCAAATTATGATATAATTTGATCAAGTTTATTTCAAGATGAGTTACAAAAGAGCAGCATTATGCCCTGCTTACAAAATGTAACAAAACGTGTTATAAGTAGCAGAACGAGATAGATTCTTCGTAAAATATTTCCTGTGTCGCAAGTTTTGCTATCACATTTACAACACACTTTGATAGAAATATCAACTGTTGTACAATAGAGGTTTTCCGTCAGATCATATCCCTCCTTTTCCTATTTTTTCTCAAAAGTACTCCCAATACGAGTGACAATGGTGCAAAAATATATTTTATTCGTTGACTCCAGAATTTACTACGATTTTTTAGAATTTCTTTTTTTCTACGATGTTGAATTTCTTTTCACCAAATCACGAATGTTGAGTTTTAAAAAATTCGTTTCGGCTGCACTGTTTATCAAAATTTTCGGATTTTCTGGCAGCATTGCACAGCAGTTTTTGACAGATGTGTATCAGCGGTTGAGTGAAAAGGACAAAACGAATGAAAAGCTAATGATTACCTTCTTTTTCATTTCATTTGTTGCTTGCCACAAGAGTAAAGAGTGGCACAAATGGTTTCGAAGTGGTGAAAATAGAAGACACTGGTACAAAAAGGCATGTAATACATCCGAGAAGTAACGGGTTGATATATACGTACTTTAGTTTTTCATTTTTACAGTAGTTAGAGGCTTTAATAAAGAAAGTTTTATATGGGTATCATTTCTAAGAGTCAAAACCGAACATTTAGTGAAAAAAAAATTTGACGGAAAACCTCTAATCTGTAATATTTTTTGTTAGAATCATCTGATCGGGTAGGTTTTAAATTGGACTTGAGGTTACACTTGAAATTGGATTTGTAGTCGGACTTGAAGTCATATTTGAAATTAAACTTATAATAACAATTAAAATCGGATATGAATTGGAATGAAATTGAACTTTAAATTGTACTCAAATTTTAAATTTGACTTTAAATCGGTGTTAAATTGTGCATCAAATTTGAATTGAAATCGGACTTTAAATTGACCTTAAATTGGGTTTGAAAAAAAAAAAACTTGAAAATCAATTTATAAATGGACTTGAACCTGAAACTGTTTTTACATAATGAATTTACTTATCACAAATATAGTGACCGAATAAATTGAAAACTTCGGACTTCTGAGTTACAGAAATTATTTTGATTTACATTAAATTTTACACAGAAGGTGTGGCACGTGCCTCAGTGTTCCTTAACCTTAGCACGTCAGTGGTGTTAATTGTTAAAGTATTATCGTATAAAGTAGTTAACAGTAAGATTAAAAAGAAAACAAAAATCATTTTTTCCAATTTCAAGACTCCATATTCGCACTTACCATAAATACTGAACAAACAATAAAACAGAAAATAATTAATTACGATACCTCAGAAAATATTAATGACGGTTTAACGCATCTAAAGAATGAGCTAATCTAGGAAAATTGTAGCAAATTCCTCATGGCATCATTTTAGCAGTATTGGAATATTTTATACCGAACTGGTTGATACTGGTTTCGGTATAAATTATGTAAATGAATATGTTTATGACGATAATCAGAAGCAGTAGCACGCTGACTGTTCAAACATAGTCACACTCACACGGAGAGCCAAGAAAAGCAATCGACAGTGACATCATTCACTGCCTCCCCCTCCCTCCCCAGATAGCACCGTTGAGTACGGTCGCCATGCAGTAACAGTGACGATGATGCCGAAATCTCGTCCCCCAACTTTTCGTCTTCGGGGCTTTCGATTTGGGTGGATTGCTTTAGTCTCATTCTCGCGGTTTTACGCGTCCAAGATGTATTAAATTAGGGAATGTGTGTTTATTACAATGATTGAAGAGTTTTATGCGACAGAGCACGACGATATAAAAGAACAATATTCGCAATACACATACTGTATAAATATATAGGACACCCGCGAGCACCGAGTGAGAAAGCCGACAAAAAAGCATAAAATTAAACGAAACGACAGCGTGAAACCAAAACACCACACCAATCTTGTTCTGTGCGTATGTATTAATACATTTTTTTTCGCTTTCGCAAGGCTATTTAGCTGCTATCCTTTGTCAATTCGGTGATTCCATGGATGGTGGGTCATAATTCTCATTCTTCGGTTACCAGAGGTTGTACGATGCCGTTCTGTCGCAGAGTGGCTTCATTTTGTCGGTGCCGCCCGCTGGCTGGTGGAGGTTTATAGGTAGAAATTACTGCACCCCGCCAACAAATACCGTTGAATAATTTAATCCACTGGTTTATGAGCTTTTCTAATATTTAGTACTAATCATCAAAAATTCGTATAATTCTATTAGCCTAGCAGGGAACTGTAGGAATGATCAAATACGCGGAAGATACCGCACTGGTTGCGGGGACTGTTGAAAACAAAGTACATTTTCAAAGTGAAATCTATTGCCAAGGCACGCCAAGGGCTTGTTATGAATACTTGTTGAATTTCCAAATATTTATAGAATATGAGTGATAGTAGACGCGCCACACTTCCTGCGTCAACTCAAAGTATCCAAAGTATCTGCCATCCAATTGGAGGAAGTGTTATTAACGGTGGGCAATATATACGCGCGGGAAGAAAATTGTTCAGAAAGGGAAATTGTGGAAAGGGATGGTGTGGTTAAATTTGTTCTATTAACTAAATACTTACGCGCTATTATCACAGCCAAATCACAGACAAACATATATAACAGTTTCAAAAATATCTTACAACAAGACACGCACATTTTGCTTGCGCACTAGCACCACCTGTGACTGACATTCCCCAATATTGATTTTCAGCAAAAGTGTCCCTCGGATAACCGAATATTTTAGTATTTGCTGAGCGAATTATAATCGCCATCATTCAACGGCCCTTTTCAGGGCCAAGCTATCTCAAAATTATTAAACCGTTATGCAACAACCAAACAAACGCTATAGCCTTACGATAACAATGTCTGGCTTGTATACGGCGACTTCGTGCTCACCATGATCGGTACTGCAGCTATTTAATTTTTTAAATAATCTTTCAGTTCAGAAGCAAAGAACTTACCGTAATAAGCATACTGTAGGTTGGAGTCATCCTTGGTACTTAGTAGTAAATGTGATATATAAGTAAAAACCGACACGTGTTAACTAATACAGATAAAACGGTTTTTATTTCATTCTACTCTGCTATTTTAATTAAAGGATATACCTAGTTTCACCTCCACGTGGATACTATTTCAAACAAATCATAAACCAATCGAACAAGTCAAACGACCTAATTAATGTTTTCTAACACAGTGGTTGAGGTTAACTACTGTTAGCCTACAATTTGCATTAAAAATTGTAATATAAATTGTTGATATTAGTTCCTAAAACAATGGTCATACAAAATTTGTTTTGTTTCTTTTTCTGTTGCTTGACACCCATTATTGTTTCGTATGTTTCTTCATTTTTTTTTTTTTTTTTGAAATAGAATAGAATGGAATTGAAAATTCTCGCCAGTCTTGAAAATCGATACAAAGGCCTGCATTCCACGCAAAAAGTTGAACAACGAAACGAAAATTTGATCACCTCTCGTGCTATCGGGGTTCACTGTCGTAAGCGTTTTTTTTTATATTCCCCATTGCTGCATGCTCTCCCAACTCCCACCTCCCACCGTTCACAGCCAAGCAGCCTCGTAATTCCCTGTCACGAAAATCTTGTTCCATATTTCATGGCTCTCCGATTCCCCAAGTACTAATTTCCACTTAACGCTATTGTGTTGACTCTGCTGCATATAAAAATTCTCATTACACCGCAAGGGGTGGGGCCATGGAGCACATTTTCCCGCAGTTTCACATCGCCCATCTCTTCTCTCAATCATTCGCTTAATCGAAATCACAAATTTTTGCGCACGCTTCGCGGAAAATCACCAATTTATAGCGACAGCAGAGAAGCCTCTCTCTATCACGCTTATGCTCATATAATATCACCCATGGACAAGATTCGATTATTTACAGCTTCATTCAGTAACAAACTCGCTTACTCACGCTCGAATTGCGATTTTTCTTGTGTCTTCTATCATTTGCTGGCACTAATCCTAATGTGATATCTACTACAATTCCATACAAACACTAAACTGTCGTCATAGACAAGTGTGTCGTGGTAAAGTCTTAATGGCTAATTTTTATTTGCTTTTCGATTCGTTAGATATGGTAGCGGGTGGAGGTGGAAGGAACGTTCTGACTCCTTCCCCAGCCTATCCCTGTGCTTACACGCTAAGTTTTATTGCTTTTCGATACTTCGACATTTTTCATGTTTCATTTTCGGCACTGGCACTCCTCCCAACGGAAGCAGGGGGCACCGTGGAAGACCACAGTGGATTCGGGTGGTGTAGAATTTTTTTATTCCAGCATTATTTGACCAGTCATTGTTTACGGCTGTAGCGCTTTTCTCTTGATAGAAAATAACCTTCGTTTGGAGGATGTGTCTCGACCACCTAAGGACTTATATGACAGTCATGTTCATTTTGATGGAACTGATTTTTATTGCATTGCGAACTTTACTGTATGTATAATCTATTAAACAAGCAAACCAATACGTTTCAGATTGTAGAAAAATTAAATAGATTTTCTTCACTGGTTTGATAAATAATTTATTGGTCTCAGTTACTGCGCGTACTTTCTCTGCAATAGAAGCAGGATACAAACTTTCAATTTTCCCGTACAGAAATGCATCAAGTGGCGAACCTTTTTCCTGGAAACCATTTATCCTGTAGCTACACCTTAACTATACGAATGTAATAAAAATAACAGGTCGACCAGTCTGTCGAGAAATTCATGGGAACAAAATAACTTGTTGTTCAATTGTTGATTCCTGGGAATTCAATCAATCCGCGTTTCTTCGCCGTAAATGCACGGTCAGTAGCGATAGTGGCACATCAGACAGGCATTCACACAATTGATTTAGAATTTTCTATTAAGGAATTGAGGAGGTTGAACGGTATTCAATAATTATTGATTAAATTAAACCCCGACTAAGGTAAATAACATCTGGAGCAATCAGTTTTGGTACAATTTCAACCATAATTATAAAATCGCATCAAACAATGTAGACACCTCGTTTATGTTGCAATGAATCTTGTTCCAATTAAAACATTATTAATGTTTTTCTTTTGCTAGCAGGATGCAGAAACGCGTGATTGATTGAAAAGCGATGAACAAAAGAACGTGTCTGTTGAGGACAAAAGGTCGTTTCTTCGATTACGTCTATGGTGCCCAGATATGGGTTAAATGCGGTCCAAGTCAGATTTTTATATCAAAGTCACAATGTCATTGGCTAAACAGATAATGATCAGCTTTAGTATATTTGGCAAAAGAAATTGACTCACAGAGACAGATATTTCTAATCATTTATGTGGATTTATTAATTCAATCCTCATGGATTGGCCACTCAATCATACTCTCAAATCCAATACAATTTCAGATCACAGGACACACGGGGACCACGACCGCAGGACACCCATTACTGTATTACACCATCGTAAAAGTGCACTGCCCACATAAAGATAGGCGTGACGACGAGAAGGAAGCATTCTAGGCGACCGATAACTGTTTGCCTTGGGACATCAAGATCGTCAGCTGAGATATAAACGCTCAGATCAGAAGGGAAGCGATGTACAGACCGGTGCATAGTAGGATTCCATGCCCTGCATACCGAAACTAACGATAACGACCAATCGTGCAGCGGTGCAACTTCGCAGTTTCCCTGGAGATCATCTGACCAACGAACCTCCGACGTTATACCATTCGCGACAAAGGCGTACGGATACGCGCCTACTGGATGAGACTCTGCCTTTCTCTGCACAGTTCTGCAAGTGCTACAACCCCCGAAGGTACTTGGTGAAGAAACTCCAGGTGCCCGATATGATCGGTTTGACAGGGAATGTCAGCAAGCAATAGAGAAACACGAAGCAGAGCTATGATAAACCATCTAGGCATTGCTATGAGGGAGAATTTTGCTAAGTATCGACCATCGCGGAATTAGCTGATTCTTCATTTCTGAGGAGAAAACAGCCCCAGTAAGGTAACAGAGATCATGAAGAATTGTAATAACTATTCCATGCTAATGGCACGCGTAAGTTGGAGCTAAGAATCAATGTGCCGAAAACCAAATATATAAGAAGTAAAAGCTCAAAAGAGAACATCCTTCATTTCCCACAGACTACGACTATTGACTGCGATGAGATTGAAGTGGTTGATGAGTTCATATATTTCGAATCTCTGGTTATTGCCGACAACAATACGAGTAAGGAGATGATACTACGCAATCAAGCGGGAAAACGCCAGTTGGATCGGCAAATACGGTTTGTAAAATTCGGCGGCGACCTAGGCAACGAAATAAAAGAACTGGCTTCGTGCGGTACACCCGACGACGAGAACGAATCGTTTGACGCGCGGCTGAAGGCCACATACGACAATTGTTCGCTACGGGACGTCAAGATCGTCGTCAAGAATAATATAAACACCCAAGCCGGTAGCGAAGAAATGTATACACTGGTGATAGAGCCCCATATCCTACACACTGAGACGAACGATAACGGCCAACGACGTAAAAACCCCTCAGCTTCCCGAGATCTAAGGATCTAGAGCAGCTTTTTCCCACGTATAGATATCCACATACCCACCTAGAGGTCACCTGACCAACGTACCATGAACCAGATATATCACGTCCTTATGAATGGCCGGTTCTTCTTTAACATCTGGTTATCACCTAGCAGCAACTGGTGAAGACACTGCCTATTTTCGAGCAGTTAGCTGGTTCAACCCTTAAAGACGATCGGGGCAGACGAGACGTATGGACGAGGAAGGGAATCTGTTCCCAAACCAGCGCGAAATGGTTAACAGGTGCAAGCAGTTCTTCGATTAACAGCTCAATGCAGAAGGAGGTGCAACAGAATTTTACCTGCCCCTTTTTTAGTGCCCCAGCTCCTGATCTTTATGAGATCGAACGGTAAACAGGGTTTCTAATGACCACCAAATTTGCCGTTCAGGACCGCCTACCAGTAGAACTTTAAAAACATGGCCGTGAAATGTACGCAATAGCTTTGCAAGATTTGCCAGAAGGAGAACCTAGCGAAGAAATGGATGGAAGGAGTACTTTGTCCTATCTACAAAAAGGGGAATCAGCTCGACTGCTGCAACTATCGCAGAACAACACTGGTAAACACCACCTTCAGGGTATTCACCTAGATGCTGTTATGCCGGCTGTTACCGATAGCGGAAGGTTTTGTAGGGAATTATCAGGTGGGTTTCATGGAAGCTCGCACCACTGCGAACCAAATTTTTATAATTCGGCTGATCGTACAAAAATATCGAGAATACAAAATACTCATGTAGATCTCATCTTATTGACTTTGAAGTAGCATACGATATAGTCGATCGAGACTACTTATTGCAGATAATACAAGAGCATGGTTCTTCGGTTTTACTGACGCGATTGATCAAAGCTAGGTTGGATCGAGCGATTGCGCGCGTTTTGGGGAAACTCTCGACAAGGTTGTCGACAAGGTAACGGGATATTCTGCATGTATTTCAACATCACTCTAAAAAGGGTGATGCAGACATCGAAACGAGAGGCATGATTTTCAGCAAAGGTTGCCAATTGTTAGGCTTCACAGAGGACCTCAATATTATAGCCAGGAACTCTGCGACGGCGGTCTACGCCAGACTCAAAGCTAGGTAAAAAAAAAACAAATGAAAGGAAGAGGTTCAAAGCAAACAAACATGCACCTCTGACGGACGGCAATCGTTGATGGCGCCGAACTAGAAGTGGTAGATGAGTTCGTGTATCAATGATTGCTGATTATGTCGGACAAAACACTAATGAGGAGATCCAGCGACGCATTCAAGAAAAAAATCAGGCCGAATGGGACTCGCAAAACGCTACAATCAAGAATCATACGCTGCCATACGAAGCTGACAATGTACAAAACCCCGGCCAAAAACCGGCCACTATATGATATATAGTATATGAGGTATATGAGCTGTAACAGGCACTCCACACACACAGGCACTGTGTGGAGATATCCATAGTAATCTGGCGAAAGTCAGTAAGCTGCAGTCTGCAGTGCACGTCGTTAGGATGCCATACGTCACTGCGAAAAAACGGTTCTCTTCAACAACCCTTCTGACACCAAAAACAGAGAAGCCCAACGCGCGAGGTGGCTCGACTAGATCGAAAGCGACTTGCAACTTCTGAAACGCCTGGGGAATTGGTGACGACTGGGTTAAGATCGAGCAATTGCTTAAAACAGCATAGGTCTATGCTAACGACGACCGTCAACTGGTAGTACACTATTGACTTGAGACTGTAATCATGCTTACGAAAGACATGTACTCGAACAATAGATATTGCAAGCTATTTTTGGTGGAGTATTAACGAAAAGCGGAGCAGCGCATACGAATGAACCACGAGCTGCTGGTACTCCTTGAAGAGCTTCCCATCGTACATCTGTCGCAAGTTGGAAGTATGCGATGGATCGATCACGTCGCGAGAATGCCGAAAAGCAGGGCGTTCACATCAGTTCTATGTCTAATAGAGAGGCAATTTTTGGAAAACACCGTGTAGGTTTTGTTCACCGAAAATTTTACTTGATATTAGAGTTGATGACTTTTTTGCAAAGCACAAAGAAAAGAAATCTTGCATAAATCTAAAAGATTTAAAGCTTGGTCTATTTTCCTGGCTAGGTATCCAATAATCTGAAAAATCCAGACAAGTCTGGATGGTTTGCAACTCTGCTTGCAAGTGTCGAGACGCCTAAAGAATTGGTGAAGAGTTGCTCAGGACCGTCCGGAGTGGAGATGACTTTTTAATACAGCACGAGTTACCTCGGTTCAAAGCTGCTTTATATTTTAGATATAGGGTTGGCCAGAATGTTGAGTTTTGAAATTGATTACAATTTTTTTTTGTTAGATTATAGTCACATTAACCAGCTTGGGTCATTCGTGACTTCTGCGGGGTTGGGATTTGAACCCGGGTCCCCGGTGTGAAAGGCGTGAATGCTAACCACTACGTCGGGACTGACCCCTAAATTACAATATTAATTTGGTTAAACTTTACCATTGATTGATATTAAAATTTCAAAAGGAAATGATTTGAAAATCATTTTAATTTTAACTTCTAAGGATACCATGTTTGTAGAAAATATGTAGGAGATTTGTGGTAAAAAGATGGTTGCTCAGATCTGATTATGTTTTTTTTAATGTAGTTTTAACCCATCACCATGATATAATTTTGTCATTTTCATTTGATATGGTAACTTGCAAGCACCAAGGACGCGTCGCTCGAGGCCACACGTACTGATAACAGAGACTAGCAACGGCAAATCTGATAAAAACAAGTTAGTAATCGCAGTCGGATCTCCATATGCTATATAATAATTTTAATTTTAATTTAATCTTCGATATAACAAAACATCGCACAGATATGTTACTTAGTACTAGTTACTGCTAATCCTAAATCTAAACACATTTTTTGACATACCAAAATCATACAAATGATAAATTTCGTTGAAACGACTACAACAAACTTCCAGTGGGTTGTTATTTCCGTAAGCCGTGCGGTGAGTCGATCGTCGAAAGAACTCAGCTTGGCGCATCACTCGTGACGGTGCGTTGAATCGTAATTTCTCAAGAATAGCTGGACAGTCAATGCGATCTGCTAACACGTCGAATATTAACATACGTTGGAGGAGTACTCGTCTACTTTCCAGTGTCGGTAGGTTGATCAGCATGCACCGGTTTACATAAGGTGGCAGGTTTATCCGGTCTCTCCAATTAAGATTCCGCAAAGCGTATCGGATGAACTGCCTTTGTACACGTTCGAGTCTGTTGACATGAACAGCATGATATGGAGCCCAAACTTGCACCCCATATTCGAGAACACTGCGTACGAGCGAGCAGTAAAGTGTTCTGAGGCTATAAACATCTACAAAAGATTTGGTGTTCCTTCTCAAAAAACCTAGCATTGCATATGCTTTAGCCGTAACGGCAGAGATGTGTTCCACAAATTTCAGTTTGCTGTCGATGAGAATCCCTAAGTCTTTCACTACGCCCTTACGTTCTAAGCTTGTTGTCTCCATAGTGTAACCAAAAACAATCGGCGCACGCACCCGCGTGAATGAGATTATGCAACATTTGTTGACGTTAGCCTTCATCCCATTCAACCTGCACCATTCAATAAGCGCATCAATATCCATTTGAAGTGCACAGCAGTCTGTTAGTGTTGTGATTACACGGTAAAATTTGAGGTCGTCAGCGTACAATAGTTTCGGAGATTTCAATTTTCCACAAAGGTCGTTGATGAAAAGAACGAACAGCAGAGGCCCCAAAACACTACCTTGAGGAACACCAGAATGAATCTGGAACGGAGTAGAGCACGTCCCGCCAACTCTCACCACTGAGCTACGCCCCGTCAGATACGACAGAATCCATTCTGTCAGCCACTCAGGTAGTCCCATTCTCCTAAACTTCTCAACTGCCAGAGTGTGTGGAACCTTGTCAAAAGCCTTGGCAAAATCAACATACACAGCATCGATTTGTTGTCGTTTTTCGATTTTATCCACAATAGTCGATACATAGCTTAGCAAGTTTGTAGTGGTCGAACGATTTTTCATGAAGCCGTGTTGCTCTGCAGATATTATGGACTTAGCAGATTGGTATAGCGAATCATGCACGATACTTTCGAGCACCTTTGGCAGACAGCTAAGAATGGAGATCC
The DNA here is from genome assembly GCF_943734655.1 of Sabethes cyaneus. Lineage (NCBI taxonomy): Eukaryota > Metazoa > Arthropoda > Insecta > Diptera > Culicidae > Sabethes > Sabethes cyaneus. The sequence continues at coordinate 139,533,693 of NC_071354.1, forward strand.
CACGGTAGTTCTCTACTTCGTTAAACGAACCAGATTTATAAATCGGTGTGATTGAAGCAGATTTCCAAATAGTTGGGAAATGCCTCTCGCTGATAGAACGGTTGAACAGTATACTTACAGGGTAAGCGAGAGCATCAGCACACTGTTTTACAAAGAAAGGCGGTAATTGATCAGGACCGGGTCCTTTTGATCCATCGATGGATTGCAACTTCAGTTGGACTTCGTGGGGCGAGAAATTCATCTGAAGTACGTTCACGTCATAACGCGGAATACTGCTCAGGTACGTTTCAGACAAAGGTGGTGAGTTATTACTTGACACACTTTGAAAGAAAGACGAGAACATATTCGCTGTTTCCTGCGGCGTAGTGGCATCTAATCCTTGGTAGCGCATGTTTTGAGGTATCCCTTTTACTGCTTGTCGGTCCTTAACGTAGGTCCAAAATGACTTCGGATCCGCTCTTACATTATCTTCGATACGATGAATGTAATCGCGAAAACTTGAAGCGTTCAAAGAGTTGAATTGAGCCTCAATTTCACGCATTTCAATTTTCCGCGATTCACTCCTGCATCTGAAGTACCGTTTCCTAGCTTTTCGAAGACGGTTGCGAAGATTCCGAAGCTGCCCGTTCCACCACGGTTGTTTGTTGTGAAATTTCCTTTTGCCTTTTCTGAGCGGTACATTTGCTCGAAATATTTGATAAAGCTCATCGTAGAAGCGTGTAACTGCATCGTCAACTGATCCAATCTCCAATAATTGGCTCCAATCTATTTGTTGAATAAGCCCATTCACCAAAGACATGTCACAAAGACGAAAATCAAACCGTTCATCTTTTTCTTCCTCATAAATATTCTCAGCATTCAGTTTTAAAACAATCGGCTTGTGATGTCGGTCTATCCTCAGCAACGGTATCGGCGGTTCAAAAATTTCTACGCAGGCTGTACTGCTGGTAAAAACCAAGTCGAGTAATCTGCCATTGTCGTTAACACAATAATTCTGCTGTTGTAAACCCGTCATTAATAAAGATTGTACTAATGTTAACTCGGACTCAGCAGACGCATTCATCGGCAAAAAGCAATTCATTTCGTCGTCATAATCCCATCGCAAGTGTGGAAGATTGTAATCGCCTAACACAATTGTTTTATCACGATCTTTTGCCAGCAGAGACAATTGTTGAGTGCACGCTGCATGTCGTTCGTACAGCACGGGATCAGAATTTGGAGGTAGATACACAGCGCAAATGAAAATGTTACCATCCTTCATCTCAATGCGAACAGCAGTTTGCTCTAGCATATCGGCTTCTGTAAAACTAACGGTTGTGCTTTTTAAATTAATTTTAACACCGATCAGTACACCGCCGCCTCGCTGGCATTGGCTGGTGGCAGAGTTTCGGTCGCAGCGATATAGCATGTAATTATTGGTAAGCTCCGAATCAAGAATATCTTTCTTCAGCCAAGTTTCAGTAAAAACTATAACATCATAATCGCACGAAGCGAGAGCAAGAAACAAATCATTAGTTTTGGTTCGTAGGCCCCTTGTGTTTTGATAGAAAATTGTCAATGAACGAACGGTGCGAGGGTCGGATGTGTGGCTATCAGCTGATACCGTTTTGCAAGTACGATTTTAATAAACCATGTTGAGAAATTACCCATCCTACATAATTGCAATGGGTTGTAAAAAGCACATCCGCAAGAACAAAGCACTGCTGTGAGTGGTCGTAAGAATAATTAGGTTTTACGCGAATGTATTATTCATCAAACAGCAGAATATATCATTTAAATACGTTCAGTAAATGTAAGCACATGGGTACTGAGGTTTTAGGAGTAAAATGTGCCTTCTACTGAAGGATGAGGTACGACACATTCCGAAAATACCTTAAAATAAATATCGTTGGGCTGGCGTTTCTGTACATGAACTTTAAATATTTGAAATGTTTTTAGCACTTTGTGTATCTCACAGCCATACATTGCGTTAATTCGTGGAAGCATTCGTATACATATCTTATCAATAGGAATACTGCAATCAACTGTAATCCGTTACATTTGCGATTGCTATAATTAATACGATGCCTTGTGCCTCTTGCTATTGCGCTAATTGATTTCATTATTTATGGACGGTTAAATACGATCGATGCATGTGATACAACGAGGATTTCGCCAGAATTGAAGACTTTCGGAGTGGTAGGCGTAAACAGGGTAAAACTTCTATAACTGGCGTGCCGAGAGTGGGACACACTAGGGCTAGGGCACGTGTTCCATTCTCTTTCAATATGCAGAAGTGTGAGATTAGGTGGTGGACAATCGCATTTACAAGTTATGGGATAGAGGATGTGTTTTCCAATGCACAGCCCACGCCTAGAAAACAATGATGACGATAACGACGCTTTTTACATACCGTCGTCTGGGGCGAGATTGTGCCAAAAAAGCATATGTTTTTGTTCTTTAGCTCAGTATATACACAATTTAGGAACTAAGTTGATTTCAAACCTGTCAATATGTACTAAATTGTTCAATTAACAACTACCGTAGAGATGGTTTAGTTACAATGAAACCTAATTTTACTGGAAGTGCATGAACTTTGGCACAATCTCACCCCTTCTAGGGGGTGACATTGTGCCAAAGACTTAAAGTTAAGCTAAAAACCTAAACAGTGAACGTTAGCATGTTTATAAGCAATACACATAAATATCAGTATAAAGTATTTCATATGGGGCCGTCCATGAACTGAGTGGACTATCAGGGGCAGGGGGTCGACCAAAAACAACGCATCATACAAAAAGTATAAACGAAAATAACCCGAGGCGGTCTGAAATAACTAAAAATGAGTTCGTAGTCTATGGACATAATATATATATATATAGCCAGTAGCGTTTCTAGGGTTAACAAGAGGGAGATATATGAAGGGGTGTATCCTAAGGGGGCATACCTATTTGATCATTTAACAAAAGTAACCATTACTTCGTTCGAGAACCCGCTGCCGCAGAACATGTAGCCCATCCCACCCCCCTCCCCCTCCTTAAAACTGGCAGTTTATACACGGTGTAATATATTCGTCTTACATTAGAGTGTTTATCTGAGCATCTGAAATTTCCAGAGAAAAAGTAAAAATTAGTTTAATTTATTTAGCAGACCTATGCTCCAAAATGGATGATGCAATCTAATCTGTCAAAATATTGTGCTCAATAGTAAAGAATGTGAGTGTACTGGTGTATACTGACGTATTTTTGTTGTGTATGTGAAATTCACAAATTGGATCGATCATTATGGCTTGGCACAATCTCACCCCCGTGAAGCTCGAAAAGTACAAAGTTTCGAAAAATATTATTTTCGTAATCAAAACTTATCCAACGCATAGTAACCTTTCAATACATTGTAAATGATTAGTTTATATACCTTCAAAATAGCAAGTTGATGCGATTTCTTGTTTGGGTTGGTTTATTGGGGACATTTTTTACAAGCGTTATTTCCGAGTATTTTTGATCGCGAACTTTGAAACCCTGTTTAGGCTAAACAGTTTGCTAATATTATCTGTGTTCCATTCTAAGTTATGAATAAATATGTTATTTTCATCATCATTTTGAATTTAGGTCACCAGTTTCTATAGATATAAAAAATTTTCACAAATAAACATTTTTGGTTTTTGGCCCAATCTCACCCCCGTGGCACAATCTCACCCCGGATGGCGGTACATTTTTAGTGCGAATATTACCTGTCAGATATCAGTATCTGTTCTTACAAAAAAATCGCGAATACCAAATGCCTACGTACCACCTATTCATCGGAACCGCTTACCGATTCTGAAAATCAAAGTAATCCCTTGGGCTTAAAATCGTTTAAAGACTTGACCGTCTTTTATCGACAGATATCGCAACCGGATGTTGGAGTACAGGCATAGAACAGAAATGGAAGTTGAAATCCAAACACGTATATGTTACTTTTTACAGGTACTAGCGAACCTGGCGGTGGCCACTTTTTTCCATGAAAACACACGAATGCTTACGAATGCACACGAAAGCATGTAAAAGCTGCTATGCCATATGCAGCGAGTATTCTGTTTATATTGTTGTTATTCGTTTCTATGCGAAAAACTTCCCAAAGAAAAATAAAAGCAAACAATTTTCTGTTACTAGTTTTGATCGCCAAATCGTTCGGACTTCCTCTACTTCTGTTCTGTGGTACAGGACAACTACGGAGCTGGTGCAGTGATTCTTTTGCTAGTAAGAGGCTGAATAACGCATATCGTTAATGCATCACCTACCTGCAAGCATAAAATAGACCCCTTAGTGGTCCTCAGCCTCTTATCCGACAACTCCCATCTCTACTTCCTTGTGGTACTGGCGGGATACGAGCAACCTAAGTGGAGATCTAATAACCAACCCCGGTGGAAACCAAGGTCGTATGCTGACAGGGAAGGAGCCACTCTGTAAGCGCTTATCTCCAGGTTAGGAGCGGTTCATGTCTGTGATCTCACTTCCCGGTGGATTGTCGTTACTTTACCAACTACGCGGCTGTATCCCAGGCTAGGAACGGTATACAACAGCGACTGATCTGCGCGTGCGGTTGACTTACAAAACGCTGTGTCTCGTCAGGTGGACGACGGCACAGCGACAGACCGGTCTGGAACAAATAATACTACGAAAAATATACGAAATGAACCACAACGGATTAATCGGTATGAACTCAGGCGAATGAAAAAAAAACAACGATTATTGGAAACTCCGTACTTGGAATGTCAAAACTCTACTTGAACCGACACGCGCTGGTATCGGGGATATAATTGCCAGGGGATATATGCAGTCCCTATTTTGCATGACGAAATAGTCGGAAGCAAATCTGGAAGCACCCCACTGGACCCGCAAGCACATTCATGTTGCAATCAGTAATACAGCGTTATAACGATTACCAGCAGCCACTTCCAATGAGTTATTCGTCATAGAGTTCCAATGAGTGACTGACTAGGAGAATCGAGCCAGAACTTTGGTTACTAGAGTGCTGAAAAAGGGCAAAGCAGCTGGAATGGACGCCATCCCCGCCGAACATCTGATAGACGGGAAAGTACGGCTGTATTGCGAAATTTGTCAGGCTATGCTTAAAAGGCGGATAGCGGCTGCCAACAGGGCCTTCTACGGATTACGTATGCAGCGGAGGTCCCGTAGTCTGCAACTCCGCACAAAACACGAGCTTTATTCTATCTCTAAAACCTCCAGAAATGCCGAGAACACAACGTGCCCACGCATCATATTTTTGTGGATTTCAGAGCAGCATACGATACCGTTGAACGCGAACGCGAGTTATGGCAGACAATGCACGAGCACAGTTTTCCGGACAAACTGACGCGGCTGATCAAAGCTACTCTGGAACGAGTGCTGTGCTACGTGCGCGTTTTGGGGACACTCTCAATTCCTTTCGAATCGCACAGAGGGTTACGGCAAGGGGATAGACTGTCATATATGTTATTCAATATCGCTATTGAAGGTGTGATCCGGCGAGTGGGCATCGAAACGAGAGGAACGAACTTCAGCAAGAGTAGCCAACTCCTAGCCTTTGCAGACAACCTCGACATCATTACTAGAAACCGTGGGAAATCAATGCGTCGAAAACCAAATATATGGTAGGAAGAGACTCCAGAGAAAGTAACGTTTGCTTCCCACGAACAGTGAATATTGGCGGCGATGAACTGGAAGTGATTGACGAGTTCGTATATTTGGGATATCTGGTCACCGCCGCCAATAATACGAGTAAGGGGATCCTACGACGCATTCAAGCTGGAAATAGAGCCTACTTTTCCCTCCGCAAGACGTTTCGATCTAGGAGCATACGCCGCCGCACAAAGCTGACGATGTACAAAACGCTAATCAGATCGGTAGGCCTCTACGGACTTGAGACAGTAACTTTGCTTACGGAAGACATACGTGTACTTTCCGTTTTTGAACGAAAGGTGTTGCGGACTATTTTTGGCGGAGAACAAACGGAAAGCGGAGACGTATGAATCACGAGCAACAGGCACTGCTTGGAGAGATTCCCATCGTACACCTGGCGAAAGATGGAAGTCTACGGAAGGCCGGCCACGTCGCAAGGATACCGGACGACTGTGTAGTGAAATCCGTTCTCTTCAAGAACCCCACCGGCACCAGGAATAAAGGGGCTCAACGTGCTAGATGGCTCGACCAGGTTGAAGCCGACTTGCGTGTGTCGAGACGCGCAACGAATTGGCGACGAGTAACCCAGGACCAAGTACAATGGAGAGGAATTCTTGATACGGCAAGAGCCACTTCGTCTCTCGGCTGAATAAGTAAGTAAGTAAAGGAAGGAGACAAGCTCAAGGTGAAAAAGCTTAGATCATTTAGAAACATGGTCCCTAATTTTGGGGATAGCGGTGCTCCCAGTGGTCGGATATGCAAGCTTTTCGGATAGAGCCCCATTTTCACATGATCTAAGCTTTACATAAACTTGTATACCTTGTATGCTTGTATACGTTGGTGACATCGGATAATTACTGTAGTGGTGAAACTCGCATACGTATTTTTACCGAAAGTCATGATTACTACGGACTTAGCAAGCCCTTAAGGTTTGGTAAACTCACCCACTGTACTAAAAGTATCGCTAACAAAATCGGTAATTCACTACGGGCATAAAACGTGAATAATGCTAACCAGGACTTGCAAACACCAGCCGTTTACGATTGTCGTGTGTCTTTGGTGGGGCATGTGAGAACAATGGGGAAATGGGGGATGAAGGTTGGACGACGAGTTGGCTCTACGTCGTACCTCGTTAAAACTGTAAGAATACAATGGGCGCGATATGCTGTAAGTGTTGTGTACTGTAGTGTAAATGTGTTGCATTTTTCAAGCCACCAAAATGTAATTGAAAATACGAAGATTACACATCATATTAACAAATATTAATTTGAAATTGTGCGATTAACAAACGACAATTTGATGATTCATGGTTCACGAAGTTGCTTTTTCCAGTGCTAAGTCAATCTTACATGTAAAAATGGTTACTTGTAGCAAGTCAAATATACACCCACTGTACATCATCCTCTTAGAAAGACGAAATGAATATCGTAGATCGCGCGCAGTACGTGAAATCTATTTATATAAGAGGCTCATATCTGTTCCGAAAACCAAGTCTCTGACAAGACATCATAAGAGGCTCATCGGTAACTAAAAACAGGTCCCTGACAGGACGTCATGCTTTCGTAGCAATGGGCTGTATTCTCAGTCCCCTCACTGGTCGACTGCTGGACTGCTCGATTGCTCAACTGGTTGACTAGACTGCTCGACTGGACTGGTCGATTAGACTGCTCGATTTGATTGCTCGATTGGACTGTTTAACTGAACTTCTCGACTGAACTGTTCGATTCGACTGCTCGACTCAACTGCTTGATTGGACAAATCGACTTGACTGCTTGACTGAACAGCTCGATTTAACTGCTCGGCTGGACTACTCGACTCAACTGCTCGACTGAACTACTCGATTCGACTGCTCGATTCGACTACTATACTCGACTGCTCGACCCAACTGCTTGACTCGATTGCTCTGCTCGAAATGCTCGATGTGCAGTTTTCTGAATTCTAAACAGACATTTAGATTTTCCGGATCGTAAGCTTCGGGTTCAACTAGTAATATATAAACGTGTGATCGCCGTTAATTATAGAAAAACTAGAGTAAAGTTTTATAAATGACTGATTGTAATAGCAACATCAATTTCGTTTAGAAGTAGGTATTAAATATTTACAATCTACAAAACTCGCTAATGTTGTTAAAAGTAACTCTATGATGGTAGAAAAAAAACATTTCAGTTTAAGACCGCTCGGTTCAGTTATCACACGTCCTTATTGTTTGCGCCAAATGTGCTGTGATTAGTCTGATTAACTCGGCCCTACACAGACATAGCAACACACCCATAAATGAATCGAAGGCAAAACCCGGCCTGGGATGGGGCAAGTGTTGTTGAACATTATCCACCCGAGGGTTAATAAAATGTTTACGACCTACCGGTAAAGCGGAACAGTTCGCAGGACAATGAATATTGCTCTGGCAAAAAATCGTCTCAATGGTAAATCCCTTCGACGACATCAGCGTGAAGCTATGGGTTACGAATTAATGGTTGTAAAGGCGTAAACATTCAGATGGATGAGACAGGGCTGTAGCCCCGTTAGGGTTCAGTGTGGAAAACATCTTTATTTCTTATCAAGCCAGCACCGTTAAGAAGTACTCTGTCAACTGTTTCAAATCCTCTTCACCGTCAACCTGCTTTCACCAGTCTCGAATTATTACTCCTAATTCGCTACCATTCCGAATTTTCTTCCTTCCAGCCCCATTCCAGCGTCATTCATGATTTACGGTTTGTCCCCGAGTTTCAACTCGCACCCTTTTGCGATTCTCTCACTTAGCTAACTGCCTGCCCGTCTCCAGACAAGCCGAATGGGAGTAGAAAATTAAGATCTGCTTGCGGCAATTAATTGGGTCTTGTATTATCCTCCGAACAAGACACAAATGCCTGCTGTTTCTGCACCATAAACATTTATAAAAGAGCCTAATATTGGAATTTCAAACGAGAATCTGCTTCTGATGCCACCATTTACAGACAATTTTTGCTTTTGTCGAATAATGCATACATAAACATAATAATGGTGCCATTTTGCGCGAGCCTGACGGATCCGCACTATTAGAGCAGCGTTTTTATATCCACATATACGCCATCAAGCGCATAATTTGAAAGCCTTTGAACGCTGACAACGGCCATTTGGAATTTGGTTTAGCTGTGCGATACGGGTCGTGCTTTTGGGCAAACAAAAAAAACAACGAACCAGAATATCCGGTTGGTTCATTTACGTTTATTGCCGCCGCCACTCTGCTTCTGCTCTAAACCAATTGCGACTGCTCATAGACAGTCGGAAAGATGTGTTTTCTACTAATTATATCGGAAGCATTTCGGTATATGGCATGTATTTGAATGGATTTTATCAGCGAAATTTATGTAGATTTGAGTCGAAGCCGTATTAACTTTAAAGAAGGTACTTGGATCATAATTTTCTCTTTAGAATAGAAAAAATTGGGTTAAAAAAAGAAAAGTTAAATGCAAATTAGATTCAGTGGAGATTCATTTTTGTTACAGCATGACCATAATACTGGGCAGTCCACAAGATATCAAAAGGATCGTGCATTATTTCGCACATGCACAACATATGCAATTGCCGAAAGACGATTGTCGTTTGCAATGTGTATGAAAGAGAGAAAAGGTTTCTTATCTTACAGACAAATTCAACAGTTATTACCGAAGATTACTAGTTGTTCATGATACTCTGACAGAATATTGTTATACTAGTTAAGGTTTTGATAAGTTTGAATAAATTTGGTTATAGTTTAAAGAATTTTTATAAAAAACGAATTTCGAAACGCGGAAATTTTCAATAGATACTTACTGAAGTTTTTGGAGCGTCTTAGTAGAATACGAAACCTAAAAATAAAAAATAAGAAAACTTATCCAATTTAATTCTACTATGTGTATTTTATTCAATGACAGATACGTATTTCTCCTACGACTTGCAGGCTTCCTCAGTGTCTGTTTTCGAACTCGAAAACAGACACTGAGGAAGCCTGCAAGTCGTAGGCGAAATACGTATCTGTCATTGAATAAAATACACATAGTAGAATAAAATTGGATAAGTTTTCTTATTTTTTATTTTTAGGAATAGATACTTGTTCCTATAGTCGTTGTTTCGATTACGATTCATTCGTTGATGATTCGTTGGTTCTCTGTTAATATGAAACCATACTTGAAGCACCACCGGTGATTATCTGAAATCAACAACTGTTCTGCACTAGTTGATATAACCATATATTTTTTTTTATTTTTGTTGTATAGTAAATTATAAACATTCAAAAAACTAAATTCAACCCCATTTTTCCGATGGGTATCCTGCCAGTGCCTTATTGCTTATCATTTATGTCGAAAAATTGATTTACCTAAACACAAATTTGCCGAAAAAAGTATTGCTATATCCTTGTGAAGACATTAGTTTTCATTTTAATTGCTTAGTGGAATTGCTACTTTTTGTTTACAGATTTTTTTACAATTCGATGTCTTTCTTTCGTTGTCTGCCGCCAGCGGAAATCATGCGTCCTGTTTTTTTTGTTGTTGCTGCTGCTTGTGTTTTCTTTTTTATGTCAGCTAGGTTTATTACATTATTGCAGATTTTCAAATAATGACTCTGACATGAAAATTTAACTGCAAACTTTGATCTTTGTATGTACATTCTATTTATTTAAATTTTTGGTGAATATGTTTTGATTCTATGCTGCATTAGAGTAGATAGCGTTTGCACACACAAATTGTTATTTATTATAACTAAGGGTTAATAATTGCATCAGTTGTTATATGGAATGTGTACAATAGTGTTTTTTATTCTACAATACAAATAAACTTTAAAACTTAAAAGTTGAAAACGTGCAGAAAAATAATGATTATGTAATAAAAAGCTACATGCCAGAATGAGACATTCTATTTACTCACTACTATAGTTGTCAGTACACATGTCAAATCGCACCTGAAAGTATGAATTTATTAACAAATATATGATTTACGCAATTCGCGGCTTATATTAATTAAATCGCTTGCTATCCAGTTTGTAATAAGTAAACACCTGTTCAGCTAATATAACAAAATAACTACCAAATAAAAACAGATTCTTTAAAAATGGTTAAACAATGACAATGGTAAACTCTTCAAAGCTGGTCGCTGCAAAAGGGATAGTCCTAGGTACATTCGACGCTGAGAGTCAGGTGGTGGAAAAATAAAAAGTATCAATACAAACATCCCGCACGCCCCAACTGGTGTAACAAACAAGGAACCTTCATAAATAACCAATTTTCACCGTAATAAAGTCGATTTATTTTATTACGAGACTGATTCTATTACACTTGGGTGCGATCGGCGAAGAAATATAGCGGGATTCCAGTGTTTCGGATTTCCCGTATGACTCCAGCTAGGCCGTCGAATCACTTTTTTCCGTTTTGTTGATTGAATCCTCCAACACAAGCTAGCAACACTGTTTACCATCCGAAACGGTTCAGAAGTGAAAAGGTCAGTCCGAAGTAAACTGACTTTCGGCTATACAAACAGAATTTCAAACGGAAACCAATCAAGCCGAAGGGAAGGCCCAGTTTTCGTGTTGCTGCGAATCAGCTGCGCTTCTGTCAAAGCTTCGTACACGTAACTTGATATAACACCGCCTTCCAGGAATCGAATCGAATCGAATCGAAAAAAAACCCCGGACGGGATGAATCAACCGGATAATTGCACTTTCCACTGTGACGGACATTCGAAAATTATTCGGTGCAAAATTTATCACCCAATACTACACGAAAAGATGAACCAGGGGAAAAAACATTGAAAAACGCAACACATGAAACCGACCGCAACGACCCGAAGCCAATTAAAATTTCCCTCCACTTGCTGCATCCTGCCTTCATTTGAATGATTAATTCTGGAAGAGGATGAGGCTCAAGCCTAGGCCGAGTGCCATGATAGGAGGCTACAAAAAATTGAAATCAACCAAATGAAATCGTCCTGCTTTCAGTTAATTAAGCCTCAATTTTTAACACATTTAAAATATTTTTCAATCAACACGAAGTGGAACTCGTCCGTGAAGGGAAACGAAAATAGCGACGCGCGAAACCATGCAAAAGGGAATGCTTCAGCCATTCGGATGGTTGTAAATTTGTTTTCAAAAATTCAGCATTTATTATCTCCCCATTGATGGTTCTTTTGATGCCGGTAACAGTTTCATGCTGGGGTTAATTGATGATTGTTCTTCGAAATGACGGCAATGGACTTACTGAAAAAATAGTTGACAACTCCGTTAAAACAATGAAATTAGAGTTAACTTTATAACGTTTTGAAACAATGGAAACTTAGACATTGTAGCACCAGACACTTTAAACGATGAATAAAAAGCTGAGTTATTTATTCTCAAAGTTTCTGGATCCCAAAAACTCTTATTCTTCAAAAAGGATGATAAAAAATAATAATATATGGGTCATTCCATCTCCAACGTACACAAGGTTTGGATTCGACCATCAGCGATATCAACCAAAGTTGACATAATTGTTTATTCCGACCTCACAACCAATTTCCTAAAGTTTTACGCCAATTGATCAATCCCCCTAGCCGTGGTGCTACTTCCTTTTTTACAGATTAAAAAAAAACAGTAATTTTTCGGGTTTAAAAATCTCTGAAACAGTTTGATGTGAAAACATTCCAATTTACTTTTTCTATGGGTTTTTAGTCGCGCAATCGAATAATGTTATCAGTTTATCTAATTTATCAACATCATACATTTTTTGCAATTTAAAACGAAAAATGCAAATATCTCAAAGCACCCCCAATTTTATTTTCAAATAAATATGCTTAAAATGTTCGCCAGAAAATTCTACATAAGAATCACTTAACTAGAAAAAACAATATTGGTAGTTTGGGAGATATGATGTTTTGAATATCTGAGGTAGGCGTAATTCTATCTGAATCGTTAGTGAATATAATTTAAACTCGTCTGCTTACAGATTTCGGACATTTTCATGGCTAATTAATGTATTTCAATGAAAAGGATGCGTTTTCAATTTAGAATCAACATAATAAATTTTCATGCTCTGGATACTTTTGTATATCTATATAATAAAACCAAGTTGGTGCGATTGTTTGTAAGGGATAAACTCAAGAACGGCTGAACGGAATTGCATGATTCTTTTTCCAGTTGGTGTGTTTTGGTTTGCGTCAGGTTTATACGTAAAAAAATAATGAAAATCTACGTGAAAAGCTGGAAAATAGTAAAAAACCGATATTTTACTTTTCCCGCCATTCGCCGTATACGCAATGTTTTAGATTACTATGATTGTTATCGGTGCAAATCAACCGACGTCGCGTTCACTATGAAGCTGCGTCGTTGCTGGGCAAGCAAACATGTTGATGAGGGTAACTTTGATTGAATGATCAACTGTGCCGGATTTTCACAAAACATCTGTTCGTTACAACTATGTTAAACCATTATTAAAAAATAATATCAAATTTAAATTCAAAAATTATGGTGGAAATCATAACAAAGGTCTGATTATGATAGAGAAAATGTGCTCGAAAGTGTCAAAAAATTATTTTTTTAATAAAGGAACAATTTGCGTAAAAAACAACATGCAAAATGTCAAATTAATAACGACAATGGCAATGAAAATATAGTTGGTGGTGCAATGGTTCTGTTCTCAAAAAGTTTTGAATATATGTTGCATATCATTAGACAGTTCACTACAGTAGACGGAATTAGGCGCTATCTAACATCATCGAGTCTACTTTTACAAAAAATAAATTGGCACAACTGTTAGGTACTGGCAATTGAAAAATTAACATTTCGGTCGGTGGTTTTTACAGTAGACGGAGGAAGAGGCACAATTTGTGTCTAAAAATAACTCAACCTGCCAAATGGTAGAGTCTGCAATACCTCGCACGCTTAATAAGGGGGTTGTGGAGCCTCTGTTTTGGCCAGCGCCTCTGTGGTTCAAAGGATCATTACCACCGGCGAGCCACATGTCCTGAGAGGAGGAGTGAGTTCGAATCCAGTTGTAATGCTCCGAAAACTACTTGGTTCGATCCATGAAATCCCCCAGCTTGGATGAAAGATTGCGGTACACAACTTCTTAAGCGGGACTTCATCTTCCGCTCTTTCCCCTTCACGCCTGGTCTCAATTTGTTATATCCTATAGACTATGAACACAAACAATTCATCCAGTACCAACCCGGATCGAATAAACAAATTCGCTATTTGATTCATTACTTACTTCTACCGTTCTCTCTGGCAATTGTAAAAATCTACCGCTATAAAAACTTAACATTTTCCACATGTTTTTAACGTATATTTGACAATAAATTTTACGATTTTGGAAATATTGCCATTTCCAACTACTGGTTTAGCACAGTTGTAAGAAACAGACGTTCTATGAAAATCCGGTCAATTAACCATTTCCTTAAAAGATAAATTTCTCAAAAAACGTACAAAATTTAACCTGCATTTTGAGTACATCCAAAATTTACAAAATTTACGTCATTTATTTCAGTTGGTGGCAGTACGAAGTTTGCCGGGTCAGCTAGTATTTAAATAAAAGTAACAATTTCGTATAAATACAATGGAATGTAATGCATTGTTATGTTGACTAATGTAGTATTTCACTACTGAGATTATTCGAAACTTCGAAGTAATTTTAAAACTTGAAAATACCTTTATTAACACTTCATTGCACTATGGGAACTAAGGTGCCGCACGATAAATTTTTGTTTATGGACAAAACTGGCCACTGGTCTGGGTATTCCCGGAAGTCCCCGGAACTTGTTCATATATAACCAACGTGGCGCTAGGTAGTTGATCTGACTGTCAGTGATCTAGTTTTTAAATTCTGGTGTAATTTGAGGTGCCGCATGATAAGTATTTGTTCATGTTCGATACTGGCTATTTCCCACAGCAATAACATTATCCGGAACATTTCCGGTTAATCCCAATACAGCGTAAAACTCCTAAAATGTTCGGCAATGGGCATATGTTGCATAAAAAATCAATATCGGCTGTTAATTACGTTCATTTTGGAAGTGTCATTGAAGATTTTTATTTACTTTATATGAGCAGTCTGCCTTTTAAAACTTTAAAAGGGCGTTACACAAAAATCCGTCGATCGATTTTTTTAAAAATTGGTTCAGAGGTGTAGGATGGCAATTCAAACCAACTGGCATTTTCCGTTTAAATGGCCTATTTTATTTTTTAATAATGGTATTTTGAATACCGTGACATAGACTTACTGGTGTCAAACAAAATTATTTTAAATTTCCGACAAAAATCGTTGCAATCCTCTATTGCGACGATTAGGTCTCTTTATAGATCATAAGTTAGCTAGGTTGAATATTAAGTTAAGATTTTATATTTTTCCTTTTTTGCCTTACATGTAGGTTTTAATCCCTTCTATTAAATAGTATTAATTGTAACAAATCATAATAATAGTAAGTAACGCAATTCTAATAGTGTTGAAAAGTCACCACTTGTGATTAAACGCACAATATGATATAGGATAGTTACTCTTAAATATTTTATGTAATCCAATATTTACCCTAATAAAAAAAAGAAGCAACTACACAGTTGTCAAACTTCTCAAACACTGGAAAGAAAACGCCGCACAGTAGGACCATTCTGCAAAAAAGTCAAAAATCTTTTCTCGCCTTTCCTGACGTTTTTGAGCTTAGGTGTCATAGAAGAAGTTTCTTAAAATACTATTCTGCATCTGTTGACATTTAAAAAAAAAAATAATAATAAGAGGATGACTCATTTGGAAAAATTAACTTTTTATAGGAACTAGATTCATGTGTCCGACAAAGTTGTAGCACTTTGAATTTCATTAAACTTTGCCGAAGATACTAAGTATCTGCATCATATGGTTAACGAGCTATAATTGACTTTCTGTGGTGACCCCGTTAAAATCAGTTTATTAAATTATTTGTACACAAAACCTTATCTAACAGGTTTGACATGTTCTACAAACTTTTTGATACTAACAAAATACGTAACTTTATATAAAGCGTAAATATCGTATGTTGCTTTATTTGCTTCAAAAACTGATTTTAAGCATAAATTTCGAGAGTTCTTCGTTCTATCAGTTAAATTTATTTTCCATTAGCAATTATGTTTTGCTGAGCATCTGTTGATATAGGGTAAAGAACTAGTTTTAAGCAGTCTAAGCGGGTCACATATCAGCATACCAATCTTCTTGCTATCTTTAGTTCTTCAAGCTGTTACCATTGGAAGACACTATTGTTGAGCTAAACTTTTGATTTTTCGCTTCAAAAGTTGGAGCGGCGGAACTAATTTTGAACAGACCGAACCCATTTTCACCCGCAAGGTGCTTTTTTAAGCAATCCTGAAATCTGAATTTTTTTACGTCCCCTTAAAAAATCCCTCGAACTTTTCCTTCTATTCAGTAAGTTCGCGTTCCTATCCGCGACCTTCTAATCGGCATCTGATGCGTAATCGGCATAGCGTATCGGCATAGATGCGTAAAATGCCATCTGTCTAAATTGTTTATCGGGGCATACACTCACCGCACCGTTCGGCAAACGGTATTCGTCGTCTCTTTTATTCTCTGGCGTTCTTATGGGAAACTGCGAGTTTGACGTCTCACTCGCTGTTCATAAGCATGGTGGGAGAACAAAAGAGGTAAACATCTAGCAGTACAAACGATCCGACTCAGAACAGTGTTGTCAAAGCAAATAACATTGAAACACATCGTTGCTTTGTTAAATCACTGAGAAAATCTTCGAAAATTATTGAAAAAGCTGTCTTTTGTGTTGTTTTTAATAAAGAAAAATTAATTATGAACATACATTTCTCTTGAAAGTATTGAACCACGTTTTCACCATAGGAGGTTTCAGTTAATTTCAAACTTAAAATTCTTATTTCCAGAACCGAAACAGTGTCTTGGCAACACGATAGTTCATCAGTTGTGCTGCAGCTGCTGCTACTGGTGAACAGGTTTCGTCAATTCAGAATTTGTTTTCAGTTTTGTTAGAAAATAATAAAACTTTCGGCTAGTGACAAAGCCTTAAATAATAGAAAAAAAGAGAGTGAATAATATGGTATGTGACAATTGAGTGCTTGACTTTTAGAGTGGTGTAATCAGTGCTGAAAAATGTGATGGATTCGTTAGTAGCGAGGTGGCGATTGCCTTCAGCAGCTGAAAAATGTACGTTTTTGGACAATAATTTTTAATTCATCATATTTCTTGTCGGAAACCCAATAAATTGTGTTTGTGTGAATAAAATGTATGGTTAAGTGATTTGTGAAGGTAATCCTATCAAAAGATTTTGAAAATATGAATAAAAAAGTGCATTTTCGGCACATTTATGTTCAACTGATTAAAATAGGTGACACTGCTTAACTCGTTCCTTACCCTATAGCGGATCGATAAATGGAATGGCAAGTTTTAGGAAATTATAATAG
Organism: Sabethes cyaneus; assembly: GCF_943734655.1. Lineage (NCBI taxonomy): Eukaryota > Metazoa > Arthropoda > Insecta > Diptera > Culicidae > Sabethes > Sabethes cyaneus. The sequence continues at coordinate 139,550,720 of NC_071354.1, forward strand.
CACTGGAAGCTCTGATTGCGTAGCGAAACGTGCGCAGCCAATACAGATGCATTTTTAAGGCGCAAAACAATACATGCATCGAACGGTAGCCATTTACCCAGCCGGCTTTGAGCCATCTTCAGTTTCCCCTTAAGTGAATTTAATTGATTCGCCGAAACTCCTGTCCACGATGAACGTCCGTACATTAACAACGTATACTAAGACCACTACCCATGCTAGTAAACGAATTTAATCATACCAACTTTGTTTATTTCGAACCTGTGGCATTCATTGTGAGGTTAACGGGTGGCAACTAAAATTTTGGAATTTTTTTCTCAAGCTGTCAAAAAAAGACAAGGATACATGAAGAAGATCTGATTTACCGAAATTAAAGATAGATTATCCATTGTTGAAAAAAAATTAGTGTACATTTGAAAACGGTCCGTAATCGGCTGTTCAGCGAAGCTTTCATTTGACGTCGAAACAGGAGCGATGTACGGTCGTGATGTCAACTTTACGAATGCATCTCTTGTTTCTACCAATCATCGTTTTGCAATTCGTGGCTCTCCAGTTATTTTTGTACACCAAGGAACTCAAAATCCTGAAGAAATCTTCGATTGGGCGCACTGATAAAGATTTTTCGTGTCGTGATTTTTGGGTAAAAATGAGATCGAATGGGTATTCAGGAACGATTGTATTTTTTTTTGCGTAATGCGATGATGCTCTATCCGGTCAAAACACGTATTGTCCATCTGCATGTTGTTTTTGTAGAAACCGGATCAAAATTTTCATCAAACATTCGTCTGGTCGTCTGGTGCATCTTAATTGATAGCCAAACTAGAGGGCTTGTTGTTGAAGAAACGAGAAAGAGAACGATGTTCTTCTGCGTCCATAATTTTAGCTGGTCTTCCACTACTATGCTTGCGAATAGTTATTGGGCAACTTAGGATATGGTAAACAGTCGAAGCCGCAACATATTCGCTTTTTAAATATTGTACCGTATACTTTTTGCCGAGATTTCTGTTGCAGTTCGTAGAAGTGTACAACGCGCTCACGAAATGCTTGTTATTTCGACGCCATTTTTAGCAAAACTGGGCAAGCATAAACAAAATAAAAAATATCAACAAAAGAGGAGAGATAGAGCTAACACATACATACTCTCATTTCTCTCTGTGCTCGTTTGTTGTTGATCATAAGGGCCGCGAAAAAAATCCAAAATTTTAGTTGCCACCCGTTATTTACTACTAATGAACATAAGTTGAAATTTAACGAATCTTCTCACATGTTTGAGGGTAAAATCACTAGATATAATTGACTTTTATTTTTATTTTGCCGTTCCTTTAAGACATATAGATGATAACAGTAAATGAATGAATGAATAAATAAATAAATAAATAAATAAATAAATAAATAAATAAATAAATTAATAAATAAATAAATAAATAAATAAATAAATAAATAAAAATATTGAGCTTCCATGGCATTATACCGGCACTTGGCATTGCTGTGAAAGCATACTTAAGTAGTATATAATAAAGTTTTTCTTAACAGTGCTGCCTTTTTTCAGTTTTCCACATGATTAGCAACACAAGAAATGAGAATCATATGTTTAAAGTTCAGAGAGTTGGATAAATAAATAAATTTTAAATTTATGATAATTTTTTTAACGAAATAAAGTTTCAAGTTTCAATATAGATGGAGACACATGGTGTACTGTTATAAACAGCAAGAAAACGGATTTGTCAATCTCGTAAAATACCATTAAATAAGTTTTTCACACATGGCATGAGATCATCCGCTGGTAGGACGTTCCCTCCGGGGGACGCTGAGTTCGATTCTCGAGCGTGTATTACGGTAAAATTGCAAAAATAGTTCTGCCAACTTTAAACTGCAATCTCTCAACCAAACCACCTGCTCGTTCCATGAGGAGATATTTATCTATTCTCAGAACGGCAAAAATCCGATGGAAATTTTCACCATTTTGCAAGCGGTGCATTCATCAGTGGACAAAAAACGATCGCTTTCAATAGTATCGATGATTGGTGATGTAATTGCGTGAATTGGTTTCGCAAATCGCTGATAAATTGCGTTAAATCATTATGATAAAAATAAAACGTGTTATCTTTATGCCCCTTTGCCTTATCCCGTTGGAAATCAGCACGCATGGTCGAGCTTGCAGGGGACAGAGAAATTATTAAGCTTTACGATTGAATGCCGATGCTGATTGGAATAATTATCGTTTGCGTTTTGGGGTAAACACGAATCCCATTGGCAGCATTCGAATGAATGGAAGTGTGTTGATTGATGCTGCAGGAATGAGCGTTGGCTTTGTAAAAGTTTCTCGTGTTGTCATATATTTGAGAATTGTTCACAGGCTGGCTTTTAGCATGAAGTCTGGGAACTTCTTTTAAAAATGGTATATGTATTTCATTTTTTCAAGGAGTTCGTAAGAAAAGGGTTGTATAACTTTTGAGTAACAAAGTTATAAAAGTTTTTTTAAAACTGCTACCAACAAAACAAAAAAAAGTTTGTTTCAATACGTTGATTAGTTGTCGAGAAACAGTTTTAAAGCTTAAAATTCGTGTTTTTACAGGAGCGGCGTTTTATTCCGTCGAGGTTGTTTCACGCTGCACTGGAATGCTTATGTGTATGATCGTTTTTCATCCACTTCCCGTGGTCGGATCATGGGAATATTAGTATCAAAATAAGCTGAAAAGTCTTAACAATAAAAAAATGAATTTTTTAAATTTTTTAGCCATTCATGTCCCCTTTTTAATCATTTTAATCGCTCGTGTTATTTTATGCTGCGTTTTATTAATTAGAAGATCTCCAATAGAGTGAACGGATTATACCAGGTGTATGATTACTATGCCTATACTGTACCATGAAACAAGTTATGTTTCACGGTGGCAGCGCATAACCTTAACTTTCTATAACTGCAGTTTTTATTTAATTTCCATAGGTTATCAAATTCAAACCTTAACCACCGCATCGAATCTGTCATCATCGTATTTCTAGCTGTTACCATCTGCTGGCATTGCCTTTGAGCCGTAATAGAACCATTCAAGAAAAAAGAAGTATTTCATATCAAATATGCGACTACTGGAACTAGAACAGAAACGCGTGCCTGTGAATACAAATGTCATATGGCCGTGTAGAAACTTAAGTCGTCCCCGTCGTCAGTCATCGCTGTTGCCGATGCAAAAGTAACTTCTTGACACAGATTTACCTTGTCATGTGCCCGGAGTGTGATATCGTGTTTTCTGCGTCGGCAGACACCAGCTGGTAGGGACGGGGAAACAAGAGAAGTGGTGCTCCAACTGATGACAGATCGCAGTTGTGATTCATTACACCTGTGGGCCCGACTTTCGATGCGTACGATTGTACCTATCTATACGAACGAATCAAAAAACTTTTTTGAATCATGATTCCCAGTCAAGCGTATGAATATCATCCCTATTGCGGTTCCTTCCAATATAAGTGAATGGAGTTTTCTGGTATTTGACGCATCGAATCGAAGAGGTAAATAATGAGTCAGGACAATTTAGGGATGGCCAATATATTTCAGTAGTTCAATGAGACTTTTGTTCCTTTCAGTGGAGATCATTTGCGGATTTTCTAGACACAGCATCAATTTCAAAACCAGATATAAAATTTAAATTTGCAATAAAAGATCATCACAAGCTACTGATTCGCTTAAATTGTGCGTTAGGAGTAAACGGCCAGAATACGCGGAAAGACGAGCTGAAATTATTCGACTGCATGACAATGCTTGTACTCATGTTGCAAAAGCCATGAAAAAGTATTTGCATATTTGAATGCTCGAGTGGAATATTTTACTGCACCGAAAATACTCTCCAGATTATTCTGATTATTGGGTGTTCCGGACGGATAAGATGTGACTTATCAGGATAACGGTTTAAGTTTAATATAGAAAGAATTACAAAAAATTGCATCTATATTTTGCATATATTTGTTTCTATGTTTTCAGAATGAGACACGTATGCAGCTAAGTTATTTTGAACGGATGAGCACGGTGCGAATGTTCGCGTTATTTCGTACTTTGTTTTTTTTTTTCTTTCTTTCTTATACGTTCATATTCGGTGTAGGCACGTGACCGAGCTTTAAAAACAAAAATAGTAAAATGTAAAGTTGCATCAAAACGAAAATATCATAAACTAAAAGTGTGTATTTGCCTGGTATGAAATAGAAACAGAACCCGATAAAACATACAGTAAATCAAATAGACACCCCTAGTGCGATCGGCCCGGATCCACCCCAGCTCAAGTGGCTTTTGATTTCCGCTGATGTTTGAGCCGTTATCTATCATGTCATCAGGGTGAATGAGCGGGCTTGTCTACAGAGGAAAAACTTGTTCCTGATTTCGGTTACCGTTGTTGTGGGTAAAAGTATGCCGGAATCATCAGGGGGGAGGCACACAAGTATCTGTAGTCACATTTTGCGTCAGGAATTTGGGCGCCCCGTGCCATGCCACTAACTCACACACATATCAATGATGTGTGGTGCGTGCTTCGCTGGCCGCACGTACACTATGCGGGTCTCGCTTGCTTGTTCGTTTTCCCGAGGAAAATTCATTGCAAAAGAGTGATTGAAGAACACCGATAACGAACGTTGAAGAAATGAGATTTGATTTCTTCCTGCTGTTTTTCTGTCGGGTTCTGTTGCGTGCTTCCGACAGAATTCGGTAAAAATGCCGACCGAACCGGCACCGCCCGGGTGACCGGGCAAAGTTTGTTGAACGTGACGTTACCTTCGGTATGCTTATTTCGCCTTTTCCCCATTTGAAAAGGCAATTCAGAGTGAAATATGGTTGATTGGCATCGATAGAGGTTTGTTTTCGTAGAAAATTTGGGATTCAGGTGTTGCTTGTTATCAAACATTGATGATCAAGTGCATAGCCCAATCTGTAGGGAGGGAATAAATTTCACCGAATAGAGCGTGTTACAGGTTGAGGTTGTTCGGATGTTTTTTGACAAAGTGTCCAACAGGGAAAAATTTTGATTCTCATTTCTGGCTGGCATTGGCTATATAAACCCTGTAATTGTTCATTGCTTTCAAAATATTAAAATTCTCAAAGCAGTGAAAGCTCATTAAAACTTTTTAACAACAGATTTAAAACATTTCCTACACGTGGAAGCCAGCAAGAAGCAATCACCGTTTGCTCAAATCTATATAGTAAGGAGAAACATAATTAGAGTCGCTTGCTGCTTTTAAGAGCTACTCCGTTTCATGGTTGCGGCGAACGTCTGCAACAAACTTAATGCTATAAGCGAAACAGTCGAAGCCGAGAAAGGAGCCAGCTTGGTCGGAAAGTTAAAACCAGCGACTCGAATAAATCATAAACACACTCTAATTAATCAACGGCAGCTAGCGCAACAGTTTTTCCCTCCATTTGCAGGAGGATTTAAGAAGCATGAGCGGTCATTATTTATAATTATTTCGAATAAAATATCCAGAGCAGCATGAAGTTTGAAAATATGTTCCAAAAAGGATACGACGATAGCAAATACTTTTTCGAAAGTCCATAGCTGACCAGTCATTATCAATGTGATTAGCGTGTGAGTTCCGTATCCTTAATAGCATTGTAAAGGTTTTAATTTTACTGAAAATACATAAGTTCGTGAGATCGTCTCAATTTAAAGTGCATTATTTTCTATTAGACAAATGAAAAATGATAAATATTATTTACATCATGAACTTGAATTAATTATATCAGTATCATCAATATCGACAATGAAACTGTAAACCGGTTGAATTGTCGAATCACGGAGACGATGGGAGCTTGTGTTCGCTTCGAAACCACTTAGTACCCGACACAGAGGGGTGCAGTGAGATAGGTGGGTAGATCTAGACCTTATAGTACCAGGGATACGCGGAAACTAAACCCAATGATTTGGCAACAGTGTACAAAAACTGTCAACACTTAATGCAATGTGCAATGTGATTGTTTTCAACATGATTCACCATAATAGAGCCATACACTTCAAACAGGCAGCTCACCACCCATAGAGTTCCCACCCACAGCCACCAGGGGAAAACAGGCTGAAAGATTAGCACCGCTCTCAGACGATCGTAGGCTGAAGATGGTGAAATCTCACGATCGGGATTGTCCATATACTTGACGAGGGCATGCCCTTTTGGCAGGCATTACAAAGGTCTTGGCGAGATACAATAAGCTCACTTATGCATATTATTCCAGTCGAAACAGCTGGCAATAAATAGTTAAGTACTGCCATCCGGGGTGAGATTGTGCCAAAAACCAAAAATGTTTATTTATGAAAATTTATTATATCTGTAGAAACTGGTGACCTAAATTCAAAATGATGATGAACATAACATATTTATTCATAACTTAGAATGGAACACAGATAATATTAGCAAACTATTTGGCCTAAACAGTGTTTCAAAGTTCGCGATCAAAAATACTCGGAAATAACGCTTGTAAAAAATGTCTCGCATAAACCAACCCAAACAAGAAATCGCATCAACTTGCTATTTTGAAGGTATATAAACTAATCATTTACAATGTATTGAAAAGTTATTAGGCTTTGGATAAGTTTTGATTTCGAAAATAATATTTTTCGAAACTTTGTACGTTTTGAGCTTCACCGGGGTGAGATTGTGCCAAGCCATAATGATCGATCCATTTTGTGGATTTCACTTACACAACAAAAATACGTCAGTATACACCAGTACACTCACATTCTTTACTATTGAGCACAATATTTTGACAGATTAGATTGCATCATCCATTTTGGAGCAAACAGCATAATAGGTCTGCTAAATAATGTAAACTAATTTTTACTTTTTTTCTGGAAATTTCAGATGCTTTGAGTAAACACTCTAATATAAGACGAATATTTTATACCGTGTATAAACTGCCGGTTTTAAGGAGGTGGGAGGGGGTGGGATGGGCCACATGATCTGCGGCAGAGGGTTCTCGAACGAAGTAATGGCAACTTTTGTTAAATGATCAAATAGGTATGCCCCCTTAGAACACATCCATTCATCTCCCCCCTTGTTAACCCTAGAGACGCTACTGGCTATATAAAGGCTGTCCATTGACTACGAATTCATTTTTAGTTATTTCAGACCTACCCGGGTTATTTTCGTTCATACTTTTTGTATGATGCGTTGTTTTTGGTCGACCCCCTGCCTCTAATAGTCCACCTAGTTCATGGACGGCCCCATATGAACTACTTTATATTGATATTTATGTGTATTGTTTATAAACATGCTAATGTTCACTGTTTAGGTTTTTAGCTTAACTTTATGTTTTTGGCACAATGTGACCCCCTAGAAGGGGTGAGGTTGTGCCAAAGTTCAAGCACTCCCAGTAAAATTAGGTTTCATTGTAACTAAACGAACTCTACGGTAGTTGTTAATTGAACAATTTAGTATATATTGACAGATCTGAAATCAACTTAGTTCCTAAATGGTGTGTATACTGAGCTAAAGAACAAAAACATATGTTTTTTTGGCACAATCTCGCCCCGGATGACGGTACCCAAAGAACAAATGATACATCTAAAGTACCAAGTGCTACTACGCTAGTAGGACTGCTAGTAAACCTTTCCCCCTTGCATTTCGTTGATTTACCCTTCGTCAAGTTGCCCGGCACTTGCCTACTATTGTCGGAATGTACCTGCTAGATTTTGCAGAACCACGCTGGGCTATATTTGAAATAAACATCATCGTCAGCGCCGAAATTTTGATCAACGTTAAACCGGTAGAAATCTAGTTAAGTGGATCCCTGTAATAGAGTATCTCTTGGCGGTAAGAGTCGTAGTGTAGCCGTAAAGAAGTGGAACGGAACGGCTAGTAGTCTGGCTTCTGGAAGAGTAAGGAAGGTGTGCATAGTAGTGGAAACGGAGCCCCGTTAAAGATATAAAGATAGAAAGGTTAGGTAATTAAAAAAAAAGTTAGACAAAGGGTGTCCCACATCAAATTGCACCACGGAGGAAACGCTGTAAAAAATGCCCATTGGACATTTTCTCTTGAAAACTTGCGTAGAAGTAGTTTAGAGTGTATTGTTTACAGTGCATTTTTACCGCGGTCAGTTTTTCGAAAATTGGAAAAAATTACGTTACCCGAAAAGCAACGTCGCGAATTTGTTCTGCGCAAACACCTGGAAAATCCTCAACTCTATCATCATGGATGATTAGACTTACATCAAGGCGGACTTCCGGCAGCTGCGCCCTGTACTGTACTTCAACGCCCAGCACTAGTTTAATATTCCGGACGAAGTAAAGATGCAGATACTTTCGAAATTTGCCAAGAAATACATGACGAAACCTCGTGATTTTAGTCATGACCTTGAAATGCGGTCAGGCATATATTAATATTTTTGTGAAACGATGGTTCTATAATTGATGAAGGGACGGTAAGGGAAAGTAATGAAGGAGGATTTTTTTGGGAATGAAGGGGAAAGAGTGGAAAGGAAGGAGGGGGGGGTGATAGGTAATAGGATTAAACTTCTCGGTCGGTGGTCTCTACAGTAGGTGGAGGAAGAGGCACAATTTGTGTCTAAAAATAGCCCAACCCATGTCGCTACGTTAATAAGGGGGGTTGTGCAGACTCCTTTTGTCCAGCGCCTCTGTGGTTCATAGGTACACGGGTACCAACGAGCCACATGCCCTGGCGGGTCTCAAAAAAATCCTTCATTACTTTCCCTTATCGTCCCTTTATCAATTGTAGAACCATCGATTCAAAAAATTATTAAGAAATACATGATTAGACAAGCGATCTGCTCATGTGGCAAACGGAGTGTGCCGTTCGTGACTACCGGGACTGTAAACGAGCAGATCTACCTCAAGGATTGTCTACAGAAGCGTCCGCTTCCTCTGTTGAAGCAACACGAGGGCCCTACGATCTTCTGGGCGCATCTAACTTCGTGCCACTATTCAAAGCATGCCCTGGAGTGGTACGAAGCCAACACGGGGTTACTGTCATACCCTAGGACATGAACCCACCCCACCACCACCCCCACCCCCCAAATGCACCGAAACTAAGGTCCATCAAAATATACTGGGATATCTTGAAGCAGGCACAACGGAAGCATCCCGAGGAGGTCGAATTTGAGGAAGACATGAAGAAAAAGTGGGTTTCCGTACAGAAGAAGCTGCAGCCAGACCTTGTTCAAAACTTTGTGAGTGGAGTTAAGCGTAAGGTGCAATCATACGGTTATGGTATTAAAGCCAAAAGGTAATATGCCAAAAGCTTACTAATGGGTTATATTTCATTGTCTGAAAATTTGAAAAGGATCGGTCAATTAAGTAATTTTCTACAGGACGGTTTTTGCACGGTTTCTCGAAATAACACGGTTTTTCAAAAATTTCTCCAAAAAGATTTGTACACGCAATTCTTTTTTCACACGAATTTTTCTACGCGGAATTTTTTTCTGCACGTTTTCTCGAAATAACACGGTTTTTTTACACGGTTTCTAAAATAACACGGTTGATTTTTGCACTTTTTTTTACACGGGCCGCATCCCCTGGGTAAAAAAAGAATTTGGTGTATTAGTAAGGCTTGTTCGCGACAAAATTTGGACACCCCTAAGCACACACAGCTTCGGAAATACATTAACAATGAGTGAAATATTTTGCAGAGTGGTACATGTATGTCTGTTCTTTCTGAAAATATAACACTTGTTTATATTACAAGTTTACGCTCAGCGTTAAATGGCGTCGAAAGAAGAGCAGGTGCGAAAAGCAATTGTGTGCGGACGCAATGAAAATCCGGATCTCTCGTTAAGAAAACTTGCCAAAAAGCTTGGATTTCCTCCAAGCACTCCCAAGAAATATTTTTGTTGTATAATAGCTTATCAAGCACTTGTTCCACGTGAATTAGCTGTACAATAGTTTAATAAGCTATTACACAACAAAAATGTTACTTGGGCTGTTCATAGTGTTTTAAAATCGTTCGATACGCGCTTGACAACAGCTAGGAAGAAGGGAACTGGAATAAAAACGGATCTGAGGAACCACCACAAGGATGCGAAGGTAAAACAAATATTAAGAAGGAGACCAGATATTTCTGTACGTACCATTGTAAAATAAAAATGTCGCCAACATTCGTGCACACTTCTAAGCAACGACAAGGCATGAAGTCTTTCAAGGTGAGGATTGTGCCAAACCGTAATGATAAGCAAAATACGACGGCCAAAACACGCGCTCGTAAGCTTTATCGTGTAAATATTCACGAAGTTTCCATGCCTTATAATGGACGATTAAACGTATGTCTTAGAAGACTTTAAACAGTTTCCTGGTATGTCTTTTTACACTGCCAAGAAACGGAATGGCGTTGCAGAGCATTTTAGGACAAAGAAGAAAGCCAAGTTCTCCAAAAATATTTAGTATAGCGGCCATATGCAGCTGTGGTCGAGCAAGCAAAAGTTACATCACTACGGGAACGGTTAACAAGGAAATATACCGTGAAGAATGCCTGCAGAAACGATTGTTACCGTTCCTACGCAGCCATGATGTACCCTCGCTGTTTTGGCCTGATTTGGCATCCTGTCACTACGCCAAAGATGTTTTGGAATGGTATAATGCTAATAGAGTCCATATTGTACCGGAGGAGGCGAATCCACCTAACTGTCCAGACTTACGCCCCATCGCCCGGTATTGGGATTTGGTGAAGAGAGAGCTGTCCCAACAACAAGCAACAACTATAGATAAATTTTGAAAATCTTGGACAAACGCAGCTAATTGGTTGCCAACAAGTCTGCACTGACCCTCCTGGCAAGGGTAAACTCCAAAGTTCGCCAATTTGTCATGTAGACCAAATAAGTAATATTAATTTGTTTGATACTTATTAATGATGCACACATAAATGATTTAAAATTGTTTCATGGATTAAACTTCTAGCAAATTTGTTTTATTGCAAAACTGTGGTGTCCAGATTTTGTCGCGAACAAGCCTTACAAAATATAAATTTATTTTAGCTTTGAGCTACTCAAACAAAGGTGATCGCTGCAAGGATTCTTTATCCCTGCAACTATCCGCACAATGCCGTTTAATCACGATTCTTACATTTAGTATATTCAGTTGAGTTTGGTTGCCCGAGGACGCAACTGCATCTATATGGTTAGGCATGCCACAACGACAACAGTGCGAAAAATGTTATTTAGATATGGCAACATTGGAATTCTCATGCACTTGCTTCTTGACGCGCACCTACGGGAAAGTCCCATTATAAACAAAGGTCATTCTCCGCTAAGATTCAAAATTTAACGACTTTTGATTGCCTTGACGCCTCTGAGTCCATAGGCTCTTGACGCGCATCGGTTCGGTTGTTTCGTTTTCACGCTTACTGCTGTTGCTACCGGTTTCAAAGTCAATGTAGCAAACACCAAGACTAACTTCACAGTACCTTTCAATATCTTGGTGGCCAGACAACACCCGATGGTGGTACACGGATCAGGAAGGCCAGGGGTGCCTTTGAAGGTCTGCGAAACATTTGGTGCACCAGGTCACTCTACACGCAAAAACCCGAATTTTCAGTTCAAACGCTAAATCCGTACTGCTGTATGCCTGCGAAACGTGGTGCGTGTCAGCGGAAACAACGCAACAACTGCAGGTATTTATAAATCGGTGCCTGCGATATATCATTCGTGCCTGCTAGCCTGACAACTGGATATCCAATGAGCAGCTCCATCGTCGATATCATCAACGGCCGATAGCAAACGAAATTCGTGAACGTAGGTGGAAGTGGACCGGTCAATCCTTGAGGAAAGGAGCGAACGAGATCTGCAGAGAAGTACTCGACTGGAATCCGAACGGACAGCGTAGAAGAGGTAGACCCAGAGGCTTATGGCGATGCAGCTTAGCCAACCATATCCAGGCTGTAGACGAGAACCTGTCCTGATAACAGGTAAAAGCTATGGCGGATAACTGTCAACAGTGGAGATCTCTGATTTCATTCCATGTTCTACCGGACCGGAGGACATGAACACATAGGTAAGTAAGTAAGTAAGTTTACTTTTGCTTAGTTTGTTTACATGGTGACTTTTAGGGACACTCGAATCGAAAACATTGGGAACGATTGAGTTTATGTAAACAACTTTTATTATTTTTTGTATCGACTTATACTAGTCATGTTTATGTACTTTCGTATGAGGAAGTAAATGTGTTTTGTTTTGTGAAGAACGAACTTTGAATCATGTAAACAAACCACTCAAAATTAACGTGTAGTCAGCCACGTAGCCAGAAGGGGGGCCCGGGGGCCCAATTTTGATTTTAACTGTTTTATATGCATATTTTTGCGTTTATAACTACAATACATCAAATGTATTATAATGTATTATATTTATAAGCAGTAAGATATGCATATAATGTATTAGGAGCTACGTGTAGTTAATAATTTATAAACCATTTCAATGACTAAACACTACAATTGTACGTCTTTTTCTGTCAATTCAGTGTTAATATTAAATTAAGTTCCAGTAATCATGCCTTCAATGTCTTGTCGAAGCAGTAAACAATCGCATAAAATGCGCAGTTCAATTTTATTGTAATCTTCACATAAACTTAATGGTATTACATACATTGGTATCAGATTTCGACCCGAAGTGCCCAAGCGCTTCCTTCCAGGACAGCCAGCTCACTTAACTCGCATAGCAAGAAGAACCGACAAGTGTCGCCAAATGAACCGGTAATTTACCTGAATTATTGATGACGCAAACATTTATCTATCCCCGCACAGTCGGACGCGGGGAATGACAGTTTACCCCACTCGTAAGAACGAGACCGGAGGTAACTCGTATCTAGCTCAGAACGTAAAATTTGCTCAATCATTAATCCATCTTTGCGCTGCCTGAAAGGGGGTTATGCCTTCCGAGCATCAAGTCAGTGTTAGGATAAAGAGTCACCGACGACGGAACGGTCGGTAGCAAGAAACAGATCATGTTGTTTCTTGGAGACATAGATTCTCAAGTGATTAGCTGAACTGGTAATTAATTTAGAAAGCTCTATTAGGAAAATGCGGCACAACACAGCAACGACCACTACTGATGGGGTTGCCAGGAGGAAGAAGTTTCGTTTAAGCTTGCCGCAATTTGTGTTGTGGAAGCACCACTCACATGGTTTGAGTGGCTCCATAAATGTCAATTAACGAGACTGCTAGCGTCTGGCCCAAGACCAGTACTGGTAGAGATTCAAAGAAGCAGATAGATTTCCGAGGCTTTCTTAGTGAAGCTTAGGCTTGGCTCAAGCAGGCTATTCGTTTCATTTACAACGTTATATCCTTGATAAGTTTTGGTGCCGTTTAGCGTTCTGCAATAGACTCTTTCTTTTTTTGTTGTGCGGTTTAGTTGATTTGATTACAATTGAATGTGTTTTTGAGCATTAGAATCGAAAACTGAAAGCAATGCCGTTGTTTCTTTTAGCAAAACAGCTCTAGTGTCAGAAGCCAATTACGAAGGAATGAAATCTGATAATTTTGGTTTATACGGGTTACAATATATGCTACACAGATAAGAGTCAATTATTTTATCAAGCGTCTAGGCTAATAGTTTGTGACCACAACCATGAAATTGCGGTCTCTTATTTTCAGTGCATCTTTAGTTATTTCAGATAGTTTTTCAAAGCCATATTCAGTGAAAACGATATTTTAATAAATTATTTTCTTGAAACATTTTCATTTGTCAAGTAACAACATTCTTTTTGTAATACCCTGCATATATTGAGGAGATTCTATTTTACCTAATATAGTTAGTTGACCCCAAAGGAATAACCATGTGCAAGGCTTAAAAACGTTACAAACAACATTCCATCCGGGCGAACATATAAAAGAGCAACTATCATTCTATAGAGAAAAGTATCTTCCAAAGTTTCTATTTACAATAATTCTATAGCAATCCCTGCTCTCGTTGAACCTATTCCCCCATAATAAAATAGGTAACTTGATCTCGAACTGGCTTGGAGAAGGCGGTGAAGGCCGAAACCACCCCCAGCTCTGAAGCATGTCGAATGACATATCGACCGTTCATCCCTGCCTGCAATCAACAAATCTACACACTCTCGTACACACGGCAATCTAGTGCAAAACGAGGACTTAAAGAAGCCGTCCTGGTTTTCCTGTACAAGGCAAAGGAATTTGTCTATTTACTTTTCGAATCCGGGTCGTCTTTTCCGGGCTTACCGAGTATGAATATTTGGAATGTGATGGAATGCCTCAATGGCTTAGCTAGTCAACTTGTCGTTCCACAAGATTTCCAGGTGTGATTGTGGATTGCATTTCCTCTTCCATATGCAAATTCAGTGACCAACACATGGACCTGTTGGATGAAAGGGTAAAGAAAAATCTAACCGCTTCAAAAGGAAATTCAATTTGTTTTCCTGCTTAGAGATGTGATTAGATATTCCCTTTTCCAATTGTCAATATTTTCAATGTTCGTACCAGTAACTTTCATCTGTTCCTGACAACGATTATGGACATCAAAACCGCAACATATGCTAAACCTTTCAGTGGCATAAATCCCGATTCGCCACAAATTCGCTGCGAACTGCATCAAATTTCCTCTCGCATAGCTCGACCGTTGCGGGGTGGCCCATTAAAACACATTCCTTCAATTAAAATTTCATACCGCAACCACCAATCACAATAAAACTGCAGACATATCGCAAGAACAATTTAATCTCGTCGGGTCTAGGCTCTGTTGCAGCAATAGTAGTAGTACCATTCATTGCACAAGGGCTCACACGTACGATCTAATGTACAATCCTACATATGCATCCATGAGCCTACAACCTGCCTGCATGTTGAATTGCTGCGGCGAAAGCAAAATTTCCTTCATATCAGTTGCTTCTCACCACCCAACTAGAACTTCTTCACTGCTGCAGGATTCAACAAGAGAAGCGTACTTTCTGTTTATAGCTAGTACTATAGAGGCGTTGCGTGGATGCACCAGTTACACACAAAAGTTCATTGTTGTGAAATGATATCAATTCTGAAACATAATAGTTTGTTTACCGACGAGAAAGTGAGAAAAACGTCGTATAAAGGTAGCTTTTAAATAAAACGTTGTCATAACTTCCTTGATGGATTTGGAATTCGACTAAGAAGCTTTCCGTTATTTTCCGTTAGCGTGATTATGCTCGAAATTTAGAAGAAAACTTAATTAAGAAAATAACACCAGATATGTAAATCTTGCAATGCGAAAACCTACACAAAAAATTTACTGGTTCAAAAAATTAGCAATACATAAATGTTGTTAATAATGGAAACATTTGGGTGTCACTACTTTTGAAATCTTGCCTTTGCCAGCTATCTCTGCCAGTCATGAACTAGGTAGCGAGCTCTTTCGGCGTCGTCGCTGTCGCGTCGGTTTCAATAGACCACAAAGCTCATAGAAATATGTAGGTATCTATAAGTGCAGCTCTCCAACAACTACCCCCCTTTCACTCTACTGGAACACGCATCAGGCAAAACCTCAGAACAACACAAGTGATCAGAAAGGGTTGAAATACTACTGTTCAAATATCATTCAGAAACACGTTAGAAATCTTTTGTATTTCATCATTCTTTGAATCATCGGTTATTCTATCCGTTGGTTCTTTGAGTCTTCGATTCTTCGATTCTTCGATTCTTCGATTCTTCGATTCTTCGATTCCTCGATTCTTCGATTCTTCGATTGTTCCATTCTTCGATTGTTCGATTGTTCGATCTACGATTCTTCGATTCTTCGATTCTTCAATTCTTCGATTCTTCGATTCTTCGATTCTTCGATTCTTCGATTCTTCGATTTTTCGATTCTTCGATTCTTCGATTCCTCGATTCTTCGATTCTTTAATTCTTCGATTCTTCGATTCTTCGATTCTTTAATTCTTCGATTCTTCGATTCTTCGATTCTTCGATTCTTCGATTCTTCGATTCTTCGATTCTTCGATTCTTCGATTCTTCGATTGTTCGATTGCTCGACTGTTGGATTGTTGGATTGTTCGATTCTTCGATTCTTCGATTCTTCGATTCTTCGATTCTTCGATTCTTCGATTCTTCGATTCTTCGATTCCTCGATTCCTCGATTCCTCGATTCCTCGATTCCTCGATTCCTCGATTCCTCGATTCCTCGATTCCTCGATTCCTCGATTCCTCGATTCCTCGATTCCTCGATTCCTCGATTCCTCGATTCTTCGATTCTTCGATTCCTCGATTCCTCGATTCCTCGATTCCTCGATTCTTCGATTCTTCGATTCTTCGATTCTTCGATTCTTCAATTCTTCGATTCTTCGATTCTTCGATTCTCCGATTCTTCGATTCTTCGATTCTTCGATTCTTTGATTCTTCGATTCTTCGATTCTTCGATTCTTCGATTCTTCGATTCTTCGATTCTTCGATTCTTCGATTCTTCGATTCTTCGATTCTTCGATTCTTCGATTCTTCGATTCTTCGATTCTTCGATTCTTTGATTCTTCGATTCTTCGATTCTTCAATTCTTCGATTCTTCGATTCTTCGATTCTTCGATTCTTCGATTCTTCAATTCTTCGATTCTTCGATTCTTCGATTCTTCGATTCTTTGATTCTTAGATTCTTCGATTCTTCGATTTTTCGATTCTTCGATTCTCCAATCCTTCGGTTTTTTAATTCTGCGTTTCTTCAATTCTTTGATTTTACAATTTTTCAATTCTTCGACTTTTCGATTCTTCGACAATTTGCTTCTTTGGTTATTCAATTCTGCAGTTTCGCAAGTTAAGTTCCTTGATTTTTCGATTCTTTGACCATTTGATATATTTAGGGATTGCGATTTTCAGATTCTTCAATTCTACGATTCCTCGCTTCTTCGATTGTTTGAAATTTCGATTTCTCAATTCTTCGACTCTTTCATACGACGATTTTCAATTTTTCAATTTTGCAATCAAAGATCTTAGAATTTTTTAATTTTTTGATTCTTCGATTATTCGGTCTTTGAATGCTTCGATTCTTCGATTGTTCGATTGTTCGATTCTTCGATTGTTCGATTCTTCGATTCTTCGATTCTTTAATTCTTCGATTCTTCGATTCTTCGATTCTTCGATTCTTCGATTCTTCGATTTTTCGATTCTTCTATTCTTCGATATTTGATTCTTCGATTCTTCGATTCTTCGATTCTTCAATTCTTCAATTCTTCGATACTTCGATTCTTCGATTCTTCAATACTTCGATTTTTCGATTCTTCAATTCTTCGATTCTTCGATTCTTCGATTCTTCGATTCTTCGATTCTTCGATTCTTCGATTCTTCGATTCTTCGATTCTTCGATTCTTCGATTCTTCGATTCTTCGATTCTTCTATTCTTCGATTCCTTCGGTTTTTTAATTCTGCGTTTCTTCAATTCTTTGATTTTACAATTTTTCAATTCTTCGACTTTTCGATTCTTCGACAATTTGCTTCTTTGGTTATACAATTCGTCAGTTTCGAAAGTTAAGTTCCTAGGTTTTTTGATTCTTTGACCATTTGATATATTTAGGGATTGCGATTTTCAGATTCTTCAATTCTACGATTCCTCGATTCTTCGATTGTTTCAAATTTCGATTTCTCAATTCTTCGACTCTTTCATTCGACGATTAATCGATTTTTCGATGCTTAATTTGCTTGATGTTTTTAGTTCTTCGATTCTCTGATTCTCGGTTCTTCGATTTTTCGGTTCTACGCTCTACGTTAGATACTTCGATTTATTGAAAGAAATAACTTTGCAGATTTATTATATCTAATTTTTAAATTCTTCGAACGTCGATGTTACAAAACTTAGATTCCTCGATTCTTCTATTTTTCGATTCTTATTTTCCACGACTCTTCGATCCTTCGAATGTTCAAACCGTAAGCTTTTCGATGTTTTGAGTTTTGATCCGTCGATTTTTCGACACATCAATTCTTCGATTCATCGTTTCTTTATTTGATTCTTTGATTCTTTGATTTTTTGATTCTTCAATTCTTCAATTCTTCAATTCTTCAATTCTTCAATTCTTCAATTCTTCAATTCTTCAATTCTTCAATTCTTCAATTCTTCAATTCTTCAATTCTTCAATTCTTCAATTCTTCAATTCTTCAATTCTTCAATTCTTCAATTCTTCAATTCTTCAATTCTTCAATTCTTCAATTCTTCAATTCTTCAATTCTTCAATTCTTCAATTCTTCAATTCTTCAATTCTTCAATTCTTTAATTCTTCAATTCTTCAATTCTTCAATTCTTCAATTCTTCAATTCATCAATTCTTTATTTTTAATTTTAATTCTTCCCAAATTTTCCAATTTTTTGATACTTTGAACTTTCGATGTTTCCAATTCTTAATTGTTCGATTTTTTGATTCTTTGTTTTTTCGGTTATCCGATTTTTGGATTTTTGGATTTTTTGATTTTTCGATTCTTCGATTCTTCAATACTTTAATTCTTCGGTTCTGCGATGGATTGAGTTTACAATTCTTCGTTTCCTCGATTCTTCAATTCTTCGATTATTTAATTTTCGATTCTCAATTCTCTGATTCATCGCTTGTTCGATTCTTTATGTTTTCGATTCTCCGATGCTTCGATTCCTCAGTTGCTCGATTCTGCGATTCTTCGACACTTGACTCCTCGGTTCTTCGATTTTTAGACTTTCGAATTTTTCGATTCTTGGATTCTTCGGTTCTTCATTTCTACGATTTTGTGGTACTCAGGTTTTTCGATTTTTAGATTCTTCATTTCTTCAGTTCTTCAGTTTTTTAATTCTCAGATTTTGTAATTTTCCGATTCTTGGATTGTTCTATTTTCAATTTTCCCAATTCTTCGATATTTTCTTCATTTGTTCTTCAATTCTTCGATTTTTAAATTCTGCGATACTTCGATTATTCAATTCTTTGATTTTTTGATCCTTCGACTTTCGGCTTCTTCGAATCCTCAATTCTTAGATTCTTTGATTGTTCGCTTCTTTGATTATTTTGCGTTTTGCGACGGTAAATTTCGGAGGAATATCTTACCGTTCCCAAGAAAAGAGCTCTTCGATACGTTGATTCTCTGATTCTGCTTTTTTTCGATTCTTCAGCTCCTCGATTCTTCGATACGTCAATTTTTAGATTTTTTGATTTTTCGATTCTTCGTATCCTTGATTCTTTTGTACTTCGATTCTTCGCTTTTGTTATTTTTCAATCTTTCAATTGCTCTATTTTCGATTCCTCGATTCCTTGATTCTCTTTAATTCTTTCATGCTTCGATATTGAATTTAAAGTACCAAGTTTACAAATTTACTGACTAAAGCTGGTTTCCAAACTTCAACCCTGTAGTCTTCGCAAAAATCTAACTGCAATGGACTGTCGATGAAAATCGCTACCATAACCGGTGCTTAGCCAACCGCCCGGTAAACGATAAATTGCGGAAGTGCAGGTGTTATTTGCAGCGATTCCGCCCACTGACTCGGGCCCCTATGTAGCGGATTGAAAGTCGCACTCGTAGTCGCAGGCTTCGCTTGGGCAAGAAATTGAAGGCAAAACGAAACGAAGCAGCCAGCATTTGGCATCCTGTAGCAATAATAATTAAACCTGCGATTTCTCTTACACGCCTAACGAGGACCGTATTGTCCGCACGTATTGTCCACGCGTATGCCGCCTGATAAAATCTGATCCAGCTCAAGGTTTCTCTCTTCTATGTTATTTTTATTACTTGTTAGCCGAACCGAGTTTGCGGTTACTGCTTTGATTACATATTGATAGTTATAGATTTTGGTCTGTATTTTTTTTGCGGAAAATCAAAGAAACCTAATTTGTACGTACAGCAATCAGCAAAAAAAACTATGGTTAACAGTAAATGTAGAAAAGTTTGAACAAGAATATGAATCCATTTTTCGTTGTGTTTCGAATTTTTATCAAAGTGACTACTAAAGTTTTATTTTCTTCTATTAGTGGAAAGTTAAACATTCAACATAAAGAGCTGCAGTAAGACTGCTTCAGCTTTGTAATTTATCGCAGTCGGTTGAAGGATTTATCTAGGAAATTTATCAAATTGAAACTGGCCTGATGTCGGAATTCACCTGCTGACCTGCTGCCGCAGCGTGAATCCAGGTGGTGCCAACCGAAAGCCTTGTCTTTGCCGCGTGGAATATATCCATAATGCTCTGTTGCGTATACCTGCAGCGTGCTCATGCATTGCCTATACGCGGTTCACTTGCTTTTATGGCGGAAGCAGACAGTTGTTATTTGAAGCCATTCAGGGGTGGTCAAGTGGGTGGCAATTTGCAATAACCAAGTGAGTGCAAATATGGGATTAATTTGCATATCACAAACACTGCTGCGTTTGCGTTCCTGTTCTTCGTGGATAGTGCGGCTACTGTTGACCTCCTTCCTATAACGTGATGCTGGAGCTGGACTTCAATGGCTGAAGATATGGTGATTATATGCGTCCAATAACAATTATTTGCGTTTAGCCAAAATTGATGGAGACGCAAGATGTTCGGTAGGTTCAAAACACATGAGCTATCGCTTCAGTTATACGAAATCACTCCAAGTTTCCACACCAGCTTAACCCTAGTCGGATTTCATCATCAATCGAATAGAAACCACAATCGCAATATCTCTAATAGCGATCTTGCAGTTGCAACCAACTGAAAGGCTGAACGCCCTCCTGCTGCAGCTGCGAGCTCCGCCATGTTCCGAACATAAATGAACTGCCGCTTAGGCGCACGAAGCCACACCACACCATCAGTAGCAGCACTCAATCGAAAGTGCAGCGGACCAATATTCCGCCTGTTCACCATTTTGCCGAGTTCTTACCTTAGCCACCCACCCTATCAATCTGACAGTAGCAAACACACTTTCGGAAATTGTTTGTAATTAATATGGCTGATTTATGGCACTTCGAGATCAATCGTAAAACTGGTATCGGCTCTTCACCCCGTCCCCGTCCGCCTACCTGACTCCTGACTCCTGACTGTACAACCACTCTGCAGCCAATTGTTTTGATTTGTAGCAGAATGTTCCGATTTGAAGCCAGCAGCAACTGGATTGCTATAGCAGGTACTGAGATTTGCATCGGACCGCCGCTTTTTCCACTATACAGCATCGGCCGTGCGCTGGCCAGTGAAAACCTGCCGAGAGAGAGTGCGATGGTGTTGGAATACTTTCCGACGAGTGACCCATTTAGTAGAGTGATTCGGATCGCGAAGTGGATTGCACTGATTGATTTATGAGTAAGATTGAGGGCGGATTTCGGTGTTTCAGCCGGGTAC
Organism: Sabethes cyaneus; assembly: GCF_943734655.1. Lineage (NCBI taxonomy): Eukaryota > Metazoa > Arthropoda > Insecta > Diptera > Culicidae > Sabethes > Sabethes cyaneus. The sequence continues at coordinate 139,571,891 of NC_071354.1, forward strand.
TACTGAAATGGATAAAACATAAGTGCTGTGTGGGTGGAGTTTCCGATTACATGATTATTGGTAAGTGATGCTTTCTTTGTTCTGCTAGTGAAACAATCGACAGTGGAAGAGTCCAACTGAGTGTAAGGTTTTGGTAGCGCAATTTCCACGCCTACGCTGTCACTTACTAAGGCTTGTCTTTTGTATAAAAATAGTCTAAAAGATAAATCAATTCGCGACTTAAAGCTCTCGGTCTCGTAAAATAGAACTCAGCCCAACATACTTAATAATCCCTGTGTGTTTGCACTGTCACACTGCTTTTGAAGATCAGCAATTGGCACACTGTTAGTCAAAGTATGTTTAATCGGATCACTTTTAAATTTTGACACCTATTTCTTCTTTTGGTGAAATTACAGTCTCTTTAAGTTTTTATTGCATAATTTTTGACCAATGCGACCGATGCTAATGAAATTTGCAAATATATTCGGAGTGTGCAGACGTCTCGTTTTATAATGACACCATTGAAACAGTAAATAAAATTATGTTGGTTGAAATCTAATAGGTATTTGTAACTTTTAGTGTGTTTTGCACGATTGTTAAATAACAATACATTATACCTTTCAAAAGAAACTAATGGTTTAAAATTGAATCGTAACGTCGAACCGCATAACAATTCAATGGTAGATCACTAGGTAATAACACCTTTCCAATAAGCGTATTAGCGATTTGTTATTGCACAAAAACATTCAAAATGCTTTTGGATTTTTGCCTTGTGTCGCTAACTGGTAGGGTAGTTGATCCAGTAGTTGTGGTACTACCAATAGTTGCGCTACTATTCATTACTAATGCATATTTTCGTCACCGTAGCATTTTAGATAAAACAATTACATTCATTATATAAAACAGGTTTTTAGAAGTATTGGTAGTTAGACTACACCATTTAAAATTAAAGCATTATTTGCTAAAATCCAATTTTCCAAAATCTAACGCGCAGTTGGAGCGCACAACTATAGGCGCTCATCTACAGTTTTGCTACGATGTTTTTTCACTTAGCAACCTAGCAATGTATATAGAATAACACAATTAAAGGAACATCAAACTTAATTAAGGAAACATTAGCGCAACTGTTGGTACAATATAATTGAATCGGAAAATTCATTTTTTCTTTATAAAGCTTCTCGTACAACGAAAGCAATTGTCTTGCCTTGTGACAAATACCTTGTATTTGATAAATTTATATCCCACAAGCATTGATTGAAGCATATACCTCAATAAACGAGCAAAATGAGGGTATATTGTGCTTAGTGGCGCAACTAATGGATCATCTACCCTAACTATTTCGTAATTTTATTTCCCTTCACAATCAAATGTTATAGCACACTCGATTAGTCGTTTGTTTATATTTGGTTGCTTGGACTCAGGTCGAATAGCTTCATGCGTCTTTTATAACCATTTTTTTCTTGCAACCTAATTTTTCAGAAAATGAAGAATAAATCAACTCCCCATTGGGCTTAAGCTGCCAATCAGAAAATAATGCACCAAAAATTCACCAAAATCTGATGCGCGCGAATAGCAAAAAAGTTGACAATATTACGAGAACCCAAATGATGCTTGCATTTTAAGCGCATAATTTTCAAAGTATAAAGTGACTCACTCAACTCGAAAAACGTATACGTATACGTGTCGTCACTTTAATTTAGGAAAGTGAAACACGATTTCTGCTCTTCCTCTTCTCAATTTCACGCCACTGCGCACAACTAACAGCACAGCAACATAACCAATACCTAAAAACTTTAATTCACAAATTTTCATTTTTCTCGACAATTGAACTAAAGCTTAATCTCCTAGTTACTGCATTAATATAGAGGCAAACAGATAGCACAAGAACAATCCCACAGTAACAATACAACAGCTTTTTAGCATTCATGATAATTTATAACGGTTTTATAGCAGCAATTGGCATGCTTCTTAGTTTACAAATTAATTTTTATAAAGCAAAGCGTAGGTAGTTCATATTTTTGCTTTAAGCTGTTTTTAATGCCTTATAAAGTCAAATGGTAAAGTCAGAAACTCTCAGCTTTAAAAATAATTTTATAGCTCTTCTTTATTCCTTAATAATAAATTAATAATAAATAATAAATTACACTGACGTTTGTTCATCATCGTCACAGTAAAATATTTTATAAACGTGTTTTATAATTACAAATGCCATCATTGCAACTTTTGGTCTTAGAAGAGAGAGAAAAGCATATGCCGTTGCTTTTTGGACAAAACAAAGTGTATTTTAAAACAAAGCATTTTTGTTATCACTGAAATAAAGATAGATGCCCAAAAAGAGAAAATAAGAAAAGTTAAAACCAGTGGTGCTTTCAATCGTAAAATAAAGCACTAATGAAGCGTAAACTAACGAAGAATCTGCTCAAGTAACACGGTTATTAATCATAACGAATCTGTGAATGAACCATTTTGTGAAAATTTAGGAAACCAACATGAACTTAATTCTCATATTTAGTGTTGAAGAATAAGTAAAATGGTTAATAATATCCGTTTACTTATGAAATGAGGAGAGTTACCTGGAAGAAGTGTAAAATAGTTCTCTGGCTCTCTCAAGCCCCTACCTTCTCGAAGGTCTAACTAAGTCAATAGTGACGATCGATTGCCATACCTGGAAATGGTTCAGCTAAGCTAGGAGGTGCGAACCTTAGCGCCTGTTCCCCTGGTGAGGGGCGGCTCAAACAATGTCTGTCTCGGAGCAAGTGACTGAATATGAAACACTGTATTCCGCATAAGGCTGTATGAGATTGACTTTTTCGGTGTCGAGACGAAACGAAAAGAAATTCAAGCTCAATTTCGATCGGGCGAAATTAGTCGAAACGAAATTATGACCAATTTCAAACTCTCGAAACGAAACGAAATTATATTTAAACTTCGTCGAAATTGAACGAAATTTCTATAATTTTTTTTTATTGAGGAAGTGATAGGCTGGAAGCTGGAGCGGGAAAGGTGCTAGGCTCTAATAGGCCCTTTTTTAGATACTGCAGTCTGCGTCTTATTAGTGCTTCGCAATTGCAGAGCAGGTGTTCCGAAGTTTCGTTCTCAGCATTGCAGAAGCTAAAGACATCATCTTGTACAAAACCAAGATTTTGAAAATGATATTTGCTCGAATACTGTTCTGTTCATAAGACCGGTATACGTGCTGAGATCTCTCATATTGAGACACAGCAAGTTTTGAGTAACTTTAATACTCGGCGTTATAAATCAGCCACAGATGCTGATAACTGAAAGGAACCGTGGAATGATGTTCTAGCATCCTTGATAAAGACCCGATTTGACGTCTTCCTCAGTTCTCAATTCAGTTTGCTTTCCAAGTTTATCATTCGATAGCTTAAAAAAATTGATTTCTTTATAACAATACTCTTTCTAAGAGTCGAAGGAAACAGTAGAAGAAACTAATAAAACATATGGTGACAACTAAAATTTTGGAATTTTTTCGAGACCAATATACTCAACAACAAATGAGCTCAGAGAGAAATGAGAGTATTTATGTGTTAGCTCTCTCTCCTCTTTTTGACAAAATTTTTTGTTTTGTTTATGCTTGCCCAGTTTTGCTTAAAATGGCGTCGGAACAAGAAGTATTTCGGAAGCGCGTTGTACGCTTCTACGAACTGCTACTGAAATCTCGGCAAAAAGTATACGGTATAAAATTTAAAACGCGAATATGTTGCGGTTTCGACTGTTTACTATATCCTAAGTTGCACCACAACTATTCGCAAGCAAGGTAGTGGAAGACCAGCCAAAATTATGGACGCAGAAGGTCATCGTTCTCTCTCCCGTTCCTTCAACAATAAGCCTTTATTTGTACCCAAAAACCACGACCCGACAAATCTGTCTCAGTGCGCCCAATCGAAGATTTCTTCGGGATTTTGCTGGGAGAGCCACGAATTGCAAACAGGTGATTGGTAGAATCAGGATATGGATTCGCAAAGTTGACATGACGGCCGTACAATGCTCCTGTTCGGACATCAAACGGAAGCTTCGCCGAACAGTCGATTACGGACCGTTTTCAAATTTTCACCAATTTTTTACGCAAGCTCGACTCCCTTTCCACCCCTCTAAGTGTTACGTAATTTGTGAACGAAGCCTAACGGTCTGAGGCTCATCTATTTCGCCGCGGCCAGAAGAATGGTCAGCTGTAGCATCTACTCTTCACGTCTGAATATTTGGTAGCACACCTGGAGGCAGCCAAACGGGGGCTCTAGCTTTTAGATCGATCATGCCTTTATTGAAGATCGATACTTTGACGGATGTTATCGTTATACGTTTATCGAAGTGAAGCTATCAACTGTTTATGATTCCAAACTTTATGTTTTCGGCAGGACAGTCATACGGCAAAGCAAAACGACACTTATTAGAATAAATACCGCCATCCGGGGTGAGATTGTGCCACGGGGGTGAGATTGTGCCAAAAACCAAAAATGTTTATTTGTGAAAATTTATTATACATATAGAAACTTGTGACCCAAATTCAAAATGATGATGAACATTACATATTTATTCATAACTTAGAATGGAACACATATAATATTAGCTAACTATTTAACCTAAACAGGGTTTCAAAGTTCGCGATCAAAAATACTCGGAAATAACGCTTGTAAAAAATGTCCCACATAAACCAACCTAAACAAAAAATCGCATCAACTTGCTATTTTGAAGGTATATAAACTAATCATTTACAATATATTGAAAGGTTTTTATGCGTTGGATAAGTTTTGATTACGAAAATAATATTTTTCGAAACTTTGTACTTTTCGTGCTTCACGGGGGTGAGATTGTGCTAAGCCATAATGATCGATCCAATTTGTGGATTTCACATGCACAACAAAAATACGTCAGTATACACCAGTACACTCACATTCTTTACTATTGAGCACAATATTTTGACAGATTAGATTGCATCATCCATTTTGGAGCAAACAGCAACATAGGTCTGCTAAATAATTTAAAATAATTTTTACTAGATTTTACTAGAAGTTTCAGATACTTTGAATAAACACTCTAAAATAAGACAAATATATTATACCGTGTATAAACTGGTAGTTTATACAGGCAGTTTAAGCAGGGGGAGGGGGGTGGGATAGGCCACATGTTCTGCGGCCTCGGGTTCTCGAACGAAGTAATGGTTACTTTCGTTAAATGATCAAATAGGTATGCCCCCTTAGGATACACCTCTTCATATATCTCTCCATTGTTAACCCTAGAAACGCTACTGGCTATTTAAAGGCTGTCCAGTTGTTTAGTTATTTCAGATCTCCCCGTGTTATTTTCGTTCATACTTTTTGTATGACGCGTTGTTATTGGCGGACCCCCTGCCCCTAATAGTCCACTTAGTTCATGGACGGCCCCATATGAACCACTTTATACTGATGTATATGTGTATTGTTTATAAACATGCTAATGTTCATTGTTTAGGTTTTTTACCTAACTTTATGTCTTTGGCACAATGTCACCCTCTAGAAGGGGTGAGATTGTGCCAAAGTTCATGCACTTCTAGTAAAACTAGGTTCCATTGTAACTAAACCATCTCTACGGTAGTTGTTAATTGAACAATTTAGTATATATTGACAGGTTTGAAATCAACTTAGTTCCTAAATTGTGTGTATACTGAGATAAAGATCAAAAACATATGCTTTTTTGGCACAATCTCGCCCCGGATGACGGTAAGTGTCGTTTTGCTTTGCCGTATGACTGTCCTGCCGAAAACATAAAATTTGTTATACGTTTATTTCAGGGACCAAATATCGGCTCTGTCCACTTTCTCGTCGTGTGTAAGATTCGCGCAAGGTTGTCGACCGCGGCGAATGCTCGCACTGAGAATACGCTACGTTTCAACACCCAGCGGTTGCTGGCAGATGGCGTGGCAGTGGATTACGCCAGAAAGCTTGATCAACGAATCGCAGAGCAGCAGGAAATGGAAGATATAAGTGGGCTGTGGAGGAATCTCCACCTGGTTTCATGTGTCGTGAAAGACAGCCTTACAGTTAGTTTGATGCTGAATCGAATCAGGGCAGGAGTCATGGGAATGGGACAAGGCCAAACACGGCAGATGGTCCCCTAGACTGATCCAAAACATCTCGTCTTGGATAGACACCAGGCATGGGTAGGTAAACGTTTATTTCACACAATTTTTGTTAGGTCACCCTTCTGCCCCGTCTGTGATGTTTCACTGCCCCCGTTTCGAAGCCACCCGGGACGAGATGCTTGCCGACATTCATTGGTGTCTACTCCAACGACGGCAAGTATCTCGTACAACATAGCGCAGAGCATGTGTACAGAGCAACACGCGCGGAGAACCATCGATAAGGCGGTGACGGACGTGATGACAGAGTTGCTATGGCTAGAACGGTTTGCACGGGGCAACCATTGCAATACATTGGGTTGACATAGGCTAGCTAGGGTCAGCTTTTGGGTCACCTATGCAGCTTAGCAGCTTAGGATTTTGGTGGCGGGCAGCAGTAGTTAGGGCATATAGTGTCCAGTGTAGGTGAAGAGCTCAGACACGTCATCCATCTCGAAGTAAAACCTAACGGTAGTTTCGATGGAAATATAGGAAAGGGAAAACAGGAGAGTTTTTAGTAAATAGGTGCAAGTTTGCTCCTTGTGGTTCCTGCACAACGCCATATAAGGTGTTGTCTTCCGAAGATTTCCTCAAATTTGCATAAAAATATTAAAAAAGGCCAGGAGTCATGCTCACCGGTGCAAAGGAGAGATTCGCCAACAACGACACACGAAGTTTCTATAAAATGTTGTGGGGCAGGAATTTTGCCATGCCTGTGATGTGCAACGATAGCGCTAGAAACCGGCTTACTGACAAAATAGTGGTATCAGCCAGGTAGAAGTAGCACTTCCAGATGTTGTTTAATGGAGAGGTAAACACGGAGATCAGCAGAAACAGGTTAAAAATTGTGAAAAATGGCCAAGCTGTGGAGTCACTAACACAGGAAGCGGTTAAGGCGGCAATCAATGAGCTGAAAAGCGGTAAGGCTGCTGGGAGGGACGGTACGATGGAAACTACAGGATCATTTTCAGGATTTGGGAGGAAGCATAGCCTCATTCGCCCTGTTTTCATTTGTGAACTTCAAAACGGCGTACGATTCAGTCAAACGAAATGAGCGGTAGCATATAATGCTAGAACATGGTTTACCGACAAAGTACATGGTTGCTGGTAGGGAACGTGGGAGTTCAAATGGTGTAGGTGCCGAGGTGTAATATACGTTACAGTGAATCCACCTATAAGGATGATACAAACTTTATTTTTTTTCACGGTCACCCTAATAGTGTAGAAAGATGCGTTTTATTTTAATAGTAAACTTCTCCAGACATCTAACCTTCTAACATTACGCTTTTTTAACCAATTAGCAGCGAACACAACTTGACCTGTAGTACACCTTTTTTCAAGCGTTTCGAGTCTCAGTTATTTGCACCGTACGGAGACAAATAGAGCAAAGATGTATGAGACGTTTTTACACCGTTTGGATTATTGCAATCCAGTTAGTTTGAAACGGACACCAAACTTAGAGCGACTATATATAGAGTAGTGGTATTGTCAAAATTGCAATGACAATAATTATCTGTCAGTGTTATTCTAATCGTGCAGCCGAACTTTATCCGAATGTGCAATCTAACGAATGTACAGAAAAGAGAAGGAGAATCCGCATTGTATACATTTGGGATGATATGCCAGGTAGGACTCAAGTAATGAGTTGACTTGATGAAGGTTGAGTCTGTTCAAGGAACGGGCGGAATTTATTTTCGATTCGTTTGGCTGTGAAGAAGATGGACGTTTCCATCTGCTGAGTTTAAAATCGCTGAAACGTGTCAGCCTCCACATCTTCAAGGTCTGGAAGACACCAAACCGAAATACAAAACATGATAACCGAAACCCACGCCAGGAAGTTATACCAAGAGTGGTTAACGAAACCGAGGTGCGTCGTGATGGACGACGAGACTTACATCAAGGTAGACACAAAATAGTTGTTATGGCAGAAGTTTTACGTTGCCACATCATGGTTGGAGATAGGAAAAAAAGGCGAACAAATTTGCCAAAAAGCTTTTGGTTTGGCAGGTCATCTGTGGGTGCAACTCGATGAGCCAGCGGTAAACCACGACGAGAACCATCAACGGGTAAAACGACCAAGACGAATGCCTCCATAACCGTCTGTTGCCCTTTCTGCGGTCTCACAAAGGCGGGGCACTGTTATAACAGGATTTTGCATCCGGCTACTCCGTGGTGATACAGCGATAACAATGTTGTTTTTCTACCAAAAATCGTCAAGTCACCGAACCAGTAGGCAATTCGTCCGATTCAGTTTAGTTTTGGGACATCATGAAGGCCAGACTTCGCACAACATCTATGGTGTTGAAGAACAAACTAGCTTCGAACAAACAATTGGTGAAATTATCAAAAGAAGTCGCTGTCACCATTGCCCATAACCTTGTGAGTGGTGTCAAACGCAAAGTGCGGACATTCCGTTATGGAGAAGAGATCCAATAAAGAAATGAAATAGAAATTTAACCATAGTGTTGTGGTTTATTCCCTTAACTCTCTAACGGGCAACATCGTAAAACTGATGCGATCAAGCTAACGATTATTTTTTCATGAAAGTACACTCAAGAAAAGCTTAAGCTTAGATTTTCATGCAAAACTAATTATCTAGAGGAGTAAGAAATAGTAGAATATCCCTTTTCCGTCTTTAATATTTAACACTTTACCCAGATAATTTACTAATCCAGATGTATTACAGAATTGAAATAAAGTATGTGAATCACTGATAGAAAAAATTTGGGGTCAATCATTGTTTCTAGATACGCTTTCTCTTCAAAAGTACAAAAGGGAATACTCAAGCAATATTTTTTTTCGGAATTGTCCTGAATTCTTAATTTTGAAAGATAATAACTTTCGAACGGATGATCAGAATGTTGTAGTATTGATATCAAAATATCAAAAAATCTGTCCTAAACACATTTTTCATATTGTCACTTCAAACCAAATTTCATATGTGGCTCTGAAGCTTGAAAAGCAAAGGCCGTCTGCAGGCGGTCTTACCCATTAGAGGGTTAAAGTTCATAGAAAATCCAAATTGAAATGTATTTTTTTTTTTGAGTATAATCTTTACTTACGTTGCTATGATTTGAATATTTTTTAAAAATATTCACCAACGCGACTACTTATCGTCAAAATGATACCATTATCGACTTATATCACATGCACTGAATGTAATATTATACCCTGGATTATAGCTTAAACACATTTTTGTCTTTTTCGAAACATAATCATAAATTGCATTATGTATAAATGATAAGCCGTAAATATTTAGTTTGTTTATCTCAGAGGATTCTTATTAAACTGAAATAGCAATTCAATCATAAGATTGGACTATGTACTGCAATTCACTATTTCTTCAGCCTACTTCTATTTTGGTCCTACCCTCACTTTGCCACATGCTACAGCGAAAACTATCACTAGGGTAAGGGATCTAGTTTTCGACCCTGTGCTAGTTTTCGCACCACTGCTAAAACATTCATCAAACAGATTCCTTAGAAAAAAGTAGAGAAAAGCTATTATTTAGGATATTGTTATTTTGCAAGAAATTTTGCAATTCCCCACCAAAATTTGCGTCTCTACGTCCAAATAATCAAATTTTTTAAACTGGGACTGGAGTTCGAGTGTTTTCTTTTCGTCTAGTGGAAACAGATACGGAATCAAAATTTCCATAAATTGTGTATATTAGGACACTGAATTCATGCAATATGTTATTATACAAAGAATAGGCAATATTTCTGTCCAATTTTCTTTTGTTGCAGTGCCTATTTAATTTTTATGATGTAATTAGAGACGTTTAAAAAAGTACGAAAATTAAAGTACGAAACTGTTTGTGTTCTAGATCTCGACCGGTCGAAACAGCCTGCTGTATGCTTTCAAAGACGCTTGTTTCATTTTTCGACCCATCGTTCAAAAGCCATGGAAGTCTAAAAAGTATCCAGACCCGAAAGTGATTGTATGATTTCAGGCGTTTTCCGGGATTGCATTTCAAACATTTTCCATCTATTCATTCAAAGGAGAAGGGTAACTGAAATAGTCTACAAAAAAGGTTTACGATTTAGTTTCAAAAAAATAATACCAATGTGATATTACAGAAATGTTGCAGTTATTCTTTTGCATTAAATTCATCAATTTAAATAACCCTCGACTTTGAAAATACATTACTTTGTACTTGGGTCGAATATTAGAATACGCAAGAGTCGAAAACTAAAACAAGGGGTCGAAAATTAGCCCAATGGGATATTGAATTGAAACGAGAAAATGAGTGAAAAATATTCATCGTACACTTATTTCCCTTTAAATGTTAATTGAATGTACATCCTTTTGTACTATACTGTTATATTTTCGAAAAAATAGCGCTATTTGGACGATATATTGCATTTCGTTACCCATGCGTTGGTTTCATAGGTAGAATTATAGTGCCCTTTCCCTAATTGTTACCAATACACTCTACTATATTTGCACATTGCTTTTGTGGGGATAAATTGGTTCTTCTGGTTCAGGTAAGACGAAAACAGAGTAAGCCCAATAATTAGAAGTACATATGCCGAAAATACCATCCAATACCTTTAGTAACAGCAGTAATTGTTTCTACTGTCTACTATCAACTACTATTACAAACAATTATTTAATAGTATAGTAAAGCAGCATGCTTGCAAAACAAAACTAAAAGCAATTTTTGTATTGTTAGTGTAGGTGTATGATTGTGTGTGATTTTATTGCTTTATGGGCGATTCTATTCTCATTTGCAGCACATAAATATGATTCATTTTAGTTGAAGTTTAGTTGTTTTCTCTTCCTGAATACTATAGTACAATAGATTAGATTTTGAGCAAGAAGCTCTATTAGGAACTATTCACCGATTTTCCATTAACTGCTTATTTACTACTTGCACGAATTAAAGAGTCACATAGGGTAGAAAGAGAATAGAAAGTGTGATAGAAAATCTAATTAAGTGAGAAATTATTGATTAAGAAATCGAAATTCAGCTCGTTTTCAACACAGAAAATGTCAATATGGGGAATATCAATATCAGTATTTTTTAATCACACACAAACTTACGTTTTTGCGATAGGTATGAACTTTCAATAACATAAGCCACAATGTAATCCGAATTGCAAGGTACTTACCCTGTATTTTTTTAGCGGCGAATTTAAAAACGAGGTGAATTTCAGCGAAAGAAGAGTGGGACCCAGTGGAAACACGAGACACACAGAGTGAAGGTAAACCGAATACAAAATAGAAAGAGCTAGACAAAATGAGAAACAGGGACAGAGTGAACTTAGAATATGAAATAAAAACAAGTTGATTTTGCTTTTATGAACTTTTTAAATGTTTTTTTTTTGTTCACTATATTTCATTCTTTTCCTCGACTTTATCATTTTGATCAATCAATCAATAATTCAATAAAAATTTTAATAATAGCAATAATAATAGTAATAATATCAATAATAATGATAATAGAATGATCATAATATTAGTAGTTTTTTTTGTTTACTCCGAATGCATTCGTTTGGGCTTAATTTTTTTCTGTCTGATCTAGGCCAAATAATAGCAGTTTTTCGTTCACTATTTCAAATCGGTGATTCAATCGCTAGTGACTGCATGCATCCTGCGCTCAACTATTTAATTGCACTCGGTCGATTTTCAGCACTAGCGGGCGCAAAACTAATACACAACAGAGGAATGTGTGGCTAAGCTGGAATCTTTTTCGATTGATTCTTGTGTTTTTACTCAGTTTTTTGTTCCACTTCCAGGGGTTCTTTCGTTTTCTGTCTGTTGTTATAAAAATACTTTGTTTTTGTTTTTGTTTGTTTGCTAAGTTTAAATATATTGCTCACTACTATATGTTCTGCTACTGCTTGTTGTATTTTTGGGTATTGTTTTGCTTTTTCTTGCATTTAAAATTAATAATTGCTGTTTCATTTCGCTTTAAAACTTGAAATATTATCCCTTCTGTTTATATATTATATATATTGCTTATGTACAATTGCTCATCTTTTCTTTTATTTCAAATTGCTAGCAGAATTGTTTGTCTTTTCCATCAAAGTAAAAAGACTAAATGTATGAGTATATGTTTGATCAGTACTGGCTACAATGCTTGCTGAGCACAAAGTTAATAAATAAGACAAATAAATAAAAAAAGTATAAGTAACTGAATAAATAATCGTGCGTTTAGACTCCTTGAGATATTTTAAGTTAAAAGGTGCTGCAAAAACTAACTTTAGAAGAAGTTTCTGGTTTTGTTTGTTTTACTTTTATTGTGTTCGTTTAGTATATTTTGCTAAACCTGGCAAATTGTAAACTACTTACAAAGGTTGTTTCAAGTACAAATGCAGGAAAGTACAAAATCAAATTAATCTTCTATATCAGCTAGAGTATATATATGTATATATTTAGAGTAAATGTTACTGTTGTCTTCGTTTTATTGTAACTCTTTGCTTTCGCACTAGTCTTCTTAGTCGTACGCTAATTTTTGGTTTTCGTTCTACTGTATGGGACCATCCCTCGAGTATATGTACAGTTTTGTTTCTGGCGGGCGTCGCCTTCATCATTGTTGTTTTGAACCCTAACGATCCTGAGAGAGAATGAGGGGATTTCCTTTATACATACTGTAAACTCTAATGAGATCATTGAGAAAGCCTCGTCGAACGTTCCTAACTTGACTAGATCACACTCCCTTCACAATTGTGTTTGCAGATTGCCTACCAATTGGTTAGCTGAGGAGGAGGGGTTTGGTCACTCCCGGCTTGGAATCTCTGGCTCACCCGTAAAAGAACAGCAGAGTCCAGATTCAGCAACTGCCGGAGCTTCCATAGTTAACTCTACTGCTTAAAGAGGGGTAATAATTAACAAGGGGGGTTTACCAGAATTACAGTTCAAAGGGTTATTAGATGTATACATAGGTCGAGTAAACGTTGTTTATCTACCAAAGTTAAGGACTAAAGCTCTCTGGGTTTCCGTTTGGATGGAAATAACTAATTGCTTTTACTTCATATGTGTGAGTACAATTAATAGAATTGACGATCGCTGCTCCCCGGAATGAATGAACTTTCCGGAGAGATGTCGGTAGGGATATCCCGTATCCGAAGAAACGAAATTCAAATTGACTATACAATGCGGAAAATATCCTAAGGCTCACAAAAACGCACACTTCTACTTCATTCGAGTTTGGGAGCAAGCTTTTGGCCAGAACCCATCAAATCCTATTGCACGTCTTACCCACGTCCGTCCACATCAGCACGTTCGGCTGTCTGATTGCTTTCAGGAGAAAGGAAAAAGGATAAAAGAAGGTGAAATTAGAAAAAAAATCCTACACCTAAAGTTTTTTACACACTTCTACTCTCACACATACATACACCCAGACAAGCGTCACAACTTTCTTGTTCTACTTTTTGTCAAGTTTCAAATGCCCATTGGGGGTGCTTGGAGAAGGGTTACCGTTGCTAAATCTTTGACCCATTTCCATCAATTTTTACCTCGGGTGTGTTAGGCTGCTAGGATAGGCGCTGACACCTGTCAACCGCAAAGCGGAGTAATCTGAAAGATAATTCATTATCGGTTAACCCTTCCGGTTGGTTCTTCTACACTCAAATGGTAATCATTCTCAATAAAGCGAACAAAATAATGCTCCAAAAGGAGTGCGGGATGACTGATTTGACAAATTTTCCCGGGATGAATAAAGTCGACTTTTAAGCTATTTACAGTGTGGAAAAGCGACAAGTTTCGAATACAAACAAGCATGGTCAATATAATGAATAAATGCTGAACTCTGTAACCGTTTACTGAATCAACATCTAAAGAAGCTAATGCTGCCTCCAACAAGCAGGTTTTCAGCAAAGAATTTGCTTTCTATCTGATTGATTCGTATCCAATTCAATCGATTTGTTAGGACTTGGCGGATAAATTTCTCATTGGGAATGTTTTGAGCTGTAAATTAAAAATGAATGGTGTCAATCCTAACATGTTTATTCATACTTTTTCAATGGTTTGTTGATTTGATTTTTTTTAACCAAATCAAAAGATTTTCCAGTTCTTGTAACTTTTTTCTTGATTCTATTTTTGATTCTGCTCACATTCTGGCTGAGTTTTTTTGCTGTCTTAATCGATTCTAAGTTCATGGCAAAATTGTTTTCGTTCCGGTTGTTATGAGTTTCGCATTAACTACAGTCAAGCAGAAGCGAGAAATTTTGAGCTTCTGACTAGCAGAAATTCCGCATCGTTATACCTCAAGAATAAAACCATATTAATTTCGGCCGAAATCACTGAACATTGTTTTGGCACAATAATTGTAAATAAAATTACCAGGAAGGTCTCAATTTCCAATCATATGTAATTACCAAACAAAATAACCACCACCTAGAATGCTTTTTAGCTAGCAAGCTCATTTTGTATTAAGTTTATACAAAAATTTGTTCTCGATAATTCAGTGGAAGTTTTTTGTTCGAAAACCCTATTGCAGCGGTTGTTACAGAGTAACATTTCAAACGAACTCGTACGATAGTTTTAATTTTAGTTATTGAATGATATAGAGTGTTACGATCGAAATTTGGTCGACTTGAACATTTCAGATTTCTTTCAATAGCGCATTTGGAAAACTTCTACACCCCTCATTTTGTAGGTGTGTGCGTGCAGAATGATGCCGTTATTTGAATTTTGGTATTTACTCTTCAATTATCAAAATGGTGTTCAAGTAAGAGGAGCAACCCATCCACATTTTACTTGCGCATCGCGAAAATCCGAACTATTCACACGTCGAGTTAGCGAAATCATTAACAGGGACCAAATCAACTGTCATCAACGTAATAAAAGTGTTTGGGTAAAATCTGTTAACAGCCATGAAACCGGTAAGCCGTCAGTTAGGAAATTAACAACATGAAAGAGTGTCTGTAAAAATGTCTGCTGCTTTTCCGTGTTGCCTCAGACTGTTCCGTACTGTTTTGGCCGGTTTTGGAATCTTACCATTAAAGAACAAAAGCCGTTAGTGGTATGCTGTCAATAAAGTGAATGCGGTTTCCAAGGGTAAGACCCCCATTAACATGCCAGAGCTCTGTTCAATCGTGAAATATTGGACCAACCTCAAGCAGAACCTTAAAACGACCCGACTGGTAAACGGCTGAATAAAGCGTACCATCGGTGCCTTATGCATCTCTAGGCAGAGGATACCTGGTACCTTCGGCCTTACAAGCCGCTGTCATGAAAATCTAATGTACAATAAACGATGATCAATGAAAAATTCGGAACAACCAGAATAGACCCATGAGGCAAAATAGGACTATGGATTGGCAAATTGGGGCGTGGAACTGACGATCTCTCAACTTCCAAGGAAATACTTGAATGCTCTTCGATGTATTGAAGCGCCGCAAGTTCGATGGCGTAGCGCTGCCGGAGGAATGCAAGAAGGACTCAATGGTCAGAGATGGACATGTTTTCTACCAGAGCTGCGGCAACTCGCACGAACTGGATTCAGCTTTCATAGTGATAGACGAGATGCGGAAACGGGTAATTGGGTGGTGACCAATCAATCCTCGAATGTGCAGGTTGAGAATCATCGACCAGTTTTTCAAGTTAAGCATCATCCATGTGCACATCCCTTACCTCGGAAGTACCGATCATGACAAGGAGAAATCCAACGCGCAAATGGGGCGTGATTACGACCGCTGCCAAAAACATGATATCAAGGTCGTCATTGCAGGTTTCATTGCTCAGGTCGGCCAGGACGAAGAATACAAACCGCTGAATGGTTGGTTCAGCGTGCACCCACGGACCAATGTAATGGGTCTGAGACTTATCGACTTTGCCACCTCCAACAACATCGTACGTAGTACCTTCTTCTCGTAGACTGCTTTAAGCACACCTGGAGGTAATCAAATTAAGAAGGATCACAATCACCTAGTGATGGTTTAAATGCGCCCAAAACTTTCCGTTGTGAACTACATTCGTACCGACGCATTCTCCGGTTAAATCTCGTCTGAAGCAGCCAGATGTCGCCATAAATCACGCGCATGCTTCCGAAGCTGCTGGAAGAGGTCAATCTAGACGAAGCCCCTCTCGAGGATTGTTGGAACACCATCAAAACAGTCATTAGCAGTGTAGCGAAGAGCTCCATTGAGAACGTGGCACGAAATCAGCGGAACGATTGCTTTGAAGATGAAAGTGCCAGAACGTGGAAATACACAGACAGTAGAAGATGCAGCGAACTCAAACTTCCGGGTGAAAAAGCACAGCCTGGAAAAGCAGCAGTAGGCGGAGTCAGAGCGGCAGCATCGTTATCAGCAAACGCAAAAGTTCTACCAAAAACTGACCATATCTTGCGAAGGCTTTTTGACGCGAGCTGAAATGTGCCGGGATTAAAATGGCAATATTTTGACGATCGATCGGGTGATGACCAAAAGGTGGAGACAGCACTTCGATAAACACCCGATTGGCGCCCAGATGGTGGACCATTGAGGTGAGGAAAGCAATTTCGACGGTGCGATAAGCGGAGAGGAGGTACCAGCCTTAACGATGGGCGAATTTAAGAAGGCCAGCATGTAGCTAAAGAACAATTAATCGACTGGCAAAGAAGTCGTCGGAGCGGAGCTTATTAAAATGGACCTGAAAAGCTGGACACTTGCCTGGACCGGTTAATTGCTAGAATTTGGGATACATAATAGCGCCCAGAGGAGTGGAAAGATGGGGGCTTATACCCGGTCTACAAGAAGGGTGATAAGTTGAACTGTGAGAACTATCGTGCGATCACCGTTCTCAATGCCGCCTACAAAGTGTTATCCCATATAATTTTCCGACGACTATCACCAATTGCGAATAGATCTGTGAGAATTTGTCAAATCGTTTTCGATGAAGAACAGTTAACAATGGATCAAATATTTACACTGGAGCAGAACTTCTAAAAAGGCTGTGAGTATAGAAGTCCCGCACCGTTTGTTCGTTGACTTTAAGCTGCATATGATACCATCGACCGCAAAGAGCTTGAATTCGCACAACTCTATGGCGATTCAAAATTCATTCAAAAAGCCCGACAATTCGGATTGGGTCAACTGAGTGCTTAACTGAATGTTCTTTGGTATTTCATTCTAGTTGAACGCCAAAACGAAAAAAAAAATTGGTTAATTTTGATAGAAAACTCATATTACACGCATGCTTGTTTGACCAAATTTTGATAGTAATACCCTTTAATTTAGCAAATTGCCATCCTTACGCATTGTCAAAAAACAAACAACGAGCTGCTAACCAATAGTCAAATTTACAAGAAAACTATTCCCATTCTTTTGTTAATACGCGATACATCATGTTTCTCAATCTTGTAAAATCATACCATTCAAAGAAGTATTTTATGTACAGAAAAAAGAACGTGCGGGCAAAACCTGTCTGTCCCACGTAAGAATCAACCTACTACTGGAGAACATTTGTAAGAGCTTACATGCTAATTCGTTGTTTAGGAAACGTTGCTTTTCGTTCATAAACTTTCGTTGTTTCTTTTGAACAAGGGACTGGTAAGTGTGTATGTGTGTTTGTGTGTTTGTATATGCTAGTTTTATCTATTCGATTATTGCCTAACTTTTGCTGTTTCCGGTTATACGTTCGCCTGAAATATCAGAAGCAAAAACCTGTTCGTCGTGTAATCAATTCAATGTTCTTGAACGTTGCATTTTTCGTTGTTGGAAATAAAGAATGGAATAATAACTAGAAATCTCTAAAATAATTTGATGTGAAACTATGCTATTTACATGACTGACTGTACAGGGTTGACAAGGACTAGAATATGGTGCAGTACTTTGGGATGGGAACTTACAAACTAGAAAACTAATGTACGCAGGGAATGTAGGCATCCGCTTCTGTATGTGTACTACATTAATCTTACGTTGCTTATATAAACAAGAACGCCTTACAGAAAACTGAGCGGTGCGTGCCTCTAGACTAGGTGAAGACTAGATTTTTTTTTAAATATTCTGTGTTTTTTCAGCATATTCACTCAGCTTACGTTCACTATTGTTATTATCTCTTTCACTAACTTATGGTTTCGCGAATATTTTCAACAATCGTTTCTGGTTTTGCAGCATTCGATTCATGCCTTTACTTAACCAGTAACTATCTCGAAAAAGATACAATCCTAGGTGCTAGATGATCATTATTCTTCTACTATGGTACAAAAGCTTCAAACAGAACGGGATTTAGTAACTGTCAACGGAAAACGAGTTATGTTTTAAAAACTTTTTTTTCTCCTTTTTGTTGATGCTAATGAGAGGCGCATTGCAAATTTTATTTGCATTTCTCCCATCCAATAGAATAAGAGGTTAATACTTTCTGCATTTCTTAAAACTTTGCTTGGTTTTAAAATTGCTTTATGGACGTATTCATGTTATTATGTTTTCATTTAACTCTAGAGAGATCTCAAGTCGTTTTGGTAGAGCTGTCGCAGTTAATTGCATAGTTTGCGATTGCTTTTCTCTTCAATTTCACAACGTGAACCCACTGCACGAAAGGTGATCGTGATACTGATAACGCTATATGGCGCCCTCTTTGGACGAGTGGGCGGTTGGTCAGTAACGAACTCCGAAGATGGAAAGAAATGATAATAAATTGTACACGGGCGATGAATAAATAATTGAATAAACTGTAATAATTAGCTAGCATGATGGAGTAGCATGCTTTACTGTGGATTTGGAACGTTTTTCTCTTCCTTTCCTCTGAGCAACCGAACGTCGTCCTTCTGCAGCGAATGAGTGGTCTTCGAAAGATTAATGAATAATGAGAAAATTGCTTGAATAGCATTTCCCCCTTCTGTTATGCTGGGCTTCTTTATGGCTGGCATTTTAAAGGTGGCTTCTAAATTAAATCTAATCGTTGACAGTTCCGAGAACTTTGCACGCTTTCAGGCGAGTTCAATAGTTTAGTGAAACTTTCTAGAATGATTCCGACATTACTCAACTACTCCTACTGCTAAATGCGACCTATACTTCAAGCCAAAATTCTCAAAAAATAGTTAACTAATTCTATGCCACTTTTATTCGACATCGCTTTTTGCACCCTAATTTCGGGAATTTCTCATCCCTGTCTGCGAACATCAGGCCATATGTAATAGCCGTCAATATCTTCGATTTACGCGAAACAAAAAGCAGAACTCTTGTCACAAAGCTGTTTCGGCAGGGCCTACCAGCAGAACCCATGACGGTCCGTAGCAAACCATTTATCAGGTTAGGTGCAGTAGGTATAGGGTATTTATTTCTTGATTTTTCTGTAGCCATTGGCGAGCACACAGGTTGACATCCCGTCAGAGGCCTTCGATCTGCTGTCACAGATAAACCGGAGCGACGCGAAGGAAAAAGTTGAACAACACTTGCTATGCTATGCTACGTCGTAGTTGGAGACGAGTTGGAGGGAAAATCGTTTGACGTTTGACTCCCTCGCTCGCCGCGATAACCGCAAAGTTGTTCGTGGCGTTCCTACATTCCTTTCTGCTGGCTGTTTCTGCCTTTGGCCCAGTAATAGGGTCGAATGCGATAAGAATTTCCGCCTGTTCGGGTTGACAAGAGGTCTACATAGTTTAGGCGAAAGATAAAGGATGCGAAAAGGAGCGCAGCTCGTGCTTGAGTTTAGAAAGGTAATTAACTTGAAGGCCTGATAACTTGATTCACTTTTCTTCTCTTTTTTCGACTGTCCAACATAATTTTACTTTCATTTTTCGTTTATCGTACTGTTTTCAACGACTCGCTGTGGACCTGTGTGGTAGTCAGTGTTTGTGTTTGGTGTCTACTGATTCTAATTATAATGATGGTAATAATAGGTTATTGAATAAACTTTCAGGAAAGGTTTAGAGCCTAGGCATATGGTGTAACGACTGGTAGCGGCTGAAACGAGTCCTACGTCATCTTCTTTCTAACATTCCAATCGCTACAAACAGCCAACGCATAATTGAATCGTAGTTCTAGGATAATTGAATCGAATTGCTCTTGGGATTTGCTGGTTTAGTTTTCTTTTAAAACTTTTGATAAAATTGTATAGTGTGTTCGGTTTTCAGTGTAAATACTTTTTTCGATGCAGCTAGTGTATATAATGCTACCTTTCGCTACTGGAATATTGATCTGCGAAAGATGATTTTCTAGTGTTTAGAAGTAGAAGAAGCTAGCAACGGGAAAATGAGGAATTCTTTGTAAAGTGGAATGCTACTTACAAACTGTGATCTCTCACCCCCTATAATGCTTCAATGGATAAAACTTCAAAACTACTATTAAAAGCGCGCACCTGTCGAAACTAGAGTGAGAGAGCAAACTGAGCTTGCCAACTTGTTATCTTGCACTCGCTCGTATAGTGTACATGTGCGTGATTCAGTTTAAAATAATACGATACGCCTTGGTAGCGGTCACAGCGGCCGCATCCACTATTGGTTACCCGCTAAAGTTAACGTTAATATGGACAGCCGCCGTCGTTGGATTGTGGCTTCCAGCTGTCGCCGATGTAGTCAAGATGGTGGTCGTTCCATTGACAGCTCCCAGTACTGCGGCGGCAGCCGACGGGTTGGCTGTCAAGATGGCCGTTGGGGACGTGCCATTACTACCACTGGCCAGCAAACTTCCGGCGACATTCTTCATTACGAGAATGTTTCCGCCGGTAGCTCCGCTAGCCGCAGCCGCTGCAGCTAACGTGGCGAAGTTTTGATTTAAAGCTTCCTCATTACTGTTTTCTTGCTTTACGAGCAGTTTGGCGCCAAGTTTTTCCGCAAATGTTGCGCCCACTAGTTTGCTGTTATCCATATTATCCAGACTATTACTCGATCCCAGTGGACTCATACAAGAATCTTCCTTGAAGCAGGCTGATTCGAGGTGCTTGTTGAGGTACGATTTGAGTGCGAACGTCTTATGACACCGTTGGCACTGGTAATTCTTATCGACGGAGTGAGTTTGCATATGCGCCCTTAGGTTAGACCGATCGGCAAAGGCCTTGCCACAGTGAGCGCAGCCGTACGGTTTCTCTCCGGTGTGTGATCGTAAATGACCTTGCAGAAGCCACGGTCTCGAGAACAGTTTTCCACATACCCCGCAACTATGAGACAATTTGTGCGTTAGAACATGCATTGCAAGTGCCGGCATCGATACGTAGGCTTTACCACAGGTCATGCACTTCTTGGCCGATTGAGAGTCCAAACTTCGATGTGTTTGCTTATGCCTCGAAAGGTTACTCGAAGTAGCATACTGCTTGCCGCATTCGGTACAGGTATACTTGGCTTTGGTCTCTAGAATAGCTTTCGGATCAGCGATTTTCTTTTTCGATCGTCCGTCACTGACAAAAAAGGCTTCATAAGTGTAGGCTACAGTTTTGCTGGATTTCTTGTCGTCCAGAGTATTGGTGCTATTTTTATTTTCGTTCTGCTCCGGTGAGCCCAGAGAGCTGGGAACAGTGTGATTTCGTTCCTCTTGGAGAAGTTGATGGTGTTGGTGCTGCAGAATTTGATGCGGAGCTGGTGGTGGCAGAAATGCCGTCGATGCACTGAGATCCAGTATTGCATGAGCTGCGTGCAAGTCCTCCTCCGCTGGAATCCGGATCTCGTAGTTACGCGGCCTGTCATCCAGTGAGTACGGCCGGTAGATGTCCTTCTTCTTCGGGGGTAGTGACAGAGCAGTTCCGGAACTGCTGGTGAACAGGTTCTTCTTAGCGGGGGAAATACTTTCGTGCCGGGGACTTCGCTGAGAATCTTCGCCGGGAGAGCGAGGAGGTGACGTGGGAGTCGGAGGCAGTATGTAGTGCGTTTGCTGATATCCACCGTCATGTTCGATTTTCGGCAGGAAGGCGGTGAAGTGATGCGAAATGTCTGGCGTGTATCCTGGAAGAGAGCAGAAGAAAAAGATATAAGCGTCAGATCTATTTGTAAATAGTGATTAAATGGAATATTTGTTATAGCAATGATATCAACTAATGAATAAAATAAAATTTCAGCTAATGAGTATACAGACTTCATAAGGAAAATTTGTGAATAAAGATTAAATTTAATATTCCTTCTAATTCAGGGTATAAAACAGTCCATCATCTCACCGTGCCGTCTTTTTTATATTTTTATAATCAGGTGTGAGAAAATCTTCCAAAGACAACACCTCTACGGTGTTGTGTAGCACTCGCAAAGTGCCAACTTGCGCCTACTTACTAAAACTCTCCTGCTATCCTTTCCCTGAACCCATCCCGCAACTACCGTTAAGTGTTATTTCAGGAGGGAAGACATGTATTAGCACTCCATCGTTGCCGTTATTGGTGTACGTTAAAACAACTATCTCTGTCATGCCACACCGCCGCACCCGTCACCTAGGGACTGGGCTGCCCAGTCAGCCCGTTATCTGACCCTAGCTAAGCTATGTCAGGCCCTGTCGTTGCATCCGTTCTAGCCGTTGCAACTCCGTCATCATGTTCACCACGGCCCTATCGATGGCGCCCAAAATGCGAAGCTCCGCGCACCTTCTCTGCACGATATTGTCAGCGTTGGTGTCTGCCCCAACGACAGCAAGCATCTCACACCGCAATTTCCATAGCATGCTCCGAAGTTTCCTTGGCTACCTTACATTCGGGGCAAAAGGATAACACTGTCCGCCCACACGTATGTAGATACTTCTTAAAGCATCCATGCCCTGATAAAAATTGAGAGAGGTAGAAGTTTACCTTAACGTTGTCATCTACCGATTCAGCATGAGATGCTCTGGATCACCCTATGGATCCATCTGCCGTGTTCAGCGGGGTCCCATTCCGCCGTCCCAGTCCAGCCCAACTCTGTCCCGACCGCCCCTGACGTTCCTCTGCCTATGGCACTCGATGTCCTCGCCTAGAAATATGCATATGGGAATCATGGCTGCAATGATCCCGATCACATCTAACGATATGGTGTGATAGCCGCACGCTACGCGCATTGCCATCGGCCTGAACACTTTGTGCAAACATGTCTGATTGCGCTTACTACTCAGAACCGGGGCCCATGCCGGTGCATCATACCTCAGCACCGTCATATCAACGCTGACTGACCAACGTTCGGCATAATCTTGGACAGCGCAGTAACCGTTATTGACGCTTTACCATAAGCATAATCCACGTGGCTGGTGAAGTTCAGCCTGTTGTCGCCATAACATCCAGGTACTTCACACTACATTTGGAGGCAATCACCTGTTTCCCAGCGATAGTTTTGACCTCTAGGCCGCCTTGCAGTTACTGTTCATCACCGCTTCTGTCTTATGGTGTGCCAGTCGTAGATTGACGCCAGCCATTCAACCCTCTATTATGGTTATCGCATCTGATGCCAGCATTTCCACCTCTTCGAGAAACTCACCTACCACTGAAGGGACGACATCGTCGGGCAAACCTGTGATCTCATCCAGCAGCTCGAGCCTCAACCCCCATCGTAAATGGCATTTCCGAGCGTAGGACCAAGAATCGAGCCCTGTGGAACACCCGCTATCACTTTGTACTTCTTCGCCCCATTAGTCTTGTCGTAGGTTAGCGTGAGGTTCTCGAAGTAGGTTTTATGCAACCTCCATAGATCGTCCGGTATCCTCCGGTAGCGCGATCGCCCAACTAGCGCTGATAAAGGTTTTGACATCGATCGTGACTATGGCACAATATTTAGCTGTCACTCCGCCTCCTCTGTCTCATACGTTTCTTGACACACTCTATTGCGGACTCGATGCCGTCGACATCGAACTTCCCCTTACGGAAGTTCCAAACTGCGTCCTTACCAGTCCGGTATCGCTTTCTACAATAGGTGTTAGTCTAGTTAGGGATTCCCTAATGGTTTTCAGGACCAAGTGCTCTCTTCGGTTTTAGACCCCTGGCAATCACAATGAGCTCCTCATTCGTGATTGGAATGAGGGTATCATTCGCTTGACCGTACGGGGTTGAAGACCACCTCACTGGATCCACTGAATAATCCTTCCACGAAGATTTTTAGCTTGTGTTGGCAGGTTTCCAGCGGAGTAGATGCACCCGTCATCTTTTCCAAGCACCAACCCAGGGTTTGAATCCGTAACGACATAGTTGCTGAAACCAGGATTTCTTGCTTCGCCTAATCTCATTGTTAAGCGCCAACCTGGCCTCTCTAAGCTCAACCACACGCGCTTCGACTTCCGCTCCGCTTCTTGCTCTGTGGCATATGGAGCGGAGGAGGCGATTGGTCTCGTTCCACCAGTATACCGAGCGATGACCGTTTATTGGCTGCCCGGTCCTAGGCATGGTTGTGTAATGGCTGTAATTATAGGTCAGATCAGTACGATATGTTTACACATAACAATTTCGTCGATTTCAGGCTATGGTAGATAACTAGGATATTCCGGAGTTCGGAATTCTAGATCAACAGACACGGTTGACTAAAGCTACTACGAAGTGAGTGATCTACTGCTTGCGAAATTCTGGTATACGTTCTAGTCCCTTCCAATCGCCTAGATGGCTGAAGCCATTACCGTAACAGCAGGACGCCAAATCCGACCAAGACCCGCCAAGAAAAGTAGCAGATATTTTTCCAACTAATCGTTCAAGCAGAGTTCGCCGCTGATGGCAAACCACAGCACAGGTACAGATAGTTTACCAAACCAAATATTTCTTAGCGAACTTCGACAGTTTTTTATTTGCTTGAAAACGTTTCCCACCTTTCTTCTTCCAGGTGTCGTATAAAACTCCTCGCTAGCAATTTTTTTGGAATCTGCCTTAACATAAGATTCGTCGTCCATCGCCACTCAATGGAACTTCATGAACATCGTGTACAACTTCCAAGAAAGTGTTTTGATCATCTTGTTTTGTTTATCGTCGCGATTTGGAGGGATTACCTACGAATGGCCGAAACACAAATGGCCGAATCACGAATGGCCGAAACACAAATGGCCGAAATAACGAATGGCATAATATACCAAATGGCCGAATCACGAATGGCCGAATCACGATTGGCCGAATCACAAATGACCGAAACACGAATGGCCGAATGTCATATTCGACCGAAAATATTCATAGCCTTCAACCTGCGCAAACGTTGGGTATATGCTGTCCTTACTCGCTGCCGCTCGTTCGGACTTAACTAAGGGATAATCCCTAATAGACAGTAAACCTAGGAAAATGCATGCACCTAAATAGTAGTGGTTTCTGCAGGGGGGCTGCCCCCCCGCAGTGGCCGGCGCTTCCGACGGCGGGTCACCGGCGCACACTCGCGGCCTAATACGTCTCGCACCTTATAATGAAGATGTATTTATAATTAAGAAATATGAGATAAAAACCAGGTAAAAACAAGTTTATTACCCTATCACTAAAGCGACCGAAATATTTCATTCAATATCCCGCCGTGTCCATTTTTGTTGACCGCACATAGCAAAGCCAACAGTTGTGTCCATTGTTGTTGAACACGGTTTGTTTTCCGCACGGTAGTTGGTAGTTGTCCTGTGAAAAATGAGTGCAACCGGCGATTCATCCGATGTTGCTGGTTTCAACGATGAAGAAAGTGCACCTGTCGTCAAAATTGTGTTGTCGCAGAGAGGAAAACCGATGCTTTCCATTGATGGAATACTATTCAATAAAAACAAGCAGGTAATGTACGCAACTATTGTTGGTTCCCATCACCTGTCAATGACCAGGATCATCACAGAGCTGCGGGTGGAGCAAAAGACGATAGAGAATTCTTCAAGGGGATGTTCCGAATTCGCGCCGAGAAATAGACGAAAAAATCTACTCGAAATGTGTTAATGCTCACAAAATGAGCAGCAAAAATTTTGTTGACGCAGTTGCGGTTTTATTAAGCGCTAAACAAAGGCGTTCCTAAAGCATGTTTTGTTTGTTTAATAGTAGTAGTTTGATTTTTGTTTGATTAAAGTTATTTGTTAGCTACTTGCCAATTCATGTTTTTTTATTGAGTAGTTATTTAGGCATTCCGAAAAATTTCGGCCTTTCGTGATTCGGCCATTCGTGATTCGGCCTTTCATGATTCGGCCTTTCGTGATTCGGCCATTCGTGATTCGGCCTTCTGTGACTGTTATTGAAATTCGGCCATTTGGATTTCGGCCATTCGTGATTCGGCCATTTGTGTTTCGGCCATTCGGTACCAGCCCATTTGGAGTCACTACCTTTTTATAACCTTCGACAGTCGGATGGCATTTTCGCTCGATGTACGGTTGTAGACAGAGACAGAAGAGTAAATATTTATTGTTTATACGTATTGAAATAACATTTTGTGAATACACTGTCGCTGTTTCTCGCTAATCTTTAGGTAGTAAAAAACTGTGCCGTATTGTATATTAATATATTTTTTTCTTAAGAACCAATTATTTCATTGTTTGTCAGGAAACTAGCTGAGATCATCCCACAATGAAGAACGTATCATCTGAATGATGAAAGAAACAACTTTATTGCATACAGTTATTGTTTTTAACTGCAAAATCCTATCCCATCATTATGAAGAACGCTCGGCTCCCGAATTCCACTGAAACGAACAATCCCTCTGTCCCTAAAACCATTCGACAGAAACCTGTCGACTTGTTTGCTTTTAAAGGTTCGCAAAACAATATGCGCACCACCACCTTCTATGGACCGACCGGTGACAGAACAACACAAGGCACGGAACTTCACCACCACTGTTTTCCTCCCACAAATTATTACCTACCACCTACCGACCGCAGTGGAAACGGGCCATAGCGACACCGGCGATGACTGCAGTGCCATTTACGATTATGTTATAACAATAATAATAATTATGAAAGCGAAAATATTTTAACGACAAAATTTCACCGCAAAACTATTTCACGACAAGCAAAAAGTCCCCCCTGCCTCGGACGACTACTCGGGTAGCTCTTTCCCCTCAACTTAACTCAGGTTTGCTTGAGTTTTATGGATTTAAATCGTACACCGAGCCAGCAACAATCCTTTGGATCCACACACTTGTTTTATTTTTTTGTTTTCGACTGCATTTGTGGTTTGCTAGAGCAAAAACGACTGTAAGTCTTACGCCGGCATCGCTTGGCACCGAATCAGCAGGTTTTATATTTCAATTGCAAAACTGGCCCCCGGCTCTGGTCATCCTTCCTTGCTTGCTGAGTGGAGTGCCAAGTGGGATAATGAAGTCACCTACACCGAGCACCGAAGGGAACTGCAAACGTGCGAAGAGAAAGGAAAATCCAGGTGAGCTTTCTTATTTATGGCTTTGTCGAATGCACTGGGGGACGGACGAGTGTAAACAAACGACTAAAGTGGTAACATGGCCAAGAACGAGACAGAAATTGAGTTGTTTTCCCTTGCCGCTCAACTGAGCTTTTAGGTTAGCGGAAAGTAGGCAAGCTGTGGCTACGTTCCGTTTTCGAATATTATTTTTTGATAGCCAGTTTTTTTTTTGCGAAAACAGCACGGTAACATTATGAGGCATTTCCGACAAACAGAACAGGGTGCACAGGGCGGGCAAGCAGGTTTCTGCAATAGGACATGAAACTTTTCAGTCGTATTTAAATTGCTTTATTATCCCACATTATTATAAACATTGAAGTTTTATGAGCCATTCCATCATTTGCGACTTTGCGAGTGAAATCGTTTCACTTCCGTTTCGTGATCTTCTCCTTACCGCTGCTGCTGCTGCTTCTCGGGCGACACAGAACTGGGACGTTAGATCGTTTATCTATTTATTGATCTACGGGAGCATGCGGTTAGGAAAACGAGGTTATCCCGTTACAGTTGCTCCATCGGAACAGAGCAATTTGGCTACAGGTGAATAACTTTTTAGAAATGGGAACTTTTGTCAGAGCCATTATGTCACGTAATGTAAACACCAAACCACAAGAAAAACGTATAATAAAAGAAAACGGAAGGTTAATTGCGCCGGAGATTATACGGAATGATAATTATTCAACTCATTCAACTTTTGCGAATTGAAAAGGATACGAATGAATCGCAATTTTAAACGAGATGTAAACGTTCACAAAAAGTTTCAGGAAAAAAATTTCGGCTCTGGAAATAGCTATCTAAATGTTGGGTAAAATCTTATATTAAATCTGGGCTATCATACCGTCGAACTTAACAGATCGGGTTAAACGATCAAAACACTTTTAGCGTTGTCGGTGGCATCAGGTTTGATTCTCGTTAAGATGAACGATTATTCTGGGAAACTTTCTCGATTAATAAAAGAGTATTCGGAGTACCGTTTCAATGTGGCTAGAGGAACCGTTAAAGGTACTTTAGTTATCAATTGCACACCATGAGTCCTTCTTTAAGTAACTTTACTACCCACAGTTGTTGTTATAAGTCACGATTACTAGCTCTTTTCAGTAACTCCCGAAGTAACGCCGAAACCCTACTATAGTAAACAAAAACTTACGCCCTACGTCAAAATAATTGACTGCTAAAACATAACTTTGCTTCCGTTTTGAAGAAAAGGGTACGAGCAACTTTTTTCGAACTATGTACAATCAGAAAAAGTCAATGCCTCGGGTAAACACAATGTGTAGGCGATTTGTGTGACGGTGCTCCGAATCGCTTCGACCTGGCCAAATAATCCAAGTTTCAAGTGTGTGAAAACAGCCGATTTGTACCGCTTAGTAAACCTGTCGACGTTGTCGTCGTTCGTCATCGTTCGCTTTCCATCTGCAGAAGCTGGAAGTTTCTAGCGGCGGGAGAAGGGGCCAACCGATTTGAGCAACATGGTAGCGTGTTATATAAATACTATAAATACGTGATTCGTCTTGCACGGTCGGTCGGTGCTGGCGCAGGATACGGTTCGCTTCGTTCGTCAATATCGTAAAAATCTACGACGTGTCGTGCAGACCCAGCCCAGCCCAGCCCTCCAGCCCTCGGAGTCGGTTAGCAATAAGAAAAGTTCAGAGTTGACAGCTATTCAGCAGCCACTTCGATAGTTAGAAGAAACGTGGTGTGGTGGAAACCGAAAAAGGAAAAGATCCGCATTTGACCTGCAATATGGATTACTACAGCCTGTCTGGCAGGTGGTTCTAGGTAACTTTGGTTTATAATGTATGCGCTGTTAGTTGAACGGTGAGCGACAGTGAAGTTTCTTTTAGTTAAACTGTCGTTTTCACACGAAATTTCACTGTACCTTCGCTTGGAAAGTGGCGAGGTTGCACCAACAGAAAAGTTTTTCCAGTGTCTAAGTTATTTTTGTTCAAAATCAGTGCGCTATATTCTCACCTCATTCATCTTCTTCAGATAGGTTTTGGATGTTTTTATAAAACAGCAAGCTGTTTTAAAAAACTAAACTTTGATACCTAAAATATCAGTCAAGAACAAGAAAATTGACTGAAAATTGTTGGTCGAACTATCATCCAGCACTACAATTCATGAATGAATTGTTTTGGAGGGTAGAAAGCCGAGAAAGACAAACACTGTCAACAGTCCAGTAGTTATATCGATAAGCTAAGATAAAACAATACAACCAGGAGTATAACAACTACAAAAAGTTCGACAACTATGCTTAGAATGTAATAATCTACGTTCAGCATTGAACTGACAAGTAGTTAATACAGTGACGGTTGCTGGCTTCATTCCATTAAAAGTTCGTGAACAAGCCAGTAACACAACTACAACTAGACCAAAAGTTCCAAAAATAATTTTCTGACTTCAGATGCTTTACAGAGAGGCTAAATATTAACACTCGCTGGCAAATAGTTACCGAGAAATTGTTTTTTACATTCAACCGTCTGCCACTTTTAAATGATAACATTTGCTGTTCAGATTGAAACAGTAGGAATAGCCCAACGCGACCAAAATAAACCATGGATGGGAAATAAGAAACGCGGAATTGGGATTTCTTAGCTCCCAAGGGAGCACGCGAGTGCTCTCCGACGTATTCAGGAGCCGCATGTTCGGGATCCTAGCGCTGCAAAGAGGTGTGCTAGATGAGTTTAACAACGCTACATACGTACGTTCCCCCGAATCTCTAAGCCAGTGACTTAAGTGAAGTGAAGTCAAGTGAAGGCTTGCCCGGCCTGCAACTCCGCCTCAGGACGGGTTAGTTCCAGAGCGGGTCAGGACAAAAAAGGCAGATGCATACAACCAAAGGTGCTCACTCTACGCGTTTTCAAGAATCCTAACCACAGAAAATCCTCAATCCACAAACCGACTCGTACCTTCTTTCTCACTGGGCAACTGGGCATAAAATTATTCTAAATAATAATGGAAGTATCTGAGCAGATGCTCATGAGATGACCGAAAGCTCGAAGCGGCACTTCGTCGAGCACCTTAATGGCGCCCAGTGCCAGGACAACCATGGCGGCGAGGAAAGCAATTTCGACTGTTACAAACGTAGAAAAGGTGCCAGCTCCAACAAAGTTAAAAACACCATCAATAAGCTCAACAAGAATAAACCTGCTGGGATGGCTTACAACCGAAGCTTATTAAGATGGACTTGAGAAATAAGGTTACTTCTTTGTACCGGCTGGTTATAAGAATTTGGGATTCAGAACAGCTGCCAGAATTCTGATCTATAAGAAAGGCGATAAACTGGACTGTAAAAACGGTTAGCTATGGACTAGTGAAGGTTTCTCAGAAAGCTGATTAGACTTATTAAAGCTATGAATGTTTATCAAGTACGAGATACTGATTAGAGCAGTTTTTTCTCTGGAGTATGGAGGCAAAGGATAAACCGTGAACTCGTGCTGCATTATGGCAGGCGCGAGGTGTTCAACCAGTGGAAGCGCAATGTCAATGATGAAATAACAGAAAGAGGCGGTACGGAAGTTAACCTAGGAGTGCCTACAAACGATGCTAGCGTCCTAGCTCCCGGTCCGAAGAAATCCTGCGAGAAATCGGACAGCTAATAGAGCCATCGGAAAGGACCGACTCCCGACAGAACTCTACAAAAACGATAAAGAACCACTAGCTGCGGCACTTCGCTAAAAATTTTCAAGAATTTGGGCAGAGGAGAAACTACCGGAGGAGTGGATGGAAGGTGTGGTTTATCCCATTCTCAAAAAGGGCAATCGGCTTGATAGTGGCAATTACCGTGGCATTACGCCGATTAACGTCACCTACAAGATGCTCTCCCATATCTAGTTACGTCGTCTATACCCAAGAGTAAGAGCTTTTGAAAGGTAGTATTAAGCGAGTTTTTGGGGGCCCGACTACGGATCAAATCTCCGACAAATCCTCCAGAATTTTGGGAGTACAACGTGCCCTGAATGAGCAAGACCGGTTAAAAGGTCTCAAATATAAACAAACAAACAAACAAACAAACAAACAAACAAACAAACAACGTGCCCATGCATCATATTTTCGTGAACTTTAGGGCAGCATACTGTCGAGCGCGAACAGCTATGGCAGGTAATGCGGTTTCCAGACAATGTGATGCGGGTGATCAAAGCTACCCTGGAGCGAGTAGTATGTTACGTGTGTGCTTTGAGGGCGCTTCCGAACCTTTGCAAATCGCGCAGAGGGTTGCGACAAGGGTATGGACTGTCGTCGTTGTCGTCAGCAGCATAGAGCCGGGGTGGCTCGTATTGTTTCAAGCACTCGTCTCCATTCAACTCAATCCTCGACGCCAATTTCCCAGTCGTCTCAGAAGTCACAAATAACTTTCGACCAGGTTGAGCCATCTTGCAAATTGAGTCCCCCGGTTCCTGGTGCCGCTGGGATTGTTGAAGAGAACTGTTTTTGTCGCACTGGTTTCGTCCGGTAACCCTATGACCTGTCCGGCCCACCGTAGCCTACCGACTTTCTCCAGATGTATGATGGGAATCTCACCAAGCAGTGCCTGTAGCTCGTGATTTTTACGCCTCCGCCACTCGTTGTTTTCAGTTTGCACACCTAGAATGAACTATCTTGAATTTTATTTACTATCGTTATTGAAGGTGTGATCCAGGGAGTGGGCATCGAAATGAGAGGAACGATCTTCAGTAAAAATATCCAATTCCTAGCCTTCACAGACGATCTTGACATCATTACTAGAAAGCTTGGAACGTCGGGAGCAATCTACGCCAGACGGAGACTAGGAGTATTGGGTTACAAATCTTGCGCCAAAAACCAAATGTATGGTAGGAAGAGACTCCAGCGAAACTATCATTCACCTCATACGGGCATGATGATGAACTGAAAGTGGTTGATGAGTTAATATTTTTGGGATCTCTGGTTACCGCTGACAACAATACGAGTGAGGCGAGGCGCTTCAGAGATTTTCATCGTAAATCTGGTGAAAATCGGGAGGCTACGGCGGGCCGCTCACATTATAAAGATGCCGGGCTACGACGTGTGCGTGTCGAGACGTTCAATGAATTCAATGAACAGTGATACAGAACGAGCCACCCTGACTCTATGCTGCTTAAGAAGGTAAGACTCGTGTATTCAAAGGTGGTATTTTTGTATGCCAGAAGGGCATTGGGTTAAAAGGCCACTGCGACAGTCTTAATGATTCAAAGGTGGTTAAAACTGGGCAAATACGGTGAGTAGGGCATGTTGCAAGAATGTCGGACAACTAATCAGCGAAAATGGCGATATTTAACTGCGGTTGGAACATGAAGTCCAAAAGCACAGTGAGCAAGATGATTAGATCAGTTGGGTCTAGTGCATGATGTACAAGGAATTACAGAGCGGCAACCAGCAACTGAGCATATTGGAGGAATTTTGTTTATCAGATTATGTCGTAAGACGGACAACGGAACGTCACTTAAATAAATAGTACAATTTGTTGCATGAAATGTTATGCAACTTTAATTAAACACAGTACACAATTGGTACACAGATGTAGAATATCGAAACAACATATTATATGGTCACGAAAACAACACAACACCGCTGGCGCTGTGTTTGTTGAATTCTACATTCTACTAAAATGACAAACAAGGGAACGTTTGTCAACAATGCGACAAACATGTAATTTTCAAGGAATCCAAATGACGTAACAAAGGAAACTATCTCCACCATCATTATCATACAATCCTTAAACACACAGACATGAAACGCTCAAACATGACTATTACGCACGCTTTTAATTCCAAAATTCCCTCAACAATCGGCTGTTTTTCTCCTCGTCATCCACAATCACAAATCAAATTTACTAAATCTTTACAAAACATCAAAATAGTGTTCCGAAACCGAAACCGCTTCGCACCATTCGATTCCCCATCACCCCATCAGCACACCGTAGAGGCGCAGGATGACATTCAGACCGCAGTCAATAATCTCATTTCCCGAAACGATTCCCGCACTCATAATAGCCTGTTTGTCGCACCAAATCGTCGTAGTGCCTCCTATTGCGTCCCGCAACCTCACCACGTTCGTTGCCGATGCTTGTCCTCCTCGGTCGGCTGATTCAATGAGGATCAAATTGTCACTGAAAATAACCATTAATTCAGCCTGCTTGCTTTCCCGCTCATAGGGGGTCAGGGAGCGGCACCATGATAAAGGACCCAGTTTTTTTTTCTCGCCTCCTGTACGTTATAGGTGACTACTTGCTGGGTATATATACCTATCTAGAGCTATAGAGGAAACGGAAGAAGTCGTAAAGCGATAATGCTGGTTAGTCGGATCGGAGCCACACTCCCAAAGTCGTCTTGTGCAGCATGCGGGGGATAAATTTCGTTATCGCTTCTAAACGATTGATGAGCTACTGGTTGCCTGGTTGGTCTGCTGCTGACGTAGGATGTTCGCATGGTGAAAGTGAAGGATACTCGGCAGCACCGAGGACAGAAGCAGAGAGACTTTAAGTGCGATTATGGTTTTTCGTACACTGCAATTTAGCAGAAGCAGCTACTGACTGAGCTGTCTTTAGGTGAGGACGGCAAAGAAGAAAAAAAACCCGTACTCGTTTTGTGGGAGGCTCTGTTGTGGTAATGATCGCTTTGAATGCAATTTCGTCAGGCCATAAACACTTACTTTCTCCGCTCCCCCCACGGTCGCAGCGGGGGCGGATGTGAGTGTGCGTGATTTCTTCAGCAGCGGAGTATTTTTATGTCGATATAGGAATTAATGACGGATACATCTGCGCGGCTATCGTTTTCGGACGGATCTTTCGGTTTTATCACGTGCTTTTGATATGACGCGAGAATCCTGGAGAAACCTGCTACGTGATAACGGTGCGAAACTGCTTTATTATCTTAATGCCGCTGTTAAGTATTATTTTCACCAAGGGAGTATCTCCCAGACGTTCTGCAGTCGTTTTTTTTCTGCGGTGTTGTAAGAACAAGTTTTAGATGGGCTCAGATGTGGTAAAGTTTCGCTCCTTTATAAGATGTTTGTGGATTAGCTGCGAATACTTTGGGCTTTACGAAAAGTGTATAATTAAATACTGATAGTTTGACAGCTGAGCAGATGGAGTTATAAGTGTAGTAACTTTGGTGAAACCCGATAGCGGGATTTGGCTACGGTTCAGTAAAAAGCTTACAACTTGAGCCATACACCACAATAAAGCAGCCATACTTTTCGTCTAGCGTCAGCCCTCTCCTCACAGTAACAACAATCTTTGTTCTCTTCACGCACAATGACGTCTTTCGTAGGATCGAGTCTCGTTCGGAAAATGACACCCCTGGGAGGGACGCCGACCCTGCCTTTGCCACCGAACTTGAAGCAACAATAAACCAATATATACTGAAACGAGATTGATTGATTCGTTTTCTTAATGTTTTTGCCACCCCCGCCCCAGAATACTATGTCGTCAGTTTTTTTTATTCGTTCAGCTCTCCGCCCGCCATCGGACTTTCCATCGGCAGAAAGGAATCTTTCATTTTTTCTAGCTTCGTTTTTTCATCTGCTTCTCCCGTTGGCTTTTCCACTCATTGTTCGCGCTATTTTTTCACGCCACCCAAGAAGCTATTGTTGTGTTTGCTTATCAGCATCTCTC
Organism: Sabethes cyaneus; assembly: GCF_943734655.1. NCBI lineage: Eukaryota > Metazoa > Arthropoda > Insecta > Diptera > Culicidae > Sabethes > Sabethes cyaneus. The sequence goes on from NC_071354.1 coordinate 139,606,741, forward strand.
CCCTAGCTCTCATCCCATTCAACTGCAGGATTGGGAGTTTTGCTTTTCAACCAACTGAACCACCCAATAACCACCCCTTAGAAGCCAAAGTGGCAGTCATGATGATGAATTTGATTTTATCTTTCCCTTGCCACCACCATCATCACCATTTCCCGAACCAAATCCCAGCAGCATAGCTACTGTTATTGGAATTTGGTCTGCCTGGAGCAGCGGGCAAACCTCGAAAAAAAGATCTAATTTGGGTTCGCGAAATCGTGTTGTAGAGAAAAGACGTCGCTGGCTGACTTGCTACAATCGCAAATCGCAATAAAAGCCAAAGGCTCCTTCCCGGCTGCAGGCTCGCTAGATGTTATTTTTTCTTAGCCCGCAACAGTTGAAGTCTTTTATCCTTCTTCCGATTTTGCTTGCGATACCCCGTGTGGTTGTTTCGGGCGAACAAAGAAAGAAAATACGCGCTGGCGCCGCCGCTGGGCGGCAGGAAGCGCTGGGAGTTTCCACGCCGAAGGATCACAACCACACGGATCGATAACACTAAAGTGACACTGTTTCAATTGAAACGGAAAATCGATTAGCTGTAAGGTGAGGTGAAGTTTGAAGAGTAACCCGGTTCGTCCATTGGAATCTTTATCGCAACGAGTCAAAACATTTCGTAATTAGATGCTCGTTATCAGATCGTAGATCGTAACTCGTGGATACCAGTTTTCAAATTTTGTGGTCTTGGCAGGTACCTCAGAAAAGACAGTCAGTTTTTGACGTAACATTACGCACGCTATGTCCGAAGGTACTTATTATTTAACTTTCATGCACCTCAGATTTCTCTTCACAGAATGTTAGTATTGGTCAAAACAATTAATTTAAAGAAGGGCTTAAAATATTCTATCTTGGGTTTTTTGCAAAATTCAATTTTCAAGGTTAATTAGGGGTCATCCTCTCTCAAGAGATCCGACACAAATGCAATAAGGCTTGTACAAGTTTGAAAAAAAGTTTATGTCCTGGTCTCAAAATATTGTTGAAGGGGAGGGGGGGGGGGGGGGGTAACAAGAAAAAAATAATTACATCATACCTTCAATAACTAAACAAAAGAGATAAAACCAGCGTTTATTTTTACATATTATTAAAACTTTAATACAAAATTTTGAACATTGCTTAAATTGTAGCTCAAACCGAACCAAATTTCAATATTTTTCGACCATAAAGTATGCATCCTGGTAGAGATGAGCCAGTTTGATAATAGTGGAGTGCCACAGGATCACTTTATTTATCTTTATTTGAATTTTACATTAAACTTTCGTGTCACTCGGTCAATTATCTTGTTTTTCTGAACTATCCAAATCCGTGACACTTACTAGTTCATAACTCGGTAATCACGAAATAGTATCGTAATCTACTCATCGCGTGAAAATGGCAGTTTACACTTTTTTACTTGGAACAAGTAAAATATCTGCTTATCACTCAAGAATGCAACATAATAATACACTTTATTTTTTTAAACCTTCGCTTCATACATGAAGTGACTTGCTTCATTTGTTGAACAGAACGTTTCAAGCAAGCTTCAGTTGAGGTTGGTTGCTGTTTCAATTGACGACGGCAGAAAGTCAGGCACAATTTGTCGACATTGACTAGGTTAACTTTAATATGCGTTGCATTGTAGGAAATGTTACTCAAATTCAATTCATTTGCATTCAAAGTTGCTGGCCTTCTTCTGAATATTTGATAGAAAAGTACAAATGAAAAGTTGAAACCGACAGTCATGATGAAGTGAAACCCGTTTCGCTGACGCTAACTAAAGTCAGTTTGAAACTGAAGCGGTGCTGCTTCTGTTGAAACCGAAGCTTCACTGCTTCATTGTTGAGTGACGTTGTCGGGCCCTGACTGTGCATTAATCTTTGTACATGAAATCTTCATTGATAACCAAACGCTGGGAGAATCTTCCACGAGGAGCGGATTCGAGAAATTTCTGTGTTTAGTTTTTAATTGGTTCAAAGTCAAAGTCAAAGTCAAAGTCAAAGTCAGTCAAAGTCAGTCATAGTCAAAGTCAAAGTCAAGGTCAAAGTCAGTCAAAGTCAAAGTCCCAGCTGAAGTCCGTGAATTTTACTCTAAATTTTCCGCCAGATAATGGCCAATTTTAAATAAGAAATGAAATTTCCGCATAAACTGCTTACTTGGGTACGGGAGGGTATTTTCAACCCTGTAGCCAGAACAACCTTCAGGAATTATATTGAAACTATATATATTCAAGACAAGATTTTTATACCGGTTGATAGAATAATATTTACTGAATATAGGCGTGTATTTTGGTCTTAATGAAACGCTAATGAATTTGAGTTATAGTCGCGAGAAATGATGAAGTCGCTGCGGCTAAATTGGGCCTATTTTCTATAGTGGTGTTTGTGTTGTCTAAATCCGGCAGGCCGAAAAAGCCTGCGCAGGGATTACTGGTTTTCAAAAACAGATCAAAAGAGAGACCGATGGATAACGTGTCGGTATTACCTACATGTCGGCGCATTGAAGATAACCAGTTTTGCAGTGACAACAGCTTGCTGCTGGCGCTAGTGTTTCATTGAATCGTTCATATACACTAGCAACAGAAGCAAGTGGTTGTTACTCAAATACTAGCTATTTCAACACGATAGAAGGGTTTCAGGCGCAACTGCCTCACATATTGGTAGTAGTGTAAATAGAGCACCATATGCAAAATGCTGCAAATTGCTAGTGAATGAAAATTGATTTATATTTTCATATCAGAGGAGAATTTTTGTGTTCTTCCGTGATAAAAAGAAGTAGAATTGTTCTGTGATACCATATATACAGCTGTTTAGTTTTTAGAATAAGTAAACGTGACCATAATTGTGTGTTTTCCAAACCGAATCCGATCAAGAGATCGGACTTCATCCAATCAAGAGCGAATACGCGTAAGCGATTGCTTCTGTTTTGTTTCAGCCTAATCACGTGCTAGTGAAAAAACAGCGGTTTTGATGTTTATTGAATAAACTTTAGCAAATGACTTACATTTTTATGAAAATAGTTATAATTAAAGCCTATGAGTGCTACATTCGTTACGGTATTGCTATATAGTGGCAAAGTTTTTATTTGGGAAAGCGCAGCTAAAAAGGTAATGTATGCCGAATTTACTAGCGTGCTGGAAATACCTTCCCCTACCCTACCTATAGCTTTGAACTTCATCACCATAAATGAATTATTTTATGTTGAAAAACAATATACACAAAACAGTCGTAGAATTTAGCTTCTTCGTGAATGACACATTGTTGAAATTTTTAATCAAAAATTCTGTCTTTTCGGCAGTGAAGGTCATTAAACACGCATTTTATTCAAGTTATAAGCATTGCCTCAGTTGGCATACTGCAAGCCCCCCACAAAAGACTCACACCCATAACAACGGTTAGGTGTTGCTCAACTTGCATCCGCACGTTCCTAGCGGCCAGCTGCTGTAGCCTGAAATAATATAAATAAGCACCAAAGCACAGCCTGCAGCTTCTCTATCGGTGTTATTTCAAGCGGTTCGACACTTGTATCCAATTATGATTATACACATCCCAAGCAGTGCTTCCCAGGCTGGTCTAACGAGCCAAACTCTTGCGTAGAGACGAACGGGGATCCGGCCAAAACTCTCCCATCCTCCTCTCTACTGACTGGCCAATCGTAATAAAACAAACTCCCACACCCCCCTAGCTCGAGCAGCAGCAGCAGCAGCACCACAGCAGGAGCAGCAGCAGAAAGACAGACTGTATGTTCGGAAGCGATAGCCAAAGTTTTTGACGCAACGAGTAATTCCTGATGTGTTCGCCCATCTTCTCCATCCGCTGGCAGCATCTGAGATGTGAGTCGGGGCGGTAGTGTTTTAGCAGCTTTTCATAGCATTTGCAGCTGACGCCCGGTGCATTGTGCTAAAAGTGTTGGTACAGCAAGTTTGCGGAAGCGGGTGCGGAGGCGTGCGTGCGAGTGTTGGCCCGTCGTTAGAGTTAGCAACAGGAGAGTGCTTTTCGGCAGAGCGATTCATTAGGGACAACTTGCAAAATCCTTCATGAGACAAGGGTAATCCTTTATATTTCACTAGTAGCAGTGTTCTACAAAATTCGGAATATGTTAAACCCGATATTGAATGTAGATTATTAATTGATTTAATCGCATCAATTTTGTCATGCATTAATAAATCAATGAGAATAATGGATGTTCAACATCAAAATCGGAGCTTTCAAAGGCATTCTTTGGCATTGGTTTCGCAAGCTAGATGGATGCAGCTTCTCGTCCCGCGATCAGCATCTTCCCCAGCAAGAGCTTGTCACATTGAGTCATATTTCATGTACGTTATTTCACCGGTATAAGCACCCTAGGATATGCTATCCAGCTGGCAAAAGAAAAAATTTCACCTTCTTTTTCCATTCCATCCAATCTATCTGTGCGCCAAGCAACGGAGAGGAGGGGACATTCTTCAAGGATTGCATCACAACAACAACGTCGGCAGGTTCGCCACTTCCCATGGGTTCCACCAGAGCCAGCCAGATGATGGTCTTTGTGGGAAAATTCCTATCCCGAGCGTAGCGTTCCTTAGAGCGAAGGTTCCTTAGAACAGCGAGCAGGAGTTTCTTTTGCTCCACTGATGATGACGATGGTTGTCGATATAACACTGAACAGCACAACATCTGATTATTGGATTATGCTTGAAGCCGACAACTTCCGGGGGCCAAGCGAGATGCGAAGGCATGCTCGTGTTTGATGCTTGGTTGTTTGAAGTTTTTTATGGGTATTTAAATTCGTTACTTTGTAGGTGAGCGGTATAAACGCACCGCGGGAAATTATCTAATTTACCGGTTAAAGGAGTTTATGGTTGTCAATTGTCTTGAAAACGGTATATATGAGCTGTGTTGCCAGACTTTGCAAAAGAAAAATCCATAGTTTTACCAACTGTATTTTTATCACTGAAGAAAGGGCTACAACTTCATCTCAAAATTAAGCCAAAGACAAATTTAAACAAATTTTAGTTTAAAGAAACTGTTGTGCTTCTTTCAACGGTTTGTTAGTATTAAGGGTTCGTTAGTTTTGCAGAAAACTGTAAATTGATTTCGATGTGTAAAAAGCAAAACCGAGGTGCTACATTCCGGTATCGAAACTTAACCTTCTATTTTTTTAATAACACAGATTTCGCAGCCAGCTGTTGGAGTACAGGGCAATTGCAGGGCCAGTTGCTACGATCCTGTTGACTCTTCGATGCATTTATTTTTAGCCCAATCGTCTTAAACTACGCTTACCGTCTGGCGTAGATGACCTCCGTCGTCACATAGTTCTTGACTTGGATACCACAGTCATCTGCGAAACCTAGAAATTGATTACCTTTAATGAAAATCGTGGCTCTCGTTTCGATACCCATTCGCCGAATCACTCCTTCAAGAGCAATACTAAATAGTATGCCAGGATAACCCGCCACCTTGTCTCAACCTTCGCCGCATCTCGAAGGGACTCGATTGATCCTGAGATGCGCACGAAACACACCACTCGATCCAATGTAGGTCTGATCTGTCGCGTCTATTTCTCAGGAAAACAGTGTTCATGTATCGTATGCTACTTTGAGGTCCATAAGGATGTCATGCGCTGGCACGTTGTACCCAGCTAGCACCAACTCGTATATCAATGTACGAAAATTATCGTAAATATCTCTTAGCAAATTCGAAATCGTAACTAAAGCATGATAAGTAAACTGGGTTCAAGTTGATTTTCTATCGTATATAATGATAATAACTGACATACATACGAATTTCAGCACAAAATCGTATAGCAGTACGAAGCGAGTCGCGCTTAATCGGATATTATCGTATATAAATATTTATATAACCGTAGCGCTTAAAATTATTCCTAATCACGTATATCGTCTCCAAAATAGTACGGATATGCCAATTTTGCGCATCAAATACGATTTATCAATATGTATCAACATGATTTTTATCTTTTACATACATATGAAAATGATAGCTGGCTGCTTCCGTCATTTCTGCAAAATCTGTCGGATGGTAAAAATTTGGTTCGCGATGGCGCAAATCCTCACGAAGTCTGCTCTGCTCTCTGCTGGTAGGCGGTCCTTACTTTGGTCCGGCTTTGTTGGTCTTCAGCAACCGGATTTCTCATCAGACTTCTTGACGATCAGATGTTGATACATTACTATCTTCCAAGGGCACTGCTAGATTACTTTCCGTTCCACCTGCTGCTACTTTGCCATTGAGGTGTTCATCGAAGAAATGCTTCTACCTGACGATCACCTCATGCACATTTTGACCAGTTTTCCTTCTTCGTCCTACATATGTTAGGTTTCACCTTCTTGTGATAGAGTCATTAGCTCGGAATAGTTGTTCTAATTCTTCATGATCTCTATCCTCCTTCTTGTGCTTTTTTCTCCTTAGAATCGTCTTCGAGAGTAGAAGAACTTAACTGCTGGGAAGAAGGCAGTGCTCCATCAAGTATTCGTGCATAGTTCTCGGCAGATTGCAGATTACATTGTCGAATGTTCAGGCAAGGAGGACGGCTTTGACATGTCTAGTATGCGGTAGACAGTTTTATGCGCGCATGTTCTGCTCATAGGTGATGGTCAGAGTCAATACCCGCAAGCCGTAGGGAACGTATGTTCGTGATATTAGAAAAGTACCAGCCATCTATAAAAACGTGGCCAGTCTGGTTCATTATACATTGCCCAGGTGGTCTCCTGTCTGGTTTGTTGATATCTTTGATTGGGAAAAAGGTGCTTAAAGTCACCAAGCCTCGGGAAGCTGCCAAGTTTATACATCGTCGGTCGTTATCGTTCGTATAGGTGTGCAGGCTATGGGGTCTTATCATCGGTCTATATATTTCTTCCCTACCAACCTGGGTGTTCATATCCTCAATGACAACCTTGATGTTCTGTGGCAAATATCTGTAATACGTTGCCTCCAGCCGCCCGTAAAACACTTCCTTCTCATCATCGGGTCTACCTTCATGCGGGCATGGCATAATTGAACAAACGACCCTTTATCCTCGCATACATCGTCTTTCTGCCCAACAATACAGAGCAGGTTCTCAGTGTCACTGCTCCGATAAAACTGGGCCTTTCCGCCGTGGATCTTCCAAACCTTCTCTTCTTTGTAACAGGTAGAGCTACGATACTGAGATTGCGGGTTTCAAGCTGTTCATGCAGCACCCGGCCACCTGCGGAATGAGCGCCACCTGCGAATTTCTGCGATCCACTATAGATAGTAACGAGTTTACATTTGTCATCCTTGTTTCATTGCCTAGCTTGTTCCGGATATTCCGTTCCATGTTATCTTGAATTTCCGTAATAATATGAGTTAGGTAGGTTGTCTTACTAGAACCACTTTACCGACTCTTTTGATGGAGGTGCCGTCTTTGGTTTAGTCCCGGGATACTACGGTTCTTAATTTAGCACCCGCTCCGGATCAGACGCTGTCGTAAGCCGCTCCTCCTTCACTGTGGAGTCTATTCTATACCTGGAGGCACGCGAGGCATCAACGTTACGCATTATTCAGCCGTTTACCAACCATGGAAAATTGGAATTCCTTTACATGGAATTACTGATTAAGAATATTTCCATAAATCATATTTCTAACAGGTAATAAAATTGTAGTTGGTCCAGTCATAGATAACTTATTCAACCGCCATGCAAATACGTCCAGCGCAACCTTTCTTGTTTAATTGAGTCAACACGGTCGCCTCGCAAGACGGTCAAAAGCAAAAAAAAATCGAATACAGAACAAGGATCAAGCAAAGCAAAAAATCAATGAATACATCATTTGTGTGCTGAATACCGTGCCCGAGAACGTTATAATTGCCAACCTGCATTATTGATAGATTCGAAACATCCTTTCTCCGGGACGCAAACCTAACCTACCCGGTGCGGTGGAGGCCGCCACCGAAGGAGTACCTACTGTTCGTCCACCAGCTGTTATGTGAGCTACTTTCGAGCGGTCTTTTCTAGTCACAAAAGCCAGACTTTAGCCTCCTTCCCTTTGTTAAACCGTCTCTCGTTTTGGAAGTGTTCCAAATGGCACGATTTTGTGTTTATTTTTCCACAATTGCAGCAGCAGCGGCAACAGTAGCGGAAGAACATCATCATTCCGAGCTGCTACTTTTCGTTCCCAATAGAGAACACCTGGCAACTGACAAGGAAATACTGGCGATTCTCCAGTGGTCTAATAGGTGGATCGGTCTCTGAACGGCATTGCTGTTGTCTGTTGCGCTGGTCTCCGTGAGACTCGCTCGCGTTGTTAGTAAAAGCACTCGCAATAATGCGGTGGTGGGTGGAAGCGAAGGATAATGGGCTTCGATGGAATGGATCGGAATAATAGAAGGTTTATAGTTGCCGCCGACAGTGGCGCGGTATCTCCTCTGCACAAGGTGGGGAACAATAGGATGGTCGAACTGGCAACAAGAAAAGCAACATGCATACGGTGGTGAAAGGGACACAAAAACGCTGATCTATGACGAGCTAGCATTGCCGATGGATATACAACGGCACTGAGGTAAAAAATTAACAATAAACATACTGCGGATGGATTGAAAACTGGCACAAGCTACTGGAAGAGTATTGCAGGAAAAGAATGACATTCTAAGGAAAATTAGAATACGTAGTGGAAGATACAACTCAGGGATCAAAATGATTTGAACTAAAAATAAAAATTCGAGACATACTGTCGTTTACTTAGTTAAAAAACTAATGTACATCCACGTCTTTCCCATAATTCTGGCAAACTGTAGAACAACTCATCATGCATCCAACAAATATAAATTGTATTTTTTTTTCTTCTCTGAGTAAGGCTTTCGAGGCTAAAATACGCTTTTCCACATTATTTTTTGTTTCTTAAACTATCTTACATTTTCCACACCATCATGCTTAGCTGAATGAACAAAAACAAACCGATGTTGCCACTCCACAGGGATCGGCCACCCGTTGAGTGGTGGTAAACTCTTTCACGTGAGACCGAATTGGGAAAAAGCGGGACAATATTTCGGATTCCATAAAATTTTTCCCCATAGAGATACAACATATCGTTGTTTTCTTTTGTTAGATCCAAACTCTTTTTACTTGCTTGTTACTGGTACAATTATTCCTATGATCACTTCCAGAAGTAACCGTAAATGGTACACTTACTGTTATTCTTTTTGTTGAAAAAGGTGGTAGTACATATTGTTGGCCACACTATCTAGTACAGCGAAATCCCGCATTACATGCATAACATTAATTTACACAAATATAGTTGCTTTACTGTAAATACATTTAGGTCCATTATTATAATTTTGGCCTTAAAGCATACATAGTTACAGATGGTCGAAAGCAATCCAATCATTTCGATATAACAAATAAAAAGCGCTTAGATGTTCTACTGCGTGCGGAATCGGCAAAATAGCCGTTCTGCTGGACCCCGTTTTCGTACCGTATCGTATCGGGGATCCTAGCTAGGAAGGACTACAGGATTGATGTGTCATGGTGGTAAAAATCGCGTTCACCAGACCGTAGTATGTTGTACCTACACCGTTACTGTACAGTCAGTAGTGGGTAGCAGCAAGCAGTAGCTCGGCGTCATACGTTTTTGCAATCTATGCAGACGATAGCCGCCAAGTGGACATGAATCGAAAACCACAATTGCCTTTTTTGAAGTGGTTTGTGACTGTTGCTTACAGGCTGGGTTGCTGGCAGCGGATGGTCTGTGCGAAAGTTCGCTCGCTGTGTATGAGTGTACGCCAGGGAACATGACAACAACAGTAGCAATGTTTATATATTTGCGCTGCTACTTCCAATCGAGCCAGAACCAAATTGACCACAGGTTCGACCGCAGATTGGTAAGCAAATGTTGCGATATGAACACATTTGGGGACGACAAAACAAAAACGGTCTGCATTCGAACGGTGAAAATGACGACTTATCTAGAAGATGCATTTGAAAAAAAAAAACAATTAATTAGATATTAAAATATTGAACCAAAATGAGCTCAATGGTTAAAATTTTGGAGCTCCGAAAGCAAATATTTTTCAGAGCTATACCTATTATAAATTAAAGTTTCGGAAACATATATTAAATAGGTATCCTGTTTTAATATTAAATTCCTTTAGATTTCGACTATTTTACAGTGATCAAAAGTACGTAAAGACTCGATCAGCGACGCGATGGTCGAACAGCTTTAAACTTCCTTGATGGCACTTGAAAACTATATCTGTCTAGTTGGTGACAACTGAACTACTAAGCAAAGTTTGCACTTTGGTTGGAAAACGTCCAGAATAGCGTTCATTAGCATATGTGTTCCATTCTACTTGAATGTTGCTCATTTTAGTGTTCCGCCTCAGACAAGCATATTTTGAAGAAGTTTTCTGTAGGATACTTGTAGAGCTAGATAATATCTAATACCAAAACTGAATCAGTTATTGCTCAAGTATCTCTTATATTTACGTAGCAAAACAAGCGCTTATTTTTAACTTGATTGCAGCCGTACGAGCGTACTCATTCTAATGAGAAAACAGGCATGAGCACTAGAGTGTCCCAAAATAGCACTATGTCAGAAAATCCGGGGGCTCACCCCTCAAATGATAGCTTAGGGTGTCACAATAAAACTTTTATATGACGTCAACATTGGTTGCCGCGATTTAGGGGTCGCACATTTGAGTTTTATGAAAAAATGGCATTTTTCAGGAGTAAATTCAAAATAATATTTTTAGAAATGTTATAATAGATGAAACAAGGTACCTAACTATTTTTTTCACAATCATTGCCGAAGAAAGTATAAACGTATCTTTAAATCTCGCTGAGGTATTCACGTTTTTCTGAAGGCGGGACCAAACATATTTTCGTAATTTTCAAATTTTTTAGGTGCTCATTGAGCACCCTTTCTAATTTTTTCTTGTACTGTGAAGAGTTTTTGCGAGTGTGCATTTGGCTATCAGCCACTATCGCCTCTCTCGCTCGTCATTGCAAATCAAACAGTAGATAACAATCGCTCGTGAGGCCCACACTCTTAGTGTAAGTGAGGGCGTAAAATAAATAATAACAGAAGAAGAAAAGCCAAATCTAAAACTATACATCTTAGTGTACCGCTCGCGGGCTGTTGGCTGCTCACGGGCGAAGCCAAAAGTTCGTAAGCGGACTGTGCAGAGAAACGTTACGAGACTGTGCGCTTGCGAGTGTGTAGCTAGAAAAATGTATGCACACAGTCCCAGCGGTTGATTGTCGTACGCATGCATTAGTTGAGTACGCGTTGGATGCTTTGCTTCTCACGCTTGCTCGTGCAGCATTAGCAAAGAATTGGCATCGTTTGCTACTCGCTCGATTTGCAACATTGATTGCAGCATTGCAGCACAATAATTACGAAAGATAATCCTAAAAAAACAACACACAAAGAGCAACTTAGTTCTAGTTACAAGCGTTTTGACAGTTCTAGTAAGTAGTAAAATACAGCACATAGTTACATATATCATATATCATATATCTAGGATCACGTTGATCATATCTGAACATGTTCGAGGGACTCCAAAAAACCCCAAGGATATGCAAGGTGCGGTAGGAAAAAATGCAAAATCGTTTAAACTTTAATATAGTGTTAAATTGTTTAATTGTGTTTTACTTCTTTTGACACATATTTATTTACGTTTACTTTCAAGTGCTGCATCAAAGCATCGGAATTGTTTTATTGCCAGTTTGTGAAAATGTACGCGAAAGAAGTAATTACGAATTTGCTGTTCGCCCAGAAGACGCCGGAGGAGATTGTCAAGATGGTAGGATATCATTTGGCAACAGGTTATCGTGACAAAAAGTTCGCGACTTCCACGTACACCAACCGTGATCAAATCGGTCCGTACAAGGATTACTCAAGGATTACAAGAATAAATTTGCTTTATTACCAGTTTTATTATGGTTTTCTAGCTAGCTATAAGTGTGTTTGGACTCATATCTTCTTGGTATTACGCAATACCACAATAAACCCAGAGGTAATAATTAATACCGCAATGAAACCTTTATAAAATTCAACAACACGCTCAACTGGAGATTGGGAGCTGTGAGTTCGTCTCTCACCTTCGCTAAGTCTATATTTTTGGCCTAATATCAAGAATTTTCAGTTTGCCTGAATCTACATTTCTCGCATTAAGCATTTATTCTTCCCCAACATAAAATTCAAGTAAAACCAAGTGGGTTTAGAATTGTTACTTGGGTTACCATATTCTGCAATGCCAAACTCGTCTGGGTGTTCCATCAAACCTTGTCTGCTGGCTCGAGTCGTACCTTAAAATGTTCCAAAATATCTTTGCTAACACAGACTGACAGTTACGAATATCACCACAACGGCAGTTCCTCCTTCTTCGAGGGTTAGTCCAGGTTATATTGTCCCGCCGACAAGCTTGTTTACCCGCCATCTTCAGTTTGGGCGTATTGTTGACGGGCAGCTGTCGCTCACCACTCCAGTTGACCTCTCTCCGCTCATCGATTGATTCGTCGTCAAGTTTCATTCGAAGTCCACTCCATCCGTCCGCTGCGCACTTTGCCTAGGGTTTTGTCGCTGATCAAGGCGTTCTTGATGCTAGTCCATTGTTCTTCGACAGTTTCACCAGGCAGCAGCACCGAGGCTCGAGATTCAAGACACAGGCCCTTTTCACATGAGGATGCCCCAATCGGCGGACGTCGTAACCATACCGAACTTTCTGCTCCCATCATTGCAAGTGTATCTCAGCATTGACGAGGTGATGTTCGGATTTAATATCGGCGCTGCGCTTATTACCTACATCAAGAAAACTCATTCTCCACCTTCGGCTGTGCACCCACGTGACCTAATGTGCTGCTCTACGGGGAAAATGTGATTCACCAATGACCATGTTGTTATTACCACAAAACTCTGTAAACAGCTCTCTGTTTTCGCTCATCTCTCCTAGGCCATGGCGTCCCATGACACGTTCAAGGTTTCCGTTGTTTGGATTTTCTCAAACACACTGTTCACTGTTCAGTTGGTTGTAGAAACTCTTTTTCTCCTACAGGTCGGCAGCACCTGTTGGCGCATAGCACTGGATTACAGTAAGGTTTCTAACCCGTGCTTTAAGTCTAGTCACGATTATTCTTTTGTTCATTGGTTCCCACTACACCAGAACCGCATGTGCATTTGAGCTCAGGATAAGTCCAACCACTATAGACGGAGGTCTTCTGACGGACAACCATGCGGTGATTGAAAGGGGGAAGCAGCACTACGATAAACAGCTGAATGTCCTGTGCAGGCAGAAGACCAAGATAGCGAAGGAAGTGATTTCATTGGTGCAAACGCTAAGCGAAGTTATAGGAGCTATCCAGCGGTTGAAGAACAAGGATGGTATTGGAACGGAACTTATCAAAATGGACCCGGACAAGCTGGCCGACTGTTTGCATCAATTTATTGTCAAGATTACAGATGTGGGACGGCTACCGGAGGAGTCGAAGATTGGAATGATTGGTTCACTGGCAACAGAGGACAACAACGTCAGATATGAGACTAGAAAAGGGTTTTTTTACGAGTAGGGAAATCTGCTAAGCACCTGAGAAGTTACGGTACTATCAGACACCTGAGAAGATAACTCAGGGAGTGGCGTTTAGGTATCCAGACCCCCTAATGGGGCGTGAGGATCCCGACCCACTAAAACCCTACTCGAGTCTCCAGCCTCAATCCTCCCTGGAACCACCTTATCGGCATTACTTCAGGGAGGGGCTATTGTGCTTAACGCACCCTCTTAGATAACTACTGGAGTATGGTAGTTATGCTGTTTATTCGCCGTTGATCGGCTCTCCAGCGGTTTTGTAGTTCAAGTATAATCTGGGTAACAGCCGCATTGACCGCTCCCCAGACGTCCGAGCTAGAACACATCCTTCCAAACTAAATTTCCGGACCAAATTATCCGGAGTAATATGTCCGCTGTCCGCTCACTGCCATCATGTTGCTTCTAGCACCCACCAAATGAGGGCATACGAAGAAAGCATATTCTGTAGTTTCCTCTACATCCACGCGTTCCCCGAATTTGTGCAGATACTGTCTAAAACAACCATACCCTGACAAAATCTGTTTCAGGTGGAAGTTGACTACGCCGTGGCGCCTGTCGACCCACCTGGATATAGAATAGAAAGGGTATTATCAGCGAAAGTTGTGCCTGCTATGAATGCAACACTCGGAGCACTCGGAGTTTTCGAACGACGGTGCGCAATAGAACGGTGTTTGGAGATGATGAATGAACTACTATTTCATGCGTTTCGACGGCGGGCCCAATATGCAGAAGTGGCTAATACGTTAGGCTGGTTAGAATGCCAGGCAAAACTTGAAAAACTTGTTTACGCATCGAATCCGATAGTAACGAGACGAAGAAAGACGCAGCGAACGACATGACCAGGTGGAGTAAGATCTGAAGAGCACGTGGTGTCTGTGCAACTGGGGGCTAGCGATCATGGAGTGAGTTAGATGGCGAAATTGTGTTTTGCGGACTAACGTCAGGCTAACTATCCTAATATCATTAACGGTTTTATTACATTCTAATGCTAGTTTTTATAACCGAAATCAGTCATGAATACCATTATAAGAGCGGCTGTTCGTGTAGAACGAAATGATCACACAGTTCTTATGATAGCGATGATATATTTGAATCAGCTTCAAGCTAGAAAATTTCCCAGTTAGATTTACATAGTTTAATGTAACAATGGTACCTACATTACAGTGTGCCTGTTGAATTTATTCAATGGACACTAGGTTTATATTTTCCTGACGGCAGCAGTATTTCGCTGGGTGGTTATAGAAATATAATTTACTTCAAGCACAAAGCATTATAAATACATTTTCTAACCTATTTGCACTTCTATTAAATATATAGAATCTAAAAAAATGTGTAATTAGGCCCTTCAAGGAATAATCCTGTAATCTAAATGTATGGAATGTTAGCGCGAATTCACTTATGCCATCTTAATACTATTTTTACCACCAGAGATCAAAGGAAAATTTATCAAATAATTTTTAACTAGAGATTGTGTAAAGCACGTTTTCTTCATTTGGCACTGACAAAATTCTGCCTATTGAGGTTGACCGTGACGAGACTGTCAGTGGATCTCCACAGTGATGTTAGTTGGCGTTACTTAAGTTGCAGATAGGGTTGCCAGTGATTGTGCCCCTGTCGCAACAGTGGCATAAAACTCATATTGTTACATGGGTGAGTAAATAATATTACAAATTAAGTTATAATCATTCTGCCCAATAAATTGCTAATTAGCTTTCGTTTAGTTTATTTTATTAAAAAAATAAATAGAAATGTTCACTCGACAGCAGGTAGAAATTGTTAGAATATGAATTTGTGGTAAACTTTTTCTCACCCGAAATGGTTGGTTAAATGGTTATTCTAAAACTCAGTAATATTTCACCAAAGTATACTTTTTCCGATTCTATTCCGATACTTTGGACCATGTTTAGAACTATCATGAATACAACAGAGGCCATTCAACTGAAATATTCTAACTTATATATTTTAGCAGAAAAAGTCAGATTTAACAAAAGCTGTGCAATGTAAAGAAGTCACACAATTGGTGAACTAAACCTGAAATTCAGTTTAATAACACAAAAAGAGTTTGTAAAAACGTACTTTTTTGTTCAATTCTGTTAATTTTGTTTAGCTTCTGAAATCTTACCAAGGAAATTAATTAATATTAAAGCCTGCAAATTCATAGAAGCTTACAGCTTAAGCATTCTCGGTAGACTGCTTTTGACTAGGCTGAGCAGCTAACGGTTATGAGCAACTAAATTTCGATCAAATTGTATAAATCATCTTAAATCTCGTTCGCCCCTACGTCCAACCATAAAAGGATCCTCCCGATTCCGCCGCCGCTTCAAACTGTGCAAGACTCCCGGGAGCAATTTATTCACGTCTTATTCTCTTTTCAACATCTATTGATGATAGGAAGTGAACTTTTTTGGAGTCGGCTGCAAGTTGCGGACAGTTGTACACCAAAACTTGCTCTTTTCAGAGGCGCTGTTCGCTGTCTGATGGCTAGCTTTCTAGGACGCGAACATAGCGTCCCGTTATTCCGCATCCCATGGTAGTTAGTTTTTTTTCCTTCTTCATTTTCTATGTGATCCATGTTCACTTGCAGAACTATGTCTATTTTCTTTTGGCGAAACGAAAATTAAATTGAAATCCATTTATTTTCAATGACAGGGTGTAGGCGGAATGCACAGGTTGGTGTATGTGTGGGTGTGTGTGTGTGTTTGTGTGCGAATCTCATTTATATCCCAGGCGCGGGCTTGAAGTTATGGGACATCGTTTGCCACACTGGATTCATAGCCTAGCAACAGCCCGAATTTATGGGCTGTCCTGAACTCTTAGGGATGCAAATTCGGCCCTTTTTCGGACAAGTTTCACTGAGCACGCTTGGGAGTTTTCGGTGTTGGGCGGAAGAGGTTCTTCAAACTATACTGAAGAGGCAGCTGTTTGTGTGGATCCACTTCTCCTCGGAGAGCGATGATTGCAGAAAGTTCGTTCCAAGAGGGTCGTTCCACTTCAAGTGTACTGTCGAGACAGGCTCTGCTAGATGGTATAGCCGAAGCCGAACGGTTAGAGCTCTGTCCGGTATGCGAACATGCGGTGTCGTCGATGATGTCTTTTCGGTAAATATGGTACACAAAGTAACTGCCGGAGATGCTTTTGCCATTTAATTTATCGATTTCGAATATTTGCCCCAGTCAGTGACAGGAAGCAAGCCAACTCTAAGGATTAGATGGATGCTGGAAGCAAACGAGATACTGAGTGCTCTTTTGAACCTTTTTGGGTTGCTCAAAAGGCCTATGGCAAGTAGTTTTTCCTCTTTGTAAAGGTCTAGTGTTAACAGTAAGTTGCTGTAAAATGCTCTTCATTGTAGATCAACCAATATTTTAAAAAGTATTATATAAAACAAACTCACTAATGCGCTAAGGGTTCTCGCAATCGAAGCAAGGTAAAATGCGTCGAAACAAACTGAATAACCGAGCACGGACTATGGAGACGAAATTTCGTGATACGCTTTGAATCAAAACCAGTAAAAAACTATTTCAAAAGGTTTCGAATGCAGTGATAATTTAACGCGTAAAGTTTCGCAAAAGCATGCTCATAGAGCGTCGATTTAGTGTGTCTTCTTCCGATTCAACTACTTTCCGCAGACATAAATATCATCTTGTTTACAATCCTTTCGCCAACTGTAAAACCAACTTGAACCCGGTCCAAAATCTCTGCAACCTTTTTAGCTGCGGGCATCAGCATCCAAATTGTTATTTCTTTCTTCTCCAAATATTAAAATAGAGCCATAATTCAGCACGAAAATCGGTTGTACTTGTTTTCGCCGTAAATAAAGCAATCCCGTTCCGATAGATGGGGAAAACAGACAACTTCCCGATTTCCCTAAAGAATTGCAGCAGCTCACGGTCAGTGCGCCAACCGAAACAAAAATAAAACATAAAATAAAAAATACAGGCGCATGTTTTCGCTATGTGAAACTGCGTTCGTTCGTTCGTTCGTTCCGTGTGGTGTGCGGCAGCTTATTGTCACCAATTTTTCAAGCCATTCAAGCACATAAACAGACAGCGGACCCGAAAAAAATAAATCCGCTCCATCTCGCTCTCTATCCTTTCAGTTCCAGAACCAGATCATCACCACCCGTTGGCAAGCGGTAGAACGGCAGGGGATATTCGTGACATGAAGCCAGACACTCGCAAACTGCGGCAAAATCCTTGTTAATCAAAATACAATTCAATAAAATTGAACCGGAGCCAAAAAGCTGGAAATTTTGCTGCCTCGTTTTTCTCTCGGTTGCCCACCTTTCTTTTCGTAGGGGTTGCGCCTGCTAAAGTATGGAGTCCTACGTACTGCTGCTGCTGTTGTTGCGGCTGCGGCTGGTGCACGGTTCTTTGCCGCAACAACAAACATATTAAAAGCAAACAAATCGGTGAAACGGGTCACTGGTGATAAGCGGGAGTGGTGGCGTGGCGTGGCGTGGCGAGTAAGAGTTGAGATTTTCTTCTGCCAAACGGCAGCGCCACCGGATGCATACGGATGCGCAGCCGGTGGAAAATCTGCGGTAGCTTTGAGGAAAGACTTTTTGGCACAATTTCCACGTTGTATATATAAATCATTTAAAATCTCCGAAGCACATTCAAACGTGCGAAGCGGAACTGTACATTTCGGGTGTATCAGCGGGGGTCATTGTTTGAGCAATTGTCGATAATTATTGAATGTTTCTTTTTTCACATACTAGGTAGTTTTAGATGACGAATTGAAATAAAATGGCGCAATCAAAGTTTTTACTGCAAGCGGTATTGATGGAATAATGAAAAGGATTTAATGGTACATAACAGTATTCAACCAGTGTGCCAAAACTATGCTTTATATGGTATAGTCAACGTTTAGGCACATATGCAACAGCTAGTGTCAGATGACAGTTTTTAGACTTGCAAATTGTTTTGTTAGTTACAGAGTTAAACTTCAGCGCCACCACAAAATTTAAAACCGTAAAGGTATTGTATCGTACTGTCTTGTTAATCAATTGGCAATATCCATTTGTCAATGTACCTAACATTATTCCTGCAGTTTCTTACCCAATTAGTCAACTAACAATCAACAAAACTTGAGTAATCTATATTATATGAAAAACAACTGTTTTAACTTATTGAAAACAACATGGGAACTTCCATTATATTTAATTTAGGTACAACAGAAATAAGATAATCGTTTGTAATTTACTAACTAATCATGGAACGCCCAAAAAAAATCATTTCGCTCGACACTTTTACCGCTAGTAACCAAATTAATACCGAGCTCAGCGGAAAAGCGACCCACGTTCTGTGTGCTTGTCTGTGATACTTGCTGAACAACAAACATGGTCCCTTCGCTTCACCACTCCTCAGCGAAATCGCACTCATTAGAGGGTTTGAACCATGCTGCTGCTGTAGTGAAGCCTTCCGGCCACATTCACAGGTCTGTTGTTTTCCGACACACTCACTCCAACAACATTTTTCGATGATTACATTCTCCCAGGCACGCGGTCCTAGTGGTCGAAGTTGAGGTGGAAAAGTAAACCGACTCCGGCGTACATACCATCACCGCCGCCGCCGCCATCGTCGCCTCACGCCGCGCCGTGTCGAAGAGCTGTACGGAAGGTTACGCGCGGAGTCAGCGTAAATTACCATTCATTAGCAATCACTGGCAAGTTCAGCGTCCCTTTTTACATTTTTTCTATCTTCATTTGTTGGTAGAAGGGAAATAAACGTCAATCGGAATCGTCTGTTGGGACAAGCAAAACACTATAGATATGTATAGGTACCACCGATTCGCATCCTATGAAAATGTATGAATAAAAACGATATTGAAACGAAACTCAAGCAAAAATGGGAAATCACTTTGCCACAGAATGATCCCCTTCTGTTTCAAGCTTCTAATGGTGAAATAGCTTTGGCTTTGCAATTGTTGATTCATTTCAATAGATGTGCAAATCTACTGTTCATATATCTACGTCTATACAATAACAATAGAAGCAACAAATCGACCAAATGAATAAATAAATATACAATTCTGGTATTAAAATTTTAGATTTTCTTAAAATGAGTCCAATTTATACGCAATACCTATAATACCAAAAATATTCTTGCATTCTAACAAACAGCATTTTTTGTTAATAATTGTGGCAAGAGAAAGAACTTGTTCCCTAAACTTAACACATTTCTTGCAAATGACGAGGAGTTTTGGTTCTCTAATAATTTATACGTTACCAACTATTAATTTCTTATTAAAAACAATGCGCAATGTTCAAAAACCAGCTCGTAGTCCCAAGAATTAGAAGCCGCTGGCTTGGAATCTTACAAGATACCTATTTCTATGTAAAAAATGCGGGAAATCGATTGGTGGTGGTTTCATCCTGCGCAGACTTCGGGAAGTGGTCCATTTTGCCCTATTTCCCCCAAAAATCATGATAAAGGCTAATTAAACAGTATAAAAATTTATTTGCCACCCGTGAAACGAACTCATATAGCTTCCAAATTTTGTCAGAACATCAGAAGAATCAAATTCCGTCCATTCCATACTGTGCGAAATACAAGAATAGTCCATTTTGCCCAATTCACGTCCTATACATAGATAACCTAATTAAAGTGATTAAAACTAACTCAAAGGTAAAAACAGTCTTCAGAAGAAATGTGTATTTTATCATACTGAATAACTTTGGAGAACATTTGAAAGCAATAAATTGATTGGATGCGGAGTTATTGTGCAGAATTGATTTTAAGTGTACTTTTTAAATTAATCATTATATATCGCAACTAGCAAAAGATAGATAGTTACTATATTCAACCAAGTTGCTCATTTTATTGTGCTCTATAAATTTTCTGAAACAAATTTTTTTGGACGTATTCAAAAAACAAAAGTTTGTATCACCCTGATAGATGAATATAAGATCACCTTGATAGTTTGAAAAGATGCGCTGTATTTTATTGATAAACTTCTTCGTTGAAAAATTACGATTTTTTTACGCAATAGCAAATGAACGTGTTTTTGTAGAACTAGGAGAGAATTAGGCAAAACGAACCGATTGTGAATTCGTCACGGTACAAAATCGATGATAATC
Organism: Sabethes cyaneus; assembly: GCF_943734655.1. Taxonomy (NCBI): domain Eukaryota; kingdom Metazoa; phylum Arthropoda; class Insecta; order Diptera; family Culicidae; genus Sabethes; species Sabethes cyaneus. The sequence continues at coordinate 139,627,358 of NC_071354.1, forward strand.
AACTCTCCGGATGTCTTTCGAGTAAATTGGTACTATTCGAGTTTATTCCCCTGTCTTTGAATTAGTTTTAATCGCTCTAATTAGGTTTTACTATGTATTAAGGGGTGAATTGGGCAAAATGGACTATACCTGCATTTCGCACAGTATAAAATGGATGGGATTTGATTCTTCTGATGTTTTGACAAAATTTGGAAGCTATTTGAGTTCGTTTCACGGGCAACAAATAAGTTTTTATACGGTTTAATTAATATTTTTTTGAAACGATGGTTCTACAATTGATGAAGGGACGGTAGGGGAAAGAAATGAAAATTTTTGGTGAAGGAGGGAGAAGAGCGGAAAGGAAGGGGGGGGGGGGTATTGGTAGCTATGCTTGACAAGTAGTCATTTTGACTCCTACCTTTTGTCCAACTTGTCTACTTGTCAAGCATAGCTACCAATACCCCCCCCTTCCTTTCCGCTCTTCCCCCTCCTTCACCAAAAATTTTCATTTCTTTCCCCTACCGTCCCTTCATCTATTGTAGAACCATCGTTTCAAAAAAAAAAAATATTAATATATGTATGACCTCATTCCAAGGTCAAGACTAAAATCTTGAGATTAGTCGGTTTAATTAGCTTTTAACTTGATTTTTGTGGATAAGAGGGCAAAACGGACCACTTCCCGAAGTCTTCGCAGTATGCAACCATCACCAATCGATTTCCTGCATTTTTTACATAAGAATAGGTATCTTGTAAGATTCCAAACCAGCGGCTTCTAATTCGTGGGATTACGAGCTCGTTTTTGCCCATTGCGCAATGATTTAAACATATACTGAGACCTACTGAGTATTTTCATTTGCGAGTTTTACTAACGTTTACATTAAACTATAAAGCTCAGAGAAACAAAACTTAAATTCTTATCATCCAGTTTCCGGTTGCGCGAGGAGCGACACATCAATGGCAATATCAGACACGACCGCAACACATCAATGTTGGTATACCAATTGCCTGAATTCGCTAATATGATCGTTACTTGCCAAAGCTGGCCAATTAAACGAATCGAATGTATGGCTTGAAAACTAAATGCTGACTAAAGGTAAATCTACACTCCCCTCGGTACGCCTCTTGTGGTCGAAACTGGAACCATTTGACATAAATTTGTTTACATATTTGTGAAGAGCAAAATATTCAACCACGTTGCGGAGCAGTACAGAATGGAACTCGAACGACGTGAAACAATGTTACACAAACACCTGGAAAATCCAAATCAAAGGTCAAAATCAAAGTTGGCTAAAGTGCTAAAAATGCCAAATCCAACAGTGTGTACTGTTCTGAAGGATTATAAGACAGCACCCAAGTGTGGAAAGGCGTCAAAGAACTTAGAAGAAAGACCGTAACGTAATAACCGAGAGCTGAAGTGGAAGATATTGAGGTGCGTTAAGTCCACTCCTGGCATCTTCATCCGGGATATAGCTAGAAGGTATGATGCCAACGAACAAACCGCATAGAATATCACCGCTTGAGAAGGTACTTGAAGCAAAATTTGGTTGGCAAGGCGTTGCATATGAGCAAGTTTTGACGAAATTTTGACGACGAAATACAACGAAATCTACGTAAAAATGCTTTTCTATCAACTTCTCGGTCAAAAATTTTACATTGCAACTGGCAAAGACTCAACTGGCAAACTGGTCAGCCAGGGAGTATGTAGCTGTGGATTGAAGACTGAGCCTTTCATCACTTCCTCAACAATAGCATCAATTGTAAGCGTGGAAGAATGCTTGAAGACAAGGATTTTGCCATTCGCTCGTAAACATAAAGGTATCGTTGTATTCTGATCTGATCTAGTTAGCTGTCACTACTCTTAAGTGATGCTATAAAGTGGTCTTATAAGGAGTGAAGCTAATAATGTTGATTTCGTGCCAAACGAAATGAACCCTTCAAACTGTTCGGACGGTTCCATCTATTGAAAAAAATTGGACAATTGTCAAACAACGACTTCGATGAAGCGGGTGGACAATCAACAGTGCTAAAGAAATGCGTTAAAAGTGAAAGAAACCTGGTGATTCAGTCGTATCTTCAACTGTGTAGAGTATGTTTTATTAAGAGAGTTAAGAAAATCTCGATTTTATCAAAAGTAGAGAAATTCAATGATGTAATACTGCGAAACTTAAGACTGAATAAAAAGGGCTGGTACCGAATGGCCGAAACACAAATGGCCGAAATCCAAATGGCCGAATTTAAAACATTTACAGAAGGCCGTATAACGAAAGGCCGTTTTTCAGAATGCCTAAATAACTATTCAATAAAAAACATGAATTGGCAAGCAGTTATCAAATAACTTTAATCAAACAAAAACACAATAAGCAACACAAATATTTTCTGAAGGGTATAGATGATTGAAAGTTCTTTCTTCTCCTAAGCGCAAATGATTTACGTTAATTATAAGATGCTAGACCTATTTACCGTGTCAGTAGCAAATGTATCCTAGATGATTCAGGGCGAGACATTGAAGCGTCGGACATTGAGCGGGGGCAGCCCCCTCGCAGAAACCACTTCTATTTAGGTGCATGCATTTTCCTAGGTTTACTGACTAGTAGGGAATATCCCTTAGTTAAATCCGAACGAGCGGCAGCGGGTAAGAACAGCATGTACCCAACGTTTGTGCAGGTTGAAGGCCGTCAATATTTTCAGCCATTCGTGTTTCGGCCTTTTGTGATTCGGTCACTCGCGATTCGGGCATTAGATATATTAAACCATTTGTTATTTCGGCCATTGGTTTTTCGGCCATTCGTGGTTCGGCCATTTGTGTTTCGGCTATTCGTAGGTAATCCAATAAAAATACTGCAATCCAGCCATCTATGAGTTTTTTGCGAAACTCTTGGGTTTATACCGTCTTTAGGCATTACCCTTCTTTTCCGACAAACTTCGCAGCCGGCAGTTAGAGTACAGGAAAATTACGAGGCCAGTGCAACGATCCTACTGACTCTAACTAGCAAGCACCGCCTAGCCGACATTCGAACATACAACAACTGGCTTGTTAGACCAACATCGCACTTCGAAGCTAACCGGGCTTCTCTACGTGCAGATTAACTTTTAGTCAGGCTTCAGCTACCCCCCGTCATCACAGCTGTACATGTCGCGAAAAATCGCCCTGCCTGGTAGACATTGGACAATTAGAAAACCCACCAGTTGGCGGAAACTGCTCGCACTTGCTGGATGAAGCTTTACCTTCCCCCGTGGAGCTAGGTATTTCAACCTTCGAAGACAGACAGAGCCGAATACGCATTTACGCAATACGGGAATGCCAGCAAGCGGCGATGGAGACGAAAATAGAATTTAGAAAAACAATATAAGCACTACTATGAGTGAGAATTTGGCCAAGCATCGACTAGTATGGTATGAATTGACTACCCACTGGCCATTGACCGTCTTGCGGTGAAAAGCGCACCAGAAAGAGGATAGAGATTTTGAAAAACTAGAACAACTGTTCCGGGCTAATGACACGCGTACGCTCTATGGCTGGTAAACGGCTGAATAATGCGTACCGTCGGTACCTTTCGCACCTGTAGGCATAAAATAGACCATACAGTGGTTCACAGACTCTTATTTAGCAACCTTACCTCCTCGTAGCACCAGCCGGGATACGAGCAACTTTGGCACCAAAACCGTGTAACCAACCCCGGAGAAAACCAAGGTCGTATGCTGACAGGGAAAGAGGGTTATTACTAGCATCGTTGGTCCTCCGACGAAACAGGGGGTTGGTTGCATGCTTTGCAAACCACCGCCACGTAAAAAAACTAAAGCAATGAACGAAGAACAAGGAAATTCGGACTGGAACATTCGGAATAAACCCACGCGATGAAAAAGAACTATTAGTTGGAAACTCGGGACGTGACACTGCCGATCTCTCAAATTCCAAGGTAGCACTCGAGTGCTCTCCGACGTATTGAAGAGCCGCATATTCGACGTCCTAGCTCAGCAGGAGGTGTGCTGGAAGAGCTCAACGATACGTTCAGAGATGGACATAGCATCTACCAGACCTGCGGCAACACACACGAATTGGGTACCGCTTTCATAGTAATCGGCGAGATGCGAAAACGGGTGATTGGGTGGTGGCCAATCCTCGATCAATCAATCCTTGGATGTGCACGTTAAGAATCAACGGCCGGTTCTTCAACATGAGCATCATCAACGTGCACAGCCCTCGCCTCATAAGTACCGATGACGATAAGGATGAATACTGCGCGCAGTTGCAGAATGAATACAACTGCTACCCAAAATATGATATCAAGATAGCCATCGGGGCGAGAGTTTCAATGCTTAAGGCGGACAGGAGGAGGAACACAAACCGGTAATTGGAGGGTTCGGCAAACATATTCTTCATTCATTCACATTCTTCCAGCCCACACAATTAGACCTGGAGGTCACTAAATTAGCCGGAATCACAGATCGATCACGTTTTGATCGACTGTCGGCACTTCTCAGACATTATCGACATCAGATCCTATTGAAGCGCTAACGTTGACTTGGACCACTACCAAGTAATGGTTAGGATGCACCTAAAGCCCTCCGTTGTGAACAACATTCGGTGTCAGCTTCGGTTAGATCTCGCGAGGATGAAGCAGTCAGACGTCGCCGCAACCTCCGCGTATTCACTCGAAGCTGCGCTGCCGAAAGAGGACGAGCTGAACGAAGCCTCTCTCAAGGACTCTTATAACATCATAAAAATAGCCATCTGCAGTGTAGCGGAGAGTTCCATCGGGCACGTGGCACGGAATCGGCGGAACGATTGGTTTGACGATGAATGTAGGAGGGTTATGGATGAGGAGAACGCTGCGCGGGTGACCAAGATGCCCAGTGCCACACGTCAGAACGCGGAAAGACACAAACAGAAGAAGATGCAGCGAAACCAAATCTTCCGGGAGAAAAAGCGCTACCTGGAATAGTAGGAATATGCAGAGTTGGAGCTGCTGCATCGTTCTCAGGAAGCGTGAAAGTTCTACCAGAAACTGAATGTCGTCTATCCGCATCAGCTAGGGATTTCGTAGCGCAGTGTCAGGCGGGTTTTATGGGACCCCTGCTATTACGGATCTAATGTTCGAGAGTACTGTGCTACGTGCTCTAATCCGTGCTCTACGTGCAATAATTCTACTGACTTTATCTAGCAGCGCCGCCCAGCCGAGATTCGAACATACGAGGACTGGTTTTGAAGCACACTGGGCGGTTAGAAGAAATTGTTGTTGGTTGTTGTTGATACCATAAATAATAATGCAATTTATAAACAATGTTTGAAAAACTATGATCTGATTTAATATAATGAAATAAAATATTTGATTCTCCTCATAGTGAATTTGCAGTTATGAGATATCCAAACCAAACAACTGAAATAACATAAGAATAAATAGATGTTAAAACAAAAATATATGGCATCCATTTGTCTGTGGCTATCTCTGTTACAGCTTTATTAATACTCCGAGTCGAGAGTTCCACAAAGAACGGTTCTGTCAATTTCGAGTTTGTCTGACTGTAAAGGCCGCTTTAATAACGCATGAAATCGAAACAATCCCCACTTTATCGGTGTGGTGTGTAATAAAGTGAAAACCCTTCCAGCCACCATATAAACATCCCCCCCTGGAAGAGTCGTAATCCCAAAGGTAAATAAATACGCAATGGAAAAGAAACTGCCAGTTGGTGAATTGCCGGGCCGTAGGCCGATATGTATTGTGAATCTGTGTGAAGAGTTAGAAAACAGCCATTGTGTGTAGTTTCTTTTTCTTCTTCTCTTGTCGAGTAAACCCGAAAATCTTGAAAGCTATTGTTGTATTTCAGTGACCGAAAAAAAGCGTGCGACTGAGGGAAAAGGACCAATCAAAATCGTGACAACGGCAATCAAACTTATTTCTAAAACTGAGAATCCAACTAGAGAGGATCTGTGCAAAAATAGAACTATAGATGATTGATATTGCAACGCAACTGTTGATTATATCACTAGAACTGTGTCAAATAGTAAATATTTGTCGAAATAATATGAGGGCGCTCGGTTATTTGTGTAATTGACAGTCTTCATACAAGAATAAAGCTTCTCATACTTCGTAACACAGAAAAGATTACGAGTCCTCTCCTCATATTTTGTTAATTGAAGGAGATTTTCACTGTATCAAACCAATGAAATTGTATTTTTGCTTGAATGTGGCGGCAGATGACAAATATTATGGATACACGGCGTCTAAAGGTTTTTCCATTTTACTTGTCTAATGAATGTCCCGAACAAATATCGAACTGTTTGTACCGCGGCTCCTATGAGCTTACTCGTTCCCATAGAACAGATCTTTCGCAGCCAAACGAAACTGCTCTCGGCATTTAAATCGATGCCATAAATTGTTGAAACTTTTCTACTTTAAAAATTCCAACATTTTTGCATGCATAAACGACTTGATGCTTGAAGGGCCACTCTTGTTCGCCGTTCTCATCTTTGCTGCAGCCACAAAGCTGCGGCGAAAAAGAGAGAGCGCGAAGCTCGACTGATTTGCATTTGCGGAAACGGTTAGGATGGTCTCCCTTCTAAATAAGTTCAATCAAACGTTTACTTTAAACTGCCGGAAAAATTTACTGTTGAACCATCTTAGCATCTACGACTTCACTTACTCGACAGTACAGAATCGAAAGCGAGGCAACAGCTGTTGCACTGTTTTTCTTTTTTTGTCACTTTTTCCCAAAGAACCGCATCACATACTCACCCATCCCGGTTTGCAGCTTCACACGGAACTGTTGCTATTTCCAACCCCGCGATTATTCTCATCCTCTTCCGCGCCGGAATCCATACAATTACTGCGCTTTCGCCGAATCCTCCTTTCCTCTTCGAAAGTCTTCCGACTTCCGGTGTGACATTCGGAGAAATGAGAATTTCACTACGGGACGAGTGAAAAATTTAAATTATTCTTGCTTCCTCTCTCGACCAAACTTTTCGCTTCCCCAGTGCCCCATTCTACCTGTGAAAGTTTTTTTTTACTTCATCGCCTCATCCGCATTCCACGAACACACACACACATGTTCTGCTCAACAAACGAACGCTGTAGTATCCAAACGAGGCACACTCTCCTGTTGCGCTTCTAGTTACTGCGTTATGTTCGTTTCAAAACAACCTGCGAGCCCAGCAAGCCCAGCAAGCCTTATGTGGGGGTAGGTACGAGTTTGGGGTGAAAGGCGCGTTTCGGTGACGGGTTCTGGAGAAATTCTTTTGTAGACGTCCTCAACGACGGTGACGACGACGACGACGAACTGACGATGGAACTCAAATCGTTCACCGGAGAACGGTCCCAACCGAAGCTTCAACTTGTTGAAAATTGAAATTTTGCGCTTCAACTCGTTCATGGCGCGACTCAAGTTGAAGAACAAAATGATGTGATACGCGTGGGGCAGACGTGCATTCCAACGAACTGTGTCTGTAAGGTTATCGAGAGAAATGGGTGACGCCGCGCAACGAGCGTTCCGGTGTGAGCGGAAGTAAATGCGTGCTGTTTCGATTTGGCAGCACCCGATTTGCTTGAGGAGCGCCATAACGGGTCGAGCATTTTCAGCAGGTGCGTTCATGTTAAAGGGCGAAACAATGCAACTAAATCTCCGAATAATTACGAAAAGCTGCTGAAGAAATGTATTATATTACGGATTTATAACGCCTTGAAAGTAATTTTGGTTTTGACATATCCAGGACTACATTTTGCGGAAATCTTGTGCGTTGAACGCCCATTACTTAATCATATCTTGACGGCTCCAAATTATTTCTACAAATTGTTTTACCTGAAAGAAACAATCATATTTCAATCGCTAAACAGCGAATTGTGCTCATTATTGAGATGGTATAAATTCACCTTTCTCAACTTTCTAAACACAGACTACTCAAGCACATGCTGTTATAGCACAATCTTCGATCTTAGCTATACAAGAGAGCAGACAAGTATAACGTGTCATTTTCTTTCGAAACTGCGCCTCAGCCGCAGTTGCAACTTAGGAATAAGGAATCACACAGGGCGGACCTCGTTTGGATAGCATGAAAACAACGAGTTTGTTTTTTGAGCATGACCAATGTGGATAAAAATCTAAGTAAAGCCTAGCTGCTCATCCTGTTTTCGGAATAGCACTTTACCTTCTGTTTTTTATTCAACAGACTTCACAGTCAACTGTTCCCGTACGAGGCGGAGGATGAACTATGAACTCGCATAGCTCTATGGCAAACCCAGTATCCCAGTAATGCTAGACGGATGCGATGTGCAGGGCATGTTGCGAGAATGCCGAACAACTATAAGATGCAAAGATGGTGTTTGCGTCAAATCCGGTAGGAACAAGACTACCAGGAGCGCAGCGAGCAAGATGGTTAGACCAGGTGGAGTGAGATATGATGGAGAGTTCTCGGTGCCCGAGGAATTGAAGAGCCACAACATAGTAAACTAGAGAAACCTTAATCAACAGGCTTTGTCTTTGGGCAACAAGTCATATAATCTGATAGCGATACAATTACAGGACTATCACAAAGATCAAATTGGCCCTAATAGTCTCTCTCAGTCGAGTTTCGAGCATATGACGACTAACTTGTTAAACCAGTGAGTGTTGTACCACGAGGCCAATGTGCTTTGAAATGTTGAGTTTTCACTCCAAACTCTTTTGGTAGACCTTAATTACTGATTTGTTCTAACGTAAATTTCACTTAGGTGTAGCTAATCCAGCTCATCAAAGTCGTGGCAAAACAGACAAATCTTTTCCGGATTGAACATATGCGCAAATTCTATGACAATTGATGTGGATTTACAATACGGAACGACTACCGGAGGAATAGAAAGACGGGGTTATTTGCCATATCTACAAGAAAAGCGATAAGCTGGGTTGTGAGAACTACCGAACGATCACTATCCTGAATGCCACGTATAAAGTATAACGTTTCCCAAGTCATTTGCCATCGGCTATTACCGGTAGTCTCTATTGATGAGAAGTTATCAGGCCGGCTTAATGAAGGGTCGGTCTACAACGGACCAAATCTTCACCCTGTAGCAGATCCTCCAGCAATGTCGCAAATTCCAAGTCCCCATGCATCATTTATTTTTTGATTTCAAGGCCGCATATGATAGTGTAAACCAACAAGAGTTATGACAAATTTTGGATGAAATTGGCTTTCCGGGTTAAGCTTGCCAGACTTACCAGATTGTCGGACACATTCGAATCACGCAGGGGTCTTTGACATGGAGATGGTGTTTCCTATCTGTTATTCAATATTGCGCTTAAAGGTGTAATAAGGCGAGTGGTGATTCCGATTTTCGATTAATCCAGTCAATTTATTGGCTTGGCCTACGACGTGTATGCGGTGGCGGAAATTCAGTACACCAGACTTAAACGCGAAGCAGAAAAGATTGGGTTGAAGATAAATATGTACATCTAAAACGAAGTATATGCTGGCGGGCGGGACCGAACGCGATAGAGCCCTCTAAAGCAGTACCGTGGTAACCGACGGGGATAAGTTTAAGGTAGTCGATGAGTTCGTATACCTTGGCTCACTGGCAACAGTGGAAAACAATATCAGCAATGAGATTAAAAGGTCTATTATCAGCGGAAGTCAGGCCTACTACGTACTCGACAAACACTTGCGGTTGATCAATCTGAACCACCATTCACTACTAGAAGAAGACCTGCGAGCACTCGGAGTTTCCGAACGGCGAGTGCTAAGAACTATCTTTGGTGGCGTGCAAGAGAACAGTGTATGAAGACGAAGGATGAACCACAAACTCGCGCGTCTCTACGGCAGACCCAATATTCAGAAAATTGGACGGATACGTTGGGCACGATATGTTGCTAGAATGCTGGACAACTATCCTGCAGAAATGATTTTCTCATGAAATCCGGTAGGAACAAGAGGCAGAGGGGTACAGCGAGTGAGTTGGCAAGACCGGGTGGAGCGAGGTCAGGCACTGGGTGCCTGCGGGACCAACTGCCATGGACCAAATTAGATGGAGGAATTATGTTACACAGGCCTTGTCATAAGACGTAAGGCCAACTAAGTAGGTAAGTAAGCAAGACGTGGAACCCAAACTAAATTGCAATTTTTCAGTAGTGGATGAATCAAGGAGCAATAGAGAACTTTCAGGCAGTGCGGGTCGTTAAAATTGCGAGCAATTGTTGAAATAAAACCAAGCTATCATGTGGTCTGCGATTCTCTCAGTTCGTCGATATGGTAATCAAATAATTTTGGCTCTGAAATACGGTGAAACTTCATAACCTCACACTTCGCAATAATCCGGCACCAGTAAGGCTGTGCGAGATCTTGCGAAACTTCGTGCTCGTCGAAATCGAGCAAAACTGGACGAAATTTACCATAGCGTAAACTGTGGTTTAATGGTGATCAACCATAAAATCTAAGGTAAATTCAGCACGATTTCGTTGAATTTCGCTCGTTTCATTAAACACGAAATTTCGCACGGTCTTAGGCACCAGCCTTCAAAATTATCAAGCAAGGTTTGCAGATGACGGCAAGCTTCTGTAGTCAAATAGTCAAAACTAGATCGTTTTACAGCCAGATGTTAGTAACAGAGTGACATCGTTAGAAGACAGTATGAATAATACTAGTTGACGCCGCAACCGCGGTGAAGAAATCTCGAATGCACGAAATGATTGGTTTGACGTAGATTTTATTCACAAACGAACGCGAAGTGGTCGACAGGTGGAAGCAGTTCTTCGATGCGCATCTCAATGGCGATATAATAAAAGGATACGGAACAGAAGTTAACCTTAGAATGCCTACAATCAATAACAGTGTGCCGGCTCCTGATCTCGAAGATATCCTGCAAGAATAAAGTCAGTTCAAGAATAAAACAACGTTCGCCTCCTACGGACAGTGACTATTGATGAGTTGGTATATTTGGGATCTCTGGTCACTGCCAACAATAATATAAGTTTGTAAATTCAACGACTCGTTCAAGCAGGAAGTTGAGCCTACTTTTCCCTTCGCAATACGCTATGATTAAGGTGCATACGCCGCGTCACAATGCAAAGATGTACAAAACGCTAACCAGACCGGTAGTCCTCTACGGACTGGAGACAATAACTTTGCTTACAGAAGACATACGTGCACTTGGCGTGTATAAATAAAAGGTGTTGCGGAGTATATTGGTGGAGTACAAACGGATAAAGGAGAGAGGTGTAGGTGTATGAGCCACAAGTTGCAGGCACTATTTGGAGAGATTCCCATCGTACACCTGGAAAAAATAGGGAGTCTACGGTAGGCCAGCCTAGTCCCAACGACGGGTGGATAAGAAGGCATCGCGAAACTTTACATAAAAGTATTCCGTGCTCGATAATTTGTGCTTTCAGTTCCATTTTCGAAATACACGACGAAGTAAACTTCAACAAGTTAGTATAAACGAATCTGGTACTAATCCATAACCCGACTATAACCCTATAATTCTAGACAGATGAGGTTTCTGTGTGAAGCTACTTTCCCCTCCCCTCAGTGGCCATTGCTTATAATGACGGATTGCCAACAATACTTGCGGTCTTCGGGTGTCCTGAATCATCATTGTCGCCGTGAATCATCATTGAAATGCCATAATATGTTTTTAAGGGATTATGTCAAATTGTTGTCATGCCAAATAGTCCCTTATAGTTGTCAATATTTTACGCTAAACAACATTATACCAAGAGACTTTATGGTAATTGAGCGGCCCTTGTTTTCTTTGTATTGTGTGGAGTGATGATTGTTACAAGTGCGTATTCCTATCGTTGATTCTACCTAAACATTATGCTTAACGTCCGTATTTTCAGCGTCGCGAACCTGGCAAAACGAGAGCCAAGTTACAACTCTTCCGAAATGAAGCTGCTGGGAGGAGTGTGAGAAATTATAAGGAGACTATCAGTGATGAGCTATCCAACGCTTTAGATATCCCAGTTCATTCGGAAGTGCCAGATGCTGATTTTCTGTCAAGCCCCTAGACTTGGCACAGCAATTTACAGTTACCACAGAAACCTCGCCAGAAACAGTGCTGATTAGACACTGGGCAAAAATTTAAGTATATTATTTGGAGACAGTGTATTTATTTAGACTACTATACAAATTAGTCCTGAAACTAATTTATGTAATTCAAAAATTGTTGATAATAGCAATTGGTGTAACGAAACGTTGTGTCACAAATCATCAGAGATTCACCAATTTGCAGATAAAAGACAAACTACACTTAAATTCGATCATCTTCTATTGCGAAATCTAATTATTCTTGTCGAATTTCAAGTGAAACACAAACGACTACGTCCTGTCGAGAACAAGTATTGCCATTCGGATGGGTGCTACATATATCCATTCACAGCTGGTCCCAAGTCAACTGCACTGCGCTTTGTCGACAGTCGACGATTCCAATCACCATTAAACACGTACCGGGCTTGGCGTATCGGCGGACTTACTCTTACTCTTCGCGCAAAAACGGATGCCAAGCCAAATTGTAAAAGGGTACAAATCCCGCTTTCGGCAAGCAGGATTAAAACCTTCGAATAGAATCGCACAGAGCAATCGCATCCCTTTGATCTACTCTTTGCGTTAATAATTGACGGCACACATCCTTGCCAACTGGGAACTTACATCACACAGTCAGTGGTAGCAATTTTCGTCGAAGCCGCCATAAGAGTGCTTCTGTTTGAAAAACAATCCGTTAATAGATCTTCTCTCTCTCTCTCGATGAAAAGCGAGAAAGTAATCACCGATATGTCGGTTGACTCGTGCGCTTCAAGTGCGGAGAAAAGTGTCACGTCGGGAAAAGGCCTACGGGCAAAGGGAATTAGCCGCTTCACATGTTTCTACCTGATCACGGAGAAAGGATTCGTTAATACTTTTTCATCCCTACAATCCCGCGTGAAAAGCAGACAAAATTTTAGGAAAATTAAATTTTGCCTTTAAATACAACGTATAGGTAGGTCGAAGCGCGGGTCGCCATCCTTCGCGTATCTTGTTGCGCTTCTCCGCCGCAGGCGACGACCGTAGCGAACTGTTTGGCGACGGTGTATAGGGATAGGTTGAAATTTACTACTTTTCCGCTACTCGTAAAGTTATCCACGAGAGGCTGCTGACGTTTTCTATTTCTGTTTCTCTTCGCTGTGCGTGCGTGTATGTGAGTTATTCGATAGTGTTTTGCTTTCGTTTCGAATGACTGCATGAATGGATAGGTAATTTGTCGGGTGGTGAAAAGCGAAGGGTGAATTTTTGCTCGAAAGAATTTTTAATCAAATAAACCCCTCCCATTTGACCCGTCGTCGTCGTCGTTGTCGCAAAGCAAACCGTCACAGTCAGTGCTGTGGCGCCTAAATTTAGACCCCGGCGTGTCGTCGAGCCTAAATATATACATCTCTCGGTTGAATAGTGACGAAGCCAGCGGAAGCTGAAACGAGGCGTCGAAGGAAACCTGCCTGCTTCTTCTACTTCGGTCTGTGGCAAGGGATTTGACATTGAGAATTACGAGGCGGAAAATATTCCGAAACGGGAGCCTTCGGTTCGTTTCCGTTCTGTGTCTCTATTTTGAAGAAAGAAGGGTTGTTGACGTGGCGGCAGCTCCGAAGTAAAGGGAGAAGTTTATTGACACTTTTAATTGGATAAGTGGAGAGCGGAATGCTTTCTAGTTTATTGAAGTTTTTAATGTTTGATTATATGGCACAATTTAGGCGAAGATTGATCCTTGCCATCCTTTAGCGAGGGTTGAACTGTGAGGTTTAGGTTAGACGATTACAAAGGACAAGGGTTGACTGTTGGGGTTATTAAAACGAGTTTAAGTTTTTGATGGCTTTAAAATGACTACTGCGAGCTGATCCTGGCGTGCTGTGGTTTTGCCGTCGCTTTTGTTAGTGAAATAGGCATGCTAAGTAATCAGGTAAGTGTTGGGTAAACAGATTTGTCTGGCCATCTAACTAATAAACAGAAAAAGAATCTGCTGCATATACTTCAAACTTCAGACCGCTCAATTATCATAAGTCTAAATCTAAATTCGATTTCACGAGAACGACGTTGCCTCAATATAATAACAGATAATCGCACTCAAACTCCGAAGCCCTCTCAAAGTGAAGTTTCTTCGCCTTAATTGACGACCGCAGCAATTTATCTTCATTCACCATAAATTGTCGACCGGTCAACGATAGCGTAGAAAATCGATACCAGTTCCGGTCATCCTTGTGGGGCAGCTCTTCCCCATGATGGTGACTCTGCGAACTTTGAAGAACAAAAAAAAGTAACTGGAAACTTTAGACGCAGTTAGTGCATAAAAAATATAATTCCATCGGCGAGTTAGCAGCACAGGCCACAGCTGAAGGAAGAAAAAAAGTATCAGCCACATGCTTGAACACCTTCGTGCACCCCGCTTTTCACCTAAACTTCGAAGGTAAAAGAAAAGTCTCGTGCCACCACCACTACCAGCACATAAAAACCTGTTATCTTACGAAGCAGGTGATAATGAGCACCTAGAAGGAGGAAAAATGGTAAAACAGGAAAATCACTTGGAATTAAATTAAATATTTCCAGAATCGACAGTTTCTACTGGCAGCGTCCTCTACCTTCTAGGCACCAACATAATGTTGAAAAAAAAAACGCAATTTCTTCAACGTCTTTTCGCGCACCTTTGCTGAATTAATATCAGTAGGTATAGCACGACGAGTAAAGAGAAATATTAATTTCAACAGTTGGTTTCATACTACTGCTGCCTGCTCGTGCCCGTTCTCAGAATGGGAACTTTTTTTTCCAATGATTTTAGATTGACAGCACATTCTGTAAAGATTGTTGACGTTTCTAAGAAATTAGCACAGCAGGTTGATATAAAATCACTTCTAGGGAACCTTTTGTAACGACGATTACGTTAGAGTCTATAATTTTGTTATTGACAACATTGAGTGACATTTTGAAATATTTTGATATTTAATTTTGCCACAAGTTAATTATAGATCGAGTTTTCTATAACATATTATGATTTTGTATTCAGCATTGGAATGAAAGCTTCCATTTTTCAATTGTGAACGTTACAAGCAAAACTAAAGTAACATGTTGGTCGTTTTCAGACAATCGTTCCAATCCTGCACTAAACCTGTCATGCAGTATTATTTCAACGAAAGTCCCGTAAACTACCACGTCAGTTCCTAGTTGAGCAGTTCACAGCGCACCATGAAGCAAAAAAACATGCCAAATATTAAACTGTACATTTGCCAACTTTATTGTGTCACATATTTTGCATAACAAAATTTCCTCGCAACCTGTTCCAAAGCAAAGGAAAGGCAGCGACAAAATACAACCAGTTCCTCTTCCGTTCCACACGCCGCCGCGCCATCGCTGCTAACGGTAACAGTAGTGGAGGAACCGAAAATCCAAACTGGAACAGATGACAACGGCGAGTGGCGGGCGCACGATATGAGTGGATCAGGCAGAGGGTGGTAAGGTGAACCCGCATTAGAATAATATATGGATAAGGAAGCGCACAGAAGACAGGTACGAAATCCTTTTCCATTCACAATATGTGAAGGCACGGAGCGGAATCCGGCAGAGGAGTGAGCCATCGTCGGTCGTGCCACATGCAAAATAGTAAAATATTCCTCCACACGTTCGGTCGTCGCGGCGCACGGTGTGGAAGCAGTACGCCCAAATGTATGCAACCTGTGATTGTCTCGCGTTTTCCTTCTGGTTGTTGGCAGCAAAGGAAGGAAAAGCTTGGGGGAGACAAACCACTTCGCCGCTGTTGCTTGTGTGCTGCCGCTGCTGCTGCTGCCGCCGCGGACTGGCAAAACGAGCCTTTTGCATGATGATTTTCCTCGCTGTTTTGCTAAAATTTATACCCTCCTGTTTGGCTGTGTTTTTAACGCTTAGCTCTTCCCGTTTGGTGAATGCATACTTGTGCGCGATGGTGGTTGTTCCGCTTTTTTATACAATGCCACGTTATAATCAGCCAAAATAGAGGACACGGCGAAAAATGATGAAAACCCCGAGGAAGCAAAGCAAATCTTTTCATATGCCCAAATTAATGTGGTTCAATTCATGTACAATTATACTGCTGTTATCTTCATTTAAGCCTAAATGTGGTGTACCACAGGGTAGTAAGCTTGGTTCGATTATTTAAACCATTGTTTCTAATGATTCAACTAAAAGGTCAAACAGAATGCTGCGGTAACGCGTCCGTCAGCGTTATTCTGGCAATTTTTCAATGGGTTTTCATGACTAAAATCACGAGTTTGGTTAATGGGTTTTCTGTCAAATCGACGTTGACGGATGCGTTGACGCAGCATTCTGTTTGGGCCTTAAAGCCCTTGATTTTGATTTCTGATTAGTTCACGCAGCTTGGTTAAATTCGGATCCCAAAGCTTTACATATACACATCTTAAGCACCTGCCGACGTAAATAGGCCTTACAGTGGTTCACAACCTTTTATTGAGCAACTCCTCTCGTCAGATCTTCGTGATACCAGCTGGGATACGAGCAACTTTGGGTGAGTTCGGTTAATCAACCCCGGTGGAAGCCAAGATCGAACGCTAACAGAGAAGCTTTTGAGTTTCGTTGGTCGTCCGGCGAGACAGAGATTTGGTTGCCGCAGACTTGCAAGCCGCCGTCCATCGTGAAAAACTAATAAGCAATGAACGATGACCAAAAAAATTCGGACTGGAACAATCGGAATAGACCCATGCGAAGAGAAAGGGCTATGAATTGGAAACTCTGGACGTGAAACTGCCAATCTCTCTACTTCCAAGAAAGCACTTGGTGTAGGTGTAGCTTGGTGTAGGTGTAGCGCTGGAAGGACTACGTACGTTAGAAATGGACATACCATTTACCATCCATCCATCAGCCCATCAGCCACCATCTACCATCACAGGAGCTGCGGAAATGAGTGACTGGGCAATTTCCAAACAATCCTCGAATGTGCAAGTTGAGAATCAAGAGCTGGTTCTTCAACATAAGGAACGTGCACAGTCTTCACTTCAGAAGTACAGATGACGACAATGAGGAATTCTACGCGTAATTGGAGCATGAATACGACCACTGCCCAAAACGTGATGTCAAGATCGTCATCGGGGCTTTCAATGCTCAGATCGGCCAAGAGGAGGAATACAAACCTACTGACCATCGAAATGAGCCTTATCGACTTGGCCACCTCCAAGAACATGGCCATCATAGTACTTTCTCCCAGCATAGATTCCTACACAAGACATCATTGACGTCAGAATCTATCGATGCGCTGATGTTGGGTTGGATCGCTACTTAATGCCAAAAACTCTCCGTTGTGAATAACAAGCGGTACCATCGTCAACCGGTTCCATGGCCAACCGGCTAAATTCGGTTAAATCTCGCGTTACTGAAACAGCCAGTTGTCGCCATTCACTCGTTCAGGCCATTCACGCATTCACTCGAAGCTGCGCAGGACCGGATTAGGACGAGTTGGACAAAGTCCCTCTCGAGGACTTTTGGAACACCATCAAAACAGCCATTAGCAGTGTAGCGGAGAGCTCCATCGAGCACGTGGCACGGAATTAGTGGAACGATTGGTTTGACGATAAATGAGGACAGTGATGGATGAGGAGAACGCTGCGCGGGTGGCCAAGATGCGCAGTACCACACGTCAAAACGTTGAATAGCCGAAACAGAAGAAGATGCAGCGAACTCAGATCCTCTGAGAGAAAAACCCTGCCTGGAAAAGCAAGAGTATGTGGAGTTGGAGTGGCTGCACCTTTCTTAGGTAACATGAAAGTTGTATCAGAAACTTAACGGATTCCGAAAAGGCTTTGTACTGCGTGCCGAAATTAGTCGGGATAAAATTTTGACTGATAATGGTAAAGTGACCGAAACTCATGGAAGCAGCACTTCGATGAACACGATGAATGGCACCCTGGCGGAGAACCATGGCGGCGTGGAAAGCAATTTCGACGGTGCGACGAACGGAATAGAGATGCCAGCCCCAACGACAGGCGAAGTTAACGAAGCCATCATGCACCTAAACAACAATTAATCGGCTGGGAAAGATGGCATCGGAGCGGAGCTTATTAAAATGGGAAAAGCTGGCCACTTGTCTGAACCGGCTAGTGATGAGAATTTAGGAAAATGAACAGCTACCGGAGGAGTTGTCAGATGCGGTTATGTACATGATCAACAAGAAGGGCGAAAAGTTGGACTGCGAGAATTATTGCACGAGCACTGTTCTCAATGTCGCTTGCAAAGTGCTGTCCTAAATCAGAATCCGCTGACTTTCACCAGTTGCGAACAGATCTGAGAGAATTTATCAAGCCGGCATCGTTAAGGAACGGTGTACAACGGATCAAATATTTATACTGTGGTAGATCCTCCAAGAAGGCCGTAACACTAATCTACACACTATACAATTCCTGCTTTCAGAATCCCAAGGATTTCTATTTCATAGTAAAGGGGATTACCTTAGCTAGTTCTTGGAATTCTGCTGATTCGCCTATTGGATTCTCATACAAGAGCTCTGGTTCTATAAGCACAGCATTCTGTACGAATCTTACGTAGAATTCCATCACATATTTCTATTGCGAAAAATACCAGAGATTCTGTGCGAGTCTTTTTGGTTCGTCCGGTGGTTTTTCGTTGATTTTGAAGCTGCATATGATAGCATCGACCGGAAAGAGCTATGGAAGATCATGGACGTGAACGGCTTCCCCAGGAAGCTTATCAAACAGGGTCAATCTACAATGGTGGATTTCCGGGTGGATTGTTGAGTTCATTCGAAATGCTTAAGTGGTCAGGGTGATCGTCTCTCATACCTGCTGTTCAACAAAGCGCTACAAGGTGTTGTGAATCGAGTATATATCAACACGCGGGACACGATCTTCAACAAATCTAGTCAATTCGTCTGCTTTGCCAATGACATAGATATTATCAACAGAACGTCTGTGGCGGTTGTTGAACAGTACACCAGATAGACTAAAGCGCGAAGCATAAAGGATTGGGTTAAAGGTAACTAAAACCTCTAAACCACAGTACTTGTGATGAGGGAACCTAGGCTGGCCAACGCCGCTTGGACCTGTTGCAAGAATGCCGGATAGCTACCCTGCCAAAAAGGTGTTTGAAGCAAACCGATCAGGGCCCCAGTCAGCAAGATGGTTAGACCAGGTGGAGTGAGATCTAGTAGAGAGTACAAGGTGTCCTAGGAATTAGAGACCGGTAGCCCACAACCGAAGAGATGAGGAGAAAATTTGTTCATCGAGCTTTATCTCCGGACGGCAAGCCAGTTAACCAGCTAACTAACTAACTATATTCATTGGAAACGTAAAAAATGCAAGCTCTCTAGGAGGCTAGAGCGGCGGAAAAAAGAACAGACTGTCTAAAATAACGCGACTACGAGCCGTATGTGCTCGGCGGCCAAATGGAAAGAGCACTTCTCGACGTTGTACGATAGAGAAGTACCCATAGAATTGCAGGAACAGAATAGGAATCAGGGACACTGGTCAAGTTATGCAGCCACCAGCACAGAAGAACATTAAGAAAATATTTTATGAGCTAGAAAACGGCAAGTCTACTAGGAAGATCGGTAGCCTGAGTAAATTCCTAACACGGGGAGGGACCTGCTGTAGACGTAATCCATCAGATCATTATCGGGATCTAGACCCTTCCGTCAAATGCCGGAGGAGTGATTTGTCCGAATACTTGAGGATGGCCTCATTTGCACTATTGTTAAAGTAGGGCATCGATTTTAGTGAAATATATAGCGAGGCATAACATTGCTCAATTTTACCTATAAGATGCTCCCCCAAATCCTATTCTTTCTATTTTTTTGAAACGATGGTTCTACAATTGATGAAGGGACGGTAGGGGAAAGAAATGAAAATTTTTTTTGGTGAAGGAGGGGGAAGAGCGGAAAGGAAGGGGGGGGGGGGGTATTGGTAGCTATGCTTGACAAGTAGTCATTTTGACTCCTACCTTTTGTCCAAAATGACTACTTGTCAAGCATAGCTACCAATACCCCCCCCCCCCTTCCTTTCCGCTCTTCCCCCTCCTTCACCAAAAAAAATTTTCATTTCTTTCCCCTACCGTCCCTTCATCAATTGTAGAACCATCGTTTCAAAAAAATATTAATATATGTATGACCTCATTCCAAGGTCAAGACTAAAATCTTGAGATTAGTCTATTCTTTCTGTAGATTAAGATCGTCTGCAACGTAGACGACAAACAAGCTGTTTGTTATTAGGATCGGCTTACGATGGATCAGATGTTTACCAAGCGTCAGTAATTAGACATCCGAGAGTAAAACTTATAAAGTATAAACTCATCCTTTATTTGTTGACCCCAAGACGGCGTACGATTCAGTCAAATAAAATGTGCTAAATTATTTCTGAATAAATTCAATGCGGTTTACGTGTTAGGAAATGTACAGGTTATATACTATACTATAAAATTCTAAAATTTGTCGAATGATAATAAATAATTATTTTATCATGCACGAATATTTATAATTATGACTGAAGAAATTTATTAAGCAATTAAATATGCATGAAAGCTTGAGTATGATGGTAATATTCCTTGCATGTATAAGAAAACGAAAACGACCCTAAATGGGAACCCCGCGGAACCCCATAGACATGTCTATTCGGTGAAATGTCTTACTACAGTCTGTGAAAAGAGATTATAGGTTGCCATAATAATGACGCGAATTGTGATTCTTCATTTTTCGTAAAAATTATATATACAGCACAGAATATGTTGAATAAAACCCGAAACGAACGAACTCACTAGAATATTCAGAAAATTTTCAACCTAATTTTCCCTCCGTTCCTCCAAATAAGGTAACACGAGAACAGCCCACCGACCGCAAGAAGCAGGTATGCAAAACAGGCCAGAAGAAAATTAGTAAAATATAATTGAATATTATTATTCGGGTCGAAATCCGCTACTCGTCGGAAAGAATTCCTCAACGCCGGCTACCGGCGGCGACCGGCTAACTAAGACAAAATGAAACAAAGGAGATATGCGGCACTTCGGCGGCTCGTATGAAACCGAATTTTCGCTCATCCAGTCATACGTTTATCCTGCGGTAAATGGACTGCGGGGTTGACTTGGTGGGGATCGGTGAGCCGGTCGGTTGGTCGTTCACTTCCGCTATCTGACGCTCGATTTTCATATGTGCATAATTTTTTTTTGCCGTTTCGGCACACTGCAAACCGACCGTGCTGTTTTTACGATCGCTCCGACGCCGAGGCAGCTGCGGCTGCTGGCGCTGAAGTTTTCCGGTGTATTGTCTGGGTGGGCGAGAAATCAAGAATATAGTACCGGACCCGCCGCCTGTTGGATGTTTGGAATTTTTCGTTCGAAAGGATACGAGTTAACTTGCGCTCACAGACCGTACTGTTGCTCCTGTCCACGTGGGGTGCCGACAGGGATGCTATTTTAAGCATCAACGAACAGCATCCCATGCTGGGGGCACAAATGGTTAGGTTTTTTACTTTGTCTTGCTCTAGGTAGATCAGTTACGGTTTGTGATTCCGAAGAATGGCGAACTTCAGTCGAGGGAGTATTTTGCAAACTTGTCTGACATTAAGCATTGAAGCTTGAAATAAATTATAAATTATTTGTTTTCGGATGGATCTGGGGATAAAAACCCCAAAAACTCTATGTACTTACTGCCTTATTGGAGCTAGCTAGCAGCATTATCATTGGAACTTACCTGAAAAAGGAGAGAAGAAAAAATATTGTTGTTATAATTATTCAACCCACAAGTTACGAAAGTCGAAACAAAGTTTTGCTTGTTAGACGTTTTTCCGGGGATTATCAAAAAAAAAACCAGCAGCAATTTCTACCGTTGAGTGGTGGAAAGATTGGCAGCAAACAAACCGCTACTGGACTAATCCTTTAACTCAAAACCCAGTTATTGCCACAGACACACAAACACCAATCGTCATGTAGGAAATTGCCACCTAGGAGACGAGTGGGAAAAAAAGAAGCAGAAGAAGCAATATTATTGCTTCCACACTGCGCTTTTCTGGAACTAGTTTCTTTCGGCTTAAGGCTTTCCTTCCCTCGTTTCGGGCGGCCAGGCGAATAAGTATTTGAACGTAAATACATTCCACTGCGGCAAAACGTGGAACTGGAGGCCAGCATAAACCATTGAATAATTTAAGCTTCTTATAAGGATTAATGATACCGGGCCACCCACTTCATGTCCGTGCGATGGCAACAATCGTTCTGTTTCTGTCGGCAAACGGAATCCGCTTCAAGACTTAGTTTTTGCCGCAACGAGCCGTGCTGTTCCGGGGGTGGAAAGTGATAGCCTCGTTCGGGTCGTAAAAACTCATAACTTCGGACCAACCCCTCACACCCTCGCCCCGGACCACCCCTACGAAAACCCCAAACTATGACGGTAGCTCAACACCGTCAGTAGTAGCAGTGAAATAAACATTTCCATTCATTCCAAGCCGTTCCGAAACCTGGCAAATGGGAAGCCGACAGTGGTCCGGCTATTTTCAGGCTAAGCTTTAGAAGTTTTGCAATCATTAAAAATTCATAAAATTTTATCGCAACTTTTCATGCATGTTTCAAAGATAAATTTATTGCCTCAGACGTCAGGTCGGTGGCCGGGTGGTGTTGTTTGGCTTCCGCTTTTCCCGGGGTGCCGGGGCGGATTTTATTTCAAAACTCCTCAGTTCAAAACTTTTAGCGTTAAATTGGGCACTGTTGATTGAATGATAGACACCGACAAACCACCGTGGTTTGTTAGCTACAGCAGAAGCAGTGCGCAAACGAAAGACTGCTTTTGGAACGAATTAGCATTTTCACACCTCCATGTCATGAGCTACACTCAGCAATGACTAGTGAGCAGACCTTTTTCGATTAGCAGTTTTCACATTCGCAATGTATAGTAGAAAACATCAACGAAATAAAAAAAAACGGATCCTTCAATTATCCTTTCGATTCACATCGCATCCATCCGGAAATGGATTGCGATTCGTTTTTAATTACGACAAATCAAAGGCTACGAGCTCAGCAAGATAGCAACAGAAAAAGACGACGTAGAATGTCAACCTTTACCCGGTTGGTTCGTACGTCAATCCTTCATCAATCGAAAGGAAACTGTGCCGTGGACGGCGATGCGATGGTAGGGTCGCCATTAGAATGTCGAAGGGAAGGGCTGAAGAACATTAACACGTTTTTTTCACTGTCACTATGATCTAGCGAACGCAGAAACGGGAACTAGACGATGAAAATGCTAGCAGTCATGTGATCTTTGCGCTTTTCAATCACATTAGACAACAAATCGGAGCGAATCAAAGGGAGAAAGCAGCAATAGGGTGAGATTGATTTGTACGGTACAGTTGAAAAGTTTACAACATTTGTTTGGATAAACAGACGGATGAATGATAATTTGCAACAACGGCATAGCCGATCATTTAGAGACTATTGAATATATTAAAAGCACAATTGTGCTCTAGAAATTGTACAGCTTCTTCATACAATCTGATCGATAATCAGTCATAATTTGGATAAACCCACAAATAAATATAAATATTTTATAAAATATTCGGAACGCAAATGCAAACGTATCAATTGTGTTTGGGCCTTTAGTATTTCACTGCCAATCGGAAATAGCTATCTAGATCTAGTAGCATTGCCTGGAATACTTGGCCAACAGGACAAGCTCATGCTTTTGCTTTTGCTGGCCAGAGAAGCTAGTTGCCTGAAACTCGAAACACTGGAACTGGGATTGAAGAATTGGATTCTTTTTGAGTCCAGGGGCCCCCGCAGCCTTGACAAAATGAGAAATAAGTTTTTACAGCCATCTAAACAGTGCCGTTGAGAAAGCCCAGGTCTAGCAAAAGCCCAAAGAGTGAAACCATGTATGCGACTTACACTCGAAGATTGACTCAATCATCGCGAAATTTGAATGCATCATATGCATTAAGAATATGGTGATAGGGGGCTTGCTCTCAGGGGGGGAGGATCCCCATGACCCCAAGCATTTCCCATGCACATCTGTATCAGCCGAAAGTTGAAAAGAAGCCTACTTGTTCTACGCAACAAACGCAGCGCCTACATTGCAGCCATCTTCTTGTCATCGGTGATATAAGCCTGTTTGTCGTTCGTGTTCAACGCTGGGAAGAGAAAGGCTGCCTTTACAACGTGCACTGGTTTGAGTGGCTAACATAACAGACCGTCAACGATATGGACTGTTAGAAAGTAGGACTGTAGATGAGGAAAGCCTGGGTCAGCTGAAGTGCGAAACAGGCCGCCGCCAGTAGAGACATTCGTTATTTCTTTAATATTATTCGCCTTCTCTTGCCCCGTTTCACCTCCATCTACCCCACTCTTTCACCATCTTAAAACCAACGTGAAGATGGCGCTCAAGAACTGTTACGGACCAATTTATCTAGCTAGCACCAACTCGTATAGCAATGTACGAAAATTATCGTAAATATTTCTTAACAAATTCGAAATCGTAATTAAATCTTGATAAAGTGGGCCAAAGTTGATTTTCTATCGTATAAAATGATAATAACTGACATACACACGATTTTCCGCATTACGTAGTAAGTCTCAGTTAATCGGATATTATTATATTTAAATACATATATAGTCGCAACGCTTAAAATTATTCCTAATCACGTATAGTACGGATATGCCAATTTTGCACATCAAATACGATTTATTAGCATGTAAATCTGCACGTAATGCTGATTTTTATCTTTTATATACCTATGAAACTGCTAGCTGGGTAATCTCTGAACTGAATACATCGTGTCAAATATTACAATCCAACGAAACCAATAGCGCGTGACACTCGCAGTACGTCGCATTAATCGCGTGAACTCTGTGACGCCGTCATTAGCTAAAATTGAAGCATCAATCAGACGTATGAAAATCAGCACCAGGAATTAACTACTTTTTAGCCGAGATTTAGCCGAGCTGAAAGCTAGCCTAGTATTAGCAGCGCAAATGTTGCGTCCCTTCAACAATCTCTAGGAAACCACGACATTTTCGCTGGACGGAATGCAAGGTATCTTGATGAAAGGGCAAAGAAAGAAAACTTATCCTCTCCAAATACTGCCATTAAGTTGAATCCGGGATAAATTCCTTAGTAGAAATCTGGTAAGCGGTGGAAACTAAGGTCATATGCGGACAGGGATGGAGGCATTCATGCAAATGCTGGATTGAAATTCTCCGCTTGCAAAGGACGGATCTTAGCAGAAGCATGTTCGAATGAACCTGAAAATACTGAGAACCAGAGCAGAGGGTCTAAAGCCTCTAAAAGGAGGATGGTTTTTACAGGTTACAGCTGTTATCCATGGCTATAACGTAAAACGTGAATGGATAAAACCCCTAATCCAAGGTGTCCAGCGACCCGTGCTGAGGGTAGAATGGTGGGGGAGGTTCTACAAATACTCAGCCACAAACGGAATCTGTGGAGTACCAGGGCGCCCTCCACAGTAATCTGCCCTTGCCGCATCATGAGGGTCTCTGATGTGGCAGACTTTTCTTCCCCTCAGCTCGTTGAACCCACAAGCCACATGCCAACCCACATGCTGTATCTCGACGCGGCGTACACACAGGAAGATCCCAGGAAACTGACCCTTCGCTCTGTCGAACAGCAACCATAACCAGGGATGGCACGATCACTTTGAATCAATTCACATTCATTTGACAGTACCGTCTCAGCCAAGCAATTTAACAAAGTTTAATATGGAACATTTGTAGAATTAGTTATTATCTACAATTTTGCTGAACAAAGTTTTGGTGTATCTTTTGTAGTTAAGACGATACAATGCTCATTGATGACTAAATGAACGTTCAATTAGTCACTAAAGAGGTACTAGCATTGTAGCACCGTGAATACAAAAGATACAGCAATACTTGATTCAGAAAAGTTGTAAATAATAACTAGTTCTTCAATCGTCCCATACATAACTTTTTCAAATTCTGCATGACTGAGACGGGACTGTCAAATGAATGTGAATTGAGTTGAAGTGATTGTGCGTTGTGCCATCCTTGACCGCAATCTCTCGAGCAGAGTCGATGGTGGACGAAGACTGTGTTGCCAAACACCAGCGCAAAATGTATAACTGCTAAACGACCCAGAGTGCGCAAAAATAAAGGTCCGTCTGCGTCCAACCCCCAAGCAAGTTCATATAGTGAGATGGTGGATGCCTCCAGCATCTCAATCACTTCGAATGATTACCCATCCACTAAACTTAAGCCGCAAACACAATGCATACGGATTTTACTACGTTGCGGCAATTTGGCAGTTTTTCCATGGGTTTTCTGTCAAATTTCCGCAACGTAGTAAAATCCGTATGCATTGTGTCTGGGCCTTTACCGTGCATCAGCCTACGGCTATTCACAACAAAATCCTGAACTGAATTGTGGAACAGGATTCTCCAGTCGTACGGCCAAGAGCTGCCAGCACTATGTTCATGTAATATTTTTCGAGCAAGAGGATCCACCGTCTGCTCCAAAATCAGAACGACGGCGCCTCTACACAAACGTGACGAGTACTTCGACGCAGTGTGACAGGGAACAGCGTTGAACTGGTGTTGGAGGCGTTCATGAAAAGTGCTGATTGACGACTTGCCAGCAGACTCTAAATAAAAGGGTTCCTGCTGGAATGAAACCGGGTTGCAATCGTTCACCGACACTATTCCTTGTTTCCTCGAAAGGTTAAATTGGCTTTGGAAGAAAGAGTGAATTGGGATACTCTAAAATCTTTTAACAATAGAGCATTTAGATCTTGACTTTGCTGGCGATATTTGCTTGCTCTCCCAACGGCGCAAGCTTAACGATCTTTCCGGCAGCTCCAAAACAGCACATCTAATAGTCAACATCGCAAAGGCCAAGTCGATAGCAGTAAACGCTAACTAACTCTGTGCTAACAATTCTTCAGAGTAATAGGATAACAGGTTGATAAGGTGGAAGCTTTTCAATAACTTTTCAGCCAGAGAATACCAGACCGTGGTACCAAATCTGATATAGTGAATGTATTCAAATTGATCACGATCGGTAATCAATTTGAATACATTCACATAAGTGCACGGTGATTAAAACCAAATCATAAATCTGATATAGACACACGAATCAGGAAAGCCTGGCTTGCCCCTCTCATTCCTCGCAATAAGGCTTATACAAATTTGAAAAAAAGTTTATGTCACCCCCCCCTTCCAAAATTTTCGAAAATTGAAGGGGCAAAAAAATAATTACATGTTGCATTCTTTAGTGATAAGCAGATTTTTTACAGTTCACCGAGTTTACATCTCCAAATTACCCAATATGTGCAAAGTTAAAGTAATTATCCGCTTAGTCTCGATCAACTTTCCTTCACCAACTAAGTTTTTTGATTCTTGCTACAGGTCGCAGGTGGTCCCAAAGCCGAAAATTGGATGTGCTTGAAATCAGACTTTTGGCTCCATTTACTTTAAATATTATTCCATTTTATTTTAACTTGTTTTAAAAGAACCCAATTAGATTGAGGCATCAATAAACTAAACAATATATTAGTGAAATTTGGTACCGCTTTTGACGGATATATTTCGAATTGCAGGAGGGTTATTTTATGCTGTCATCGGTAGATAGATTAAAATAGAAATATAACAAATTAGACACTCCGGAATATCAGCTTTCGGTGCTTTCGTCCCCTGTTCCTGGTGCCGGTGGGGTTGTTGAAGAGGACTATTTTCGTCGCACTGTCGTCCGGCATCCTTACGACGTGTCCGGCCCACCGTAGCCTGCTAACTTTCGCTAGATGTACGATGGGAGTTTCCCCAAGCAATGCCTGTAGTTCGTAATTCATACGCCTCCGCCACTCTCCGTTTTCTATTTGTACTCCGCCAAATATCGTTCCGACTTTCCACTCAAACACGGCAAGGGCGCGTGTGCCCTCCGTAAGCAGCGTCACGGCTTCAAGTCCATAAAGAACTACCGGTCTAATAAGAGTTTTGTACATTGTTAGCTTCGTGCGGCGGCGTATGGTTCCTGATCGTAGCGTTTTACGAAGGGCAAAGTAGGCCCGATTTCGCGCTTCTGGATCTCCTTACTAGTGTTGTTGTCCGCGGTCACCAGCGATCCCATATACACGAACTCCTCTACCACTTCTAGTTCGTCGCCGTTAACGGTTACCGTCCGTGGGAGGCGCGCGTTTGTTTCCTTTGAGCCTCTTCCTGTCATGTATTTGGTCTTCGACGCATTTATTTTTAGCCCAATTCTCCTAGACTCCGCTTTCAGTCTGGCGTAGATTGCCTCCAATGTCGCAAAGTTCCTGGCAATGACATCGACGTCATCTGCAAAGCCTAGAAGTTGGCTACTCTTGGTAAAAATCGTGCCTCTCGTTTCGATGCCCGCTCGTCGGATCACCCCCTCAAGAACGATGTTGAACAGCATGCAGGATAGACCGTCACCTTGTCTCAACCCTCGCCGCGTCTCGAAGGGACTCGAGAGTGTCCCAGAAATGCGTACGAAACACATCACTCGATCCAATGTAGCTCTGATCAGTCGCGTCAGTTTGTCCGGAAAACCGTTTCGGGGCTCCAATTGGTCGTTTTATTCCGTAGTGTCCAAGAACTTACCCTAATTTTGGATGTTGGGGACATAAAGCTTACAATTTTACCTTACAAATACAATATTTTACCATGCATTGAATGCATGCAGAAAGGATGTTACTGAATTGTTCGAAACTTTTCGGACTATTGTCATGTTGTGATTATCATTGAGATCAATGGTGGCCCCGACATTAACATCAAAACAAGTCATGTTAAATTGCTTTTGTACTGTGCATCTTCTTCTGCTTTAAAAATGGAGTTTTAGTATGGATTATGGCAATGTGCGAAACTGGAATTAAATTGGAATAACATTTTCATTGCTAGGCAGTCGTAACGGTTTATCTCTCCAAACATTTCAATGATTGGTTCGGTTTGAACTAAAATTTAAGTACTGTACAACATTTTTGTATTAAATATGCATTAATATGGAAAAATAAACACTGGTTTCTACTCCTTTGTTTCGGTTTTGAAGGTTTGATGTCATTATTTTTTTCTTGCCCCCCCCCCCCCCCCCTGAACAATATTTCGAGACCAGGACATAAACTTTTTTCCAAATTTGTATAAGCCTTATTAACGTTCAAATCCGATCATCTTATCGACCAAAATACGTATTTTCCATTGAACGTTCTATTTTACACCAGTCCGACGTGATCGCCGGAGACAAGGCCGGAAACTTGCGAAAACAGCAAGTCTTCGTTAACCTTCGTTTATACATCATAATTCCGGATGTCTTTAACCGAACGACTATTAACCGAACTTATGCCTATGTGCGTATGTGCCTATGCGTATGTTTTGGTGTAGTGTAAGACTGCCCAGAACGCACCGGGGGGTAGAATGGCCCATGCTATTAATTGTTTAAAAACACGGAAACTATTTGGTAAAATTATGAATGCGCTTTTTATTTTGGTGTAAAACAAGCTAATTCATAATTGTGTAGAATGTAAAAGCATCAAACATAGCCACATCCAATAAAATCAAGCGATTATCCGCGATCTCATTCCACATGTAAGAAATCACGGTTTTCTCTTAAGCTTTTTCCAGTAGTCGGAATGCAAATTTCATAATAAATACAGTCTATCTAATTGATATACTGTCATACTCGATGACTCATCACAAAAACGGCATTAACTAGGCATGTTTTTCACATATATTGCAAAAAACTTCAAAATACAAAACAGGGGTAAAATGCATAACAGCGGGATCGAACAGTTATAAAATATTTTCAATTTGCAGTACATCTTTTGTTTCGGTTTATTTATTAAAAATGTAGCAATATTATGTATTGTATAGGACTTATAATTTGTCTTAAACCTAATTGTACATTGTTCAACTTACAATATTTCATCACACATCAGTTGGAGAAAAGTAGATGATTAAATTTTATTGCCAATTATGTTCCCAGCAAACAAGCGTTTGTAACAAACGATATAACAAACACTTCCGCCATTTCGGCAGCCTAGTTTTAGGAGTTTATACAACACGTGATTGAATGTAAATTTTTTGGTTGCGTTTAACGCCTAGCAGGGCAAACTTGGTGCGTTTTGTCCACGGGCTTTGGCGTTCTGCCTCACATGATGATTTTGATTCTTGCCAAAAATCGTCAAAAATAACAAAAAATACTAGTTTTTGTTAGGAAATTTCACCAGGAGTAAATGTAAAAAAGATCCCAAAGTCTTCTAGAAGTTGAAAAACGTGCAACAAACACGCCGTTGCTCTGAAAAATGATGTTTTGCTTAAGCGGTGCATTCTGCACCACTTCACCCTACTTGCCTATAGCCGTAAGCGACGGCAGTAATAGAGATCTCGTAGGGTGCTCGCAAAAAATCTCAAGCCAAACTGTCAACGCGTGAGTGATGACAAAAGCAAAAATATTTTTTTCTCATGCAAAACCCAAAATAATCTCTGCAACGATTGCTTTACGAATTCCTCTTACGGGCGAATCGCTTTTTCTTACGCTGGCAAACACTAAATTCTATGCCGCGCACTGAGAACTCCCGCGGTTTCGTTCTAGTGCGAGTTTATCCACGCATCGCACTGGGTTAACGGTTGTCAAACAAACTTCATTAAACCGACAAAACCCGAAGTGTGTTAACCCTCTAGCACCGATTGGCCTAGCTAGAGGAATGAATTTGTCACGTTTTGTCAAGCTATGTGGAAAGACATACACTCAAGTCGTTTTTTACGCGAAGGATACGCCCCGCGTAAATCAAAACCGCGTAAATTCCGAAGCCGCGTAAAAAACCGTGTAAATTGCGAAAACCGCGTAAATTCCGAAAACCGCGTAAATTCCGAAAACCGCGTAAATTTCAAAATTCGCGTAAAAAAACAAAATTTCGCGTAAAAAAAACTTTGTGGATTTCAACACTACGCAAAAATAGACGTTTTGAGCACATCCGCGTAAATTCCGAAAATCGCGTAAAAAACCGCGTAAGTTCCGAAAATCGCGTAAAAAAAACCTCATAAATTCCGAAAACCGCGTAAATTCCGAAAACCGCGTAAAAAACGCTTAAAAAATCACGTATAAGCATTTCTTTTGCCTAAGCCATATAAAATTGTTCAAACAAAATCAAGAAGCAGCGATGTACAAATATTTCCAGGTATTTTTGGTAAACGCACACATTTTGGTTTTAGCAGACATTTGTACGAAATGTTAATAAAATTACAACCTATTTTTTTCTCATTTACTAACGTGGCTTTTCAGTGTTGTTCCATTATCGCGCAGAAAAATTCGATCCAATTTTATCCT
Source organism: Sabethes cyaneus (assembly GCF_943734655.1). Classification (NCBI taxonomy): domain Eukaryota; kingdom Metazoa; phylum Arthropoda; class Insecta; order Diptera; family Culicidae; genus Sabethes; species Sabethes cyaneus. Next base: position 139,658,592 of record NC_071354.1, read on the forward strand.
GAAAGAATACGCCATCAAGAACGTGCACTCGGTAGATGGGTTGACCAAAATGACACAACATAATTGGAAATTCGATGCACGGCGTGTGTATTTTTTTGTGTGTGTTCTTTTCTCTGCACTGCTATTTGATTCCATTTCGACCATTGATTACTTTCAGATGGACACGTCTTATAAACGCTGCGGATAGCATTGTGAGTGCTAACCAGAGTAGAACCGTGAATGGCAATCGGACCCGCTTGAGCACGTTCTCGCCAATTATTGAAACCTTTTAAAGTTTTCATCCAACAATCACTTCCGACACGGCCTACAACTTTCGCTTATTTGACCGAAAAAGTCCAAACATTCTCGCTCCCGACCCTCGGTTAGCCACGGAGTAAACTTTCGCTTTCGAACGGTAGCATTTTTTTGTGCTGGATTTAGTTACAAACCAAACCATCGTGCTGCGTTGAAAGAATAAAAACAAACAAACCTCAAAAGCCATAAGCGCTAGCGAGGCGCCCGTCGTTGCCGAAGCCCGTTTCTAGTGGCCATTATCAAAGCGGGTCAAAAATTGCCAAAAACCCCACGTTTCGACGGCTAAAAGGAATACTGTTACTGGGCCTCATTTATGAAGACTCAACCACTGTGCCTCCCCGTACCAGACACAGCATAACCACGACATAAACAAACAAACAAGCGAGACCAAAAGTGAGAATGCTCCATCGAGCTGAGTCGAGCCAGTTAAAAAGGCCATCATCATTCTGCACACCTCGTACCGAGTGACTGTTTGCCAAAGTGGTATGTCCTCTGCTTTTCACCTACAAACACCTACCATGGCATGGTCGCATTGGCAGTTGTGGTGGGTGGCCGACCAACCGAACCGTTCCATTCAAGGTGACATGTATGCGAAAGAGCCTTTTTATGATGGCATTCCCGAAAAACAGCCTTTCATATCCGAAGACTTCTGTGACTCATTTAACACTCGCTTTTATTGCACACACGTTCGGTTTTATTTCACCCCGTGAAAATGTCATGTCGTGAAATGTCCGGTATCCAGCATCGACGTCGGCAGTAGAAAACGGATTAAGGATTATGATAGGTTCCCTTATCTGGACCTGGGGTTTTAACGATTTAGATATCTGTTGTGGCAGCTCATTTACTGCTCGCATGGTGGCATGCTGCACGGCAGGAGAACTGCGGAATGCAATATACGTTTGGGCTTTTTAAGGGCTGCTCTGCCAGAACCATATAACAAGCCGTCAACAACCGTCAACCGGGGATGGGGGCACTCTCGGAAGTTCTGAATGAGATTATGGTCATGATTATGGTGATGGCGCAATGAGGTACTTCAATTCTATCATTTTATCATTTCATTATACTGCGTCTTCTCCATTTGGGTTTCCACAAGGTAGAACGCAGGAAGAACGGATGGAAAGATCCGAAACGGATGCCGAACGGGGTGGGGCGACGAGTTTTTTCCGGTTTGCATTCCCTGGTGGCAAACACAGTGGAGATGATCTGGCAGTTTGTTCGTTGAAGGTGAATAATTTGATGTTTTGTTTGATTCAAAGAAGCAACCTTCGCCAGTGGGCAATCGTTTGGGCTTTCCTGAATTGGTAAGCGAAAATATGAGATTATAAAGATACTGATCGGTATCATTTACGGTTCAGTAACATCGTTTGGAACATCCGGGACAAAGGAAAGGTTGCAGTTTATATTTGAAAAAGTAATGGAAAAAATGCTTTCGCTTCTGTCCGCGGCCTACCGTATTGTCAGCAGAGTTATTTATATCATCGGATATCATATTGACCTTCTTTTCAGAGTATCTTCAGTACAATACGATATGCTAATGTTTTAGGTAGCTCCTTAGACCCAAGATTGCAGAGGTTATTCGACAAGTGAGTAATGAATTCCTATTTAGTAGAATCAGGTCATTCGATGCCAAGTGTCCTAAGCACAAATTTACACGGAGCGAAAAAGCTCCAGTTTGTTTCAAACAAAATGATTGTTGCTTTAAGCCTCAATAAAATATTTTTATAACAACCTGAAAATATTGTTGTTTAAACACGAGATTCTGTTTGAATCAAGACAACAACAGTTTTGAATTAAATGTAAAGTATTTTTAAATTTGAAGTTAACATTGATATAGCAATAATTATTTTCATTTCAATCATACATTTCAGTTTGAAACAAAACGAAAATTTTGTGTGTGCGTAAAACAACCATAAATATGGTTGAAACTACATTTTTATTCTCCGTGTAGTTATGTAAAATTCTACAAATTCTATCACAGATCGAAAAAATGAATCTCACATTAGAGGTCAACTGAAATGCATATAAATTATGGAACATGTAACAAAAATCATATATATTTTTCCATTAAATAAAACGTAAATAGCCTAAACCGTTTAGATATATTTTTACATCAAGCCAAATGTAAAAAATAAACCTACAAGTATGCAACACATTGGGTACGGGAGGGTATTTTCAGCAGGTTTCTAAATTCAGCCTATTTGCCTTTTCTTTCGCCAGTAAAAATAGTTTGCCGATATATAATTTTACAATGTTATAACTATTTTCTCAAGACTGTAAGAAATCTACTGTTTTTTATTCGAAGAACGTCAAAACCACCTGTTCTTCCACTAGAACTAAGTCATATGCCGAAAAAATAGAAAAATAGATACCATCGCTTAATGGGCTGAAAATATGTTTTTTGTGAAGAACAAACATTGTAAGAACTGAGAAAAATGTTATAAAAACTCTGCAAAATCATTGACTGTCAAGGTGGAATGCAATTCAATATTTTCTAGTTTAGCTGAATATTCTTATAAATCAATACAGTAGGTACGCCATGCTTAAACCTGACCTACATAGTAAACATTCCTAATGAAGTGAAATGAAAAGTCATACTTTTTTGCTAGCGAAATCAGTCGTGAAATGAAGATTGCTGATCATTATCGAATTTCATCAGAACTTACAAAACCATAGAATTTATTGTTCATAGTTTATGCGAAACACGAGTTTACACTTTTAGCGAAGCGATCTTGAAGCGGATGAGGAATTTATTGTTAGGTAATGGAGTTAGAGTAGTTGAATATAGCGTAAAACATAAAAACGCTTTCTAAGCCGATAAATTATCAATAATGGTTAAGCATAACGTTTTAGCAAACGAGCCAAAAAAGAAAATTTTAGCTTTCCATGGCATTAAGATCACTGCGAATTTAACCTGCATATAGAAGTATATGCCTCTAGAACCACATTAGCCGGGTTTTTGCGATAAAACTTTGAAGATCAAAAGCAATATTTTGCACCTTTTTAACCTATTTGGTGCCAAAATTGTGTAAAGGGAGAAAAAACAAGTAACATAATAATACAGAACTATTATCATAAAAAATATATTTTCGTTTCTTTAGAGCAAATACTAAAATTGCGTTGTATTTGTATCGTATTTTTGGTAGGTGAGCAATTTTGTGATGCCAAAAATTTATACTTTAATCAGTGCTAAAATCCGGGGATGCCAAAATATAAATCTCCCTCATGCACCCAGCTCAACTAAAAGAATTCAGATGAAAATTCATATATTCATATCTTGCTTGATCAGGCTTAACCAAAATTCACATAATTCTCTATTAAGCGTACGTTTACGCCTTGACAATTTTCAAAAAGCAAGATTATCGTTCGGAAATCCTTTTAATCCTTTAAAAGTCTGTCGTATAAAAAACAGAAGGTCAAGTTTCGATAACGGAATGTAGCACCTTGGCTTTGCTTTTTACTTGTGAAGAAGACGGGACTACGTAAGCGTCGTAAATTTCTTCTTCTATTTCTTAAATCAGCAGCAGCAAGCACGCGCTTGTTGAATACAATGGTCGATCAGGCCTCGGAAACAGGGCTATCATAAGGAAAATGAATAAAGAAATTTGTTTTCAGAAAGTTTCACTACTTAGCGACTGGAAAACAAGCTTTTCATACAAACCGCATAATTACTACATGTTTTATGAATCGAACGGTACGTGAAACATAAAAATCCAATCTTCTCCAGCTGTATTGACAGAACTATTAGCGTTCAAATTCTTTAATTTTTTCGTGACACTGGTATAATTTAAATTTTGTATTGACACCCTGGTAAGACATAGTTCTACGTAAAAAAAAAACCTTTGACCTTTAGCAAAAAGGTGTATTTCTAGTTTTGGAAATGTTGACATAAAAATTTGTTATATGTCGTTCGTTTGAAAAAAACCACTCGTTCCACGAGCCAGTACTACCTCCAATTTTAGCTATCCCTGTCGAGGGCTGGGCTCTCCCTCTGACCAGTACACGGTAAGTGACTTTTTTGTAGTATTAACAGACTCCAACGGGGCAGGGTAGAATGCAATATTAAAAAAAAAAATTAATTGGGGACCTGAGCATTAGCCCATGCTTAAGGTGAAATGATACTGAATTCAAGCATCGCTAGAAAGATGGCGTTCATGCGTGGATTACGTCAGTGAGTCTCGTGATGGGGGTGCCATCTTAGACATGGTGCCGAGACAATGCACTTTCATTTGCTCCGGATCAAATACTGTCGTGAGCCGCTCCTGGCTGGGTTAACCTAACCCATCCAAATATTTTTCTAATGGTTTAACAAAACAAAATTGCGTCTTCCGCAAAGTTTTAGAGAATATGACATAGGATGTAGGAGCCCACCTCCATGGCCGCATGGTTACAGATTCTGTATTGTATCTGCATTATCATCTGTATTACAGAATCTGCCTTGGATTCGAATGTCAGCAGAATCAAAGCCATTCTAAGTCAAATAACTTAAGGTGAAACGGTACTGAATCCAAACATGACCGAATTGTCTCGCATCGACGCCATTTTTTCGGTCATGTTTGGATTCAGTACCGTTTCACCTTAAGTTATTTGACTTAGAATGGCTTTGATTCTGCTGACATTCGAATCCAAGGCAGATTCTGTAATACAGATGATAATGCAGATACAATACAGAATCTGTAACCATGCGGCCATGGAGGTGGGCTCCTACATCCTATGTCATATTCTCTAAAACTTTGCGGAAGACGCAATTTTGTTTTGTTAAACCATTAGAAAAATATTTGGATGGGTTAGGTTAACCCAGCCAGGAGCGGCTCACGACAGTATTTGATCCGGAGCAAATGAAAGTGCATTGTCTCGGCACCATGTCTAAGATGGCACCCCCATCACGAGACTCACTGACGTAACCCTTGTAAGGCAGCCTACCTAAACAAAGTTACTACGAACAATCAGAAAAAAATCGATTCAAAACATTCGGTATGGACAAACGAAATTGTTTATTTGTTGTTTATTTGATTGTGAAATTCAACTGACACAGTTGTCTTATTGAATATTATAGTCATGCTTATGAAAACTATTATTAGACAATTTCTGTGCAAACTTATGCAATGGTTCACCGAACCCAAAGAGGGTTTCAGCCGCGGAGGAAGTTAGAATGCAGGCAGTTATTGGTTCGTTGCATCCAAAAGTTGTTAGATGGTCCGGTTGATCGGATGGAGCGACGCACGGAAGCTCGCAATTGTCGGTGAATCGAGCTCGCCATTTACGATCTTTGCTACACATACAGCTTGCTGAACCTTCCTACGCTGCTCCAGTGTTTGAAGACCCAGAAGACGACAACGTTTGGGATACGGTTGTAGATTTGCTGGATCATGCTAAGGTAAGTCTCGTAGCGCAAGCCGGACAAAACGTTTTAGCACCCGTTCCATACACAGATTTCATGCCAGCTGATAAGGACACTAAACTATGCACGCATTTTCGATCAGTGGACGTACCAGGGAACAGTATAGCGCCTTCAGGCAATGAGGATCACTGAAACACGAGCAATCTTAGCGATGAAGCCAAGCTGTCGGGAAGTCTTCGATATTGCTTGGCATCAGGTAGTACTCCGAGGTCATTGACTTGGTCGACTCTCGAAATTACCAGTTCATTTATTTGATAGTTGAAGAAGATTGGACTAGCGATGCGACGGAAAGTCATTACTTGGCACTTCGGGATGCGGATGACCAGCCAGTTTTTCCTGCACCACCAGTCAGCGAACATATCCAAAAGCCTCTGAAGCCGCATGCAATCATTTGTAGAACGAATTGGTGAAGACAATTTCAAATCGTCAGCGTACGTACATTAGTTGAAAAACAGCACAAACAGTAGAGGTCCCATAGAGGCTGCCTTGAGGCACACCCGACAAATTATCAGACCGGGAAGAGAAACAGCAGTTAAGCTATATACGCAGAACTCAGCCGCATAAATAGGAGCTAAGCCATTCTGTGAAATTGCGCCAAGTCCCGAGATTTTCTGTGGTAGTATTTTATGGTCAATACGATCGAACGCTGCTTTTAGATCAGTATAGATTACGTCGATTTGCGCTTTTTGCTCCATGTGGGAACTACAGGTAGACGTAAAATCCATAAGCTTCGTGCTTACGGATCGACCAGGCGTTAATCCGCCGCTGATTCGTCCCACGGCCGACGTTCCAGTATCTCAGACCATAGCGTAGGATGGTCGGCCTCCCAGCCGAACATCCAAAGTAACGTGGGCGACGGCGGTTTGGCGGTCGGGGACGAATTAACGGTTACGAATGAGGAGCTCATTGAGATTGCTAAATCCCTAAAGGTGAGCAAGGCACCGGGACCAGACGGAATCCCGAATATGCTCATTAAAGCGGCTATTCTGGAGGCTCCCGAATTATTCGGGGCAGTAATGAGTAGATGCCTGGAAGCTGGCAACTTCCCGGACAGATGGAAACGACAGGGTGTCCCCTCGTCATATAGGCCGATCTGTCTGCTCGACACTGCCGGCAAGGTGCTGGAGAAGGTTATCCTTAACAGACTCGTACAGTACACTGAGGGTACAAACGGTCTGTCAAGGAACCAATTCGGCTTCCGAAAAGGCAAATCTACGGTGGATGCCATCTTGTCTGTCACTAAGACAGCCGAGGTGGCGATCCAGCGCAAGAGGACAAGTATTCGCTATTGCGCAGTTGTCACGCTCGACGTGAGAAATGCGTTTAATAGCGCTAGCTGGGACTCCATAGCCAACTCGCTTCGGAACGTCCAAGTGCCGGTGTCGCTGTACAGGATCCTGGAAAATTATTTCCAGAATCGTGTGCTATGCTACAACACAGAGGAGGGTCAGAAGTACGTTCCAATCACCGCAGGGGTTCTGCAAAGTTCCATACTGGGCCAGGTGTTGTGAAACGTCATGTATGACGAGGTGTTGAAGCTAAAGTTCCCGGCAGGGGTGGTGATTGTCGCCTTTGCGGATGACATCACCCTGGAAGTCTATGGTGAATCTATCAGAGAGGTAGAGTTGACGGCTGCCCACTCTATAAGCATTGTTGAAGATTGGATGCGATCCAGGAAACTGGAGCTAGTGCATCATAAAACGGAGGTTATCGTGGTGAACAACCGCAAGTCGGTGCAGCAAGCAAATATCAGCGTCGGGGACTGCACTATTTCATCAACGTGGTCCTTAAAACTCCTGGGAGTCATGGTCGACGACAAGCTCAAGTTCGGGATCCACGTCGACTATGCCTGCAAGAAGACTTCCACAGCTATTTCGGCATTGTCTCGTATGATGTCTAATAGCTCTGCGGTATATGGCAGCAAGCGAAGGCTATTAGCCAACGTGGTCCAGTCTATACTTAGGTATGGCGGACCGGTGTGGTCATCGGCGTTAGGTACCAAAAGCTATCTAGCCAAGCTGGAAAGCACCTATCGTCTCATGTGCTTGAGAGTGGCAAGTGCGTATCGCACAGTTTCACATGACGCAATCTGCGTCTTAGCAGGTATGATGCCTATTGGCATTATCATCAGCGAAGACGTAGAGTGCTTCAACCAACGTGGAACTAGAGGCATACGAAGTACCACAAGATCGGCCTCGATGACCACATGCCAGCGAGAATGGTCTAATTCCCCAAAAGGCCGGTGGACACATCAACTTATCCCGGAACTATCTGGGTGGGTCAACAGGCGCCACGGCGAAGTCAACTTCCACCTGACACAGATTCTGTCAGGGCATGGTTGCTTCAGACAGTATCTGCATAAGTTTGGGCATGCGGAGTCCCCCGCGTGTCCCGAATGCGTGGATGTTGAGGAAACGGCAGAACATGCTTTCTTCATATGCCCTCGTTTCGCGGGCGCGAGAAGCAACATGATGACAGTGAGCGGACAGGACACTACCCCGGATAACTTAGTCCAAAGGATGTGTTCCAGCTCGGACGTCTGGGGAGCGGTCAATGCGGCTGCTACCCAGATTGTACTCGAGCTACAAAACCACTGGAGAGCCGATCAACGGTGAATAAACAGCCTAACTGCCATAGTCCAGTAGTTATCTAAGCGAGTGCATTAAGCACAATAGCCCCTCCCTGAAGTAATACCGATAAGGTGGTGCCAGGGGGGATTGAGGCTGGAGACTCGAGTAGGGTTTTAGAGGGTCGGGATCCTCACGCCCCATTAGGGGGGTCGGGATACCTAAACCCCACTCCCTGAGTTATCTTCTCAGGTGTCTGATAGTACCGTATCTTCTAAGGTGCTCAGCAGATTTCCCAACTCATAAAAAAAGGCGTAAATCCGTGTTGGTCGGTGGATATATAGCATTTTGTTCTAGCAACGATAAAATTACTCACTACTACTTCGAATAATTTGGATGCAGCAGAAAGATTCGTAATGCCCCGATAGTTGCGAGCATTCCGGCGGTCGCCACTTTGAAATGAAATAAAGGCATGGAATGAATGCTTGGTATCTGCAGTTGCAGATCGCTGAATTTCGTGGGTAACGATAGGGTGTCATTACCTGCTCACCGACACGCAGGATAACGGCCAGCGAGACATCAACTTTGCTCCCTAGGCTTAGTGGTTAGAAGCGCTTTCTTTCTCCGCAAATATATCAGTTGCAGCATAAAATCGCATTGTGACCGGGATGACCTTCACATCCTGCAAACAAAAAACAGGCTACTCGAGTGAACGTGCAGACAAAGTGCTATTGTTGTTCTTGCCAAATATATATTGGTAAGTAAACGGACGATCACGAACAACATCTTCAAAGCTAACTTGAGATCATCTGACTAAAGGATCAAATCGACCAAATTCTCATCGGTGACCGATTATTCATATCGTCTCGGTTCATTACCTAGTGGCAGTAGATTTGCACTCAGAACTATCGAAGGTATGTATCTCGCGACAAACGCGGACTCCTTGGTAAACCAATACTGTGGCGCTAGGTGCTTCAACTCAACCCTCGAAAGCGATTGAAGCAGGATATACTTGGCTGTCAATGAGGCCTCAACCACTAGGTGAATGTTAGATGCTAGGTAAATGAACACCGAGTCATGACATGATTGATTTGACGGGGAATGCCTACAATACAAGCTATGTAGAGTAAAAAGTGCTTAGAAAAACTTTCTAAGCATTGCCGGGAGAGAAATTTGGTCAATCATCGACGTGCGTGGAATGAATTACCCACGATCCTGAGGAGAAAAGGCGCCAAAGGACGGCAGCCGCCCGGCATAAAATCTATTCCGGGTGACCTAGGAGTGGCTACAAACGATAACAGCCACTCCCGATCTCGAAGAGATCATGCGAGAAATCGGACTAAAACTAGCAACGACATTTCACTGATCAATAATCTTTTATTATCTCTTTAATTTCAAGGATTTGGGAAGAGGAGAAACTGCGGGAGGATTGAATGGAAGTTGTGGTTTGTCCAATCTACAAGAAAGGCGATCGGCTTAATTGCTGTTATTACCGTGACAAGGTACTCACCCAGATCTTGTAACGTCGCCTATCCCCAATAGCAAAAGATTTCGCAGGGCAGTACTAGGTAGGTTTTATGGTGGTCCGTGCTACTACGGATTAAATTTTTACACTGGCGCATACTGCAAAAATGTCTGGCCTGTAACGTGCCTACGCATCATAATTTCGTGCATTTCAGGACAGCATAACAATACAGTTGAGCGCGAAAAGCTATGGCAGGTAATGCGCTAGAACAGATTTTCAGTCAAACTAACGCGGCTGATCAAAGCTACGGTGCTTCCCCATCCCCAGCAAAGCGAGGGATGTGCTACCTGCATATTGTGAGAGCACACTCGAGTTCTTTCGAATCGCACAGAGGGTTGCGGCATGGGCGCTCCTAAATGTTATTTAATATCGCTATTGAAGACGGGATCTTCGGAAAAAGATGCCTTCGCAGATGACCTTGACGTCATTACCAGAAACCTTGGGACGGCTTTGCCAATCTGCGGCAGGGAGATCTAAAAGCGGAGGCAACGAGGAATGAACTCGAGGTAGTTGAAGAGTTTATAAATTTGGGATCTCTGGTCACCGCCGACAATAATGCGAGTAAGAAGATTCCGGGATGCATTCTGGAAATCGGGCTTATTTAAAACAATTCAAAATGTTTAAGCAATAAGTGCAGTGTTTTTAAGTTAACGAAATTAATTCCTGAAGATTCTATCTGGTTGCTTATACATGTTTTATATTTCTTCCAATATTATGGCATATTAGTTACGACAGTTCAAAACGTTTGCCTAAATACTGTTTAATTTTGGAAAAATAATCAATTATCTTAAAACTAACTTGTATACAATGTGTGATTGGTTTACCAGCGCACAGTGTCATTAGTTTATTGCTATAACCTGTAATTCCGAAATTGACCATTTGAAGTACGCGATACGACATATCAACTGGGTTCATATTCATCTCGCTTTTGCAATATTTCTTTTCAAACTTATTCAAACAACGGAAAGTTTTTCTGGATATCGATAAGCACGTTTAAATTCATGTTCTTTAACAACTTAAGACCCAAAATACTCCCATCCAACCAAAATTTATCGACTAGTACAATGAGATTAAAATTTATTTCTACAAATAATTCGTTAAAATCCGGTTCGTTATAGTTCCATAACCGCTTACTACCCATCGTTGACCGTTGGGCATAACGGTCCACTCAGTACCGTAGGATAAATCACCACATTACATACCTTCCAGGGAACGAAACACATGCCATTACTTCACGTGGTGGGTGTTGCCATGAGAAAATTAAATTAAAATTAAACAAAGCAACCTTGTCGCTCGCTACTCTGCACACCCGGCAACTCTGAAAGGCCCGAAGTGTGGCCGATCAAACACAGGACCCGGGTAAGGACTCTCCGGGCGTAATGCTGCTGCTGCTGCTGCTGCTAAGCTCGCCGTGAAGCGTCGAGAGTCGTTTGACAATCACACTCGGCTCTGTCGGTGCTATGATGACGTGGAAGGTGGGGTAGAGTTCAAAAGCAACCTGTCGAGCTACCTGCCAGGAAAATGGGCTCGAGGGTGAATGTCGGGCAGAAAAAACATACTCACCAGTAAAGGGGAAACGGTCGTCTGTCTGTCTGTCTGTCTGTCGAACACGTGTGAGTTTCGACAGGACGGCCAACGGGCACACATTGGTGATGTGGTGGAGGAGGAGCCCGTTGTTGGAGACGCGAACGGACCGAATGGTTTCGGAAGGTAAAGCGCGCGCGAGCATTTTCGATTTAACAAACTAGAGGGAAAATGAATTCCGAATCAAAATCACAGAATCGAACTCATAAATAATTTCCACCCTTTGAATATTATATGCTTCAGGACGCGATATCGCCGAGCTGAGCGAGTTGTTGCGCTTCAACGGTTCGAGTTCGAATTTGCTGAGTATGGCCGGGCCGGACGTATCCGCTTGAGATAACTGATGTATCTGGCGGCGGAAGTTTAAATTTGCTGGCATACGAAGATGGCTTAAATTGTTTGCAGAATTTACAAGCAATGTGTGTAGTTAATCAGTTTTGAAAATTCTTTTAAACCTTCGGACAGGCTTGCGATTACAATTATATTTTGCTCCATTCTAATACAGGCTAGCTGTATTACGGCTCGGTGACATTTGATAACGCTGACTAGGCTTGAAGGGGTCGTTCCTGTGCAAGGGGATAAGGATCCTGATCAATGTAGCGTACGCCTAACCGGAAGTGCTTCTGTAGAGCAATAATAGTTAATTATTGTTTTTGTGTTATCATGAGTGGAATATCTAGCCAGGATCGGTTTTTATGTTAGGTGTGTTGATTTTTCTACAGTACTTCAGCATTAATAAATTATGACGCATTAATCATTTCTCTTTACTAGAGTGCTTTAGCCTTTTACTATTTATTTTTCGTTTTATTGTTATCAACCAATCTGGTTGTAGTTGTCGGGCAAAATGCTGCATAATACTTGAATGCTGAATAGTTTATTTACTCCGGGATTTGGGTGTGGATTACTTAACATGAATAATTTATTAGTGAAATACTGCGAGTAGGCCTGTTGTAGGCAACAGAATGTCGAAGCAACGATAGTAAATTTTTCGGAGGGAGGAATGCGTATAAATCTAATGAATGTATATTAGGTGTTTGGCATTGACAAGAGAGATATGTTTGATAGATTACTAACAACGCTTTGGACAACTTGGAATATCAATTTCGATATTGTTAAACAGCCTTTTCGATTATTCATAGTGTAAGCAAGTGAAACATGATGTATAGAAGCTTATATTTTCATGATCCTATCATAACAGGTGATAGAAATCGATGTGTTTTTGCGTCTGTTTGCACGGCTATTTAATTTGTTACACTGAATTGTTGTTGAAATGTAAAGCACAAAAAATCATAAAATAATTACTTGCCGATCACCTTAAAAGCAAGTTCGTCTGAACGTTTGATAAACCCCCGAACGCCATTGGATAGAATGTAACACGATAACAAGGTGTAAAACACAAACATCTCCCCCTTTGGAACCCAAACTTTCCTCCATTTGCAATTTGACATTCGGCTCGGCAAAAACAGTTTATATAGACAATCCTGCCTCGAAGCTGCCCTCCAAAGCCACATCAGGCTATCACCGGTCTGCCAAAAAGTTTTCCTTATGCTCAATTTATGTCGTGGAAACAACTTTCTGTCTCTTCTGTGTTGTTATTTTTATTGTACACCAATTTTTCTCCTACTTTCTGATTCGGATGGCACGAATAACAACAGCAATCATAACAACAGTTCCACCCACCAGGAAGCAAACGCAATCCATTGGATAGGTGTATGCGGAATGCGGAATCATTCAAAAGTGTACGGGACAAACGCTGCCCGGACCCAAACCGCTCTCGTCAACCATTCCGTTTCCTTTTAACCTTCACGAGTTGGCTAGCACAGGCACTGCAGTAGTGACGGCTGACGCAGGGAAGAATCAGCTACCGCGACGGGTAAATACTCGATGGTTGCCGCAGAAATGGGTACGGAGCAGGGCGGCAAAAAAGATTTACCGATTGCGGAATTATTTATAGCATAAATTATCTTGTCAGACTTGGACACGGGACCGTGGTTCGACTAACGACGAACGGGTCACAACTACCACCCACTCGCTGCAGCAGCTGCTAATCCCTTTCAGTCGAGCGTCGGCTGGCGAAACGAGCAGTTAACTTTTTTTTATTCTTGCGTACATCGGCTGCAGGATATTCCAGGATATGAGGTAGTACAAGTTGCAATTCAGGCTAAATTCATTTCTTACCCGTCAGTGGGTACAGAGCGTTATGCGACAAATTTAAGCTGTAGGAAACGCTATAAAACGAAAACTAACTTACGAAAGCGATTGTCACTACGATTTTGTCGATCGAAATTTTACTTCTAAAACATATAACTCAAAATTTATTACTGCATTTTAGCATATAATTGTGCCAGAATCACCCTTTTATTTGACACCGATGCAGCATCAACTTTCGAACGAATAATCTTCCAATCCTGATCATCATCCGCCAACCAGTTGCCCGGTCCAGGGAACATTGCGATGTTGTCCCAGTGATTGGATGCAGGAGGGATAAAATTTTATTTGAATACTGGCTCGATTTGCATATTTTATGCTTTGCTAAGTGCGAGAAGTGATGCGAATTTTGAATTGATTTTCACATTCAGCACTGCGCTCCACCACGCACACCCAAACACACACACATACATATACCTACATACCACTATCAATCGGGCTGCGAATGGTTATGAAGGATACTAGCAGTTGAGTTGGCAGAGATTGTGAGTCGCCATTTTTTTTGTTTATCCACCAGAAGAACTTGGAACGAGTTCGACGCTTCGTGATATGGTGCCTTTCCGACCGAATGGATCTGTGACCGCACGGAGTGGTTCGATGGTCAAGTGATAAGTTTTGAAATTAATTTCGGGGAATGATATTAATATCAATTTCAAGATGATATTGAAAAATGATACCGGAATGAAACTCTTCAATGCTAGTTTAGGAGTACCACCCTAGTATGCTTCCGTGCAACCCGTCATCCTGCTGGGAACTGATTGTGAAAATTGTGCGATTGCAGATTAAAAACAGATACTGTCTGATGGGGTGATATCCTACTTTAAAGGAGGGTTCGGGAGAGAGCTTTCCAGAACTCCGGATATCGACGCTGCTGGACCAGGAGCTTGCGGAAAGTGAGTGTGAAGATGGCAAATATTGGATTAATTTGAGCTTGCGAGTTCGAAAGTGCCACCACTCACGCCCGCTTCCCTTCATCGCCGTTACGCGGGAGGAATCGAAACGCAGCCGGCTGATTTTTGCCAAAAGGCTGAATAGCACGCCAATTGATAGGGAAGGATGAAATGCGCAGTGCTGCTGGTACGTGGAGCAGTGATGCTAATTAAGTGCGCGGATAGAGTTGGTACGACAGGGTGGTTGATGTATTGACGAGATACACTTTCTAGTCAGATTGCTCTTTTAGTTCCATCAGCAGTCTGAAGTGGTGCCCTCGAGAAAATAGTTCAATCAAAAGAAGTTTTTTTAGATTCAGTGCAAAATGCAGGCGCTACCACGAATACTGGATTTTGGAAGAAAGTTTTATAGGTAAAATACAAATGAAAACATGCGAACTTTTCTAAATAAACCCGTTTCTTATGTTAGACTATTTATTTTTTCAGTTTAATTTTTTGTTTAACAAAAAGTACAAGGTTCAAGAATCATACGATCCTATTTCGCAGGAAGGACTTTACGGTAATACCCACTCGAGCAGGTATGCCACAGGGGTTCGTTCTTGGCCCTCTACATTTCTCAATGTACATCAACGATTTACCTAATGTCCTTCGGCACTGTAGTGTGCAAATGTTTGCAGATTATGTCCAACTGATTTGTATCAATCCCAACGTCATAGTAGAAGAGTTGAGTTAATGGACCAAGGCGCGTACCCATGTGGACACTTTCAGGAGTTACAATTGAAGGTTACCACAGCTAACTAGCTAAGTAGTGAATCCAATAACCTTGGGCTTGTCTTTCAAGACAATTTTCAGTGGGATAAAGTAGTTTCTGTACAATGTGGCAAAATTTATTCCTGTCTTCGTACACTGAGGACAATAGTGTACTATCTACCACAAGGGACTAAAATGCAGCTGTTCAAGTCTTTGACTTTGCTACATTTTACGTTTTGTGACGTTGTACACTCAAATATAAGTGCTGTCATGATTTTGAAATTAGAAGTAGTTTTGAATGACTGCGGCCAGATTCATCTTCTACATAGAACGGAGAACCTTAGTACGTCATCTGCAGAAACAGCTTTTGTGTTGCCCTTTCTGATGTTTTTATACCTTAAGATCGTGCTTGTTCTTGCACAAGGTTTTAAAGCAACAAGCTCCCAACTACACCTTCACTAAGCTGACAGCATCCCATAGTCGTAGAACTAGCAATTTGGTGGTTCTCGTGCCTTCTACATCAAAATATGGCGAGACTTTCTTCGTGGGGAGTGTGGGTTACTGGAACATGTACCTCCTGAATTGAAACTGCTTAACTCAGAAGCGCTGTTTAAGAAAGGCTGCTTGACATTTTTCAATCAGTGATAATTAGAAGAAGAATTGGTGTTGTTAGTTTAATTTAAAGCATGATGCTCACGTAAACGACTATCTAATAGACTTTGTCTAATGCCATGTATTTAAAGTAAATACATAAAGAAATCTATACCTAAAAAAATGGATTTCTGTTTGTCTGTCCGTATGTTCCTAATAGAATCGAAAACTACTGAACCGATCGACGTGAAAATTTGCATGTAGGGGTTTTTGGGGCCAGGAAAGGTTCCTATGATGGTTAGAGACCCCTCCCCCACTAAGAAGCGGGGCTTCCATAGAAATTAAACACAAATTTCTGCATAACTCGAGAACTAATTAAGCAAATGGAACAAAATTTGTCATGTGGGTGTTTTTGGAGACAAAAAGTTTTTCTATGGTGAATTCAGACCTCTTCCCTCTTTAGAAGGGGAATTATGACCCCTCTTCCCTTTAAGAAGGAGGGCTTCCATACAAATGAGATACAAATTTCCTCATAACTCGAGAATTAATCAAGCAAATGGAACCAAATTTGGCATGTGAAGGTTTCCGGAGGCAAGAATTTTCTCTATGGTGAATTAAAACCCCTTCCCACTTTAGGAGGGGGGGCTCCCATACAAATGAAATCGAAATATCCTTTAACTAGAGAACTAATCAAGCAAATGGAACCAAATTTAGCGTGTGGGGGGTTTTGGAGGCAGGAATTTTTTTATGATGGTTTGAGACCCATCACCCCCGTGGTAGGGGGATAAGGACACTCATACAAATAAAACAGAAATTTTTGCGTATCTCGAAAACTAATCGAACTCGAGAAATTTTAGACTCTTTCATAAAACATTAGTCAATAACAAGACCACCAAAAACTATCAATAGGTAACATTAGATAATTCAGCGCGAGTGTTGCCGGCGACCTGCCGTCGGAAGCGCCGGCCACTACGGGGGAGGGGGGGTTACAGCCCTCCATAGAGATCACCTCTATCTAGGTTTATTTATTGTCCTAGATCTACTGACCTCTATTACTTTCCTTCAATTGGGTCACTCCTGCGAAATGGTACTTTCTACGAAAGATTTTCCGTGAAATGGTACATCCCGCGTGAGGTTTTTCACTAAATGGTATACTGCGAAACTCTGTATTCCACGTTATGGTCAACCGAGAATTGGTGTTCCACAAAATGGTATTCGGCGGAATGGTTTGTAATGATGGCGAATATTTAAATGCTATCCGCTTTATTTTATCAGGCTAAGCAATGGGGGGAGTTGTTTTCTACTTTACTCTGAGGAAAATTTGTATATCAAAACACCCGTGAACTCTTTAGAAACTTGCAAAACTCGAGATGTTTTTTTATAAAATTTATCTGACCTCAAATTTGTCATAATGAATATTCTTAATTACTAGTCTTCTTCCGGTATATGAACGAAGTCTGGCAAAAGGAAAGGGTGGCAGTCCACTTTTTAATGACGTTTCACTTTCAGGACATCAAATTGGACTAGATTCAATGTTTAAAGACAAAATCGGTTAAAGAAAAGAGGTGGTTTTGCACTCTTACGTACTTCCCCAGCACAGATATCAAATTCATCACGGCCCTAAGAAATCTTGTTGGGACGAGGAGGTCTTGTCACTTTTTCTGGCGTATTTCCCAAGCAGAGACATCAAATTGGTCTAGGTTTAATCTTAGTAAAGAACCTTCGACCTGTTGGAACGGAGAGATTCCACCACTTTTTTTTTCTAAAAACACGTTGAAACTTTGATGACCTCTTATCTACGAAACGAGGACTTCTAGTTGGACAGCGCTTCTTTATTTTCAATTTTTCAATAGTACGCACTTAATTTCAATAGTACGCGTTCTTTATTTGGGTTGACGCCTATATTTTTCGATCGATTATTGCAAAAATATAGAAAATAGATTTGGAAATCGCTAACTTTTTAGCGTTCAAAACCCCTTTTCGAGATAGATTTTTTGGAACGACCCCCTATATCAACTACCTTTCTGAATAACGTAGTCCTACGTCAAAAGTAAAGAGCATTTTGGTCACTTTATTTTACTGCAATATAGAGATTCGTTCAGTTTTGTAAAAGGTCATAAAATGACGTAAAATTTGACAAAATTATATATAGGACATTTAGAACTAGTTATTATCTAAATTTTGCTAAATAAAATGAATGTTCACAATGTAACACAAAAGATACAGCAAAACTGTATTCAGCAAAATCTTGCTTTGCTTGTATTCAGCAAAATAATAGATAATAGTTCTGAATAGAGTTCTACAAATGTCCGATATATAACTTTCTCAAATCAATCAAAATTGAGTTAACACTTCATTTACTCATTTTTCGAGTTCTTTAAGAACCAAACAGAACGCTGCGTCAACGCACCTGTCAACAAGCTTGTGACAAGCTTATTACATTTGAACCATAATTTTTTTATCATTTGTCTAGCGGAAAATAAATAAATACCTCGTCATACTTTCTTTGATTACCCCTCTGCTCACCACTACACCTAAAAGCTCTCACAAAGAGCCCACTGGTTCTTTCAACTTTAAATAACATCTAAAAATACATTTGTTGATATATTTATACTCAACATGGAATAGACATAATATTCTGAAGCAATTTTGTTAAACCGCATTTAGCAAACTCCTAACAAACGCCAAAAAGATTATAACAATGATTGCCCAGCCAGCACCAACTCGTATATCAATGTATGAAAATTATCGTAAATATCTCTTAACAAACTCGGATTCGTAAATAAAGCCTAATAAAGTGCGCACAAGTTGATATTCAATCGTTTATAATGCTAGTAGCTGACAAACATACGATTTCCAGCCCAAAGTCGTATAGCTGTATGAAGCTTGTCGCGCTTAATTGAATCTTATCGTATTGAAATACCTATATAAGTGTATCGCTCAAGATTATTCCTCAGTGCGTATATCGCCTCCAAAATGGTACGGATAAGCGGCTTTTGCGCGTCGAATACGATTTTGTTGGATACATATCAGTACGTAACCCTTATTTGCAATCTAATTATACATATGAAAATGCTGACTGGGTGTCCGGTACCCCACCGGTCCGGACTTCATGTTATCAATTGAATTGACGTTGTCATTGGTGGCGTTATTCTCAATTGCAACTCAATTCACGACGATGAAGCAACACGGCTTTGGATTTAACTAAGGAAGTATAAGAAAAATAAAGAAATATAAAATAAGATACTACGATCATTTATTATCGGAAATCACCTTAAATGCAAAATAATTTATCAGTTTCTTAATTTAAGTTCTTAAGTTTCAGATCTCAAATGTGCAAATTTCGCTCTCATGTGTCTGAAAAGTGTTTTGAAAATGTTTGTGATCATTTAAACAATGAATAATTGATTTTCTGGGTTTTTCATAACCGGAGAACTTAACTGTTTCACAACCGGGACGAACGCCAATTTGTAAAAATATACATATTTTTTGCTTCAATTATTTCACTTAAAATTTGTCTGTGTGATAAAATAGAGTAACTAAAGTTACACGACTTTTATTACTTCTTTATATTCTATCCAAAAACTTTTGACATAGGACTACGTCTTACGGCAAGGTTGGGGATAGGCACAGCTATTTTATATTTCGAACGGATTAGTATTTCGACCGAAATTTTTTTCGTACGAAATTTCCGTCAGCAAAACCAAATGGGCAAAACAACTCGTTCGAAACAAGTCGAATGAAATAAAGATTCGTTCGAAATACAGAATAGGGGTGTATCACTTTTCTCACCCCTATTCTGTATTTCTAACGGGTTTATGTTTCGTTCGAAACTGACATTTCGTTCGAAAAAACAGCAGCTTGAAAAAAAATTGAAAAAACTACTCGAACGAAATATTTGCCAAGTTGATCGAGATATTTCAACTCGTTCGTAATACGGAAAATGGCATACTTCCCAAGCACAGATATCAAAGTAATATAACACCGCTATTCTATATTTCGAACGAAATTTCCGTCAGCAAAACCAAATGGGCAAAACAACTCGTTCGAAACAAGTCGAACGAAATAAAGATTCGTTCGAAATACAGAATAGGGGTAATAAAGTCCTCATGTTCTGACAAGATTTCTTCGTACTGCAATTAACCTAATCCAATTTGTTGTCCTTAAAGTGAATAGTAATACAAAAGCGAGTTACCTACCCTATCTTTCGCCTGATGGTATTACCGTACTGCTAGAACTTATTCAAAGCTGACATCTTGTATGAAAAAGGGTTTTACGGAATATTTATACATGTGACGTGGTGCAGCAATTTTCAGAACGTGAAAGAATTAGCGACTGTCTGATCCGAAAATAGGTTTTGGGCGTTTAATTTGTTGCTTTGCAATTAGTTGCATGCAATTGTTTGCATATCTTCGATTGTATTGCTATCAAGTGTGATGAAGTGATCAAGAATAATTGATTAACAGAGTGTCAAAAATTAAAAACTATTAATGTGCAGTGGATGTTAACTTATTGATATTTTACCTGTCAATATTTTAGCTCGTTGTTTGTATGTAGTTGAAAGGCAATTATATTTCAAACCAACCTGTCACCATAAATGGTGCTATATAACAACTATTTTCAAGGAAATTGACGAATGTGAACCAGTGGTAAATAATAACCCAGGTTTTTTAAGTAATTACTGCTAATAATTAAAATGAAATGTTTTCACTACTTATTTTTCTTCTATCGATAGTGGAAGATTTAATCGTCATGAAGTAATTGTCTGACCTGAAAACAGTAACAAGTGAAGCAAATTTTTATTTAAACTGAGTGCATATTGCCAAATCAATGTTTCAACGGTAAAGTTTTCAGGCCAAACTTACCCTGCCAATCACCAACCCGGTTCCCATTAAATATTCGGCAATCGTTTGAAGATTTTACTTCCTTTCACCAACCGAGCAGCGGAACCCAAAAGCAAAAACGATCTCCCTTCATAAAATATTAACACAAAACACCGGCTAGTATTTGCCTCGATTTGTCGCAATGCTCCGCCTAACAGCTGACAGTTAGCCGTTCAACATCTCAATTCGTTTCCCGTTTGTCGGTCGACCCAAGACGATTAGCAAGGTTTTACAACAGCGAAGGGGAGCAGCAAAAGAGTTCTTATTATTCCAGTCAGATCTCTAATGCAGTGAAACAGAAGAAGCTTACCGTTGTAAAGAATCGTAGAAGAAGCATCACGGGTAGCAGCTTCCGGCGAGTGTGGCGGTGGACTGGGCGCTGTGGCGCCGGCCGTTGGTGAAGAAGGACCCCAACAGGTGGCAGCGGTTGCTGATGCCGTACTGGCTGGTCCTGTTTCGCTGCCAGTGACGGCTGTTGGAGGCACCGAAGAGCAGCCTTTGGAACTGCCGGTTGTCGCAGCCGCCGGTGAATCTCCCACGACGTCTATTTCTTCATCTTCTTCGAGTACCTCCACTACTACCAACGGAGCCAGTGGTGTTGGCTGCGGGGATGGTGTAGTTGGTGCTGAACCGGCCAGCGACGATGACGAAGTTATCGTCGTCGATGAACTTCCTGGTGTTGGGCATTCCTCGACCCGATCCGGCCACGGATATGCCTTCCACTTCTTCGCCATTAAGCAGCGTGGCATTTTTGATCAGGTACTTGTTTGAGTTTCTTGTTTCACAGAAGGGTACGGGAAAAACGGAACCGTGTTACAGCAGGTCGCGCGAAAAGTCAATTCATGTTTTATGTTGCCCGGCAGGTTAGGGTTCGGGTCGATCGAGTCCGGACGGACGACGGTCACCCTGAGGAAATAAAAGTTACTTCACTGGCACCCGTTTTTTAAAACAAACTCACGCAGACCGAACCTCCAAACGGGAGCAACACACTGTATACACAGGCAACCACTCTGTCAGCCTGCCGGTTCCGGGGAAAATCGATAGTTTTTCTCGCTTTTGGGGCTTTTTCTGGTGATTCGCGTGATAGTCGCCGGAGAGAATCCAGTTGAATTTGGAAAGGAAACGAACGGGAAACAAGAAGAAGGGCGTTCTTGGGAATGGAATAAATTTTATATCCGGACGTGACACAGATACCAAAAACTTTCTTCCTTGCTGCGCGCTCTGATGGTCGTTCTCTGTTCCGGCAGAAGCTCCACGACTCCTGAAACTCCCAGCCGCCTGTTGTTCGACGAATAGGAGGAAGTATTGCACAGTTTGCACAGAATAGCAGTTCAAGCAGTCAGTTTCACAAGTTTTTCATCGATTTAGATTCAACGAAAGTAGTAGCACTTGGAAGCTTACTTTGAACTCACAAAAAGATATAAGTAAGCCTCAACACTTAAATCTTGAACGTAAATCCATAGTTCACATACAGCTATCCGTAATAGTGTCAGTAGTACACAATAGTAGCAGCAGTAGTAGTAGTAGTGACGGTAGTAATAGTAACTGTTGCAATAGTAGACGATAGCAGAATCTTCATCTCGTGGTCACCGAACCGAGCAAACGAAAGGAACGGAAACATTAGTTGACTGCACACGTATAGAACTGAATTCCGGAAATAACTGTGGACCACGAGACTTAATCAGTTTATACTAGACAGTTGCGAACACAGCCCGTACGCAACCCTTCAGCCACAAAATATTGGCCGGAAGCAGGGCATGAAAACTGATAGACCGTAAACGACAATCCGCCGGATGATTGCTTTGCCGGAAGTTGCGTTGATGCACATCGAGCCGACCGAGAAGGCGAACAGTTCGGCCTTTTGTTGATGTGCGTGTGTGTTTTACAATCAATTGGTTAATCCAAGAAATTAGGAATTAATTTCTTCACACTTTTAGCCTTACTCTGTTTTTACTTTCTCACAAATTTAAAATCTCAACCTTCGAGATAAGGAGAAGCGCGCGCGAAGATACGATAGTATAGCGAAAAATTAACCAAGCACAGATAGACGACTTATAGATATAGGATTTAGGTAGTACACACACGAGTTGCTAGTTAGAGCGGTGATTAGTAACTGTACACATACAGATTGATTGTAAGGAACGGCACGCAGAATCGATTGAAAAGTTCATAATAAATAACAGAAAAATTGATACAGAGTGAAACACGACAGAGAGAAAAAATGTGTGACGAACCGCACTGTAAGAACCGTGAAAGGCTTTTGAGTCCTGCCGTGTTAGGCGCAGTCCCTTTATAAAGTTCGGTCGACACGAGCACGAGCCGAAGTTCCCCAGCCTTCGCAGCACACATTGGTACGGTTCCGTAGGATTCGGCAGCCTTCTCATCCTTCCTGCCATTAGCCACTTGAAAGGATCAAACACAGCAACGTGTTGATGCGAAGGGGAAATTACAAGCAACACACGGAGTTTCCCCTGCCGAAGCGCCAGCATCGAACCAGAGCGCAACAAATGCACCGGATTCGGCTACGACCGACATGCACACTCTTCTTTCTTTCGCTCTCTCTCTTATTTATTATTCTCTCACGTAAATTTTGTCGCTCTTCGTATCAACCCCGGATTTCTACTTTCGGCATCAACAATTTCATGCATTATGTTGAATGTGGTTTATGCTTTATGCTCCAGTGATTTTCGTCCTTTTCGTCTCTTCCTCTCACGATAGCACTCGCTATTTATGCTCTCAATCATCCTCTCCCGATAGGGGGCTACTGATACTGGTCTTGTTGTTGTTGGTGTTTGTTGTTGTTAATACATCGCAATCAGCATGCGAAGTGGTGGTGCGTGGAGAGCACGCGTCGCACGTCATTCAGTCATCTGGTGCCGCCTGGTCTTCCCATCATCTGTGCTGCTTGCTATCCACAGCCGCACCATACAGCATTTCCGATTCTATGCTTTACTCGACAGCTTTATGCTGAGCTGCCTTTTATGCTGCGGTATGAGTGAATGGGAGCAACTTTTTTTCCTAACTCAAGTTAGGTCGGTAGCGCAGTAGAGAGTGTGTATATGCGGTTTGGGAAGTGGACAAAGCGGAATTGCTGAATAAGGATTTGAGTCTTTCTTTTTTTGCTTTCGTTTGCGGATGCGGATTTTTATTTGCTGCGTGATTTGAAATTCCTCTTCCGGGTTAGTGGATCGAAGGCATTTTGCTGTAGTTTATTAGGAGAACATGTGCAGGCGTTTCTTTTATACATTTTGTAAATCTGTGCACACTGCATGTTTATTTTAGTTTACTAGTATATTCAATGATGATTGAGGCGCCTGTTATCACGTACAGATGATAATAATTTGGTACGGGAATACGTATATGTATTTCTATTTTTGATTATAGATCGTTCGTTGTTTGGGTAAAAAAAACAACTCTGGTAAAAGTAGATGAATCTTTTTATCAATAGGCAGTATCCTTTATATTGGGCATTTATGTCAGGAAATGGGAAAGAATTAAAATGTTTACAGAGTGAAACATTGGAAAACAATTGATACTTTTTTGTTTTGATAGAACTCCCAGATAAATATCGATTTCAAACATTTTAATGTGTAGGAAACCTATCTAAAAAAAACTTTCGTATCCAAAATTTTGGAACATTTAAGTCTGATAAACTCTGGCAAAAAAATTAAACCTGGACGAACGTATGACGGAACCTCTGGTCGAGTTGGCATGACCCTCTCAGAATTTTATGAAACTTTGTATGTGTAAAAACTATTGTTAGAACTTTTTTCCCTAAAAATGTTCATTTTGCAATATATGAAAGACTTGTAGGCTATATAATTATCTACATTCCCAAAAAAATCAATTTCCGAGGCCTTCTCTAGAAAACCGATTTTTAGTTTTTTAAATGCTTTTTTCTCAGTGTAGAAATTCATTTTTTTTCAGTATTTTTTTATGAAAATTCAGGAATTAATTTTTTTGTAGGTCCTATAATTTTCGAGTTATTTTTTTAATAATAAAAACGGAGAAAAAAAATTAAGCCCTTTCCAAAAGTTAGTCTAAACCAATTTTCGAAAAACTAAGTACGCAACGTTGTTTATTTACATGAACTCTTTACACACACACAAAGTTTCATAAAATTCTGAGATGGTCAGGCCAACCTCTGGTCGAGTTGGCGTGAAATCCGTCTATTGCAAATAAACCAATAAGGGGTGAAACAGAAAAGAGAAGGCATCAAATTGAAATGAAATCAAGATAAAAAATAAATAGAAGTCAAAGTAAATTCATTTTTAAAACCTTAATATTGTTCACTTACCACGTCAGTTGGTCCAGTAGAACAAAGTAGCGAAATCAGACATCTCCACAGCTGACTGTTACCCGCCATGGCTTTCATCTGTCGCCAGGAAAGCTTATCATCAACAGCCCGGATGTCGTAAGCTAAGCTACGTATCCATGAGCAGCTCTGCCTCTTCTACCTTGTCCTTGCGAATTCCAGTCTATAAATCTCATTCGCTCCTCTTCTCAAGATTTGTCCGATCCACTTTCACATACGTTCTCCAATTTCTGTTATTATCGGCCTTTGCCGACATCGACGATGGAGTTCCTCTTTGAATATCCAGTCAGGCCACCATCCTACAGTTTTTGGGTTGTCTCCGCTGAGACGCAACACGTTTCGCAGGCATACAGCAGTAGAGCAATCTGGTTTGAGCGCCAAATGTTTTGCAGACCTGCAAAGGCCTTCCTAATCTGTGTGGCTATATCAGTCTTGGTACCTCCATCGGGTGTTGTCTGGCTACCAAGCCATTGAAAGGCGTCTACCTGCTCAACTTGTTGTCCCGCTACTGTGAAGTTGGTGGGATTGTCAGTGTTCACTACCATAGACTTAGTTTTTGCAACATTGACTGTGAGACCTGCTGCCTGAGAGATCATGTAACTGGCTCCGCATATCGTTTCAGGGTTATACGAGCAAGACAATGTCGTCGGCTAGGTCGAGGTCATTTAGCTGCTCCATCGTTAGAGGACTCCAAGGCAATCCTCGATTTGGTCTACTGTCGGTTGCTCCAACAAATATCACATCCATAACTATGAGAAACAGCAGCGGTAACAAAATGCAGCCCTGTCGCACGCCAGCAGTAACCCTTATAGGGCTTCCACGAGAACGCCTCGTACTGAGGCTCGATGAGATGGACTAGCTTATCTGGAACTCCACATTCAGTTGGGTTTCCCTTTTTGGGAATTTTGAACAATATGTCTTGCATCTAGTGCGTCGAAAAAGTTGTGGTTTACCTGTATTGCTAAATAGCTGATACATTATCTGGATTGACAAAGATGGGTTAGTTTTGAGCTTCTCGCCTGAAATACAGTCTATCCCTAGCGCTCTATTGGATTTCATACACTTGATGGCTGCGTTAATTTCATCCAGTGCTGTCACCCCAGAGTTGACGCAATTAATGAGACAAACTATTGGCGTAATTAGTACGGGTTTTGTTGGTCTCTGACGTTAAAAACTCGGAAGAGTTGTTCAAAATGATCAGTCCATAGCTCAAACTGTTCTGTACGGTCAGTCAGTAGCAGATCAACTCTGTCCTTAAGTGGCATTTTTATATTCTGGTATCACCAAGGCCCCGAGAAATATCTTACAACAAACGGATATCACCATTGGCAGCGGCGGTTCTTTTTCTTCGGCTAAAGAGTTACATCAGGCTCTTTTGTCCTGCCTACAAGCTTGTTTATAGCTCTCTCCAGCTCGGCCTATAGTTGACGAGCAGCTGTCTTAGTTGCTCTGGTTCGCGTTTCCTCATTGCCGGCGTTCACCTCTCTCTACTCGTCGATAGTCCTCCAAGTTTTATCCGAAATCCACTCTCTCCTCCGATCGCACATTTTGCCAAGGGTTTCGCCACCGGTCGTGATAAAGGCATTGTAGGATTCCTGGCTGCGGATGGGTCTGTCTCGGGCCTCTGGGTCTGCATGCGCTGTTCGCTGTTGCGGATTCCAGTCGAGTGCTTCTCTGTAGATCTCGTTCGCCCTTTTCCTCAAGGTGTGCTCGATCCACTTCCACCCACGTTCTCGAATTTCTGTTCTGTTGAATGAAAAGCAGAAAGCGAGAAGAATCAGAAACATAAAGAGGAAAAATGAAAATTAATAGGGTGGAAGTGGTAAAGATACAGAAATAAAATAAAAAAGGAAGAGAGAAAGAGCAGAAAATTAACAAAAACAGGAGAAAACATAAATAGAAAGAGAGTGACTACTAGCAAGAATATTAGAGAGGAAGACAGAAAGAGTATTGAGAGAGAGAGAGCGAGAGAGAAAGAGAGGAGATAGAGATAGATAGAGATAGAGAGAGATATATATATATATAGAGAGAGAGAGAGAGAGGGAGAGAGAGAGAGAGAGAGAGAGAGAGAGAGAGAGAGAGAGAGAGAGAGAGAGAGAGAGAGAGAGAGAGAGAGAGAGAGAGAGAGAGAGAGAGAGAGAGAGAGAGAGAGAGAGAGAGTTCTTAATGAAGTTCTTCTTTACATCCAAATCAGTCCATGGAATTTTTAGAATTTTTTTTATTCTATAGGGTAATTGATCCAATAGTTGTGATAATACCAATAGTTGCGCTACTATTCATTATTCATGCATATTTTCGTCGCCGTAACATTTTAAATAAAACAATTACATTCATTATATAAAACAAATTCTTAAGAGTATTGGTAGTTTGACTACACCATTTAAAATAAAAGCATTATTTGCTATAACGCCGATTTTCTAAAATCTAACACAACTATAGGCGCAGTTGAAGTTCACAACTAAAGGTGCTCATTTCTATAGTTGCGCTACGATGTTTTTTCACCTAGCAACCTAGCAATGTATATGGAATAACACAATTAAAGGATCACCAAACTTATTTAAGAGAACATTTGCGCAACTACTGGCACAGTATAATTGTATCGGAAAGTTCATTTTTTTCTTTATAAAGCTCCTTGTACAACGAAAGCAATTGTCTTGCCTTGTGACAAATACTTTGTGGTTGATAAATTTATATCCCACAAGCATTAATTGAGGCATATACCTCAATAAACAAGAAAAAAGAAATTACATTGTGCTTAGCTGCGCAGTTAATGGAGCATCTACCCAATTTGAGAGGTTTTCAGCCCTCGGCTGGTTCGCCTCTTTTTAGAACAATTTTGTAAAAGTGTCATATGTCTTGTAATTGTATTTTTAATATATAAACAAAACATATTGTGACATACACGCCAAACAATACGCACCTGTTTGCGATATATGTATTCATTAGCAGCATGTATTTTTGAAATAAATCTAACTTGTAACCTGTATCCCTCTAACGCAGCTTTAACCTTTAAACGAGTAACATCGTAAAAACTGTGCTTTCAAATTCCGACCATACATGAAAGCACACTCAAAAGAAGTCCAAGTTTTGATTTTCATATAAATCTATACCTATAAAGAAGGATTTCTGTCTGTCTGTCTGTCTGTCTGTCTGTCTGTCTGTCTGTCTGTCTGTCTGTCTGTCTGTCTGTCTGTCTGTCTGTCTGTCTGTCTGTCTGTCTGTCTGTCTGTCTGTCTGTCTGTCTGTCTGTCTGTCTGTCTGTCTGTCTGTCTGTCTGTCTGTCTGTCTGTCTGTCTGTCTGTCTGTCTGTCTGTCTGTCTGTCTGTCTGTCTGTCTGTCTGTCTGTCTGTCTGTCTGTCTGTCTGTCTGTCTGTCTGTCTGTCTGTCTGTCTGTCTGTCTGTCTGTCTGTCTGTCTGTCTGTCTGTCTGTCTGTCTGTCTGTCTGTCTGTCTGTCTGTCTGTCTGTCTGTCTGTCTGTCTGTCTGTCTGTCTGTCTGTCTGTCTGTCTGTCTGTCTGTCTGTCTGTCTGTCTGTCTGTCTGTCTGTCTGTCTGTCTGTCTGTCTGTCTGTCTGTCTGTCTGTCTGTCTGTCTGTCTGTCTGTCTGTCTGTCTGTCTGTCTGTCTGTCTGTCTGTCTGTCTGTCTGTCTGTCTGTCTGTCTGTCTGTCTGTCTGTCTGTCTGTCTGTCTGTCTGTCTGTCTGTCTGTCTGTCTGTCTGTCTGTCTGTCTGTCTGTCTGTCTGTCTGTCTGTCTGTCTGTCTGTCTGTCTGTCTGTCTGTCTGTCTGTCTGTCTGTCTGTCTGTCTGTCTGTCTGTCTGTCTGTCTGTCTGTCTGTCTGTCTGTCTGTCTGTCTGTCTGTCTGTCTGTCTGTCTGTCTGTCTGTCTGTCTGTCTGTCTGTCTGTCTGTCTGTCTGTCTGTCTGTCTGTCTGTCTGTCTGTCTGTCTGTCTGTCTGTCTGTCTGTCTGTCTGTCTGTCTGTCTGTCTGTCTGTCTGTCTGTCTGTCTGTCTGTCTGTCTGTCTGTCTGTCTGTCTGTCTGTCTGTCTGTCTGTCTGTCTGTCTGTCTGTCTGTCTGTCTGTCTGTCTGTCTGTCTGTCTGTCTGTCTGTCTGTCTGTCTGTCTGTCTGTCTGTCTGTCTGTCTGTCTGTCTGTCTGTCTGTCTGTCTGTCTGTCTGTCTGTCTGTCTGTCTGTCTGTCTGTCTGTCTGTCTGTCTGTCTGTCTGTCTGTCTGTCTGTCTGTCTGTCTGTCTGTCTGTCTGTCTGTCTGTCTGTCTGTCTGTCTGTCTGTCTGTCTGTCTGTCTGTCTGTCTGTCTGTCTGTCTGTCTGTCTGTCTGTCTGTCTGTCTGTCTGTCTGTCTGTCTGTCTGTCTGTCTGTCTGTCTGTCTGTCTGTCTGTCTGTCTGTCTGTCTGTCTGTCTGTCTGTCTGTCTGTCTGTCTGTCTGTCTGTCTGTCTGTCTGTCTGTCTGTCTGTCTGTCTGTCTGTCTGTCTGTCTGTCTGTCTGTCTGTCTGTCTGTCTGTCTGTCTGTCTGTCTGTCTGTCTGTCTGTCTGTCTGTCTGTCTGTCTGTCTGTCTGTCTGTCTGTCTGTCTGTCTGTCTGTCTGTCTGTCTGTCTGTCTGTCTGTCTGTCTGTCTGTCTGTCTGTCTGTCTGTCTGTCTGTCTGTCTGTCTGTCTGTCTGTCTGTCTGTCTGTCTGTCTGTCTGTCTGTCTGTCTGTCTGTCTGTCTGTCTGTCTGTCTGTCTGTCTGTCTGTCTGTCTGTCTGTCTGTCTGTCTGTCTGTCTGTCTGTCTGTCTGTCTGTCTGTCTGTCTGTCTGTCTGTCTGTCTGTCTGTCTGTCTGTCTGTCTGTCTGTCTGTCTGTCTGTCTGTCTGTCTGTCTGTCTGTCTGTCTGTCTGTCTGTCTGTCTGTCTGTCTGTCTGTCTGTCTGTCTGTCTGTCTGTCTGTCTGTCTGTCTGTCTGTCTGTCTGTCTGTCTGTCTGTCTGTCTGTCTGTCTGTCTGTCTGTCTGTCTGTCTGTCTGTCTGTCTGTCTGTCTGTCTGTCTGTCTGTCTGTCTGTCTGTCTGTCTGTCTGTCTGTCTGTCTGTCTGTCTGTCTGTCTGTCTGTCTGTCTGTCTGTCTGTCTGTCTGTCTGTCTGTCTGTCTGTCTGTCTGTCTGTCTGTCTGTCTGTCTGTCTGTCTGTCTGTCTGTCTGTCTGTCTGTCTGTCTGTCTGTCTGTCTGTCTGTCTGTCTGTCTGTCTGTCTGTCTGTCTGTCTGTCTGTCTGTCTGTCTGTCTGTCTGTCTGTCTGTCTGTCTGTCTGTCTGTCTGTCTGTCTGTCTGTCTGTCTGTCTGTCTGTCTGTCTGTCTGTCTGTCTGTCTGTCTGTCTGTCTGTCTGTCTGTCTGTCTGTCTGTCTGTCTGTCTGTCTGTCTGTCTGTCTGTCTGTCTGTCTGTCTGTCTGTCTGTCTGTCTGTCTGTCTGTCTGTCTGTCTGTCTGTCTGTCTGTCTGTCTGTCTGTCTGTCTGTCTGTCTGTCTGTCTGTCTGTCTGTCTGTCTGTCTGTCTGTCTGTCTGTCTGTCTGTCTGTCTGTCTGTCTGTCTGTCTGTCTGTCTGTCTGTCTGTCTGTCTGTCTGTCTGTCTGTCTGTCTGTCTGTCTGTCTGTCTGTCTGTCTGTCTGTCTGTCTGTCTGTCTGTCTGTCTGTCTGTCTGTCTGTCTGTCTGTCTGTCTGTCTGTCTGTCTGTCTGTCTGTCTGTCTGTCTGTCTGTCTGTCTGTCTGTCTGTCTGTCTGTCTGTCTGTCTGTCTGTCTGTCTGTCTGTCTGTCTGTCTGTCTGTCTGTCTGTCTGTCTGTCTGTCTGTCTGTCTGTCTGTCTGTCCGTATGTTCCTTATAGAATCGAAAACTACTGAACCAATCGGCATGAAAATATGCATGTAGAGGTTTTTGGGGCCAGGAAAGGTTTTAGTGATGGTTAGAAACCCCTCCCCCCACTAAGAGGGGGGGCTCCCATACAAATGAAACACAAATTTCTGCATAACTCGACAACTAATCAAGCAAATAGAACAAAATTTGGCATGTGGGTGTTTTCGGTGACAAGAATTTATTCTATGGTAAATTGAGACCCCTCCCCTCTTTATAAGGGGAATTATAACTCCTCTCCTCTTTAAAAGGGGGGGCTTCCATACAAATTTCCTCACAACTCGAGAACTAATCAAGCAAATGGAACCAAATTTGGCATGTGAAGGTTTTCGAGGGCAAGAATATTTTCTATAGTAAATTAGGACTCCTCCCCACTTTAAGAGGGGGGGCTCCTGTACCAAAGAAACACAATTTTCCTCATAACTCGAGAAGTGATTAAGCAAATGGAACCAAATTTGGCATGTGGGTGTTTTTGGAGACAAAAATTTTTTCTATGATGAATTGGGACCCCTACCCGTTTTAGGAGGGGGGGATGCTATACACATGAAATACAAATTTCCTCATAACTGAAGAACTAATCAAGCAAATGGAACAAAATTTGGCATGTGAAAGTTTTCGAGGGCAAGAATATTTTCTATGGTAAATAAAGACCCCTTCCCACTTTGAGAGGGGGGGCTCCTATACAAACGAAATACAAATTTCCTCTTAACTCGAGAACTAATCAAGCAAATGGAATAAAATTTGGCACGTGGGTGTTTTTGGAGACAAAATTTTTTTCTATGATGAACTGGGACCCCTCCTCGCTTTAGGAGGGGGGGCTCCTATACAAATGAAATACAAATTTCCTCATAACTCGAGAGCTAATCAAGCAAATGAAACCAAATTTGGCACGTGAAAGTTTTTGAGGACAAGAATATTTTCTATGGTGAATTAGGACCCCTCTCAACTTTAAGAGGAACGAACGAAATACAAATTTCCTCATAACTCGAGAACTAATCAAGCAAATGGAACCAAATTTGGCACGTGGGTGTTTTTGGAGACAAAAATTTTTTCTATGATGAATTGGGACCCCTACCCACTTTAGGAGGAGGGGCTCCTATACAAATGAAAAACAAATTTCCTCATAACTCGAGAACTAATCAAGCAAATGGAACCAAATTTGACATGTAAGTGGTTTTGGATGCAAGATTTTTTTCTATGGTGAATTGAGACCCCTCTCTTCTTTAGAAAGCGAGTTATGGCCCATCTCCCCTTTAAGAGGGTGGGCTTCCATACAAATGAAATGCAAATTTCTTCTTATCTCGAGAACTAATCAATCAAATGGAACCAAATTTGGCATGTGGGAGTTTTAGATGGCAGAAATTTTTTCTATGGTGAATTACGACCCCTTCCCCTTTTAAGAGGGGAGCTCCCATACAAATGAAATTCAAATATCCTTATAACTTGAGAACTAATCAAGCAAATGGAACCAAATTTGGCATGTGGGAGATTTTGGAGTCTTGAATTTATTGTACGATAGTTAGAGACCTCCCACCCCTGTGGTAGGGGGATATGGACTCTCATACAAATAAAACAGAAATTTTTGCGAAACTCAAAAACTAATCGAACTCGAGAAATTCGAGACTCTTCCATAGAACATTAGTCAATACAAGACCACAAAAACTATCTATAGTAATGCTAGATCATTCAGGACGAGACGGTCGCGAGTGTTGCCGGTGACCCGCCGTCGGAAGCGCCGCCCACTGGGGGGCTTGCAAAACTCGAGATTGTGACAAAGATCATCCGAGATTCATGATTTATGTACAACACAGGTTAATTTGTGGCAATACGAAGTTTGTCGGGTCAGCTAGTATAATATAAATTCATAAATATAATTATCTGGAAACTCCTAGGCTAGGTAAGAAGTAGTTTAATTTCTCTTTTTCGTTTTCAGTATCTAACGGTTCACCCAAATATTTTTCCAATTCTAATATACATTCAACTCAAGTCTCTCTTTTGCACAGTTTTTTAGGATTTTCGAATTTCAAGGTTTTTTATGACGATTTTTCGAGTAACGCAGTTTTTTGAAACGATTTTCTTTTACATGCTACGTATCCCCTATATAAAATTACTTCAAGAACAAATCAACTTTTTGTTCTAGATATTCTTTTTCTTCGGGCTGGTACCGAATGGCCGAAACACAAATGGCCGAATCACGAATGGCCGAAATCCAAATGGCTGAGTTTCAACAGCAGTCATAGAAGGCCGAATCACGAATAACCAAATCACGAATGGCCGAATCGCGAAAGGCCGATTTTTTTCGGAATGCCTGATGAATTGGAAAGTAGTTTATAGTAGTCTATTTACTATAGAGTATAGATGATTGATAATTCTTTTTTTCCCTAAGCGCAAATGAACTTCGTACATTATAATGTGAGACCTATTCACCGTATTAGTAGCAAATGTTTCCTAGATGATTCAGGGAGAGACGGCCGCAGGCCACGAGTAAGCGCCGGTGACCTGCCGTCGGAAACGCCGGCCACTGCGAGGAGGCAGCCCCCTGCAGAAACCACTTCTATTCAGGTGCATGCATTTTCCTAGGTTTACTGACTAGTAGGGATTATCCCTTAGTTAAGTCCGAACGAGCGACAGCGAGTAAGGACAGCATATACCCCACGTTTTTGCAGGTTGATGGCCGTGAATATTTTCGGCCGAATATGACGTTCGGCCTTTTGTGACTCGGGCATTAGATATATTATGCCATTTTTAATTTCGACCATTTGTGTTTCGGCCATTCGTGATTCGGCCATTTGTGTTTCGGCCATTCGCAGGTAATTCTTTTCTTTAAAACTAAAAAGAAGAAATTCGCACAAGAAGGCCACTACACATATTTTATTTAGTTTAGTTTAGTTTTGTCGTTTTGCTATTGGGCAACTGAAGAAAGAGGGCGCAAAAAACTATTAGATTTTTTAAGCATAAATATGTAAGCATTTTCAGCGCGAGTTTAATTGCGAATGCCAAACCTAGTGTTACTTTACATATACGTACGTATATACGAGAGACAGAATCAAAAGAAATTTTTTACCGCATTTTAACCATTGCTTTCTGCAAATTGCCATTTTTATTTCGTACTGAAAGTCTTCACATTCCGTAGACTCATTTTTCGAGTTCTTTAGGTTGTAGAGCCCTTAGACAACTCAATTTATATAAAAGAAAATCCAACTCATATCCCACAATTTTTTTTTGCCAAAGCCAACTTCAAAAGAAAGCGAAGGTAGTGGGTGTGACAAAAACTTTAACATTAATCTGCAATGGTCTATTTTTTGTGCAATTTTTCTGAGTTTTTGCTTTTGAAAGATGATAACTCTTGAACGCATCATGGTCAGGATGTTGCGATACTAATATCAAAATGCCAAGAAAACTATTCTGAACACATTTTCTATATTGTCAAATCAAAACAAATTTCATATGTCTTGAAAGGCGAAGGCCATCTACAGACTGCCTTACTTGTTACAGAATTAAAAAAGAAATTCTACAACGAGTTGCATTTAATTATTCCTTCCTGTAAACCTTATTGAAAAAAGCGGTATTTAGTTAGAAAATTCATTGCCAAATGCAACAAACGTTATATTACCGAGCGCTTCAAGTTTTGATAGAGGCAATTATTTTTATTCCACACAGAAAATGAAAGCAAAAATCAACGATCTCAAATCACGATATAACTCCGACCAACCACATTCTGGAAAATTGCGAGAAACGATTAGTTGGCACCTTGTTGTTTCCAGATAGGTGGCAAAGAGAAGAAATAAAAAAAACGCACGAAATCACACCCTAGCGCAATGATACTCGGAACACACTGTGACAGGTCTATCCTTTTGCACGCTCCAAGGAGGGTCACAGTAGGACTTCGTCGAAGCTTTATCGCATCCCGGATCATGCCCTATAGGAACAGGCTGAGTTTTATATTAATTAATTAATAACAGGAAACAGCATTTCCAAGCCGCGTTCGTTTCGTCTGGTCTGGTCTGGTGTTGGTCTTGCCTGCCACGGTCGGTAATATAGCTGACTGTAGTAGAACGATGTTGTTCACACGTATGTGACAGCGAACGAACCGATTTCTCATGTCGCCAGCGGTTGAGGTAATTGGAAAAGAATGCACCTCTCCTTCGATGCCTGCCAGGCACCCCGTCGCTTTAATGGTGCTAATAGATAAGAGGACGGGGTGGCAGAATTTGCATCGCTACTTGGTCACGTACTGCGTGTCTGGGTGGGTTGTCGTCGGCAAACCTAGGAAGTGTTGATCTCATGTATTCGTTAGTCATTTGATATTAAATTGTACAACAAATGCAAAAAAAATATTGGGAAATGCTTTTGCTAAAACAGTTATCTAGTTAGTTTAAAAATAGTGAACCAGATATAAAAAATGCTGTAACGGTGTTCCGATTATTCTAGCCATTATTTTCTTGCAACAAAAAACGAAAATATAGTTTCAGATATCGAAAACAAACTGAAATACCATGTATAAGGGTACGTAACCCATCATCATTTTAGAGGTTGAATGGTTCTAATTTCGCTACAATGGTTTTTATGGTTCAGGCAACCGTCATTGAACTTTCAAATACAATTTTTATGCTCAAAATAACGATTCCCTGCATAAAAATGTATCCATTGTATTCTGATGATAAACAAATGAATTAAAAGACATTTGTTCTCAAGGCACCATAAGTTATTTTTTCGCAGGTCGAGAATTAGTGGGGTGTTCTGAATTAGCACTAGAGCATGGTATTTATTTATATCCAAATACCAAAAATAAATATATTGAAGTTCTCTCAAGTATAATACCTAAGCGCCATCATCTTGAAAATATTCTCCGTACTCTGCTTGCCGAAGATCACCAGCTGAAATTGAATCCCGTCATTTGTAAACACAATTTGTAACTCACTTCTTTCATTTGCTAAGACGTTTACACTCGTTCGACCATTTCACTTATTTGATTCTTTCAGGTTTGCTTGTCTAGTAACAATTTCTCATTTTCCAACTATAACACTGAGTTAAATATTTCTAGTTTATCATCCTTCCATTGTGCTTCATAGGAACGTCAGCGTATGGACGTTAGGCTTAGTAGACATAAGGCATAATAGCATTAAGCATGTTTTGCACCAACCATCTTGGTGTATAGCGATTATGCCAACTTTCAGCCTGGTTGGTGGTTTGCAAAAGTTACCCAGTACATTTGAAAATTATCCAGTAAAAATTATGTGACACGATTATCTCCTAAACCATTTAACTGTTTACAAAAATTTTAGTATCAAATGAAACGTCTTACTACCGCAAAGCTTTTTTTTTGCTTGTGTGCTTCCATCTGGTTCCAGTTCATCGTCTGTTTCGTCACCAAATTTTATCCTAAGATCCATTCATCGCCCAGCAGGATGCACTGCAGTTGAAATGATGGAAACTTTGGAGCCTCCTACCACAGCTGAGTCATTGGAGCCAGTATTCATCAGTTGTCCCGGTCCTGTGTGCTGGGCTCTACCAGGCAACCTCAGGCAAGTATATTTGTCAATCCGAATTTTGATGACTTGATGCTGCTTCACATTGGCTCCTTCGTTCGATACGATCAATATCAATAGTGGACCACCAGTACCTTCGGATATTCCAGTTAGCAGCGTTACATTGCATCCTATTGCGCCTGGCGCAGAAGCGCACACATTCCATCGCACTCCTCCTGTGTACTATCAGAACGTCAGGGGTTTGCGGACTAAAATTACTCGTCTGCGCTTATTGCTATCCAGTACATGACTTCACGATGATTGCTATGATGCACTTGACCTCACGGAAACTTACCATAGGGTTAAGGACTGCTACGTAATATCACCTGGTTACGTTCTATTCAGTTGTAATCGTAACGAATTGACTAGCTATCACTCACGGGGTGCTGGAGTATTGATTGCAAACGCTATGGAATTCGAATCTATTTTTATCGCGGATTTCAATAAACTCTACAAATCGTAGTCCATATTAAGTTGCAAAGTCGCTCGATATATATAGTTGCTATCTATCTCCCGCTCAATTCGCGCGACAAGCTTTACTCGTGACTGTACAATGCATTACGTCACTCGAAGTCGGACATACTTCTGTCAATTGGAGACTTTAATTGGAAACGCAAAGTCGGTAACAATGTTCCTTCGTCGGCTAAGTTTGAGAACAGTTCACACTCCTACTCGAAAGTAGCGTGTTTGCCTCAGATTTTTGAGAGCGTATTCAGTAAATCATTACTCGTTCAGCGCCAAAACTGCTTCGCGCACATACTGTTCCTAAATATCAATCGGCGTCTTATACAATTTTCTGCAGACGAATTCCAGAAAGCCCTGGAAAATCACGACTCGACGAAAATACCCGGAACAGACGGCCTTCTGAAAAGCTGTACTGTTGCATTTGCGTTACCAATTACCGCCGTTTTAACCCCTCGCTCCAAGAAAGAATGTCACCAGCCCACAGTGGATCCTCTCCATACAAAAGCTGGACAAAAATAATAAAGTTGTCCAAAGATGTTGAAAATGCCACCTAAGAGTAATTTTGGGTCGCTGAATCTGATTTTTGCATCTAAAATGTTCTAAAATTATCATATGAACGTCTAGGGTTGATTAAAAAAATATTAACACTGTAAATCATATACTTTATTTTTCTGCATATACATTTTACGTATTCTGAGTGTTTTACAACAAACTAAACTACTAAAATTAAAATAAATTGGGCAAGCTCATGTTTCCAATACATAACTGTGTTTCAATTTGAAGTATTATTTCAAATTCACG
Source organism: Sabethes cyaneus (assembly GCF_943734655.1). Classification (NCBI taxonomy): domain Eukaryota; kingdom Metazoa; phylum Arthropoda; class Insecta; order Diptera; family Culicidae; genus Sabethes; species Sabethes cyaneus. The sequence continues at coordinate 139,696,284 of NC_071354.1, forward strand.
TAAGTTTTGAAACATATTAAAACTGTTTTTTTGGCTATAGTGTTTCTTGCTATACTTGAAGTTTTGATGCAATTTGAAAGATATTGATGGATAACAAAAGTAATGATCTAATATGGAAGCGACATATGAATTATAGAAAGATTTCATTCGATTTCAGATATTTAAGTTGATAAAGAAATATTAAAGAATCAGGCATGGCACAATCATTTTGATTCAAATCACATTCATTTGACAGTACCGTCTCAATCAAGCAGAATCTGAAAAAGTTACATATGGGGCATTTGTAGAGCTAGTTATTATCTTCAAATTTGCTGAATAAAGCTAGGCAGTATCTTTAGTATTTAAGGTACTATATGGTTACTACCCCGTTGGTAACCAAATGAACGTTCACTTGACTACCCACGGGGCAGCAGCATTGTAGCACAGTGAATACAAAAGATACAACCCTGCTTTATTCAGCAAAATTGTAGATAATAACTAGCTCTACAAGTGCGACATATATAACTTTTTTAAATTTTGCTTAATTGGGACGGTACTGTCAAATGAATATGAATTGAGTCAAAGTGATCGTGCCAACCCTGTTCAGAATTCATCAAATTTGAGACCTTGGCGCAGAACGGCGCAAGATGCCACTATGATTTTTGAAATCTAGACAAAATTTCCTGTAAAATGAAACATGAGCGGTCGATGCACTAGTATGCACTCCTAAGTAGATGGCGTCCTACAGACCGAAACACTGTTTAAGAATCAAATAATAACGTGTATTTTATATTGTAACTTTTATAACAATGATGTTTTGTAAAATCTAAAAATTCCATTGGATTCCCAAGAAAATTTCCTATCAAAACACATCTTTGCATGTTCGGTGTTCGATATTTTAAACTAACTAAAACGAATTCAATATCAAAGGGTGTAAAGTTTTCGCATTGCGAATTTCAACAAATTTCACTGACTTTGGTATCTTCAAAAAATTCTACAAGCTTTAGTTTTTACTCGATTTACTTAAAAATTTGGCATATATATATTCAATGATAGTACATTTAAGAAAAAATATGAAAACAATAAAAATCGAAAATCGATTTTGGCATTTTTGTCCGGCCCGGCCCCTCTGTGGCAGCCGCAAGCAAGACGATTTATCTATATTAATATTATGGCAATTAAACCAGTTATGCAAACATAAAAAAACGAACTGATTCCTTATACAGATATAAACTTCTCCAAAATTATTAAAATTTGGCAAAACGAAGGGATTACCGCTCACTTTCTTGCTTTTGCTCTTGCTCTTGCACACTTGCTTTTCACTTTCAGGACATCAATTTGGACTAGCTTCAATATTTAAAAATAAACTCGGTTGAAAAAAGGGGTGATTTTATACTTTAACAAAATTGTTTACTTTCAGGACTTCGAATTTGAATAGGTTAAATGTTCAAACGATAACATCAGTTGAAGGAGAGGGGTGGTTTTGCGCTCTGGTGTACTTCCCAAGCATAGATATCAAATTAGACTAGGTTTAATTGCGTTCGTAAGGAATTTTGTTGGGACTCTTTCTGGCTTACTTTTCAAGCACAGATATCAAATTGGTGTAGGTTCAATCATCGCAAAGAATCTTCAACGTGTTGGGACGGGGAGTTTTTTTTTTCATTTTTTTTTTTCTAAAAATACATATGTTCAGTGGTTGGAGAATTCGCGAAAAAGTGATCATTTGAATCGATGAACATCCCTCATGAACATACACTATTCGCCTGCCTCGCCGATAATGCACGCATCAGCTTTAAATTTTATCACGAACAGAACCTCAATGTGAACATCAGAATTCGTTCAAAAATTAAATATTGAACATTGAGTGTGTTCGATTTTTCGGATATAGAATCCCCGGGGACGTCGGAAAGTATTCAAAGTAATATTACCACGAAAAAGGAATAGTTTAAAGTAGTGTTAGTGGCTTTACAAGCAGCAGAAAGCGTCAATTCGCACTTTTGCGTTGCTCACGATATTCGTATATTCAGCGATGCTACGAAGCGTGAGTGTATGATGCTCATTGTTATAGGTGAATTGAACCACTCGCGTAGCTGTTTTATCATGATAAAAACCGTTTGCCGATGCTCGGCTTATCTATTCATTTTGCGAGTTTTCCAACTTCTGCATATGTTAAAACTAGGATGGTGTCTTTTGCAACCAGTCACAAAGCGAGGATTTCCAGTTGGACAATGGTTGATTATTTCAAATTTTTCAATAGTGCGTAATTTGAAATCAATAGGTTTCTTTATTGGGGTTGATGCGTAGAAAATTTTTCGATCCATTGCACAGTGGTCCAATCAGCGAAATACGTGATCGTGTGATATTGCGCCAAAACGTTAAGTTTTTCGCATATAGTGTCTTTAGGAACATTTCTTGGTATAACAAGCCCCTTCTTGTGAGAGAAATCTTTGGGTGATTAATTCCCTTAAAAGTGAGATAAGAAATTTATTTTCTCGTACATTCGAGATACAGGTTTGGTACTTTCGGCAAAGTTGTAATAAATATCAATGCAAACAACTTTGTCAAAGACACTATACTTGTATCTTTTCATGGAAATTATCTATGAAGCGTTATTCGTGGACAAACCCTTTAAAACAGTTTTTAAACCCAGAGTTATTCTGGTCAACTTTTACGTGTTCATAGTGTTCTAGAAAGTTGTTTATCTTGCTAAAATCAACGTTTTTGTAGAACATTATTATAAGTGATTTTCTGCAGTTTCGGAGATTTTGAGCATTTTTGATGAAAAATAGTACTACTTTGAGCTTAAATATTTCCCAAGGTGGCAAATGGTGGCAGACCAAACAACTCCTACTTAAAAGTACAACAAAAAGATGTGTTGCTTATTTTATTTTTTGTTTGAGTAAAGTTAATTGTTAACTGCTTGTCAATTCGTGTTTTCTAATTAAATAGACTAAAAAGTCATTCCGAGAAGATTCGGTCTTCTGTGACTGTTGTTGAAATTCGGTCATTTGGATTTCGGTCATTCGTGATTCGACCATTTGTGTTTCTGCCCTTTGGTACCAGCCCATTATGAGTGGGATCTTTTGAAAAGACACCAATCGAAGGTATTGAACAAAATAGACTTAAGTTAGTTATTCGGAAGCTTTTCTGCACTTCTGCACAACTTGAAGGGTCTGTCCATGAATAACCCTTCATAGACAATTTCCATGAAGAGATACAGGTATGGTGTCTTTGACAAAGTTGTTTGTATTGATATTTACTACAACTTTACCGAAGGTACTAAGCCTGTATCTCGAATATACGAGAAAATAAATATCGTATCTCACTTTTAAGGGAATTAATCACCCAAAGATTAACCCACCCAAGAAGGGGCTTGTTATACCAAGAAATGTTCCTAAAGACACTTTATGCGAAAAACTTCATGTTTCGGCGCTATATCAAACGATCACGTATTTCGCTGTTTCGACCACTGTGCATTGGCACGAAAATATTTAAAATCGATCTGGAAACCGCTAAGCTATGGGCGCTCAAAATCTTTCAGTTTTTCGTGACACTCGCATTTTTTTGATTTTTTGGAATGACGTCCTATCTCAAACCTTGCCGTAAGACGTAGTCCTATATCAAAATGAAAGGCAATTTTCCAATAAATCTCTGATGCTTCATTTTTATATATTTACACTCATACTTTCTCATTATTGTCTAATCTATCTTTTCAAATGTGTAGTTTGATTTATTACGTTTATTTAATACATTTTTGTGTGAAAATTAAAAAATTCATGTAAACCAAGATAAAACTAGAACTTGGGCACTAGAAAGTTGATTTTTTGATAGCGGTGATCTTTCCAATAAAAATATAAAATATATTTCTGGTTATTAGTTACGTTTGCCAATTAACGTTGGTGATAACGGAACGATAATATTTATTTGTTTCATTTATTAATAAAAATAGTATTGTAACCTGTAACATGTTGCATTATTTCTGAATTTCATTTTGTAATGAAGGATCAGAAGCTTATAGATAATTAGTTCCACATAATTTGATAACACATTTTCGTTCAAATTTACAGTAACCAAATATTTTGTTTAAATTTGTCACATATCAGAATAGTTAGTCAAATGACACTTTGTTACATACCTATAGGGATGCGTAGCTGTGAAGATCCCATAACGTAATACATAGAATTTAAGCGAGACTCCCGAGAAATTTATTCTCGTTCATTGGATTTTCTCACTAATTGCTTCCCGGATTTTGATAATTATGTATCAACTAGAAATTCATATCAGAGATGGCCTATCTGATTATCATTTTGAATAGTATAATGTGAAAAACAAAATCGACCTTAATGGAAAAGGTCCAGTATAATAATCGGTTTAATATCTGTGAACGTGTCGTGACGTACTAAGTCATGGTAATGGTAGAAGCTTACGGATACTTCAGTGGAATATTCGCGGAATGAATGAATTGGGAAAATTTGATAACATACTCTATTTTTTAAACGATTGTGATATAACAGTGGATGTAATTGTAATTGGCGAAACATGGGTGAGAGCGGATAGTGCTTCAATTTTTGAAATTCCCGGTTTTCAGTCCACATTCTCATGCAGGGAATCATCTCATGGGGGGCTGGCGTTGTACGTTAACAACAAAATAATGCATAACATTAAAAATAATTGTTCTTTGGATGGATTGCACACCATTCACGTTGAGCTTACTATCGATGGGTCTTCCTTCGATGTTATTGGTGTCTATCGACCACCTTCCTTTGATTTTCATAGATTTTATGACGTCTTGGAAGGTTGGTTGCATGATGCAAAAAAGAACACGCCATGTTTCATTGTAGGAGATGTAAACGTCCCAGTCAATCTGATTGGCAACAATGTTGTGATTAAATATAAAAATTTATTGGAATCATATGGCTTCATATGCTCAAATTCAATTCCTACTCGGCCAGCCAGTAATAATGTTCTTGACCATGTAATATGTAGAACAAGTGACGCTTACCGTCTACGCAATGATACGATTGCCACCAACGTAAGTGATCACTCGCAAATTTTGACTTCAATAAATCTTGCTGGGAGACGACAAAAACAGGTTCTTACTAAAAGAATTATTGATAATGTGAGGCTAACTACGATGTTTAATGATTATATGAACAGTATTGTATGCGTGGATAATGTTGAAAATTGTTTTTCAGAAATAATTGCGAAATACAATCAGTTGCTTACTTTGTGCACAAGAACATTTACGACTGAAATAACTGCTAAAAATGAATACTGTCCGTGGATGACATTTGAATTATGGAGGCTAATGAAGATTAAAACAAAATATCTAAAAAAAGTAAAAAGAAACCCTTACGACGCGAACCTTCGAATAATGCTAAATCATGTGACAAGAAAAGTTGAAGCCACAAAAAAACAAAACAAGAAATCATATTATAAAACGCTTCTGAGTACTACTTGTCACTCAAAACTTTGGAAAAATATAAACACAATCTTTGGGAGGGAAAAAGGAAAGGAAACAATAAATTTATCTCAAAATGGAAGTAAAATTTCTGATGCGCAGCACGTCTGCGAAATTTTCAATAATTATTTTTCTAATATTGGCACCAATCTTGCGCGTAACATATCAAATCCTTTGAACGTTAGTCCTACTAGCAACGTTAGATGCGTCTCTAATACAATCTTTTTACGCCCTGCAAGTATTAATGAAGTTACTACTCTAATAAAAGAATTAGATGTTAATAAGAGTTCAGGCCCGGATAACATTCCAGCAAGAGTAATAAAGGGTAATCCCCAAGCATTTGCGTTCATTTTGTGTCAAGCCTTCAATAAAATTCTTGATACTGGTGAATATCCCAACTGTTTAAAAATTGCTAGAGTAGTACCAATTTTTAAAGCAGGAAACACTTTAGATGCCTGTAATTACCGTCCAATATCTACACTATCGGTCTTTAACAAGATCCTAGAAAAACTACTTGTAGCTCGATTATTAGATTTTTTGAAGGCAAACAATGTTTTTTACAAATTCCAATACGGCTTTAGGCAGAAATGTGGGACTACGACAGCTATAACAGAGCTAATAGACTACATAGTCAGCGAAATTGAATCGAAGAAACTTGTTGGAGGGTTATTCCTTGACCTTAAAAAGGCCTTTGATACCTTGAATCACAATATTCTCTTAAAGAAACTGGAATTATATGGAATAAGAGGAGTGGCAAACAATGTCATTCGCAGTTACTTAACACAAAGAATGCAATTTGTAACGATTGGTGATGCACGTAGCACACTCCACAAAATTGATGTAGGGGTGCCTCAGGGTAGCAATATCGGTCCACTGTTGTTTTTGATTTACATCAACGACATTGGCAATTTAAACTTAAAAGGGATACCAAGGTTATTTGCATATGATACGGCATTATTTTATCCTTGCGTTGACATCGGCAGTGCGATATCGTCGATGGAGCATGATTTAAAAGTTCTTTCTGACTATTTTGATGCTAATTTACTGTCACTCAACTTAACGAAAACAAAATATATGGTTTTCCACTCACCTAGGAAAAAACCCGCCGATCACGTTAACCTATGCGTCAACGAAATATCTATAGAAAAAGTAGATGATTTCAAGTATCTGGGTGTTTACCTTGATGCAACGTTGTCTTGGGACCGGCAAATCAAACATATGCAGCAAAAAATTTCATCATTAGCCGGCGCAATGAGAAAAGTTAGCTACTTCGTTCCTAAACACGTATTATTAAAATTCTACTATGGTTGTATTCACTCCCAAATTCAGTATCTAGTTCTCGTGTGGGGCCACGCCAGTAAATCGAAAATTAAGAAAATACAAGTTTTGCAAAACAGGTGCTTGAAAATAATATTTCAACTACCGATACTTTACCCAACGGTTCAACTCTACACAAATAATAGCCACACAGTTTTACCCATCTTAGCCTTACGTGATATGCAAACTGCTATTCACATGCAGAAAGTTTTACATCAACCAGACTATCACCATAATATGTCTTTAAACACTGGTAATAGACTGCAAAATACCCGACGAGCAAATCTCATACAGCGTGATAGAGCCACAACAAATCTTGGTCAGACGCGAATTTCATTTTTTGGTCCTTCAATTTACAACGCTCTGCCTAACGAATTAAAACAAATCACCAACATCGATCTGTATAAATACAAAATTAAACAATATTTTAAGACAAACATAATCAATTATATAATTTGAGCGTATCAACCATGCCTATGTAAAGTAAATCGTAAATTAAATTTAACTTCTCTCTACCAGTAGCTTAATCAGAATTATTATTAGTTATAGTTATACTGGGCCCCTTAAAAAGGAATATTAAATTCCACTGGGCGCCCATTAAATAGTTTTTAAATAATTTTATGTATCCTCTTTATGTTTTCCTCAGCTTAAATTAATTTCTTTGTTTAGTGTGTTGTCCAGTTCTCTTCTAAGCTGAGGTTTCTGTAAGTGTCCGATACCAGGGGGCTCTCTGTGTGAGCTTTTTGGTAACGGGGGTGAGCGGAGGGTTAGTTAAAAAAAAAAAAAAAAAAAAAAAAAAAAAAAAGTCAACTACTCGTACTACCTGTTTATCAGAACCGATTAAGTCTCATATGTAATTTGTTGAAGTCACTATTGGTTACTAAAAGCAATTGTATGATTTCTGCATCCTCCTTTAAATAATTATAATTTATTAAAGCAAATTGTATCACATCGGTACCGCAGATATACATAACAAATAGATAAAAACTTTGTTCATCGTAATGAATTACACAATTTATTAGCGCGAATAATTTACGTTTTTGTGCAGAACCCATGACGACGGACTTCTTAATTGCTACGCTTTAAAAAACGAAATAACTGCCAACATCCCGTACGTCCAGGCATTTTACGTTCAGGAAGAAACCTACGATTGTTTTGAAACACGTGACTGAATGTCCGAGCAATGAACAAACAGCGGAGGCACGTCCCTTGCCGATTAGATCAACCCATTTTGTGCTGTCATATAAAAACGAAAGTATCCGAACCACTCAGTCAGCATTCGACGAAAGATTCTTGCAGATCGAACACAATGAACGGTAAGTCCTTTTTGTTTTAATTTTCATTTTGTGTTATCTCTAATCAATTGTGAATTCACAGGACTGTTGAAAACCGCGATAGTGTTAGCCGTAATGGCTAGTGCTTCATTTGCTTACCCACAAATGGATTCCGGTGTTATACAGCGAATGTCCAGAAATTCACCACCAAGGCCTGAAATACCTACGCCTGAAATGTCTGACCCGGAGCAACCTGATGCATCTGATCCAGCAGACTCAGGTTTGGAAAATATGGAGTCCGAACCATCGCAACCGAACTCTCCGAAGCCGGAAGCCTCCCGTGAAGAACCAGCTTCATCGCCAACTAAAATTCAGATGGCTGCAGAACCATTTGAAGAACCATCCGCGGAACCTATTAAACCGGAAGCAGAATATTCGGCTACAGTAGTAGAAACCAAAAACCCGGAACAACAAAAATCACCTGCTGCGGAAAGCAACGAAAAGGCAGCGGAGGATGCACCAATCGATCCCGAACTACCGATAGAAGCTCGCCAGGACTCCGAAGATCAGCGCGGTGAACCGATTTCTGCTTCGCGTTTTGCACCAATCGTTGCTTCTGAACCGGAACAGTCTCCTTTAGCATCGTGCAGTCGAGCGGAACTCAAAGAGCGAGTTGAGGCCATTATTCGTCAATTGGGTGAACTGAAGGAATTGTGCGGAATGTAGAACAATTAATCGAATCGCCTTAAAAACAGATAAACAGTCTCGTGTCATTCCAAAAATATAAAAGTGGTATTTTTGGATCATTCGTTTATTTTTAATGATTTTATAACCTACTTGATTTTGTTACTATCAAATGTACTTCACCGCCTCTTGAACAAATATACTTTTCTAGTTTATTTACTACGGCACGAAAGGCAATGTTACTCAATTAATCGTCATTACTTTAGCTTGGTTCGCTTACAAAGGCCATTGATGGCTGCAAAGTGCTTTTACTGCTCTGGTCATTTTCGTTCTCGGCTGGTTCGTAGCTACCTTAGACATACATAGTAATAGGTAGCCGCTGAATGAGCATGGCTTTTTTTATATTCCTTCAGCACGCACTGATTACCGTCAAAATCACGACTTGTTCACTGACAGCACAGGGCAAGTAAACGGGACGAGCGACTGAAGTTTTAATTAATTTATCATCTCACACGTGTCGTGTTTGATTATACCCTATCGCTTCCTTTCCATCGGACCGTTTCACGCCTTAGAGGGTTATTTGTTTTTATGAATGCCGTACTTTACTCAAGAATAGGACGAACGGGAAAATTGTAATATTTTACCTTAAAATTCTTACAAAATATATTAGTGACTAAATGTTCAGTTTGATAAACGATGTGAAAATAATGATCCTGGGAAATCTTTTGCGTGAAATTATGTTTAAGAATAAATAAACATACACTAATTTATTCTTTTAAACAAAAATTTTATACAATTTTACAACTTTTACATGTTTTATTAGGTGAACCGGCAAACTTCGTACTGTCACAAATTAAGCTAAATGAAGTAACTTATAAATATCGTATGTACTCAAAGTATAGGTTAAGTTTTGCACTTTTTTGAGTAGCTTATACTTTGTTGAAATGGTTAGCAGACCAGTGGATTTTCACAGAACATTTGTTTCTTTCAACTAAAGGGTGCCCACAGTAAAATTGCAACACACTCAAATTGCTCTAACTTTGGAACCGTTGGGTAAAATCAACTGAAATTTTGTGTGGGGAAAGTTCAAAGTGCATTGTTTATACTATGTGGATCTGTTGATCAGGTGCGCAAAAATATAAAAAATGCCGTCGAAAGAACAGCTCGTTTGCCAAAAGGTTCTGCACAAGTACATCGAAAATCAGAATCTGTCACATCGCGCCATCGGTAAAAAGTTGGGAATCCAAAATTCTTTCTACAGCAAAGGATAACTTTGATATTCCAGAGTACCTCCGAAAACAGAAAATGTCAAACTTTGCCAAGAATGGCAACCAATTTGTTCATGTAAAAAGCGGAGTACACCTTTCGCGACCCCAGGTACCACAAACATAGACAGGTGTGTTCGAAAGAGTGTCTTCAAAAGCGATTTCTTCCTCTTCTGAAGTCTCACAACTGTCCTACGATCTTCTGGTAAGATTTGACTTCATGCCATTGTGCAAAGGCCGTGCTGGAGTGGCATAAGGCAAATAATGTCGATTTCGTACCGAAAGATAGACCCCTGAAATACACCGGTGCTGCGGCCAATCGAGAAATACTAGACTGTTATGAAGCAAAATCTTCTGAAACATCCTAAAGTAGTCAAAACAGTTGAAGAAATGAAGAAAGTATGGGTAACTATGCAAACCATGTCGACTTTGAGGTTGTGCAAGATCTCAAGGATGGGGATAAAGCCAAAGTACCGACATTCGGATACGGAGGCGAAATTTAATAAAATAAAAACGCTAAGACTAAGTTAATAATTGGTTCATATGATGCCCTGAAAGTTTGATGCAACCACCCAGTTAGCTTCGAGATACGATGCTGGTCTAACAAGCCAGTCGTCGTATGCTCGAATCTCCACTAGGCGGTGCTTGCTAGATAGAGTCAGTAGGATCGTTACACTGACCCCGTAATTTTCCTGTACTCTAACAGCAGGCTGCGAAGTATGTCGATAAAGATGGGTAATGTCTAATAACGGTTTAAGGGGGGACCCTACTCTGGAAAGTCGGAAAAATCGAATTTTATTTTTTTACATTTTCGAGACCCTTTTACCTTCAGAAATGTCATGCCAAAAAGATTTCTTGATATCCGATCTCGTTGAAAACTTACGGCAAATATTGTGGAGTCACCATTGCTGTACGAAACTTTGAACGCGTTTTCTCCGAAACCATGTTTCTTTAGCTGGCGGTACGTGTATCTCAGAATCTAGTGGACCGATTTTGCTGAATTTTGAATTATCTAAATTGTTACGTGGCCGTTTTTTGATATCTCAATTTTTCAATTTTTTATGAGCTCTTAATTGGCGATTTTTGATGAAAAAACACCTTTCTTTTGGAAAAATTTCCACCATTTTGGTAATTTTTCGAATTTTCAAAAACCGCTACGTTACAATTTAGGTATTGGCCTAAAGCTCCGAAATCATCCTTGAAATCCATTCTACGATTTTTTTTTGTCGGAAGATTTGACCACTGCGACCATTATTTTGATCTATTGTGGTAATCCATTCTACGATACTCCGTTGTTTCCCGGCATGACCGCCAGCAGGGAACTATTTTCTAGAGGGCATTCACGCATCCACCTGCCACCAGCGTAATAAACACTATTCTGGTATCCTAAAAATACAAAATATATCTTCAAATATACCTTAACCAATAACAAAAATACCCCAACGCTTAGCTATAATTCTAGCATCTGAAAAACATTCACGAAAATCTATTATTTTTCGGTCTTTCAGAGAAGGGTCCCCCTTTAAGCCCACGACTTTGCTTTTGAAAGTTTGATGACAATCGGGTAAAAACACGAATTTTGTGAATTAATTTTGTGTGTTGTAATTTTACCGTGGACACCCTTTATGCGAAACCAATTGTTATAAAATGTATTGCCAAATAACCGTTGGAACGTAGCTGTGTGTTTTTAATTCAACCTTTGGATCGGTAGTTTCTACCTTGGTTTTTCTATCTGTACAGAGGCATTTCATAGACAAAAGTTTTATCTTAAACTCCTCCGTAACCTGCCACTTTTTAACGTGATTTTCTCTTACATAATCTAAGATTGACTTCTTGTGCGTAATGAGCCCTGAGAGTAGCTCAAGCCTTTCCTTTCTTGACTAAGGAGGAGTTCAAACCACTATCAGAACATTCTTCTTACCCGAGAAATACTTACTTACTTAGTTACTTTAGCAGCCGAGAGCCGGGGTGGTTCTTGCCGTATCAAGAATTCCTCTCCATTGTACTCGGTCCTGGGCTACTCGTCACCAATTCGTTGCGCGTCTCGACACACGCAAGTCGGCTTCAACCTGGTCAAGCCATCGGGCACGTTGGGCCCCTCTATTCCTGGTGCCGGAGGGGTTTTTGATGAGAACGGATTTCACTGCTCAGTCGACCGGCACCCTTGCGACGTGGCCGGCCCACCGTTGTCTCTTAACTTTTGCCAGGTGATGGGAATCTCTCCAAGCAGTGCCTGTAGCTCGTGATTCATACGTCTCCGCCACTCTCTGCTTTCTGTTTGTACTCCACCAAAAATAGTTCGCAAGACCTTTCGTTCAAATACAGCTAGTACACGTATGTCCTCCGTAAGCAAAGTTACTATCTCAAGTCCGTAGAGGACTACCGGTCTGATTAGCGTTTTGTACATCGTCAGCTTTGTGCGGCGGCGCATGCTGCCAGATCGAAGCATCTTGCGAAGGGAAAAGTTGGCTCGATTTCTAGCTTGAATGTGTCGTTGTATCTCTTTAGTCGTATTATTGTCGGCGGTGACCAAAGATACCCAAATATACGAACTCATCAACCACTTCCAGTTCATCACCATCAATAGTCACTGTCCGTGAGAGGCAAACATTGTTTTCTCTGGAGCCTTTCCCTACCATGTATTTGCTTTTTGACGCATTGATTTCTAACCCTGTCCTCCTAGCCTCCGTGTTTAGTCTGGCGTAGATTGCCTCCGCTGTCCTAAGGTTTCTAGTAATAATGTCGAGGTTATCTGCGAAGACTAGGAGTTGCCATTGCTGAAGGTCGTTCCTTTCATTTCGATGCACGCTCGCCGGATCACACCTTAAATAGCGATATTGAATAACATACAGGACACTCTATCTCGTTGTCGCAACCCTCTGCGCGATTCGAAAGGACTCGAGAGTGTCAACACGCACGCACGTTGCACATCACTCGCTCTAGAGTAGCTTTGATCAGCCGCGTCGGTTTGTCCGGAAAAGCGGACTCGTGCATTATCTGCCATAGCTGTTCTCGTTCAACTGTTTGGAAGAAGAAGAAGCACAAAATTGCCAAAAAGTTCTGAGATGAGTCAGCCGTTCATGACGACGGGAACCATCAATGGGCAAATCTACCGGGACAAGTGCCTTCCCAAACGCCTGCTGCGCTTCCTGTTATCTCACGGAGGTGTGATGCTATTTTGGCCGGAGTTGGAATCCTTCCACTACGCGCGGTCGGTGTTAAACTAGTACAATGTTGAGTTTGTACCAAAAAAGTCAACCGACCGAACTCGCCGAAACTTCGTCCGATTGAGAAGTGAAGCGGATAAAAGCAGAATAGTAGGTCAGGGAGCGTCATTGCAGCAACGTTTACTAAGTTTGTATAACTTGGGTAAAATGGAATGTTATACCATCATAATAAGCGTTGCTCTAATGGCCCACTCTAACCTAATTTTTCACTCTTTTCGTTTCATGTTTTGTCACGCCTTTTCGTAAACCTTTTTATTACAATTTGACGGCAATGGCTAAGTATTTTTATTTTTATTCTTGTTGGTCCGAATTTATATCAATTGAATGAAAGCTTGCTCTGTTCAAACTGTTTAGAGTAACGGAGCCACCTCGTCATACGTAATCACGGTTCACACTTTATTTCGAGCTTTTAAAGCAATTATATTAATAAGTACTCAAGTTTTTGGCACGATATGAATCTTTCACTTGTTGTCTGTACATGTTGTATACCCAGATATTTTTTTACAGAAACAAATTTTCGAATTCAGGGGTAGTTCGTCAAACGGAAACTGCACTTCGTTATAAACAAGTTTCGTCTACCATGGACAAACACAATTGCAAGAAGTTTGAATCAGAGCTCAAATTTCGAGGTTTTTATTCCGAGTAAACTGCTGATCTACTTCTGATGCTCTACGTCATATTCAAAGGGGATAGAAAAACCACGAAGACTTTTATTTTTGAAAAAAGAGAGGTTTTCTTACATTATCTTTTGTCGATTACGAAGAGACAATCCATAAATGTTGATGCCAAGTACTTATTAGTTTGAATGTAATTCGCATCAAGGTTGGTTATATCGCTGATTTTTCGTGCCTATGTCGAGAAAGTGGACGAAGACCCACCGTAAACGAAGCCATCCAGCACTCTACTGTAGCACTGTGATGCGTTAAAAAGTATTCCAGCCATGGATGAAGACTACGATAAAAGCATTATTCAAGTTACTTCAAACATGTTACTAAAATTTTTGCACGATTTTTCTGAATAAATCATTTCTCATACGATGCAGCTCGTAAACCAAATATAACGTAAACCTTACTGTCAGGAAATTGCATGCGCTCTAAAACAAGCACTCGCTGGGCGATAAAGCGTATGGACCATCAAAAACAAGCTGCACCGAGTTGGTATAAATTTCCCGTGAATCGCAAGCACGTGTACAAAGCGCTAAAAATGATTGGTAAGAACGAGTAACCCTACATATGCATTTAAAAATTATATCACTTAGAAGGTTCAACATTATTCACGTTGCAGTTATTTTCGCCATTAGTCTTTGCCTGCTTACGGTAACTCTAGCTCAGGACTGCCCACCAGCTGATGCCTCGTCGACCGATATCGTCTACTTGCCGCATCCTACGGATGTCTCCAAGTATATAGTATGCAATCACGGAACGCCAGTAGAAATGGATTGCCCGGTTAATTTGGTATGGAACCCGGAGGCTAACGTATGCGATTGGCCGAAGGCGGAAAATTGTAAGAGTTAATAATTATTTGTTAGGCATTGCGGTAGGCCGAAAGCAGGTTGGAATTCACCAGTAAATAAATGTTTGCATTTTTGTTAGTATGGTCAAATATTAAATTTAATAAAACAACCTTATCAAAAATTCGCCTATTTTTCTTTTAAACCACGGTGTGTGCTGATGTGTCAGATTCGAGAATCAACAGTGATCGATGTACACTTTGGCTACAATTTTGTTTATTTACAAACAAAATAGAATGAACGTCATTATACTTTTCACAAGAGCATGATCCTAGCGCTCGTTTATAAAATTGTGTTGTCTCTAACTATCATAAGAACCTTTCCTGGCCCCAAAAACCTCTACATGCAAATTTTCACACAGATTGGTTCAGTAGTTTTCGATTCTATAAGGAACATCCCGACAGCGATTCAATGATTTATCAGTGCAGTTACGGAGTAAATTGAATACATTGGCATGGATAGGTGACTACTTTGACAGCTTGAATCTAATGTAAACTTTGATTGCTAACGAAGCATAGTTGCTGAGTTATGCGTAAATGTTAGTTTAGGATGGTTTTGATGTAATTTTTCGTTATACGGCAAATACGATATCAACAAGAGGATATTATTTGTTGAAAATTTGTAACAACGTTTTACATCACTCACATATCTGTTTTAAAAATACGGTGAAAAGAATTTACAAAATATATTTCGCCTTTCCATAATTTAATCAAACCCCGTCAAGCGCCTAGTGGGGTAAAAGTGCGATCTACGGACGGGGCAAACGTGCGATTCATGGACGAGGCAAAAATGTATAGCTAATTATATACAGCTTTAGGCACTATATTACACATACTAGAAATGGAAGATCTGCAGAAAACTGTGTGTTTTACAGATGTTGGCCGAAGGAAAACAATGTTTTTCCGCTGATGAAACAAAAAACAAACGTTTGGAAAAGTTTCGATCTGACGGAGGCTGCAATACATCAGCGCAAAATAGGAAAGGTGCAAATTGAGAATATTCCTTACCGAAACTTAGAGCAGATTAAGGATAATATGGTTTTGTTAGTTACTGCTGTGCTAATTTCAAAGATTCGAGCTTCGCACTTTTGCCCCGCTAGTGGAGTAAAAGTGCGAATCGGCACTTCGTCAGAAGAATGAAGAATTTATTTTGCATAACACTATTATTCCAGCTGATTTATAGTTGAATGTGAAGACATTGAGTTACTTTATCACTATAAAATTTTTTGTTGTTGTCCTTCTTTATATCTCACAATAATTGATGACAACTTCAAACGTCGCACTTATGCCCCGCCTTACTCTAATGTTCTCGTCTGCAAAACGTTTGTTTCGTCTGTAAACAATGCATACCAAATAAACCTAACATAAATTTTTTATAGTTAAGTAAATAGTAAGAAAACAATGTATTTGATTCAAGGTAAAAAAGCAAAGCCTTGGGCTTAAACCCGTTTTCTAAGACTTGACCCTTCTTTATCGGCAGACTTCACAGCCGGCTATTAGAGTGCAGGACAGTTACGGGGCTAGTGCAACATTTCTACTGACTCTATCTAGCAGCAGCGCCTAGCTGAGATTTGAACATACAACGACTGACTTGTTAGACCAACATCCTACCTCGAAACCAACTAAGCGGGTTATTGATTCAGGATATTGATTCAAGGTAATTATTTTTATTTATCCTGCGTGTTACAGCATTATTTCGAACACGTGTACTTAGACATTTGACCCGATCCGATCCGATGATCCGCATTTTGCATTTCGATTCCGAAGCGACCACACTCTGCTGGGACCACAGCTTTATATCTCATCGAAGGGGAAAGATGTTCCTGGATCAGTAAAGGCCGTTTTCGTCGAAAAATTCGGCGAGATGGATATGGTTATGGTCCTGAGATTTGTCCTATCGACATTTTTTGGGTTGGGACGCAGGCGAAACTGAAGGAACACCTGAAATCAGTGGACAGTTTTGAGAAAATTTTAGAAGTTTTATTAAAGTCGCAATCTCGTGCTCTCTTTTTCTCCGCGTCTCTCTCTCTCTCCTCTTGAGAAGTTGTTTGTTCTTCAAACTCCGCATCATGCTCAAAATGATCGGTTGTGATCGGTTTCGATCATCGACGTTCCAAAGTACAAACGGAATGTACCACGATACCAAAATTCATCAGCGATCTCGGTATGGGGTGGGGAGGCATTTCAACGAAAGGGAAACTTCCTCTTATATTTATTGAAAATGGTGAGAAAGTTAATGCAAAATACTATCTCGAAATGGTCTTAGAACAAAATTTGATGTCCTACGTTCGGGGAATGTATGGTGAAGAATATTACTGCTTTCAACAGGATGGAACTCCTGCCCACACTGCAAAACTTGTGCAGACGTGGTGCAAAGCCAATTTGACGGATTTCATATCGAAAAAGGAATGGCCTCCAAGTTCTCCTGATTTGAACATCTGGATATTTGTATATGGGAGTACATGCCGCAGAAGCTCAAGGTTTATAAATATCATGATTTGGATGAATTTAAGTTAGTTATCAACAAGATATGGGATGATATTCCGATGGGAGTAGTGCGTGCCGCATGCAACGACTTCAAAAAGCGTTTGAAGGGTGTTATCCAGGAAAAGGCGATTCAATAGAGCAAAGATTGTAGGTTGCGTTCTGTATCTATGGGTAAACACCTTCTAAAACTAAAATTCGAAATAAACCCTTTATTTTTTAAAATATAAGCCTTTGTTTTTGTTCGAATATACATGTGTCACACTGTATATAGAGATCGACTTAACGTCTGTTTGAAATTTGACTACTAATTTCTGATAGCTCTTAAAACCTAGAATTTTATTTTACCATTAGTCATCATATTTTAGTCAAAACATGGCTACATCACTAGCAGTTGCAACACTTGTTTCACCCATACCGCTACTCCCAGTAATCTCATTTTTTGTATTACATTAAACAATTGCAACAATTGTCAAAAAAAAGCTTTTCTCTCCGTTAAGTAGAATGAATCAATGTGGCGGTCCATCACTCAACAAACAACAAGCAGACACAGGAAATGAAAGTTCCATTGCTAACGGTGAAGTACGTGTCAACGGCCAAACTTCCGCTCACGCTAAATTTGATAAGTTTGTTTTCGGCGAAAGCCAGCTATACCCAAAATACAAAATATGGTAAACTCAATTAGAAGCTTGACTATAAAAGCATGCAATGCTTTCTTTGCACACGAAAAACCGTTATGCGATTCATCGCAATGTTAGGTCAGTAACATTACTTCCAACGGATATCGGAGACTAATAACTGTTTTGTATATCTACAGCACTCGCTCTCATATTGGGACTTATCACTGGAAGCAATTCGATATTATGCCCGCTACTTGCCGATGTCGACCAGACTGTCCATCTACCGCATCCAACAAACTGTTCCCGGTTTTTGACATGTGTCCATGGTATTCCTACCGAGCAAGAATGTCCTGTAGGATTACACTGGAATGCGGCCGCGGGAGCTTGTGATTATCCTGACAAAGCGAACTGCATAAACTTCGACGCTTCATCAATTTTGTTCGACGTTTCTTTATTGGAAAATGGCCTCTGTTTGCCGCAGCACGACGACTGCCCAGATATCAGTCAGCACAAGGGAAGGTTGGTGTTTCTAAAAGATACAGATTGCCGAAACTTTCACATCTGTCTTGGCGGTGAAAAGCTAACAATGTCCTGTCCGCCATTCACATTTTGGAAAAGGGAACAGTGTGTATGTGGGGTAACACCCGATGAGGAGTGTGTTGCTTCGGATCGTTTCACTACACTGTTACCGCTCCCGACGGATGAGCCCTCAGGGAGGGTTCGGCGTTCCGCGGTGACAGACAATACAACGGAAACGGAAGTGGTGGGGCTTTCCGAAGTTAATACCGAGGAAACAACGGTGGAACACGAAATAGGAGATCGGGAGATTATTATTCAACCGGTGCCAGCAGCAGAATCAAGTGCGGTCGTTCCTGTTTTATCGCTCTTTGCAGCTGCTGGTATAGTATTCGTGTTATAGTGCGTATAAAATTGTTATTTATTTGTTATTATAATAGAATTATAGAAAAAAATATGTTAAAGGACCAGTTTTTAATTTTCAATTTAAGTAATCTTCGTTTAATAATTGAGAGTTATTTGTGGTAATGATGCCGTAAGTAATCGTGATGCCTTGCAAAATCTGCACAATATATGATCGAATTCCGAAAATAAATTATGGCACCAGGTCTCTGCTTCGCTATGCCAAATCTGATATATCTATTGGACAATAATTTCTCATAGATATCAAGAGATAATGTCCAATGGGTTATGAATTTGAAGAAATGCGTGAGTCGAGGAAAATAAATAGCTGTGAATGGCTCACCCAAAAACTTGAGTTTGGTTAAAAAGAAGATAAAAATTTCAAAAAGAATATGCTCAAAAAATTTAGAACCGTATTATCAGTTTTTGTGGAGAGCTAGAAGTCAAATTATCTTCAGTGTAAGAAAATTCTGACATAAGGATAGAAAATGTTAAATTTACAATGTGTTGTCTGAAGATCTGTTTGCTTTAAACACTCAATTTTAGTATCTTCTAATGTACCAATAACAATATAACAATAACAGTAATAGCTTAATTTATCACAGACATCTTTGGGCACTAGCACAGTAGATCAAACAAAAAAGCCGTTTTACACTTACTTTACAGAAAGTAGGGTAATTAATCTGTTTTGGACTGAGCAGTGTTTCAACTTAATCGTAGGCGTTAATCACGAAAAGACACATTGTAAGGTTCTAGAAAACAGAAAGTTGTTTGATTTTGAACAATAAATATCCAAAAAAGTTTTATTGAGCCTTAACATTTTATTTTACCCATGTTTAATATTGAACCCACAACCATGTTCAAGCTTTATTCGTGCTATTTATACTTTTCAAGCTGTAACTCACAATACACTCATCGTAACGGTGAACAAAAGTACGGCAATCGAGGAAACAGTATGGATATCTGCACCCGATTGAACCGGTGCTGATCCTGATCCCGAGCTGGAGCCAGAATTGGATCCCGGATTGGAACCGGATCCTGGGCCAGTATTTGCGTTCGAACCTGAACCAGAACTACCGGAGTTTGCTGCTGATCCAGAACCGCCGGAGTTAGCTCCTGAACCAGAATTATCTGCAGCTCGGCGGACTCTTACTGCAGTAGATTCCGATGAGCTTGCATTTGCTTCTGATTGACTCTGTTCTGCCTCGTCTTCCTTCTCATCATTCTTATTTTCATCAACATCATCAACAGGTTGCTGCTCTTCCTGTTCTTTCTCTTGTTCTGCACCATCCGCCTCAGATTGATCTTCTTCATTTTCATCAACGTTATCTACAGGTTGTTCCTCTTCCTGTTCTTGCTCTTCATCAGCATCACCGTCCTCAGGTTGAGCTTCTTCAACGTCGTCTTCGATCCTATCGCCATCCTCATTGCATTCATCGTCGACGTCATAATCACAGATACAACTCTTCGAATTCCAATACAACTGGTAGGGGCAGCTCAGCTCAATTGGTTGAGCAGACACGCACGCGTAGAACTTGCGACAATTCCGGTGTTTTACAAAAACAACTTCTTCCCGAGGCTTAGAGTTCACGGGACATCTTGCGGTTTGTGGCAAACATTGCTGGCTGTGTGAAATCGTAGTCAAATTGAACTGCGCCTCTTTCGCAGCATCCCCCCGGGAGCAATTAGAAGCACGTGGATAATCGCAAAAGCCCTGCTCTTCATTCCAGTGAAGTCCTGATGGACAGGATTGTTCGACCGGATGGGATCCAACGCAAGTTAGAAACTTACCGCAGTCGATCGGATGAGCCAAGTGCACTGTCAGCTCAGGATTAAATTTCCTCGGACACAGCAACGAAGAAAGTGCGCCGGAAACAAGGCAGAGCGTAATGAGAACTAAAATTCAGTTATAAAATGACTAATTTGCTGGTAATATAGTGCTTGCAACTTACCAATCATTATCACTATTATCGTAATATCGGTAATTCGGAATGTGAATAACTGATGATCGGGCGAATACTTTTATAGTCGATGTTATCAGCAGATCCTTCAAAACCTTTTTTATCAGCAAACAAATTGATCGAAGTGCTAAAGTTGTTTCTCATGCAATGCACTTAGTTAACATTTAATTAAACTAAGCGGAGTAGTGTTTGCCGTTTGAAAATGTGCCGACACAACCTCAAGCGGCAATCCACTAGTCGGCAATTGTATTGATAATGGATTTGATTTTATTTAGTTTCATTACACTAACATAATATTTTTTTTGTTAATAATCCGTGAATATTTTTTCATGCGCGTTTATGTAAGACAATCTTTATATTCCTACTAGCTGTCCCGACAAACTTTGTATTGCCACAAATTAAACTATGTTGTATCGTGAATCTCGGATGACCTTTGTCACAATCTCGAGCTTTGCAAGTTTCTGGGGAGTTCATGGGTGTTTTAATATACAAATTTTTCTTACAGTAAAGTAGAAAACAACTCCCCCCATTGCTGAGCCTGATAAAATAAAGCGGATAGCATTTAAATATTCGCCATCATCACAAACCATTTCGTCGAATACCATTTTGCCGAACATCAATTCTCGGTTGACCATAACGCGGAGTAATTGTTTCGCAGAATACCATTTCGCGAAAAACCTTATGCGGGATGTACCATTTCACGGAAAATTTTTTCGTAGAAAGTACCATTTCGCAGGGGTGACCCACCTGACGGAAAGTAATAGAGGTCAGTAGATCTAGGAAAATAAATAACCCTAGATAGAGGTGATCTCTACGGGGGGCTGCCCCCGGCAGTGGCCGGCGCTTCCGCTGTGGCCGTCTCGCGCTGAACTATCTAATGTGACTATTGATAGTTTTTGGTGGTCTTGTTATTTATTAATGTTT
Organism: Sabethes cyaneus; assembly: GCF_943734655.1. Taxonomy (NCBI): domain Eukaryota; kingdom Metazoa; phylum Arthropoda; class Insecta; order Diptera; family Culicidae; genus Sabethes; species Sabethes cyaneus. The sequence goes on from NC_071354.1 coordinate 139,717,907, forward strand.
TATGAGAGTCTAAAATTTCTCAAGTTCGATTAGTTTTTGAGTTACACAAAAATTTTTGTTTTATTTGTATGAGAGTCCTTATCCCCCTAACACTGGGGTGAGGGGTCTCAAACCATCATTGAAAAAATTCCTGCCTCCAAAACCCCCCATATACCAAATTTGGTTCCATTTGCTTGATTACTTCTCGAGTTATGAAGAAATTTGAATTTTATTTGTATGGGAGGCCCCCCTCCTAAAGTAGGCAGAGGTTTCAATTCACCATAGAAAAAATTCTTGTCTCCAAAAACACCCACATGTCAAATTTGGTTCCATTTGTTTGATTAGTTCTCGAGTTATGAGGAAATTTGTATTTCGTTTGTATGGGAGCCCCCCCCCCCCCCTCCTAAAAAGGTAAGGGGTCCTAATTCATCGTAGAAAAAATTCATGCCTCCAAACATACTCACATGCCAAATATGGTTCCATTTCATTAATTAATTCTCGAGTTATGAAGAAATTTGTGTTTCATTTGTATAGGAGCCCCCCCTCCTAAAGTAGGCAGAGATCTCATATCACCATAGAAAAATTCTTGTCTCCAAAAACACCCACATGTAAAATTTTGTTCCATTTACTTGATAAGTTCTCGAGTTATGCAGAAATTTGTGTTTCATTTGTATGGGAGCCCCCTCTCTTAGTGGGGGGAGGGGTCTCTAACCATCATAAGAACCTTCTCTGGGCCCATAAACCCCTATATGCAAATTTTTACGCCGATCGGTTCAGTAGTTTTCGATTCTATAAGGAACATTCGGGCAGACAGACAGAAATCCATTTTTATAGGTATAGACTAGCTGACCCGACAAACTTCGTATTGCCACAAATTAACCTGTGTTGTACATAAATCACGAATCTCGGATGATCTTTGTCACAATCTCGAGTTTTGCAAGTTTCTGGGGAGTTCAACCTTAGATGATTCATTTTGGCAGTTACGTAACTATGAAAGCATCCCAGGTAACCAATAAGCATCCCCAATGCTATTCAAATATAGGCCAATAAGCATTTTCGCCTTAAATGCTACTTAAATGCTACTTAAATGCTATATTGGCAAAATATACAGCTACTTCACTGATAACCTTCTTATAGTGCTTACAATGCTAATTTACAGCTAATTACCGACACGAAGAATTTGAATACAATTTTGGATGCCAGTTTACAACACCTATGCAGTCAAAAAGCTAACATACAATAACGTGCAGTATAAAATGAAAGATACGCTGATTTGCTGCTTACGTTAAGGCTTATTAGTTACCTGGAATGGGTAGTTTAATATACAAATTTGCAATTTTTCCTCACAGTAAAGTAGAAAACAACTCCCCTGTCCCCTCATTGCATAGCCAGAAAGCGGATAGTAATATTCGCCATGATTGTACAACATTACGCCGAATATCATTTTGCGAAAAACCTTAAGTGGAATGTACCATTTCACGGAAAACTTTTTTGTGGAAAGTACCATTTCGCGATCCTCTCCTTACTCGCTATCGCTCTTTCCAGGAAACCCAGGTAGATCTAGGACAATAAATAAACCTAGACAGTAGTGATTTCTGCGGGGAGTTGCCTCCCCACAGTGGGAGGCGCTTCCGACGGCGGGTCGCCGGCAACACTCGCGGCCGTCTCGTCCTGAATGATCTAGTGTTACTATAGATAGTTTTTGTGGTCTTGTTATTGACTAATGTTTTATGGACGAGTCTTGTCCCCCATATCCCCCTACCACAGGGGTGAGAGGTCTCTAACTAGCATAAAATAAATTCAAAACTCCAAAATCTCCCACATGCCAAATTTGGTTCCATTTGCTTGATTAGTTCTCAAGTTATAAGGAAATTTGAATTTCATTTATATGGAAGCCCCTCTCCTAAACAGGGGAGGGGTCTTAATTCTAAAAGCCCCACTTGCCAAATTTGGTTCCATTTGCTTGATTAGTTCTCGAGTTATGAGGAAATTTGTTTTTCATTTGTACAGGAGCCCCCCCCCCCCCTCTTAAAGTGGGGAGGGGTCCTAATTCACCATAGAAAATATTCTTGCCCTCGAAAACCTTCACAAGCCAAATTTGGTTCCATTTGCTTGATTAGTTCTCGAGTTATGAGGAAATTTGTATTTCATTTGTATGGAAGCCCCCCTCCCCCCCCCCCTTAAAGGGGAGAGGAGTCATAATTCCCCTTCTAAAGAGGGGAGGAGTCTCAATTTACCATAGAATAAATTCTTCTCACCAAAAACACCCACATGCCAAATTTTGTTCAATTTGCTTGATTAGTTCTCGAGTTATGCAAATCTCGAGAGATTTGTGTTTCATTTGTATGGGAGCCCCCCTCTTAGTGGGGGAAGGGGTCTCTAACCATCACTAAAACCTTTCCTGGCCCCAAAAACCTCTACATGCAAATTTTCACGCCGATTGGTTCAGTAGTTTTTGATTGTATAAGGAACATCCCGACAGTCAGACATACAGAAATCCATTTTTATATAGAAGATTCTATTTATCAACATTTTATAAAAGACGACAATCTTAATGAAAAAAGAAAAACGATGGTCGTGTTCGAAAAAAGAGGTTAAGGCACCCGAAACTTACTAGGAATGATGCCATAGATCGGGAAAAAATGCAAAACAAGATTTACCTACATCTACTACTCGATTTCTTTTCGTTTGCTATCTCAAACTTTCCCTCAAATGAAATGCCAAATATTTTTGAATTTTCACTCTTGTCAAATTTTTTCAAAACATAAAAACTAATTGGAGCCTCTTTACATTAACTTTAATCAGATAGTATTATATTTATTTATACTAAAAACCAAAAGATAATTCATCGATATATAAATACTAAGAAGAACCTGGACAGCCAGCCGGTGGCGTAGGAGGAGGTCTAGATGTCGTTGTCGTTGTAGGAGGCAGACTGCAAGTTACTGCCCAGGGCCAATCGCATACATTTATCGATTGATTCCATAACAGCGGGTCAGGACATTGCATTTCTACAGCGTAACCATTGCTGCATACATAGTATTTACTGCAATCCCATTCGTGTGGCAAGAAAACTGGCTGGTCCAGCGGATCACAAATCGCAGGACATCGGGGATCTTGCGCGAATGCTCCCGTCGCGAGCAAACAACCAACGATGAAAAGCGCTGAAAAAATGCAACGAAATTTGAATTGATGAAATTTTAGTGAGATACATAATTCATTCCTATAAACTACAGACAGTACTGATAATTATTATATGTGTTAAAAATAATATTAAATCTCCTGCCATTTGTTAGTAAACAAACTTACTCAGCATTTTGATGGTTTTGACTGTAGATGCACGCAAACAATCGCTATTTATACCAACTAGCGATGCAGCTTGCAGCTCTTCCGTGTTGAACATTTCCTCTTTTTATAGACAAACTGTTTTCTGCCGTTATTCACGTTTTAGCACATACATTTGGCATAGCAGTGAAGCTTGCGATTTGTTGATAGCCAATTCTCTAGTGCTTATGATTTTTTTCAATATGCCAACAATCATTTGTTCAATTGATGATATTATTTCGCTTAACTGAATTCAAATAATCCAATTTAAATTGAACAATCAACCGTTCAATTTAATCTAGGATTGACATTCATATGTATTTTTACTTAATCCCCGATTCTAACCTGCTATTGTGAGTTGTATTTAAGGGTCGACTATGATTATAGCTTGAGTTTGAAATCATTTGGTTGCTCTCCAAGCGGTCAATCTCGCTTTCAGCCTTCTTCGGATATATACAAATTATTTAAAGAAATTCTTCCCTTGCGATATACGATCAAAATAACAATGCTGGTTTAACAAGTCAGTCAATGATGGATCGAATTTCGACCATAAGAATTGATAGGACCCTATTAGTATTTGGGGAACATTTGTGTCTCAATAACTAATTTAATGGCTGTTCCACGAACAGAATGTTCGAATCACTTTAAGGGCATTACAAAAGCTTCGTTTCGCCTTGTTTAGTCACTAAGTGATATTTCTGCTTGAAAACTAGAACTTTGTTCATGCAAAAAAGTAATTTTGAAATTTTTAATGCATGTGTTTTTTTTTCTTTTACTTAGGCCATTGCAAATTATTTTTAAATTTCTTATCAGGGGGGAGGGCCCTTTGAAATTGGCATAAAAAATCGGGGGGCATAAAAATAAATTGTCGGATATAACTCAAAATTTTTTTATAAATTCAATCGCCCGTGGGCTCTACAGCCTGAAAAACTCGAAAAATGAGTATTTACGCTACTAACACGGAACAGAAATGGAAATTTCAAACCACGGAATTTCCGAAAATCGGCAAAAAAAATTTCATTCGATATTTTCTTTTTTTTCGTATTTTTTGCTTGGAAAATAATAACGTATATATTAAAAGCATGAATAGATTTCGTTTTCACGTTTAAACTTTAAGCAAAAATGCTAAAAACGCAGTTTTTATTTTGCTCGATTAAAAAAATTTCTTTGTTTTTTTTTTCAACTAATTGCGCAAATCGCAAGACCAAGTTGAGGCATCTCGCACGTAGGGTCCCTCTGTTCTGGATGCCCGTGGGGTTGTGAAATAGAACCGTTTTCCTTATGACTGTCCGGTTCATCGTAGTTTATTGATGCTTCATCAGATGTCCGATGGTAATCTCCCCAAGTTGTGTCTGCTGCTCGTGATTCATATACACGCAAATCTTATTTTACGTCCACTATTATGGAGCGTAAGAACAATCGGTCGTAAAAAGGGTGGTCGTTAATTCAAATTTTAGACGTAAAATGAGACGGCATTAATTCAAATTCCGTTCGTTAAAATATTGACGCGAAAGGAAATCACGAAAAATAAATGGACGTAAAAAGAGATGCGTACATCCGCCGCTCTTCGCTTCCAGCTTTTGCTCCGTCAAATATCGTTCGCAAGTGCGGGCATGTCCTCTGTGAGTATCGTCAAATCCATAAAAACTACCGGTCTAATAAGGGCTATGTACTTTTTCAGCCTCGTACGGTGGCTATCGTTTGCTAGCGGATGGAAGCGTTTTGCGACGGGTAGACTCGATTTTCTCCTTAAATGCGCCGCAAGATCTCTTTATTTATGTTAACCGCGGCCACCAGCGATCCCAACGATTATCATCCAGAAAAGTGCACGTTCGTCTCTTTGAGCATCTGCCAATCATGTATGGACTGCGACGCATTTTCTTTTAGGCCAATCGTACTAGCCTCCGTTTTCAGTCTAGCGCAGATGGCCTCCACCGTTGCGAAGTTTCGGCCTACAATATCAAAGTCATCTGCGTAGTCAAGAAGTTTGCTACCTTTACTGAAAATTGAGTCTCTCGTTTCGATTTTGCTCGCCGGAACCTCTTCTCAAGGGTGATATTGACAAGCATGCAGGCACAGAACAGAAATGGAAGTAGAAATCCAAACACGTACATGCTACTTTCTACAGATACTAGCGAACCTGGCGGCAGCGAGTCACGTTTTTCCACGAAAACACACGAACGCATACGAATGCACACGAAAGCATGTGAAAGCTGCTACGCGATTGGCGGCGAGCGTTCTGCTTATATTACTGTTATTCGCTTCTGTGCGAAAACCTTCCCAAAGAAAAATAAAAACAAAAAAGACTCTGTTACCAGTTTTGATAGCCGAATCGTTCGGACTTCCACTTCTGTTCTGTGATGCAGGTTAAGCTGTCAACTTGTCTCGACTTTTGCCACGCCTGGAAAGGACCCGGTCCTTTTGACTCTAGTAGTCTCCCAGCCAAGATTTTAACCCATTATGTCCTAGCGTATGATGTATGCTATATCTTCAAAATCTGTTTACTGCTGAAATTCAATAGTTAGCATATTTAATATATCACTACAAGAGAGATAAGACATCAATCTGATGTGAGAGATAATCTGTCAGTTTTTGTAATTTTATCTGTATTTTCAATAATGCAAAGTTGCGATAAATGGCGAAAAAAAGTTGAAAAAATGGCGAAAAAAACTTTGTCTCCAAAACGCATGAAAAAGTCTACATATTGTGTCGAAACATTACCTGAAATGTAAATTGGTTTTTATATGCAACGTCTATCACTAAATTCGGTAAGCAATATGTAAACAACTTTGTAATTTGTTTGTTTGAAACTGCGCCTATGAAATATTAAACCTGCGATATTTTGGCCTTGAAACCATTCCAAATGACGATTCTAGTTTCCCGACACATTCGAGCCATAATATAATATATTACGGAGTTTCACTTCATTTGGTCCAAATTTAGGTATACCCGGGTCATAATGGGTTAATATACAACGTACCACGATGTCAACTGGGAGGCGCAATTTCAACATTTACTTTCTTTTATATCAATTTGATTTTTTTTTGTCAAATGAAGAACCCAGAGTATAAACCAAAATAGCTTATGATAATTGAAAATAATTTCCTATTTCCTGAATAAACTCCTTAAGGTTAGGCTATGTCAATTTTTTTTGTAACCCCGCTAGGAAAAATTTCTGGCTACGCCTCTGGGCCGAGCACATGCAAATTGGACGATTAATGATTGAAAAAATGTATTTTGGACAGATGAATCAAAATTCGAATTGTTCGGTAATAAACAGAGCTAATATGTGCGTAGAAAGGTCGGCAAAAAATAATTTTAGGCTATGTGTAGCGCCTTCAGTCATGCATGGTACTGGCTTTATCATGGTCTGGCTTGGTTTTGGCGTCGATGGAATCGAGGATCTGATAGAAATCGATGAAAAAATGGATCAAAAGTATTATCAGCGAACATCATCCCATTTGGTCTTCCATTGCTCGGCAACGGATTCATTTTCCAACAAACGTCCAACCTGTGAAAAAAATTATATTTTATCGAATCAATCCCAAGAAATTCTGAAAATAATGCATTTAAACCCCATTGAGTTTCTTTGGGAAGAATTATACCGAGAAGTCCGTAAGATACTGGCGGGAAATGTCAAGCCATTTTAGCTTTACCTTAGTATCGCTTAAATGACCACTGCGACAAAAAATATGTTTTTAGAATTCATTGGTGCATTTTTATGGTACAATTTTCGAATACGATAAATTGAACCTATATTACAGTCCAAATGTTGTGTTCAGAGTCTTGAATTGAAGTCGGCTTACTGACGTACACTCAAGATTTAACATACTTTGACAAAAGATAGCCTGACGGTGGCAGATCGGTCGTTACTGACGGCCAATTGAAAGATTCATTTCAAGAAATTCACTTTTCTCTGAATTTGTCAAGCACTAAATCCATTATACCGGGAACAGTGTGGCATGCCGCGCAATCTTGCTGGGAAAAAAACTATCGGCTCAACTTTTCAACAGAAAACCATTTTCATTTTAAAGCAATATGGGTCTATTAAATTTGCCACAGTACCATAAACCATAGGTACCGTCAGTTTTTCGGGATACGATGGTAACTGATAAACCAATCTTCGATTTGAATCACACCAATGCCGACACCACGCAAATTGTCTAATGTTGATCCAATTCTGCATCCTATACTTCTTTCCTAAATGATTATGAACATAGACTGCAAAGACGGCTTTATCACAGTAGGTACGAAAACTTTCAACTACGATATCAAATTCGATGCTTCCATCGCCTAGGTTAAATCTATACCTATAAAGAAGGATTTCTGTCTGTCTGTCTGTCTGTCTGTCTGTCCGTATGTTCTTTATAGAATCGAAAACTACTGAACCAAAAGGCATGAAAATATGCATTTAGAGGTTTTTTGGGGCCAGGAAAGGTTTTAGTGATGGTTAGAAATCCCTCCCCCCACTAAGAGGGGGGGCTCCCATACAAATGAAACACAAATTTCTGCATAACTCGACAACTAATCAAGCAAATAGAACAAAATTTGGCATGTGGGTGTTTTCCGTGACAAGAATTTATTCTATGGTAAATTGAGACCCCTCCCCTCTTTATAAGGGGAATTATAACTCCTCTCCTCTTTAAAAGGGGGGGCTTCCATACAAATTTCCTCATAACTCCGGAACTAATCAAGCAAATGGAACCAAATTTGGCATGTGAAGGTTTTCGAGGGCAAGAATATTTTCTATAGTAAATTAGGACCCCTCCCCACTTTAAGAGGGGGGGCTCCTGTATCAAAGAAACACAATTTTCCTCATAACTCGACAAATAATTAAGCAAATGGAACCAAATTTGGCATGTGGGTGTTTTTGGAGACAAAATTTTTTTCTATGATGAATTGGGACCCCTCCCCGTTTAAGGAGGGGGGGATCCTATACACATGAAATACAAATTTCCTCATAACTGAAGAACCAATCAAGCAAATGGAACAAAATTTGGCATGTGAAAGTTTTCGAGGGCAAGAATATTTTCTATGGTGAATAAGGAGCCCTCCCCATTTTAAGAGGGGGGGCTCCTATACAAACGAAATACAAATTTCCTCATAACTCGAGAACTAATCAAGCAAATGGAACCAAATTTGACACGTGGGTGTTTTTGGAGACAAAAATTTTTTCTATGATGAACTGGGACCCCTCCTCACTTTAGGAGGGGGGGGGGGGGCTCCTATGCAAATGAAATACAAATTTCTTCATAACTCGAGAGCTTATCAAGCAAATGAAACCAAATTTGGCATGTGAAAGTTTTCGAGGGCAAAAATATTTTCTATGGTGAATTAGGACCCCTCCCAACTATAAGAGGGGGGGGCTCCTATACAAACGAAATACAAATTTCCTCATAACTCGAGAACTAATTAAGCAAATTTCCTCATAATTCGAGAACTAATCAAGCAAATGGAACCATATTTGGCATGTGGGTGGTTTTGGAGGCAACCATTTTTTCTATGATGAATTAGGACCCCTTACCTTTTTAAGAGGGGGGCTCTCATACAAACGAAATACAAATTTCCTCATAACTCTAGAACTAATCAAGCAAATGGAACCAAATTTATCATGTGGGTGTTTTTGTAGGCAAGAATATTTTCTATGGTATATTTTCTATGGATTTCCCCACTTTAAGAGGGGGGGCTTCTATACAAATGAAAAACAAATTTCCTCATAACTCGAGAACTAATCAAGCAAATGGAACCAAATTTGACATGTAAGTGGTTTTGGACGCAAGATTTTTTTCTATGGTGAATTGAGACCCCTCTCTTCTTTACAAAGCGAGTTATGGCCCATCTCCCCTTTAAGAGGGTGGGCTTCCATACAAATGAAATGCAAATTTCCTCTTATCTCGAGAACTAATCAATCAAATGGAACCAAATTTGGCATGTGGGAATTTTAGATGGCAGAAATTTTTTCTATGGTGAATTACGACCCCTTCCCCTTTTAAGAGGGGAGCTCCCATACAAATGAAATTCAAATTTCCTTATAACTTGAGAACTAATCAAGCAAATGGAACCAAATTTGGCATGTGGGAGATTTTGGAGTCTTGAATTTATTTTACGATAGTTAGAGACCTCTCACCCCTGTGGTAGGGGGATATGGACTCTCATACAAATAAAACAGAAATTTTTGCGAAACTCAAAAACTAATCGAACTCGAGAAATTCGAGACTCTTCCATAAAACATTAGTCAATACAAGACCACAAAAACTATCTATAGTAACACTAGATCATTCAGGACGAGACGGTCGCGAGTTGCCGGTGACCCGCCGTCGGAAGCGCCACCCACTGGGGGGCTTGCAAAACTCGAGATTGTGACAAAGATCATCCGAGATTCATGATTTATGTACAACACAGGTTAATTTGTGGCAATACGAAGTTTGTCGGGTCAGCTAGTATGAAATAAATCAAAGTACATAAACTACACACATTCGTACGTCAGCAATCGTCAACTAGTTTTTAGGGGAACTTCTATCATGTTACCCATGCAGAATTAAATCTCATTAATGACCCTTTACGTCATAACTCACGTTGATGAAAAATGGAAAATAATTTACCCATTCACGGACAACCGTAGGGGCTTACCCTTTTTTAATCAAGAAAAATATTGAAACCCAGCATACGAGACAGAGACAGAGTGATTTTTCTGTGTTTGTGCAGAGATAAAAGTTGCAGTCGAAATAATATGAAGAACAAAGCTAATAAGCGCCGATGAAGGGCGAGCTAAAAACTGACGACCTACCAAATTTAAAATTCTACCCGCGTGTGTCTGATGTAATTAGATTTTTTACAGTCCTACGATACAGTCAGTCTCAGAGCAGTTAAACCACCAGATTTCAATTATTGTGTGACGTCGTGGAAGTCAACAAATCTTGAAGCTCGGTTCTGAGAATTTTAATGGATTGATACAGTGTCTGTCTAATGTAAAGCTTGTCGTTTGGAATTGATAAGAAATATAATTCGTTTGAAATGTGATATTATACTACGCAGTCCTCGAACCCTTCAAACTGTATATTTTATCTAACCATCTTACAAGCAGGTAAGTTGAGGCGCAAACATTCTCCTTCCCAACGCAAGGAAACAAACTTCAATTTATCGAACAAGTGGCCAACCTGCTCTCTGGTAGGTACATACTGTCTTTTATGTGCCCAATGAAGCGTTGGAGCATGTGAAATTTGATAATTGATTCCACACACTCTTCTCCTGAAGTCACACTGTACGGACAGGAAACTGTGTCTCATTGTTGAGTATCAATTTCCTCGGAAGGTGAGTCGGAAACGAACTTACCTGAGGCCATGTAAATCCTTAGTCGTATGGAATATCTATATTTCAGCCATCAAGCGAGAAGCCTTGCGTAGTCGACACGATTGGACACACTGCTACTGCCTGTGTTTGAGGTATTTTATTTTCAGGAATCAATCGCTAAGCCGGATGTCGCACTATTCCGTCTTTTTTTTTTTTTGGCAAGCATTCCGAAGGGGTTTTATTTCCCCATGGCTGGTCAGCACTTGTTTCCGATCAACCCGGATCTTGTAACTTGATGCCAATTTCAGGTGGAACCGAACCATTCAGTCTCGTTATGATACCGCATTCTACTCCCAAGGGGGTGACTCATCAATGAATTTTTCACCTGCCAACCAACAGTAAATTCGCAAATTTCGGAGAAGCCTTTTCCAGCCCTACTGCAAAGAAACTTCCTGTACACAAAAAGTCGATTGCTGCTTGCTATCTCCAGCAGTATAAATCAAATTTTATTTCCACCCACACACAAACTGGCGCTGGCACGCAATCCGGTTTTCATATCAAAGCGAACCGATCTTTCACCATTTGAAACAAAGCAATTGAGGTCTTCTGTGGCACCAACAGCAGCCATACCCGTAGGTTCCGTTCGAATGAGCGGAATCTCATTTTCGTCATTATCGACACCAGCCCTGTTTTCATTCCCTTGCTGCTCCCGGAAGAAGACGACACTCACAGCTCACCCCAACCCGGCGCATTCTCTAAGGAGCAATAAAAAACAAATTGAAAATTGTCCTGTTGCTGCCACACGCATATGTGCCGTTTGCGTCCCGATCTGGGCGATGATGATGATGATGTCTCTGCAAGGTGAGTAAACCAGTATAAAGCTTAGAGTTTGAGCGGGGGGTTGACGAAAACCATTTACTTTCAACAATCCCTTGAGAAAGCAATGCTTTTTACGATCAGCATGGCGCTGATGCGACCAACTTAGCAGTCAATCGTCACACACGTACAAACACGTTGCTGGTAAATCAGTCTATGATCTATAGTAAGTAAATAGAGTAATCTATTTCGGAGAAAGAATTAAATTTTTAAGAACATATAAGTTGCGTTAAAAATACATTGAAAAGGATTAACAAAAAATAAATGTAATTACATTAATAATCAACTAAACGCAGCTCTAATCCAATTTTTAAAGAAATTTATATCAATCTTGGCGAACAAGCAACAAAACATGCAGAAACCTCTTTAAAACAATGATGAAAAGCTCATTATTATTTCGGTTTTAGAATATTTCATGCTGAGTAGCAATCAAGTAAACCTCAAATCGTATGAACATCACCATAAATATCTTTAATCGAAATCAAAATCACACACGAGGCTCATTAAAACACACCCTAAATTATTTTCAACCGTACAAAATCATACCAACTGATTTCCGTACGACTACATGAGGGCGAGAAACATTACGGTGATCCAGCGTTTGGCGCCAACAAATGTTGCCGACTCTCCTGCAACTCGATTTTACAGCCAGCTGATCAGTATGTGGCCGTGAAAGTCTTGCAGAGTGACATTCTAATCCATTTAGACGATTACAACGCCCCGATTGGTCCGAGCAACGCGGACCTTGAATCATGGGACGCCATGATTTAAATAGCAGCACCGATATACGACACAACGAATGTCGTTATGTCGAATGACGTTACGACGTCCGTCGGTTCTTCGGTTCTTCTTCGGAAAAATTCTAAGTGGAAAGGGGCCTCGTCGAACAACTAGCATCCAGAGCGTCAGAACGAACGCCTACTATAATAGTTAATATACCGGTATCAAGAACGCCACCGTCACAATGAGTGATGAAACCGTTAGCAGAGCGCGCAGTTCCGAGGATCGATGAGCGAAGAGAAACGTAAAATGCATTTAGTGGCCCATCAGAACCACTAAAGCAGCAACTCCTCAACGATACGCCGAGCGTAAAAGAACTTCAAACAAGTTTAAGATGTTTTATTTGTTAGACCTGCGTCGTACCTCGAAGCCAACTGGGAGCTTTTATCTAAATCCTCCATAAATCTCTAATAAAACTAATATTTTTTGCCACAAGACAAAGAAGATCTTTTCAAGAGCGCATATGTAATGTTATTGTATTATTTCATTCTTAAAGAAGACAGTTTGCGCTTGAATCAATCTTATTTGAACTGCTTTAGGTAACCAAGTTTTTGCAAGATAGCTGTTTCGAAAGAAATCCTTTTCGTAGTAGGCCCAAGCAACAAAAAGTTCGGATTGCACTTAAGGAACGAACTCGGAAGTTCATATTTGGTTCAAATTTAGTTCCGCAGGACTTTCTTGCTGAACAACATAATACTACATTTCCAAACCGAAGTTGGTTCCTAATAAAGTACCGTTAATATTTGTAGCAGCTTGAAAGTTTATCATGCGACTTGAAAGTTCAACGTACGACTTGAAAGTTTAATATGCGACTTGAAAGCTTAACATGCGATTTAAAAGTTTTATATTGAAGTGAAACTTCGACGCAGACACTGAAACGGCGTTTTGATTGAATAGTGAAATTTATACTCCGCTATTAAAACAAAAAATCGATTTTTCTAAAACAATAAAAAGAAAGGGTTTGTTCTATGCCTGCGGTAAAGCGAGTGGTGGTTGCATTGCTATGGGTTGTGGCTGCCACGGTGCGGCAGTTGGTCGTAGTGGAGCGACTGGTGGTTCCAGCTTTGCAATTACTGGAGGTAGAGGTAGACCTGCACTATCCAGAACCAGCATGTTTTGAAAGCTAACAGGATTCCGGTCAACCTTTTTCTTGCGTTAGCTGTTGGCTGGCCGGGCATCTGATGAGGACTCACCGGAGAATTCCGCTTGATCGTACATTTATATTTTAGTGATGCTTTTTTTGGGGGTGATATTGGCATCCCGAAGCATTTTTTTCACATCTTGAACTCGCTGTGAATTGGGTCACAGCATAATGTTTCCGGATTTGGAGCTTCGGATCCATTTTTCTGGCACCGCCGAAAGCTCATTGTGGCCCCTTACGTTCATAGTCTCGACTACGGCAAACGGCATATCTGTAATCAAGGAAGCAGTAATTTTGCGACAGTCAATATTGTTTGTATTGTATATAATTACTAACCTGGATTTTGCGAAAAATGTTGCTACAGAAAAAATTACCGCTTGCTGCTGCTGAAACATTCACAACAAACTAGTGAACTGTCAAACGCAAGTTCACATAAAGTTCGAAAAATGTTTCGCGCGTACTTTTTCTGAACTGTCACGTTCGGATGATGTTTCGCGCGTACTATTTCAAAACTTTCACGTTCGCATGAAGCTTTGCGCGTACTATTTCTGAACTTCAAGTTCAGATCATGACTTTAAAGTTCAAAAAGAAACCAGGGGTTGTCCTTGATGTTACAGTAAATGAGAAATCAGTACATCGAGTGAAATTTATGCAGATCTCATATTTCAACAACGGAGCAGTGGTATGTGTCTAGGTTACCAAGAGGAGTACTCGAGTTCGAAACTAGAGGCAAGTTATGAAAATAAATTAATATTAATAAACAACCATTATTCTTCTGATCTAGGTTTTCGATCTAAGCTTATCATTAATAACCAAACCAAATGGTTTAGTTAAGGAAAAAACAGGGAAAAGTGGAAAATTACCACATTATCACGTGACCGGAACAGAGTTCTATACAGCGACCTAAGCAAACTTTTTGCGAACTTTCTAGTTCTGTTTGAAAATAGCATTCCTACTTGAAACTTGAAAGTACGGTTAGTTGCTTAAAAATTAAGCTGAATAGAATTCTATTCATGATAATTTGGGTAGCTGATTAAGCTAAAAAATCCATTTTTATCGGAACTTTTGGTTGCTTGGGGGCCTTTATTTTGAATAAATAAATAAATAAATACATTTTTTACTGCTGCTTCACGCTATATCAATAATAAAATATCTTAACTTTCAGGTTCAGCGAAGAAACACGGTAAGTATTAGTGTAAGTATTGCTCTAAGTTTTGTTTAGCATATTTCTCTCACAGAAACTTTCCCGGTCGAGTTTCAGATTGATTTAACAAGTAGGGTAAAGTGGTGCAGAATGCACCGCTTAAGCAAAACATCATTTTGCAGAGCAACGGCGTGTTTGTTCCACGTTTTTCAACTTCTAGAAGACTTTGAGATCCTTTTTACACTTACTCCTGGTGAAATTTCGTAACAAAAACGTTATTTTTGACGATTTTTGGCAAAAGTCAAAATCATTATGTGGGGCAAAACGCCAAAGCCCATAGACAAAACGCACCAAGTTTGCCCAGCTAGGCGTTAAACGCAACCAGCAAATTTACATATAATCACGTGTTGTATAAACTCCTAAAACTAGACTGCCGAAATGGCTGAAACGTTCGTTATAGCGTTTGTTACATACGCTTGTTTGCTAGGTTCATATCTCAACATAATTGGCAATAAAATTTAATCATCTACTTTTCTCCAACTGATGTGTGATGAAATATTGTAAGTTAAACAATGTACAATTAGGTTTAAGGCAAATTCTAAGTCCTATACAATACATAATATTGCTACATTTTTAATAAATAATCTGAAACAAAAGATGTGCTGCAAATTAAAAATATTTTATAACTGTTTGATCCCGCTGTGATGCATTCTGCCCCTGTTCTGCGCTTCCGACGGCGGGTCACCGGCAACACTCGCGACCGTCTCGTCCTGAATGATCTAGTGTTACTATAGATAGTTTTTGTGGTCTTGTATTGACTAATGTTTTATGGAAGAGTCTCGAATTTCTCGAGTTCGATTAGTTTTTGAGTGTCGCAAAAATTTCTGTTTTATTTGTATGAGAGTCCATATCCCCCTACCACAGGGGTGAGAGGTCTCTAACTATCGTAAAATAAATTCAAGACTCCAAAATCTCCCACCTGCCAAATTTGGTTCCATTTGCTTGATTAGTTCTCAAGTTATAAGGAAATTTGAATTTCATTTGTATGGGAGCTCCCCTCTTAAAAGGGGAAGGGGTCGTAATTCACCATAGAAAAAATTTCTGCCATCTAAAACTCCCACATGCCAAATTTGGTTCCATTTGATTGATTAGTTCTCGAGATAAGAGGAAATTTGCATTTCATTTGTATGGAAGGCCACCCTCTTAACGGGGAGATGGGTCATAACTCGCTTTCTAAAGAAGAGAGGGGTCTCAATTCACCATAGAAAAAAATCTTGCGTCCAAAACCACTTACATGTCAAATTTGGTTCCATTTGCTTGATTAGTTCTCGAGTTATGAGGAAATTTGTATTTCGTTTGTATAGGAGCCCCCTCCCTTAAAGTTGGGAGGGGTCCTAATTCACCATATAAAATATTCTTGCCCTCGAAAACTTTCACATGCCAAATTTGGTTTCATTTGCTTGATTAGCTCTCGAGTTATGAGGAAATTTGTATTTCATTTATATAGGAGCCCCCCCTCCTAAAGTGAGGAGGGGTCCCAGTTCATCATAGAAAAAATTTTGTCTCCAAAAACACCCACATGCCAAATTTGGTTCCATTTGCTTAATTACTTCTCGAGTTATGAGGAAAATTGTGTTTCTTTGGTACAGGAGCCCCCTCTCTTAAAGTGGGTAGGGGTCCTAATTTACTATAGAAAATATTCTTGCCCTCGAAAACCTTCACATGCCAAATTTGGTTCCATTTGCTTGATTAGTTCTCGAGTTATGAGGAAATTTGTATTGAAGCCCCCCCTTTTAAAGAGGAGAGGAGTTATAATTCCCCTTATAAAGAGGGGAGGGGTCTCAGTTTACCATAGAATAAATTCTTGTCACCGAAAACACCCACATGCCAAATTTTGTTCTATTTGCTTGATTAGTTGTCGAGTTATGCAGAAATTTGTGTTTCATTTGTATGGGAGCCCCCCCTCTTAGTGGAGGGAGGGGTTTCTAACCATCACTAAAACCTTTCCTGGCCCCAAAAAACCTCTATATGCATATTTTCATGCCGATTGGTTCAGTAGTTTTCGATTCTATAAGGAACATACGGACAGACAGACAGACAGACAGAAATCCTTCTTTATAGGTATAGATTTGCATACCGACTAGTGGTAAAAGCTTAAGAGAAAACCGTGATTTCTTACATGTGGAATGAGATCGCGGATAATCGCTTGATTTTATTGGATTTGGCCATGTTTGATGCTTTTACATTCTACACAATTATGAATTAACTTCTTTTACACCAAAATAAAATGCGCATTCATAATTTTACCAAATAGTTTCCGCGTTTTTAAACAATTAGTATCATGGGCCATTCTACCCCCTGGTACGTTCTGGACAGTCTTCCCCTAAGTTATCTACGTCTAACTAACCTCTCCTTTACAGATATATACTTATACTTTATAATTATTGTTTAACCATAATTCTATCATTTTAGTTGCTGTATCTGAAACACCATGCCGTATCTTTATAATCTGTTCTCATTGAGTATCAACTTGCGCTTTGATTTTCCCGATCACTTTGTTTACATTTTTACCTTCGTCGGTACGTGATATTGAACGTCAGACCAAGGGTATGTCAGCCTGCTCACTTTTCAAGCGTCAGGCTAGGGGTCTGTCAGACAGCCTCCTTTAACAGGGGAGTACCGTGTTGCAACAATAACCATAAACTTTGTCCTTCTTGTACCTGTAAACATGATGTCTTTAAAGCTGGAAGTACAAAGTTAGTAGAACATTAGTTGCACCATTCAGTTAATTAATGCTCAATTAATGCTAATTAATGCTCCTAACGACGAATTTAATGTTCTATTGTTTCATAGGAAAAATCAATGTTCTGCTAGCTTGAGATAAAGCTAGCAGGACAATGTTCGGAAATGGCACTTCCGGTGCAGATAGAGCTACCCAAGTATGAAAATAAATTAATACTCATTTAATGCTCTAGGAAAAACATAGTTTCGGTAACTTTGATGATCGTGACGATAAGATTGAGTTTCAAGTTGGAGATAAAGTACAGTACATTTTCTTTTTCTTTCAATTTCAAGAAAATAAACAGAAACAGAAATTTTTCATGGAAAATTACCATCAAAGTTACCGAAACTATGTTTTTCCTAGAGCATTATATGAGCATTAAATGTCGTGTCATACGTGCCCTCACATGCAAGCTTCAGAGAGGTCTGAATACTCTGACAGAATATTTTACGAGCTGAAAAATTATGATCAATGCGGCTAAACTCAGGCAATCCTTTTTCCACACTCGAAGTCTCCAAAGCTGATTCAGGCTGCGAACGTAAGGGTCCGAATTTCCAGTGTCATCCCGGACCCCCATGGCGCGCACATGACTTGTATCTGCAGCAAAGTAACTGATATGACCGCAGTCGATGATTTGTTAAAAAATCAGCATGTTTCCAACAAATTTCAAATATTTAGCAACATTATCTAAAATAGCTATGTCGCGGTCTCCCAAGGAACACAGGAATAACTCCGAAACCATGTGACATATGGCCATGATTTGTAGATATTATAAAAGTAGAAAAGATTTTCGGGAACATTCCCAAATTTGGTAAAAAAAATTTGAAAGCTAAAAAAGTAACGCCCGTTTTAGTAAATTTTCGGATGCTAAAAATGATGTAGACCTTAGAGGGGTTTATTGGTACAGTGAATGTTGTTTGTCAAATTCGTCATCACTAAACTATTTCTTACAAAGTTCGTGGTCTTTCAAAAGCAGTCTGATGTCAACTAAACCACTTCAATTAAACGTGTGGCATGTGAACCCCGATTAGTTCCTACATCTCAACATTCGCACACGGGTACAAATTCAATCTCCATAATGCGAAAAATGACTCATGAATTCAAGAATCTGGTATATTTTCATGTTATGATTCTACACCATGAATAATATTCATGATTTCATACTTTTCTTTATCGTAACGCAATCTGAGCGTTACTATTTTGTGCGCGCAATAGTGAAATCATGAACTATTCAACTTAGAACCATGAATTAAATTCCTGGTAAGCAGAATTTTACTCATGATATAATGCGCTTTTGGATTAGAATCGCGAAATCACGATAACATCATTTAGCTGTCAAATGACAAATCTGGCTGGTTTATTTACATGAACTTTTAACAAAAATCGATTGCTAAAAAGATATGGTCGCTGTTTTTACTTTCTGGTTTTGATTCTACAGATTTTGCCATTTATTTTGGTAGTGGTTTTGTATTGATCCGACTGCGATAAGCGGATAAACAATCTCCACACCAGTTCCCCGCGGATGAAAACGTTGATAAATTTCCGAGATACAAAGTTTAAAAAATATTGGACAATTGGGTTGCGTATTGGACTTAGATTGCACATTTTTTGGCAATATGTAGCATGCTACATATAGCATTCGATTTATTTCCTTTGTGGTGGCAACAGAAGCAAATCGTATACCACGAGTGTCACAAATTATGGCATATTGCCAGAGTTGCCTGGATCGACTGATCGATCGAGGGATTAGGAATTGCTTGAGAAGTGTTCGGACCCGGATAAAACCTCGTTATTTCTATGCTCGGTGGGAGTTAGAATACTATCTACTGAACAGGTTGATCTCTGAGCATTCTTAAGCCGTCAAGCGATATTTGGACCGGACTCATCCCTGGTGCATAAGCTATTACTGGTTTCTTACGATGTTTCCTGTTGCTGCTGCTGTAAACATCAATGGAAGGGTTTCCGTTTCTGCCTCCTCCGACTGCATCGATGATGTCTGACACGCAGGTTCTTCTTTTATCACAACACTTGCGGCATCAGGTAAAGCGGCCGTCATTGTTACCTCACCGGAACTGCCGTCATTAAATCGGACCGATGGTTTAATTTCCATATTCAGAGCATCGGATATCCATCATAACCGCATCAATGTTTATCGTAGGGGATTCTTCCTTCGATGGAAGCAGATTTTTCCATTTCACTATTCATCACTATAAAGCCATTTTAACATACAGCTAAACTTTCGCTTTTTTCGCTTATTAGCGATGGAAACCAAGACAAAAACTGCAGTCCTTCATTTAAAAGAACCGAAACGTCACTTCCTTTTAACTTAATAACAAATTTCACTGGCTGCTGTGACTTCAAACACCCGATTTGACAGTTCGTGTAACGCTTGAAGCAATTATGACCAATATTCATGAAATACTTGCTATAGTTCATGATATTTGTCGGTATAGTCATGAAATAATGGATCATGGTCAATATTTCATGAAATTTCAAGTTTTTTGTATTCATGACTTTTTATTCATGAAAACAGAAACAGATTTCTTTCCGTGCATCATTTTAGACTTACATAAAAATTTGTCGTGAATATTAGACTAAGTAAAATTTTCGGTCACTGCGAGATCTTCAACTAGCTATTTATCGGGAGCAAAATTCACATTGTACGATACAAAAAAAGATTCAGAAAAAAAACATTCGCAACTTCTTTGCAACACCCAAGCAGGATTCCGTAGAAATCTATCACCTGGTTCACACCTGTATTTTCTGATCATTCCTCGCCTCTAATAATTACTGTACGGGACCGCAGGCTACGCAGCCGTGCATTCAATTTCCATCTATTTTGCCATTTACACAAAAAATATCCCTCGAAGCGAACATTCACGCAGATGTACCTTCATGCATCAGCATCACGCATATCCCCATTCAAACGTGCATCTTGCAAATCTATTCCATTTCATCTTTGAAATTTTAAACCTGATTGTCACCGGTTTGAGTGCCAATGTCAATAAAGGATTTCTGTTTTCCTGCATTCCACGGTGCGATCATCACTATAATAGTGTTGCTATTCCGTTCTTTTTTCAGGTCAACCCAAATCCACCGTATGATTCCGAACCGTTAAACACCAGGCCGCGCCACTGAGACTTCCTGACAGATGAAACTGCTCAATTGAATCCGTTACCCTCCCAATTCAGCAGCAATCCTACACACCGCCTATTCTAGCTGTTCTTCGATCAGCTGCTATTCAGTAAGTGCTGAAGGTGAAGTATAGCGAGCAGGCTTGAAGCCTACAAAATAAAAATGGTCGGTGATATGAGTCATATGTTAATGTGTTTTCTACTTTGCGGTTAATTTCATTGTGTCTTTTTGATAGCTAAGCACGTTAAAAACCAGCAACAGCGGTCGGTTGTTATGTCAACTTTTCTGTTGTTGACAAAATAAACAAAATTCAGTTCAGTCAGTCCAGATTGCTAACCGGTAATGATTAATTTGTTTTGAAAAATGCAGTTACCAATGTTCGAAAAGTGGCGGGCGTGGTTTTTAGCGTAACAAAAATTGAACTTCCTGCGGAGGAACCAACCGCAGAACCACATCTATCATAGTACGAAATCCCTTCACGATCGGCAGAAACATTGACCGTTTGCCTGGTTGCGAAATCCCCTTTTAACCAGGCCAGAAGAGCCCTTCTCGTGTCAGTAAATCCCAATTATCCTCAAAGGACATCAATCAACGGAGAAGCGTAAACCCTGGGTGTGTGTTTAACTGTGGATTTCGCATGATGTGGCGCGGTACGCTGGCAGCCAGATCCATTACTTGTTACACAAACATTTAACTGTTCGACAAAGGAAGAAAAATCGCAACCTTAGACAGGCGTCTGCGTTCAAGCAGCCGTACAAGTTTGGAGTGCAAGACAAGTTGGTAAACATTTCAAAGTGTCTCTTCGCTTGCACTACATGGGGACGTCACAGAGATTGTATATGTACACACTTAAGCGACATTACACATATAACGTCACTTAAAGTTGGATGTTTTTCAAAGTGCATGGATAGACATAACATCATTTTTATGGTTTAGAATGCGTCAATCGAAAATCTTGTCGACAGAATACTTCTGTTGAGAACTATCGTACAAGTTTTATGGTTTAAAATATTATGTTTTACAAATTTAGTGCGTACAGGACAAAATCAACACTATTAATCATTTATAATTTTTAATAAACAGAACATAACTCATCGCTTTTACTCCACAGTAGATATACCTACGGTAGCGGAAGCAAGGGAAATGTGCCGTCGTCGATTTGACACACCGCATGCAACGATGGGAAAGGAGGCTGCTTACGGTGGGTTGTCCCCGTGGAAGTGGTCCGGTTTGCCACATTTTCATGAGCATGTGTAAAAGTGTGCAACTACTATTAATCATCAAAACGTTTTTAGGAAAAGAGCATTTATGAAAACGAAGGATTACATGTAAGATGGAGTAAGAAGCATGTGATGTAATACGTACTGGATTCTATCTGCAGAATGGAAATATGATTTGTACTTTCTACAAAGTATGTTTTAATACGGTGAATTTTGCTAGTTATCAAACATTCCGTAATAACTGTATGGGCATTGCATGTTGCACGCAGGAAGTTTATTTCGGGCTCTGTAGCTGGATTAGCTGGTCTTCAGCGTAAGATTATTTAACCGACTTGTTAAAGATTCGGATAATTCCTAATTAGCGAATATACGATCTCTACTATTATCACTTAAGGCAATTTCTATTTATTAAATATATTTTTAACATACGTATGCGTATTTCAAAAATGCCACTCTATTCGTGATGTATCTAGGTATGTAGTTAGTTAGGTATTATTATTACTGAGCCCTGTGCATATGTTTAATTTTTCTTAATAAAGTTTTGTTTCAAATATCTGGTTATTTAGTTTCATTTAAAGTTTAGAAACTAGACATGACTAGGATAAAAAGAGACAATAGGTAATCACGTTGGAAAGCGGAGAGTGGCGGAGGCGTGTGAATCACGTGCTACAGGCACTACTTGGAGAGGTTCCCATCGTATAGCTAGCAAAAGTTGAGAGATTACGGTGGGTCGGCCACATTTCAAGGATGACGGACGACTCTGCAGTAAAATCCGTTCTCGTCAAGAACCCCTCCGGCAACAGGAATAGAGGGTCTCAACATGCTAGATGGCTCGACCAGGTTCAAGCTGACTTACGTGTGTCGAGACGCGCAACGAATTGACGACGAGTAGCCCAGGACCGAGTACAACGGAGAGGAATTCTTGATACGGTAAGAGCCACCCTGGCTCTCTGCTGGTAAAATCAAATCAATCAGATAATTACGTTACGTTTTACAACTGCCATGCGTTAAAAGCTGAAAAATCTCAAACTTTAGATAATCGAACCAAATCGGAACAAAACTGGAAGAACATTAAGAGGATTCAACAAAACGATCGTTCAGGGGTTGGATCAAATTTTATAAAAAAAAATTTCATGGCCATTTTTTATGGACCTATGAAAAAAAGATATTTAAAATATTGGAGGTTATTGATTTTTCCAAAGAAATATTACGGAAATTTATCGATTTTCGGATATACCATTTATATAAACTGTTTTGTTACTGTATAACTTTTTGAAAAGTTCTAACAATTACTTTGCTCGACTGATATTCTTAGTTGGGAATGTGATTTCAATTATCGGATGATGCATGAAGTTATACAGCATCAGTTCGTTTTTGGCAACAAGCTTAAAAAATATAAGTATGTTACCAAAATAAAACGGTTTCAAAATACTTATTTTACTATCAAATTTAACTGTTCATTACACAATCAAAATATTACAATGAGTAATATGAGTAATAGTACCTAATTCTCGTTGAAACGGGGCCACTACTGACACGAGGTCTTCAAGTATTGAAACTTTTGCACTTAATTGGTTGAAAATGGTTAAAAAATAAGAATTACACACAAAGAGGCGAACCAGCCGCAGGCTGAAAACCTCTCTAATATAGAATTAAAAAAAAAAGAATTACACTTTTAATACCTCGAAATAGTGGACCTCTCGTTCGCCAAGGGACCTAACAGTTCCAAAAAAAGTTGAATTTTGAGCAAAACTTGAGATCTATATCATGTGATATTTCATAAATGCCGTACACGACACGAGGTACTCGAACGAACGCTGAGCGTAGTAACGAGGAATTACCTTGTCAGCCAAGAGCGTCTGTTCCCATGATCCCATGGGGCTCTTGATGGCTTGACGGTTCCTCAACCAAGTGAGCGGTTGGATTCCTAGTTATAGACGGCTCGTAATAGTGATTGATCTAAAACAGCTAGAATCCCGAAAGCTCGACATCGTGACACTGCATCTGTCGTAAAGGCAAGAAAGTGTAGGGGATCCGGTGCGGCAGGATCCTATTTTATCTGAGCAGAGCAGTGGAGCGACCAATGAGCTGGAAATGGGCTTTGCAGTGATGGCCAGAATGCTGAATTGCGTGATGGTTTGGAGGGTAGTAAACAAAAGATGTAGCCCCGATGAAGGGAAGAAAACGATCTATACGTATCTGGAGGTAACATTAATGGCCAGCGATGCTTCAACTTTGCAGCTTCCCGAGACCTGACTTTCTTTCACCGCAAAGATATCTACAAAGTCATCTGGACCTGAATTAACTAGCCACCTGAACTAAGTCGACAATATATTTATTTTTTTAAATGTCGTGTGGATGAAGGGCAAGACCTATATATCCGGATTCCAATAAAAATATTTTCATCGATGGCCAGTTTTTCTCGAACATCACCAACGTACGCTTCCTACAGGGTGCGGATATCGACTCAAATCATTACCTAGTAGCGGTACACGTGCGTTCAGACATTATCACTCTTTCTGGTGTACTTCCCAAGTACAGATATCAAATTAGTATAAGTCTGATCGTTGTAAATAATTTTCGACCTGTCACTGTTTTTTCTAAAAATAAAGTATTCGAAAATATTCGATTATTTTTGCAGATTTTGGTACAAGTTGATACTTATTATATAATACTATTACTGGTAGCTCGATACTTATCAAACTTGTACCAAAATCTGCAAAAATAATGGAATCATTCAAGTTTCCACCGCTACTGGTACTACCCCCACTAATGGTGCGTCTACCCTATATAGGTTAACCGACGCGCAAGGTGTCGACTTAATATCATTTGTTATTTGTTTACCGCGCGCGATGAAGGAGTACCGCAACATCGTAGCAAAGTTGTTTGAGAGAGGTGAGCGACCCGGCGACGTATTTCGGCGGTTGAAATCCCACGGGGTGAAGCGGAATTTCATCTATAACACCATCCGTCGGTACCGGGAGACGGGCTCGGCCAAGGACCGTGCTAGATCTGGGCGGCTGCGTTTGGCGAGGACGCCAGCAGCTATCAAGGTTGTGGGGGAGCGCCGAAAAATGAACCGCTGCATCCGGGAGACCGCTGTTGACCTGGATGTGTCGATCGGGACTGCCCACACTATCATGGCGAAGGACCTGGGATGCAAGCCGTACAATGAACGCAAGGTTCACGGGGTAACGGAGGCTACAACGAAGAAGAGGCTGGACAGAGCAAAGCTGATACTTACGCGGCACGCTGCTGGTCAGGCGTTCGTGTTTTCGGATGAGAAACTCTTTATTTTGCAACAGCCGCACAATGTCCAAAATGATCGGCTGTGGGCGCCGATGTTGGCCAGTATCCCCCCGTTCCACATAAACATCCCGCGGTCCAGAGCGCCGCGTCGGTAATGGTTTGGGGGACCAAGCGTGAGAAGCTTCCACTGGTGTTTATCGATAAAAACATGAAAATCAACACCGCGTACTATAAGACCGTGGTTCTGGAGAAGGTTATAGCCCCGGCACTTCGTGACCTCTACGGAAAAGATCATTACGTCTAATAATGTGATGTATATACGAAGATACGAAAGTGAAAGATCATTACGTCTTTCATCAGGACGGCGCATTGGCTCACACGGCGAATATCGTCCAAGCGTGGTGTCGGGAGAATTTGACTGATTTTCTCGATAAAACATTGTGGCCTCCCAGGTCCCCGGATCTTAATCCCCTAGACTTTTATGACTGGTCGTACATGCTGGCCAAGCAGAACAAGCCTAATGTGAGCACTATGAATCAATTTAAGAAGCTCATTTCCAAGATCTGGGACGAGATGCCCATGGACCAAGTGCGTGCCGCGTGTGATTCTTTTGAGAAACGTCTCAAGCACGTCATTAAGCACAAAGGAGGAGTGCTTCCACCAAATTTGTCGTAAAGGTTCTCAATAAACACTGCTTAAATAAAAATTAACTCAGAAAAGGATATCTTGCATTTTCTTTTTTTAAACACATTTCTAAGTGTATTCGAACTTATTGAACACCCTATATTTAACTGTCATCTCTGCCTGTGAAGCAAGGCGATCACGAAGAAAATGTATGGGCATATTTGACTTTGAATCTTTACGTTTATTATCTCTCATTCGTGATTAAAAATTTTAGTAGAAACCACACAATTGCTACATCTATTATGTGTCGATCGGTACCTAATCCATGGCAATTTATGTATCATTGGCAGAGCTATAAGCGTTCAAAATCTTTCATATTCTCGTGACGCTCGCATATTTTGATTTTTTGGAATGACACCCTATCTCAAACGTTGCCGTAAGACAGAGTCCTACGTTAAAACGGACTCATTAATATGCAAATTGAATTGGTAATCAAAATTGAAAACACAACTAATGATTCAGAGTTCGAAAATAATTTGACTGATTCAGAAAAATTTTACAAGTCAAAACACCACCCAAACAGCAGCATCATAGCAGCCGTGTGAAATCACTCTTATTTGGTGTTACTTCTGAATCAGGCGTAGGTAAGCCTATACTTTTCAAGTTCCAGGCTCGATAGCCGACAGTTGCGTGTCTGCAAGTCCAGCTGAAGATGACGCGCTGGGAAATTTGATCCTTAAACCTTCTGGCTGCACAGCGCACCGAACAGCGGATGCATTCTCAGTCCATGTGCAGAGGAACGTGGAGGATTGCATCAAGCAACAACAACTGTTATATCAACAGACACAAATATCGGGCGCAAGGAAGTCCACAAAGCGAAGCTCACAAAACGGTGCATGTTAAATGTAATGGAAAGGATCAAGATCAAAACATAAACAACCCGAACACACGCACGGAAGACCCGTTAGGAAGGACTCGCTGCAGCACCGCTCCTGAGTGTGGTAATATGGGTTTTGTTCCTGCTCCTGCCAGTAAGCGAGCGTTTGTTGCTCACGGAAGGAATTTAACAGCGTGTAGAATAACAAAACGTCGAATTAGCCTCGTTGCCACTGTTATGCTGCACCATATTGGACCGGGGAATGGAATGGAATGGAACTTACAGGATGGACGTGTGTTATGAATTTTTGAGGCCTTCTCGTTAGCCCCGCTGGTGCATCTGGTTTCGCACCTTTCCATTTCTCTAGCATCTGAATAGCTGTTATTGTTGTTGATTTTTTTTGTTCCTCATTTTCGTATACTTTCGGTGCTTTTCAGGGGTCTTTGAACTTTCTGGTAATAGGACCCTATTTCTACGCTATGTGTTTCACTGTGGGTAGGAAATAATCATTAAAAATGGTTTCAAAGCGATCGCATAGTTATAAACAATTACATGATGACAAATGAATAAATTTTATGGAGGGCATTGAATCTGGACGCATTTTAGAATTGTTTTTCTTGCGATTATTAGCGAGTTTTTCACCATTAGAATAATTTGGTTTTGCTAAATTCTAAATTAAGGGACGTTAGTCTGGATTACTAAGATACTATTCAAATTATTTATGTACAGCTAAATTTACGTTACATCTACATCACGCAACAAGGGTTCCCGCTTTATAGACTGCTCAATGATCGCTTCAACCAGGTATCGGTTTTAAGCAAGCCGAAGTGAACGTTTCCCACACAGCAACGGACTTTCTCGTGTGGTTGTCAATTATTGGTTTGGGGTCGCATAGGAAATTTACAATATCATTAAGCCGCATGCGGTAATTAGAGATATCCTGGTGCATTTACTCGGGCATTGGTATCACCGGAATCACGAGAACGAGACACCGAATGCGGTCGGTTCGCCTGGTTACCGTCGAGTAATGCTGGTGCAATATGAATGTAATTTCATGCTCTGCGGATAGTTCGAACAGTGAGTGGAGAAAATCGATTGCAAGCCGTATGATTTGCCAGCTGGCAGAACAGTTGGGATTTCCTATGGATTGGAAAACATGGGTGTAACAGCTGGTGCCGCTGCAACAATTGGGTGTGTTATAATCAGAAGCGAAGAGAAGCAGTTGTACTGTGACGGTTATTTATACCGATAATTATTAAAACGTTACTGTGAGAAAAATGTCCTCGTTAGAATGAATTGCACAATGCTAGTGGTTTGCTTACATACTTACATCTCTGTAACAAAGCAAAATATTTCTGATTTACTCCGGAAACTTTCAAAAATTGGAAACATCCATTTGCAGAGATGCGGTGTGTTAATTCTACGTCTTCTAACATTTACACGACTTTGGAATCTTGTGGGGCAAAAACGCGAAAATCCGTGGAAAAAACGCACTATATTATGACAGATACCTAGGTGTTAAACGCAACGCGCAGAATGACATATAATTCCGTGTTGAAATCATGCAACTCGCATTATAAAAACTCCTAAAACTGTGCTAAAAAATGGCAGATTGTTTGTTAAATGACTGGGATATAATAGACCCCCCAGTAAGAAAGGGGGCTCCCATACAAATAATACACAAATTTCTGCATAACTCGAGCAAAATTCCAGAAGTATTCAAGCAACTGAAACCAAATTTGCATGAGGGGGTTTTTGGATGAAAGATTCTTTTCTATGGTGAATTAGGACCCCTCCCCCTTTAAAAAGGGGGGGGGGGGCTCCCATACAAATGAAATCCAAATTTTCTCATAACTCTAGAACTAATCAAGCAAATGGAACCAAATTTGGCATGTGGGTGTTTTCGAAGGCAATTTTTTGTTCTATGGTGAATTGTGACCCCTCACCCCTTTAAGAGGGGGAGCTTCCATATAAATGAAATACAAATATCCTCATCACTCAAATACTAATCAAGCAAATGGAACCAAATTTGGCATGTGGAGGTTTTGGGAGGCAGGATTTTTTTCTATGGCGAATAATGACCACTCCCCACTTTAAGCGGCGGGGGGGCTCCCAGACAAATGAAATACAAATTTCCTTATAAATCGAGAGGTAATCGAGCAAATGGAACCAAATTTGTCACGTGGGGGTTTTAGGAGGCAGAAATTTTTTCTCTGATGAATTGGACTCCTCTCCACTTTAGAAAGGGGCTCCTACACAAATGAAACACAAATTTCCTCATAACTCGAAAACTAAACAAGCAAATGGAACCAAATTTGGCATTTGGGGGATTTTGGAGGCATGAATTTATTTTATGATGATTTGAGACCCCTCACTCCAGTGGTAGGGGGATAAGGACAAATAAAACAGAAATTTTTGCGTAACTCAAAAACTAATCAAGTTCGAGAAATTTTGAACTCTTCCGTAAAACATAACAGTTAATCAATATTTTTTGAAACTGTGGTTCTACAGTGTTACCGTTCGTAACATTTGTATATATATGTTGTCAGAAATATTATAGGTAAGATTTGTCATCGAATCCATTTAATAGTCTCCGGAGTACTAAATACGGCCAATTCGAATGTATACTAAACAAATAGGGTTAGATATTAAGCACACATTACACTTAACACGAAAAACGATAAAATAACCGGTTCAAGTTGAGTTCAATGGGTGGCTGGAAAAGGAAGTAAAAGGAAACTGTGAAAGAGATGGCGAATGAAGGGGAATGATAGCGACAGTCTGGACAGGAGAAGGTAATTGGTAACGAACCACTGACTAAAACACATCGCAGTGAACGAACAACGTGGTTTTAGACTGAGTGTCAAGAAGATTGAAATTAAAACTTATATCTAGATAGGATATTTAAAATAAAGAGTGAAAGTTTTAAAAAAAAGGGAAATACGGATCAGGTAAACTAAAAATGCGGATAAATTGCATAATTAGGTGTGCGGAAAAGTTCACGGAAAAATCCTAACCACACATCGCGTAATCCGTCTTTCCAATAGGACCCGTTTGATGAGTCTAAATCAACCGTAGCCGAACGAAGTTACTCCTTTGGACCGGTGGAACCACGGAATAATTACCAGCCACGCTAGATGAATGCTGAATCCACCCCAAAGCTTCAGTACTGGGAGGATCACAACCGTACCACCACGGATCAATCGTTTACCACGTGTCTCCATTCAACGTGACAAGAAGAACCGGCCGCTAACCTTGGCCCTCTTCCGAGCAGTTGGATCAATTTCGTCGAGCCTGCGGATAGACAAAGTTCCGTCTACACATTGACCTGTACCCGGAAATAACCCCGTGATAGACCCTCGCAATTATACGAGCAAGTATACGTAGGAATCGTCTAGCTGTCCGCCACGTGTCGCTGGTCAGCAAGGCTAGAGTAGCCAGCCGCTGGAATCGTCAATGATCTACAGCTAGGAGATAAAAGATCCCCGCCTAGGTTCGTATCGTCGTCCTGCCGCCAGTCTGTCGCCCCATCCCAGCCGTAAGTGAACATCTACCACCACACTACTCATACACGCACACACAGATTATTGTACTATTCAGGGCTAATTAAAAGGTAAAATTATATACAGCAGACTTTTTCATTCGTACACTTATCACAGTCCTGATTAACGGATTAAGCCAGAGCCGACCTTGAGCCGTAGGAGACTCACGCTCGTGCTCGGGTGTGAAAAGAGGTCGTGAGCACCCACCCCAGACGGTCCCCAGTGGTTCGACCAGGGACCAGGGGTATAGTAGGTGGAACCCCTCTGGTTCCGCCAGTAACAATTGGCGCCCAACAAACTTGCGAGCTGAAACGTTAATCAGGACAAAAAAATAATTGGCATTATTTTTTTTACCCCGGAGAGTAGGAGAGACAAGATTACCATACACAGCATCTTAAATATTACAAACTGCAACACAACCAACTACTTTTTCGAAAAACTGAAAGTCATAGAAGCGACTTACTAGTGCGCGAACGGTCTTGAAGGGGATTTTAGTATCGGGAAGTTTACGAATGAGCGATTTGTGTGCGAAGAAGGTTGATATAAATTAGAGCATAATAATTTGTACGGGTCTTGATTCGAATATTGGCGGTTTGATAAAGTTTCTCAATAGACTTTCCATTTAGAGCTGTAGAGGGAGAAAACAAACACGAGCGCAGTTTATTTCATACATCGAAATTACATAGTGTACAATTTTGAGCATGGATATTATAATCCTGTATCGTACGATGGATGCGAGTCATCTAAACATCGACGAAATTGAGTACGAACTTTTGATTCGGGATATTTTGTACGATCCTGATGAACACGAAAGTATAAAACGGCGTAAGTTTCGAGAGTGTTTAAAACGGGAAAGAAGCGGAAACACTCCAATGAATTCTTATTCTAGATCATGGCAAACCGCGAAGGAAGAGATGGAATCGATTTATAAAAATATTATAATGATCAATTCACTTTTTGAATCTCCAAAGCTAGATGCAAGAAATAGGGAAAAGGCAAATACTAGATTGGTTCACTATAAATTCAGAATCTCACGTTTATATGCTGCTCCAGATGCCGATAAGTTCAAGAAAGGAATTATTAGACTTGAAAAGGAATTTGATAGAATTTGTACTAATTACTATCCGATACTTGTAACTGTACCGGAAGTACGAAACGTGGAAGAGGAAGTTACAGACGTACTGCATAATGTACGATCAGAAATAAAGGAATTGAATCAGATGGTAGGGCAGACAGAACCGAGTACAGTCGAAGAAAAGGAAATAGCAGAACAAAATGTGTTAATAATAGAAAAGTCGAATGAATTAGAAACTTCCATGAAAAGAACAGAGGAAATATTAGTAAAAATAGGTGATTATGAAAATGGAATAGATGAAAATTTTCCTGGTCTAATAAAATCGTTTAAGGAGTTTGTGATACAAACTTCCGAACAAGATAAACAAAGACGTCTGAAGGAAATTGAACGGCAAAAACAAAGAATTAAAGAAGTTGAAAAACATATATTGAATAAACAGAAACTAGAAAAGTTGTTATCGAAGTTGAACGCTAGCTTAAAAACTGACAAGCAAGATCCATCAACTGTGAAAGAGCCTATAGCAGCAGCGACATCGATCGTTCCTCTTCAGTCAGCGCAAGCAAAGGCAAACGAGAGTGATAGTTCCTGTCCCGCAGGCATCCTTTCGGTCAACCCCAAAAATAATAATAATAAAACGAAACGTAATTCGAATAGTAATACACGCGTTGAATTTGAAAGCTCGCATACTCACAAGCCACCGAGAAAAAGTAAGAAAATCGAAAGTTCCGATTCAGAATCATTGAACTTTGAAACTACAGAAACAACGACCTCCATGTCCTCATATACTGAGAGCTCGGACAGCTCCCCCCGAATCCAACGTAAGAAAACAAAAAAATCTAAAAGCTATTCCATCAAACGTATTCCAGTCGTTGATTGGAAATTAAAATACGATGGTAAAGACGGTGGTAGAAAAATCTCTGAATTCTTGAAAGAAGTGAAAATTAGGGCATATGCAGAAAATGTAAGTGAGAAGGAACTGTTTCGCTCCGCTATCCATTTATTTGTGGGACGAGCGAAAGATTGGTTCCTGGATGGATATGAGAACCAAGAGTTTCGAAATTGGGCAGAAGTAAAACGTGAACTAAAAAGAGAATTTTTACCCCCCGACTTGGATCATCAGTTGGAAATTCAAGTTACAAATCGGCTTCAGGGTCGATGGGAAAAATTTAGTGATTATTATCACGAAATGCAAAAGATTTTTCACTCTATGACCAGATCTATGTCTGAACGTAGAAGGTTTAAGATTATTTGGCGTAACATGCGTCATGACTACAAAAATGCCATGATTAATACTAAAATTCAGGATTTGTTCAAATTGAGGCGAATGGTGCATCTTTTAGTGCTTGTGTCTCACAAACTGAACCATAATTATTTATTTTGCATATTTTTCAACATATTATATTGAGGTATATTCGGAAAACATAAACCGATTGTTTAAAAATGAGGCACAGGAGAATCTCGTTAAAAAATTATTCAATATTTGGTAATTACTTTGTAAGAACAAGTGCCTAATAGTAAATGATTACCAATACAATGGATCTGGACTAAAATTCAGTTAATTCGTGCCACGTGTCAATTGTCCGAGCTAAGCCATTACATGACCCACCTATTTTATACCTGCACAATGAAAAAAGAAACACCACCGTTTGACCACCAAAAATCAAACATTTGTTTATATGCGTTTATTATGCAAAGTAGCCTCATTGAATATTAATGTACTTATTGCTGACAACAAATGCATCGTCCAGACACCCAGCTGCGATAGAGCGGCGGAAAACGGGATTATGCTTTATGTTTTGCCGACTTCTTTTAGTAGCGACAGTTGAAAACACGCGCACGGCGAAGCCCAAGGATACGGAAAAGGGAAAAATCGTGTAGAATACGGTACGGTCTCGTGCCGTTCAAGTTGACCGACTCTCCGGGACGTAAATGCTGAATCAGAAAAAAAAGAACACTGTTTTCTAGAAGCGGAAGTCACCAACTAGCAGCCACGCGATCAGGAAAATTCACGCGAACAGTGGAATAAATGAAAGTGAAAATATCGGATTGCTGGGACTGGGAGTAGTGGACCGAATAGTTAACCCCTCGAATATCTCGTAAATGACAAACAGCTGGCTTATAGCAGTTTCTAGTGCTGTTACTGTTGCATGATTCATGACTCGGAACCTGATGCAGTCGACCGACCATCAAACAGACTAGAGACGGAAAACACAAGCAGAGGAAAAAAACGCATACAAAACAGAGTTATTTGTCCTGTGCGTCCAAAACACTGAAGCGAAAGGCACCGAGGGGGTAATTTATGCCGCACCTAAAATGTGTTTTATTTCGTTCCATAATTACGGTCCACTGCTGCTGGCTCACATCTCGTCGTAGTACTACAGGCCCCTGTTGCGCTTTGTGGGCTGTCTGGTGTACGGTGCGTACCGTAGTATGTACGTTTACGGCATTAATGACCGAACGGACCTCATCGGGTTGTTCTGGATGAAGGATAATGTGACTTATCGGGATGTGGATGGCAGTATTCAGCTGGGAGTTGGGATTGTTTCTTTCTCATTTTTCTGCCTTATTACTGACGCTGTCAGCTTCGAACCACTCAGTTGCAGTTCATGAAGATATTTTTATTAATGAGCAACGGAGGAAAACAAATGACCATCTGCAGCAGCAGTGTTAATGACATGAAAAGTGGTGATGTTTTCATTTACTGTGCTATGAAACTGAGGTTTTAACGTTCGGCCGGCGAAGGCGAAAAATGGATTGTAAATGGTTCTTTTTCAAGCAGTTTGAAAAAGATTATTCTTTGCATAATATATTTTATAATTTAAATTCATATAAACTTCAAATTGTTACCCCCTTTTCTATCTTCCTTCGAATGCATTCATGAATTCAACCAAGCTAAAGGTAAACTTAACAATTTAACAATATTTAACAGTTCAGATCAAAAAATTAGAATCCTTTCGACTACGACACACTCAACATTTTTTGCTAATATTTTCGCGTTATCAACCGTAAGCACAAATATTATTTTAGTGAATGCTACAATACCCAACGGGAACATTCCGGTTCCATTTCAATCAGATTTCAACTTGCTTCCCAAACGGGTACCGCAATAAAAATCACAAACAGATTGATAAGCTTGACAACACAGTAGGACGGCTTTAGCACTATCTGAAATCGTGAAGCATGTAGAAAGTAGGACGTCAGGTTTTTCCCAAACCGCGCATAAGCACCCGCTCTCACAGTCGGGCGGTTTTCCTAAACCGATTCCCTAGCATTGTGTGTGTGGTGCCGGGTATTATGTTAGCTTTTTCCCTCGATCCGGCGGCTTTGTGATCGGACTGTACGAGATTGTGGGAAAAACCAACCCCGCCGCGTTTAAATCGTGTGCCAGCCCACCGACCACACACAGCAAATCAAAGTCAATCTCCGAGCATCATCGTGCACACGTCATCGGCGAGCCTTGTAAAGATGGGTTCGTCCGGGAGAAAATCCGTGTAATAAGTCGATTGTTCTGCATAATATGTGTCACAACAGATTAGATAGGACACGGTATAGCGGCAAATGGGATTTTTCCTGCTGTTTTTGATTTTTTTTTTGTGTTTTGTTCTACTAGTTAGAGCTCGCATGGGTTGGCTGAAGAATTATGTGAAAAATAAATTGAAGAGTAAGTTTCAGGAATTGTTGAAATTTACCGCAGGGTTATTTACCATAATAATACGATGAGGATTCCAGTGGGAAATATCCTACCAAAATAATTTTCAATGGCATCCAATGCCCTTTTTTGAAATCGATTTCCTCTTAACTGCGCAAACATGGTGCACTTAAGCAATCACACAAACAACTACAGTTGCACCTTCCTCGGTTCAATTTCATTCCAGATTCGAGATCTAACGGCAGTATACTCTTTCATACCACTTTTCCATTTGGTGCTGGTCGGTAAAGATTGGAACTAAAGTGACAGCAGACAATAATGAAGTTGCCAACGATGATGAGCGAAAATTGAACTCGACCTTGCGTCTGAGCCAAAGGTTAACGAAAGAAAAATCAACATTCTTTTCAGCACGATAGAGAATAGCTCTAAACAAGCAACCGAAACCATTCTTGTGGATGCGTCCGACTGCAAACATTAAGTTGCATGGTGGTGATGTTGATACACTAAAAGCAATGAAGACTTCTGGCAAATAGAAAACGAATTTTGTGCTTGCTGGGTGTGCGACCGAGGACCATAACAAAGGAGCTTCGTAAGATTTTACGAAATTGATTCATGCTTCAGAATTTTCCCGGACATCATAATGTTTAAAATTTTAATTCAAGATTTGTTCATAATCGAATCTTTATTCACTTAGTTTCAGCTCTCTGCATTCAACAGATAATTAATAACTTTTAAATAATTAGGGTAAACTGCTGCAGGTTAAGAAAATTCGGTTATTTTTAAATGAATGTAAATAGCGCCCCAAATCTTACTCGAAACATCAAACCTAAGTCGTTCCTTATATTTAAGTTAATATAGAAGAAACTAGATGCACATTTTCTTTGTAAGTTGAATTGGCCCTAAAAATGCAAAAAAATTTATTGGAAACTTTTTCGAGCCAATATTTTTTTGTTTTCCTCCAAGAATCGGTTAAGGGTTTTTATGTATTTAAAAAGTTTTGAAGTGCTCTTCAACACCAGAGACTATTTACATGTATATGTATTGTGATAATATAAAAAATGGCTTGGCTGTGCTGCAGGTTGAGATATCCAACGTTTTATCCATTTATTACGACTGTTAACTACTATATAAGCAAGCTTAACTTTTTTTCAATGCATTTGTGCATTTTATTGCTTTACGGTGACTTACGGGTGCCGGTCAAATAAACATTGGCGTCCCTACCGGTCGCTATTGTCTTGTCTTACCCATTATTTTCGACAGAAATTGGTCTAAATTTATTGCTTGATGTTCAAGAAATACTATTTTGTTTTTATATATTGTAAAAACGAAAAATGTCTCAACCTGCAACAACATTTTTTTTCGCAAATTTTTAGAACCTTCATGGAAATAACCAAATTTCTTTATTTTTCCAAAATCAAATATTTCGCAATTTTTTTTGTATAGACAATAAAAATATCTTTCCAATGATGTATAACACTCATAATTAAAACATTCTGATGAAGTTATGAAATGGGTATGAAATGGAGAGAGTTACCTGGAAGTAGCGTCAAACATAGCTCTGGCTCTCTCAAGCTCCCACCTGGCGCCTCCACGCAGATCTAAGTCAAATGATGACGGTCGATGGCCTTACCCGGAAATGCTTAATGTACTTACTGAAGCAGCTAAGCTAGGAGGTGCGAACTAGAGCGCCTGTTCTCCAGGTGAGGGGCGGCTCACAAAGCGTCTGTCTCGAAACGGGCGGCTGAATATGAAATGCTGTATCCCGCAAGCTATACCTAAGATGACAGACCCATCAGCGGGATGTAAGTAATGCGACCCGGTGAGGTAGTATACCGAAAACTCAATTACCATGAACAACGAAGAAAGAAATTCAGGACGGAACAATCGGTATAGGACACGGCAAGGGACAAGGAAACAATTAAGGGATAACGATTGGAAACTTGGTACCTGGAATGTCCGAACTCTCCATGAACCGGCACGGGCTGACTTGCTTGCTCGAGAGCTGCATCAACTCGGAGTGGCGGTGAAAAGGAGAACATGGAGTCGGTTTCGTAGTGTTGGGAAAACAAAAGCAACGAGTTATCCGGTGGAGGCCCGTTTATGACCGTATACTATAGCCTAATCAACTTATATGCACCGACAAATGATAAATCCGATGATGCTAAGGACGAGTTTTACGACAGGCTTGAGAGGACCTATGGAGAGTGCCCAAAACACGACGTGAAAATCATCATCGGAGATGCAAACGCGCAGATCGGGAGGGAGCAATTCTTCCGTCCAGTTATTGGAAGACATAGCCTTCATCTGTCGACTGTCGACCAATGATAACGGTTTGAGGCTCATAAATTTTGCCGCGGCCAGAGGAATGGCCATCTGTTGATTGATTGACGGTCGACACTTTTCGGATGTTATCGATGTACGGTCTTTTTGGGGACCAAATATCGACTCTGACCACTATCTCGTAGTGAGTAAGATTCGCGCAAGGCTGTCGAACACGGCGAAAGCTCGTACTGAGAGGACGCTGCGTTTCAACATCCAGCGGTTAAAGGCAGACTGCGTAGCAGGTGAGTACGCGAGGAAGCTTGACCAACGAATCGCATAACAGCAGGTAGAAGGAGAAGACATAAATAGGTTGTGGAGGAACATCCATGGTGCCATCGAAACAGCTGCGAGAGAGGTGGTAGGCACGACGCGTGAAAGACGGCGTAACAGCTGGTTTGATGCCGAATGCCAGAGAGTGAAAGATGAAAAGAACCAGGCCAGGAGTCGCATGCTCACTGCGGCAACGCGTCAAAACAGAGAGACTAGAGCTGCGGAAAAAGAATCCATCGTCTAAAGAAACGCGAGTACGAGGAGCACGTGCTCGCCGGCGCAGAGGAGCGATACGCCAGCAACGATACACGGAGGTTCTATAAAACGGTAAGATGCAGGAATTTTGCCATGCCTGTGATGTGCAATGATAGTGCTGGCAGCCTGCTTACCGACAAAACAGCGGTAGCAGCCAGGTGGAAGGAGCACTTTCAGACACTGTTGAATGGAGAGATAAATGCGGAGATCAGCAGGGACAAAATAGGAATTGTAAGCGACGGTCTAGCTGTAGAGCCACCAACACAAGAGGAGGTTAAAAAGGCAATCAGTGAGCTGAAAAACGGTAGCGCTGCTGGGAAGGACGATATCCCGACTGAACTTCTAAAAGCTTCCCGTATCCTGTTCTGCAGACTAAGACCGTTAGTGGAGTCCTTTGTCGGCGAGTACCAAGCTGGTTTTTGTGAGGGTGGTGTCGCTCCACGATGGATCTGATGTTTACCCTGCGTCAGTTGCTAGAAAAGTTCCGGGAGTACAACTTTCAGACACACCATCTGTTTGTGGACTTTAAAGCGGCGTACGATTCAGTTAAACGAAATGAGCTGTGGCAGATAATGCTAGAACATGGTTTTCCGACGAAACTAGTTACGCTGATTCGTGCGACGCTGGTGCGATCCAAATCATGCCTTAGAATAGCGGGTGCGACCTCAGCTGCTTTCGTGACGTTGACATTACGAAGGGCATACGTGGAAAGGAATGGAACTATCATCACGAAATCTCACATGCTTCTTGGTTTTGCGGATGACGTTGTTATCATCGGAATCAACCGTAGAGCAGTGGAATAGGCCTTCAGGCCCTTTAAAGGGGAAGCGGCGAGATTGGGACTTACCATTAACACCGCCAAAACGAAGTACATGGTTGCTGGTAGGGAACGTGGGAGCCCAAGTGGTGTTGGTGCCGAGGTGGAGTTAGATGGGGAACGATATAAAGTAGTGGAGGAATTTTTATACCTTGGTACACTCGTGATATGTAACAACGATGTAAACCGCGAAGTGAAACGACGAGCTGCAGCCGCGAATCGGGCTTTCTACGGACTACGTAGCCAGCTGAAGTCCCGTAGTTTGCAAATTCGCACAAAACTGGCGCTCTACAGAACACTAATCCTCCCGGTGTCCCTTTACGGACACGAATCATGGATGCTAAAGGAAGCTGATCGGCGAGTGCTTGGAGTTTTTGAGCGTAAAATTCTGCGATCTATACTTGGTGGCAAAATGAATCACGAGCTGTACCAAGTATACAAATATGCTGATATAGTGAAGGTGGTGCAATGTGGCAGGCTGCGGTGGGCTGCGGCGGGCTGGACACGTGGCCAGAATGCCCGATGAAAGAGTATCCAGAACTATTTTCAGCAGAGAACCAGGAAGAGGCCGTAGGCTCCGAGGCAGACCCCGCACCCGGTGGGTGCGTGCTGTTGAAGACGATGCACGTTCAGCTGGTGTTCGTGGGGATTGGAGAACGGCAACCCGGGATCGACGGTACTGGAGAACCATAATTCGTTCGGCGCAGGATCGGTAACGGACCATTGCCACTAAAGTAAGTGAGTAAGTAAGTAAACTTATCCAATTTAACTCTACTATGCATATTTTATTCTTGACAGATACGTATTTCACCTACGACTTGCAGGCTTCCTCAGTGTCTGTTTTCGATTAGTATTATCAAAAAACAATACACTTTTCAATAGATTTTTTCCGGGGTTTCTGCAGAGTGCTCTTGATGCAAATAAATATATATTTTGACCAGGCACTTCTTCGCCCTTTGGCCGATAGCTTCGATTTCACGGCCAAAGGCGCGGAACGATAAGGCAACCTTGCACTTTCGCTTCGGTTTCTGCTAAACTTTATGGTCAATCAGCACCATCGGGAGGCTCCGTAGCCGCAAGGTTACCGAGTCTGCTTTGACAAGCGCGTGATCACGGGTTCGAATCTTGTAGAATCAAGCCATTCGATGTCAAGTAACTTTAACATGGGTTTATTCTCAGGCCCCTCCATATACCCTTCCTTCATACTGAATTCTATATATTTACCCACTGAGGCCTCCTGACAGTGCAAATGTTCCTCCTATAATTAAGTGTACTGATCAGAGGTACGAATCAGTCCTCGCCAGGGACGGCTATAATATGGGATAGTGCTGGCGAGGAATAAGTGGGTAAAGTAGATTAAGCTTTGAAGGACGGGTAAACCCCAATACACACAAGCACGCATAAGCATATCGCTCACTCAATAGCGATTATAGCAAAAAGAAATGCAGTGCAGGTCATACAGCAAACACCCGGGCGATATTTTTTTTAAAGAGACTGCCTATTTGGCATTCGCCTCTGCCCGGCCGATATTACAATAGATCAACTATAATGGTCGCAGTAATAATTCCACACATGGAGAAAAAACCCCGAATTAATCCACCTAGCGGCGTGACCTAGCCTTTCTACTGTCACAATAATCATCATTTAATTTCTCAGGAACATCTATGTATAATTAACTTGACTATATTTTTAAATATCCGTTCCGTATTCCTCATAGTGATGTCCGAAATTTTCAATTATTCGATTACCGATTAATTGGCGAGTGTTGTCTGCACTAATCGATTAATTCAACTATTCGTACTAGTGGTATTCGATTAGAAATATTCGAATATTTTTGTCATTAATTCGATTAATCGAACGATTATGAACGATTAGCGGCCATTATTCGGGGATTATTCGCATTCATATTATTTCCTTTGAACTATTCGATTAATTCAACTACTCGTGCTGGCAGTATTCGATTCAAAATTATTCGAATATTTTTATAGTTATTCGATTAGTTGAATTAATCGAACGATTAACGGACATCACTAATTCCTCAAAATCCTTATTTGCCAGTAAAATTCACAACGTATTGCGTAGAATAATTAAATTTTCTTTCCTTGTGTGCGTAGATACTTGTAACACCTTATTTAGTTTTATAATCGGTCGGCCTAAACTTTCGGGCTTCAGAGCCACATAGGAAACTTGTTTTGAATTGACAATATGAAATATGTGTTCAGAACAGATTTGTTGCTAATTAATTAATACCATGTGTTCAAAAGTTAGCATCTTTGAAAAACAAGAGTTCAGAAAAATTATTATTATACTTCGCCTTTGAAGACAAAGAATATCGACAACAAAATGATTAATCTCAAAATTTTACTATTAGTTTGCTTGGCTTCAATTTTGCAATATATCTGAATTAGAAAAAATAACTGAATAGAGCATTAGATATGAAAAAGAGACATTGAACTTTTTCTTAGCTGGCGCTCCTTCAGATAATTATTTTTGCATGAAAATCAAAACTTATGCTTTTTTTGAATGTACTTTCATGAAAAGATAGTCATTAGCTTGATCGCATCGTTTTTACAATGTTGGAGGGTTAGGAAAACAAGAGGGTTGCAAAAGCTGCGCCTTAAACATGCTTGAGAATGGGAAATATGATCGATATGATTTTCAGTGTTTGTCATTTTTGATTTATTTGTTGAAACATGATACATGACATAAGACATCTGTCCTTTAAAATGTCATTAACGAAAACAAATCTTACAAAATTACTACCGTGCAACGTTTACTTCCTATTTTTCATATAACATTTCTAAGCTCTATCTATTGATTGAAAAGAGCATCTATTGATGCGCAAAATTTGTTTGAAATTTGTATAAATTTATTTGGAAAAATCAACTCATTTTTAATCCTATACACCACTATACCTTCATGCTTAAATTAACTGCTTTTCTTCGCTGTTTGCTTTTCGTGTACAATTGTGAGTAACAGCAAGTGAACAAAATGACAATTGAAATCTGAAATCAAAGAAAAGAAAAAGCTTTTCGATTGAATCCCATTATTTAATATTTATTTGCAACAGATACGTAGTTCGCCTACGACGTGCAGGCTTCAACAGCGTCTTATTTCAAAGCGTATACGTATCTGTTGCGAATAAATATTAAATAGTGGGATTTAGTCGGTAAAAGTTTTTTCTTTTCTTTAATTTCAAATTTCGTATTCCACTAAGAGGCTTCAAAAATTTCAGACAATTGATTCAGAAAAGTTAGAAACATATTTTCTTGAATTTCAATGCAAATTTAAAAATTGTAAATTGTCATCCCAAGTAACAATTTGAGTTTTATTACACTCTTATGATGACATTCAAGACCAAAATTGGTCATGAAAACCACCAGAAGAGTACAATCAAACTCACATTGTTGCTTGGGATCACATACACACACATACATACATACATACATACATACATACATACATATATACATACATACATACATACATACATACATACATACATACATACATACATACATACATACATACATACATACATACATACATACATACATACATACATACATACATACATACATACATACATACATACATACATACATACATACATACACACATACATCACACACATTGAATACAATCAACATTTGTTTTGAATTCACACGTTTTAACGGTT
The DNA here is from genome assembly GCF_943734655.1 of Sabethes cyaneus. Lineage (NCBI taxonomy): Eukaryota > Metazoa > Arthropoda > Insecta > Diptera > Culicidae > Sabethes > Sabethes cyaneus. The sequence continues at coordinate 139,759,937 of NC_071354.1, forward strand.
TAATATACGGTGCTTAAGTGTTAAAGTTTAAATAACTTTTGAATAAACTGTCCGATTTTAAATAACTCGGTTTCGTTTGATAGATCTCAGTAGTAATTTTCAAATAATAATAAAATGTGTGATGTTTTTCATTGAATTAATGCTTATATGTTACAAAAATATGTTTTAAATACTATTTTTTCACATTTCTTTATGTAACTTTCAAACTACAAGCCCAATCGTCATGAAATTTGGAAGTTAAGGGTTTGCAAGGCTCCTCTTTCATATGCAATCAATTTTGTTCAAATCGGTTAAGGGACCTATGAGATAATGAAGTCCCATATTTTTCATAGTTTTATACATAACTTTTGAACTAAAAGTCCGATCAGTATGAAATTCAATAGCGACCAATGGGACACCTAGACCTTTCATTTGACACTAAGAACATTAAAATCGGTCCAGCCATCTCCGAGAAAAGTGAGTGAGATTAAAAGCGTCACATACACACACACACACACACATACACACACACACACACACACACACACATACATACACACACACAGAAAATGCTCAGTTTTCGAAACTGAGTCGAATGGTATATGACATTCGGCCCGCAGGACCTTCTTTCCATTTCCGGTTTTCCAAGTGATTTCTATACCTTTATACTATATATTTATATAGTAGAAAGGCAAAACCATCGGGCGCCTCGACGCTCTCGTCTTTCTACAGAAGGGAGAGAATGTTGTAAATGCCGGTCCGGCTATATCTAGCGAATACGAAGTACCACGCGATGTCCACCTTCTTCTCTCTGGTGTGGATGATCTGGCAGTACTGTTTTCGCCATGGCTGCTGCAAATCAACCAATGACTTCGTCGACTGTCTCAAACTCATCGCCGTCGATCATTATACTACTGCCCAAGCGACGTGGTCGGCTTCGGTTCCGTTGGCCAGCATGTACTTTGTTTTAGACGTATTTACCTTTAACCCAATCTTCTCTACTTCGCGCATTGGTCTGGTGGCAAAGTAGACAAATTGACTAGATTTGTTGAGCGGGCAGGAGACGATCACCTTGACGAAGCCCTCTGTGTGATTCGAATGAACTTGAAAATGCACCCGAAATCCGAATAACACAGCACTGTGTACCATCCATCGTAGATTGAATCAGTTTGATGAGCTTCCTGGGAGCTTTCCCAGTTCTCGTCCATGATTCTCTCTGTGATCACGTCCTATTTGGAGAATCTGCCGCAATGTAAATATTTGATCCGTTGTAGACCGTCCTTCGACGAAGCCAGCTTGATAAGTTCCCACAAATTTGTTCACAATTGGTGATAGTCGGCAAAAAATGATTTGGGACAGCACTTTGTAGGCGGCATTGAGAACGGTTATCGCTCGATAGTTCTTACAATCCAACTTGTCGCTCTTTTCGTAGATCGGGTAGACAACCCTATCTTTCCACTCCTCCGGTAGCTGTTCCGTATCCGCTCCAATACCATCTTTCCCAGCTGATTTATTGTTCGTTAGCTTCGCCTATCGTTGGGGCCGGCACCTCTTTCCCGATTGGCCACCATGGTTCTCCGCCTGGGTGCCATTCAGGTGTTCGTCGAAGTGCTGCTTCCACCTACCGGTCATCTCACGATCATCCGTCAAAATACTGCCATTGTTATCCCAACACATTTCGGCTCGTGGCACAAAGCCTTTGCGGGATCTGTTCAGTTTCTAGTAGAACTTTCGCGTTTACTGAGAACGATGCAGCCGTTCCATCTCTGCATATTCCCGCCCTTCCGAGTAACACTTTTTCGCCCGGATGATTTGATTTCGGTGCATCTTCTTCTGTTTGTGTCTTTCCATGTTTTGACGTTTGGCACTACGCATCTTGGCCGCCCGCGCAACGTTTTGCTCATCCATTACCCTGTTACATTCATCGTCAAACCAATGGTTTCGCTGATTCCGTGCCACATGCCCGATGGAGTTCTCCGTTACACTGTTAATGGCTGTTTTGATGGTATTCCAACAGTCCTCGAAAGGGGCTTTGTCCAGCTCGTCCGCTTCCGGCAGCTCAGCTTCGAGCGAGTGCGTAATTTGCGGCGACATCTGGCTGTTTCAGTCGCCCGAGATTTAACCGAGCCTGGCGTCGGTACCGAATGCTGTTCACAACGGAGAGCGCATCTTAACCATCGCTAGGTAGTGGTCCGAGACAATATTAGCGCTTCGATAGGATTTGACGTCAATAATGTCTGAGAAGTGCCGACAGTTGTTCAAGACATGATCGATCTGTGATTCTGACTGATTTGATGCACTGAACCCTCTAATCACCGGTTTGTGTTCCTCGTCCTGACCAACCTAGGCTTCGAAATCCTCGATGAAAATCTTGATATCATGTTTTGGGCAGCGGTCGTATTCGCTCTCCAACTCTGAGCGTATACTGCAGTTATTATTTGGTCACCATTCCTTCCGTAATTTGATTTTTCGGTATAAAATAAATGGCACCAAAGCATTTTTCTGTGATTTGTAGTGTTGCACCAGCGATAAAAATATTCGCGCTTTTTTATCATGAGCAACTTGAGCTAGTTATGCATCCATCCCGACTAAACTAAAGGAAGGTTTATGTACTGGACCGAAGCGTATGTGATATTAAGTATAACACCGGTTGCTAACGTGGAATCGGAATGACACGGGCACCGACTGGTTGCTATAGATGTATACTCTAAGGATCAATTGAGAAAAAATAAACATCTAATTCAGCTTTCGTTGTGCTTCTTTTCTTCTGGTAAATACTTACCACAATCGCTGCCGGGTACCTAGGAGCCTCAAGCTTGCTCCCTAAGGAAAGATTATATGTAGTTGGAAAAAGCATTGGCATGAATTAAGGACCATGATAGACGGGAGAGTGCAACAGTTGTACAATCGGCATCGGTATAAACACATTGCAGAAGTAACAGCTGCAAGTGAAAGATGCAATTTTCAAATGTATGAATTGTGTTTTTAAATTTCTCTGTTTAAAATGAGATTTTTCAGCCATTTTTCTTTGCCGGTCACTTTAATTCACTGAACATTGAACATTAAATAATTCAGAATATACCTATTAGTTGTCCTTGTCAGTAATATTTTTTAGTTTTGCAACGAAACACCGACTATGTCTGTTCCCTGTTGTTGGGCTTTTAAAAAAAATATTTGAAAGATACGTGAAGAATATTTCGTTCGTCATATTGTTTGAAAAAAATTTACTTTTTTATTTTTATTTCAGATACTTTTTTTGTATTTAATTTGATACTAATTTTATAATGATTCGACTGGTATCATTATAAAAGGGGAAGTGGATGAAAAACTATATTCACGTACACCTATTTAAGTAAACTTAATTTACAATTAAAGGTTTTGTTTTACTTTAAAACTATTTCAAATTTGATTTCATATCAAGGCACGCATATCTGATCCATATCTTTTTAACAGCTACAACACCCTCGATTGCATTAAACAGGTTCGATATCATGTATAAAATTTGTTATTCAGCAATGGTTTAATCTAACGCAGCTCAACATTCTTTACCCCTAACTTGTTTGATTTGTTTCATATGCCTCCTATAAGGATTCATTCGAAATAATTTATCACCTAGCCCGTTTTGTATCCGATTCAATTCCGACAATATTTCGTCACCGGATTTAAACACCACCGTGCGACGCTGGCGTTGCAAAAAAAATAAACAAAGGACAGGGGAAGAAAAGTGGCATGCATACACCTTTTCGGAAATCCATTCATTTCCGCCTTATGTGGGACCTGGTACCTACAGATGCAGAAAGGGTGCACAATTCTGAAAATTCAACATATGCGAAATTCTCCCGACCCGACGAGATCGAGACACAGGAGGGTGAAGCCTTTCCAGGTACTTAAATGCTGAAGTGTGCCCCCACAATACACATCCGGATTCGTCTGGTGTCAGAAAAGGAATTGATTTCAAGCACCTTTATCGGTGGTGGCCCTCGCCTTGGTTTTTTTTATTTTCGACTCAATGTGCCTGAGAAAGAGGAAACAATGAAAAAAGGACAAACTGGCATAAAGTGTAGAAATGGGTTAGCACATATTTATTTATTTATTAATATCAACGGTTTCTCATCTGTACCTTTTTCTTTTTTCGCATGTTCGAAATTCGAGCATATCTAGCAAATCTTTAAGGGTTAACTAGCTATGACACGTGTCTTATGCCAGGGTGCAACGGATCATCAGCAGCGGTTTCTGCAGTGAAAGAATAAATTATAAAATGTGTTTCGAAAGCAGATGCACTCTGATATGAATTGAACTGTTTATTAATTTTTGCATGTTTTTCTATTTTCTATATTTTTATGTTTCGATTTTTGAACAATTTTAGATTTACCGGTACTGCGCTTTTTTGCCTTGCATAAGTTTTGTTGCTGATATTATTGCGGTAATTCACAAAAGTAAAAAACAAAACATCTTTATTTATACATATATACATACTTCAAATCAATCCCTAAGCTGCCATCTGCTGTTGAACCAAAAACAAAAATAAACATGCTTCGGAAAAAGGTCCTAGCTTAAAACAATCGTCAGCCAAAACAATCGAACAAATGCACCTTGGCCTATCTTTTGTGCGCATCAGGTTGGTTGGCGAACAGGCGAACGAGGAAGAATCCAATTACAATACTCTATTATGAATGCCAATCAATCCATCCAGCCATCCAGTCAGTTAGGCAGTTGAGCTCATCAGAGTGAGGCACAGATATTGAAAAACCCACCGAAAAACGAGCCCAAAAATAGATCGATAATGTTATTATTCGCAATGTGCATGCGAATAGTAGCTGCTGGTTCTATCTTCCCTTCAGGCCCTTTTCTGTATTGCATAGTTCCATCATCAGGCTAGGACATGGCAGTATTTTTTTTTTTCTTCCGGTTTCCACTCCTGATTTCGATGCCAAGGGAATCCTCGAGCAGCGCAGTACATCTATCTGTCTGCCAGTTGGTTCTGTTTTTGTTGTTGTTGCTGCTGCTGCTGCTGCTGCTGCCACTACTGCAGTTATTGTTGCCAATCGGTTTTGCCCCCGTTTTATGCGCCGCATGTTTTGACCCGCGCTGCGCTCTGATGCTGATGCGGCTGCGATGGGCTACAATTTCAGGTTCATCAGGTACAGAAGGCTGAAAAGATATCCTATTACGACGGATGCACATTCAACTACGATATCCGCATCGATGTCTAGGGTATGCGACGCTATTTCCGACTCAGTCGTAAATATTAAATGCTTTAAGCTAATGTCAACTCGATGAAAAGTGACAGATCAGTTACCTTTTTAAAGAAAAAAAGGCCAGAAATTTAGGACTGCTGCATGAACGGTTGGTATGCTATTTTGGAAACCATATATACAGCCCCGATTCGATCGGTTACTGTCGGCTGCATTCTGCTGTGTTCCTGTCAATAGCGAATCATGTGCGGAAATAGTGCCGCCGTATGGTAAAACTCAAATAGGGCTGTTGCATTCACCAGGGTGAAGGGAGCAGGAATAAACTGAGAGGACTGTGGGAATGCAGGAAATATTGTCAATTTAATCATATTGCTTTCGAAATTCCCATACCCGACAGTTAAGGTTTGGTTGGTGAAAGAATTTTAAAACTAATTGAATATATTTATGTCCGAAGCATCGGAAGGCATACAATTTGACTTAAATTCGTTTTGGGGATTCGTGTGGACTAAGCTGTTTGTACCATTTAAAGCTAGTCAAGCAACTAGTTTTAGATTTCTTTGAATTTGTTTCATCCAAATCTCTGCTTTAAAAAAATGGTACATTAATACATTTAGTGTTGAAGCAACAGTTCAATATCTTCACATTCAACTATATTGTGCATTTACTTGATCGTTTGTTTCCAAGATCCAAGGATAGTTCAGCTACTGTTTCAAAAGTTCTAAGAATAAAATATTAATAAAATTGGCAACGCAATTCCTAATGGTTTTTCGTTGTGACTGGCAACACGGGCTCATGCGGCTGTTTGTGGTATAGCAGCTTGGTCCCCTATTTAAATCGAAAAGGAATTGTGGACGTGCAATCCGGTGGGTGCGCAAAAACCGGTTTTTGTAATATCCCAACAAAAAAACATATTTTAATTACCCACTACCTAGGTGAAAAAGCGGTGAAATGTTATTACCTGTTTGATTATTTAGGAGATTGGATGAATTTTCTTTAAAAATTTCAAGTGATTCGGCAACATCCAGCTTCCAAATATTTTTGATTGGGTGGAGAAGGTTAATGTTTTCAGAAGTAATGGCATGTTCTTCTACGAAAATGTGCTCGGCTACTTTGGGTTTGAAGTGGTAAAATTGCTTCTCCTTGTTCCTAGCTTTCGTTACTTCTGAAACGTGCTCCTTGAATCGAATTCCAAAATTTCTTTTTGTTTGTCCGATATAAATCTTATCACAGTGACTACATGAAATCTTGCAGACTTTCAACCTTTCAATCTCGACAATATATCTCAATTCAGTATCTTTTCCTTCCTTACTCAGTGGAAGGGTTACCACACGATAAATCATGTGGTAGAATGCGGCCATTTTGTTTTGAAATGAGTGGTTGGACGTGATAGGTATCACCCGTTTAGTATTAGTGGGTCTCCTATAAATCTCGTAATCAAATTTTGTGGAATTCCTTATGACAATGACCTCTAAGAATGGAAGTTTATTGTTCTGTTTCTTCTCAAATGTAAAATTAATATCTCTGTGGACGTTATTGAGTATGTTTAAGAAAGTATCAAAGTCCTCTTGTTTTAAAATATAAAATATGTCGTCCACATATCTCCACCAGCGATCTGGTAAAACATTCATTTCCTTTAATTTGTTTTTTATGTTTGCCATAAATAGCTCACATAAGAAAGGTGACAGGGGTTTCCCCATTGGGGCTCCCTTCATCTGCTTATAAAAATTACCTCTAAACTCAAAATAATTTTCCTCCATACAAAGTTGGGTTAATTTTAAGTAACCCTTAACCTTTGTTCTCCACTCATTTCCAGTACGTTGTAAAAGTAGCCAATTTTCTAAAAGTTACACGGCTTCGTTCACCGGAACACTAGGGAATAAAGCCGTTACTTCAAATAATATCATGATCCTCAGCTCTAATATTACCTAAGGTATTCAAATTTTCAATGAAGTCTCCTGTGCTCTTAACCGATCGGATGGGAAACTTCTTTGGCATAGCTTGAAACTCTTTGACTAGCTACTTTGCTACCTTTTCGGTTGGGGATCCTACTGCAGAAATAATTTCTCTCATTTCATTACCAGATTTGTGGATTTTTGGAAGGCCCTTTATTCTCAGGAGAACAGGGTTAGAAATACAAAGATTTTTCCAGGTATCACCAATAATATTCTTGTGATCCTGGATAGTTCTATCCACACGTCTAACCGTTTCGGCAAGGGGATCATTATCAATAAAACATAGTAGTAGAATTAAAGGATATAAACAACTTTTGTTTTCTTCTTTTTTATCGTGAAGTTCTGTAATCTATTCAAAATATCTAACCCCTTGTCATTCAGACTAGAACCACTGGCGAAACTGATATGACACTGATTTACTTATTTACTTATGTGTCTTTTACCTGTCGCCAGAACAGGTTCTCGTCTAAAACTCGGATGTCGATAGCTATGCTGCGTCGCCATGAGCCCCTGTGTCTGCCTTTTCTACGCTGTCCTTGCGAATTCCAGTCGTATGCTTCTCCGCAGATCTCGTTCGCTCTTTCCTCAAGGAGTGTCCGAACCACTTCCAACTACGTTCACGAATTTCTGTTGCTATCGGCCGTTGATGACATCGACGATAGAGTTCCTCATTGGATATTCAATTGCCAGGCCACCAGGCATGAATGACATATCGTAGGCACCGGTTAAAAAATAACTGCAGTTTTTGCGCACCACGTTTCGCAGGCAGTACGGATTTAACGTTTAAATTGAAAATTCGGGTTTCCGCATGTAGAGTTATCTGGTTAGAATGCCAAATATTTCGCAGACCTGCAAACATACCGGTGGCCTTCCTGTTCCGTGCGGCTATATCAGTCTTGGTACCACCATCGGGTGTGGTCAAATTACCATTTTCAGCACTCTAAGAAAGCTACCAGCAAAATAGCCGTATATTTTGCCAAAATGGTATTTAAGTAGCATTTAAGGCGACTTAAATGCTTATTGGCTTGCATTTGAGTAGCATTGGTGATGCTCCCAAGTAACAATTTGGGTTTTATTACACTCTTATGGTGGCATTTAAGACCAAAATTGGTCTTGAAGACCACCATAAGAGTATAATAAAACTCACGTTGTTGCTTGGGCTTCTTGGTTACCTGGGAAGATATTGTAAGGGGTGCACCTGCTCAACTTGTTGTCCCGCTACCGTGTAGTTCAGCGAAGTGAAGGTCAGTGTTCACTACCATAGTCTTAGTTTTTGCACCATTGACTGTGGGACCTGCTGCCTAGGAGCTTTCGGAGAGGTCATCTAACTTGCTCTGCATATAGTTTCGGCGTTGTACGAACAAGACAGTGTCGTCGGCTAGGTCGTGTTCGTGGCTAGGAAATTCCAATGCAATCCTCGATTTGTCTACGGTCAATTGCTCTAACTAATATTTCATCCATAACGATAAGAAGCAGAAGCGGTGATAATATGCAATACTGTCTCACACCAGCAGTAACCCTTATAGGGTCGGTCAAGACGCCGTTGTGCAATACCTTATACGATAACACCTCGTACTGAACCTCGATGAGATGGACTAGCTTATCTGGAACTCCTGTACGCCTGAGTACGCCCTAGATGTTTTCGTAATTGAGTCGATCGAACGCGATTTCGAAGTCAACGAACACCAGCAGAAGAGAGTCCTGGAATTCGTTGAGTTGCTCCAAAATAATGCGGAGCGTTGTGATATGGCCTACACATGATCGGCCAGCACGGAATCCAGTTTGCTGCCGCCGGAGAGTAGCATCAATCTTCTCCTGGATCCGGTTGAGGATTACCTTACAGAGTACTTTGAGAGTAGTACAAAGCAACGTGATGCCACACCAGTTACCGCATTCAGTTAGGTCTCCTTTTTAGGGACTTTGACCACTATGCCCTGCATTCAGTCCACCGGAAAAGTTGCAGTTTTCCATATATTGCTGAAAAGCTGATGCATCATCTGGGCTGACAACGATGGGTCAGTTTTGAGAATTTCGGCTAAAATACAGTCTATCCCTGGCGCTCTATTGGATTTCATACTCTTGATGGCTGCTTCAATTTCCAGCGATGGCACCTCCCAGTTGACGCGATTAATTCGACGAACTGGTTTGTTAGTCTCAGACATTTAAAACTCGGAAGAGATGTTCAAAATGTTCAATCCATCGCTTAAGCTGTTCTGTGCCGTCAGTCAGTAGCTGACCAGCTTTGTCCTTTAGGGGCATCTTTGTATTCATCCTGGCACCATTAAGGCGGCGAAGAATATCGTACAACAAACGAATATCAGCATTGACGGTGGTGGTTTCTTGTTGGTTCTTGATGGCTTGCCGATTCCTCAACCAAATGTGCGTTGTACTCCATGCTAGGAGCGGTTCACGACAGCATTTGATGCGGATCAGGTGGCTGAAATAAGAAATGTATTGTCTCGGCACTACACCAAAGATGGCACGGTAGCATGGCCCTAGTAAGGCAATCTACCTAAACCCATTTTTACTACAAACAACTAAGGAAATTCTAAAATAAGGACATGGAATGGATGCTTGTTATCTGAAACTGTAGATCGCTGAATTTCGTAGATGGTGACAGGGTGCTGCTAGAACAGCTAGAACCCCGAAAGTTCGACATCGTGGTACCGCAGAAGATCTGTCGCAAAGGCGAGAATGTGTGGAGGATCCATAGTGGCAAGACACAATTTTACCAGAGCAGTGGAGCAACCAACGAGCGCTGCTGGAGGCAACGTACGACAGCTGTTCGTCATCGGGAATATGAACTCCCAGGTCGGCAGGGTAATGATGTATAATGCCATAGTCTGTACAGCAACACGGACATCAACTTTGCAACTTACCAAGGCCTGGTACTAAGAAGCACTTTTTTACCCCAGAATAATATCTACAACGAACACTGAACTAAATTGATCATATTATCATCGATGGTCGGTTTTTCTCGAACATCACCAACGTACGCTACTCACGGGTTACGGATACTGACTCGGATAATTACCTAGTAGCAGTACATACGCACTTAAAACTATCGACGGTATATACCGTGAACACAGGTGATTCCGATCATTGCCAAATTCTGATTACTCAACCGTTTTTAAATTAAATTAAAATTTATAGTTCAAGAGTAAGCGTTGCTCATGAGGATTCTCATTAACTATGGTTTTGCCTTTCTGCTATATAAATATATAGTAAAAAGGTATAGCAATCACTTAAAAAACCTGAAATGGAAAGAAAGTCCTACGGGCCGAATGTCATATACCTCCACTGCTCACTGCTAACCTTCACAAGCGACCTCGCAATCATTACTAGACACCTTGAGAAGGCGAATCTACGCCAAATTAAAAGTGGAGACTATGAGAATCGGGCTTCAAATAAATGCGTCAAAAATCAAATATATGATATCGATATACAAACCTCTAATCAGACCGCCGTAGTCCTCTATAGACTTGAGACTGTAACCTTGCTTACGGAAGACATACGTGCCACTTGCAGTATTTGAACGAAAGATGCTGAGGACTAATTTTGGTGGAGTACGAACGGAAAGCGTAGAGTGGCGTAGGTGTATGAACCACGAGCTGCAGGCACTACTTGGAGAGATTTCCATCGTACATCTGGCAGTACAATTGAGAGATTATGATCCCATCACCACCATGAATAGGAGGGTTCAACGTGCTAGATAGCTCGATTAGGTTAAAGCCGACTTGCGTTTGTAAAAACGCTCAACGAATCAGCACCGAATAACCCAGGACCAGGGCGCTCGAAGCGAAGACACAAACCACACGCACATGAATTGCTTATGTACAAGCATGTGGCTGGTTATTCGCAGCTTCATGTTTAGACGGCTTCATAGATTTGGCTTCTATGAGGCAAAATACAGTCAAATGAACGTTAGTGAGCATAATTGTGAGATTTTCAATTTAGAGCTATAGAATAATATATTATAAATTGCATTAGTTCAATTGATTTGGTCGTAAAATTCGTTTAAATGTGCCTTGAAAGCTTTAAAGGGATCTTGAGTTGCAGTGCAGCTAGTAAAAACAACTACTAACCAATGCTGATGGTAAGCATCAATTTACGATTCACATAGCTTAGTGAACCATTTTAGAGAAACAAAGTAGGAATGTAACTGAAATATCAAACGTGCAATGGCATTTGTTCCCAACAGCACAAAACATGACTTTTCTCGAAACAGCTTTCAAATTGATTACATTATACGAATGCAGAGAGTGAATGTGCGAGCAAGGACCAAGCAACTGCCGAATCGTAAGTTACGATCCCGTGGCGAAACTCTGTCGGACATAAGCTACGCCGATGTGTGTAGGTAGGACTGCAAAGTATCAAGCACCAAGCAGATCCGCCAATGATTGAATTGGCATTTTATTTCCGATTTCAACCACATTGAATGAACGAACCGGACAGTAGCAATGCAAAGCCATACAAAGCCAAAGCACGCAGTCAGCTAGAATGAAGTTTCTTTTTTACGCTATCCGGATGTGGATTGCAACTTTAATCAGTGTTTTGTGGCACACTTTGTTACGTACATCGGTACTAACTAGTACAGGATTTGTTGGTGGTATGTGCGGGTGCGGTTAGCAAGATAGATGGCTTTGGGGCATTTACTTCCTGCGACTTCCCATTCCCAATGGACGAGCGGAAAACACGGTTCTGACCTTTAACGTCGTTTGGTACGCTATTTTAAAATTCCATTCCAGATTAAATTACGCATTCAAACGCAATTGAACGCATTTGCATAAATTTGCACCAGATCGGATCGATTCGGATGGTCCGGTGCACGAAGGTGTGTTGAATAGCCATAAGTGGCTCTAAAGGGGTGATCTAAATCCCTTTTGGCTATGGAGATTTCAATGAGATACGATACGTCAGCCGAAAGGATGAAATGTAATGGAAGGCACAAGCAAACGACGTAATCTCATAGCGTGGCCTACGTATAGGAAAAGTATTGACCGCGTAGTGCAGGAAGCATAATTTGCATTTTATTTCCTCCTTCAGGGCGGTGATTTGACCGCTTTTTGAGTAAGCCCCTGCAAATGTTCTCTATCTCACAAATAAGCATTACATATTAGCATTAAAAAGTTTTGTGGTATTTATTAAGATTTTCACTGTCCAGCTTTAATATTCGTACTTATAACGTCCTTTTTCATAACCACTTTCTATTCCCAAATTAAAGTCCTCATGCTCAATGAACAGTGAAAGGTTTTAAATAATAGGAAAAATTTAGCAGGAAACCCTTCAACGGCAAATTAAGCCTCTGCTCGTAATCAAGATTTCAGTTTGCTCAACGAGGAAAGCAAAACTCGATAAAACAAAGAAACACCCAGTCTGTTGTTTACCCGTTTCATTCACTGTCATCATAGTCGTGGCAACACATGTTTTAAATACCGTTTTGATAAGGAAATGATGACCCTTGCCGGGCCAGGTCTGCCTTTCCCTATCCTGGGTTCTTCACATTCAGACACCCACGCTGGTGTTTTGTGAGCAAAGCGATGGCTCCACCATTTAGGTCAGTTTATTAAGCAGCCCATGCTGGCTGCCAGTAGGTAAACCCCAAATAAGAACAAACTATTCCTTAACAAGGGGTGATATTTGATACTTTTGGACGATATTAAGTATTCAACTCATCACAGTCTTCCTTCCTGACAGGTCATGTTGCACACGTATTAGACCTCGTGGTGCATCATTTGTTTCGGCAGTTTTAGGAACTCATATTCAACGGACAGCTTTGAATGGCTTAGAAGCAATCGAGCGACGAAACATGCGACATAGTACCGATACACATCTTAATCCTTTGTAAGAGTTAATTTGTTCCATTTTGCTTTTCTTTAGAATATCGCTGATAAAGCGTGCTTGCAGCAATGACAAATATTTTTCAGATATTTAGACTAATTTTGATTGTTTTACTATTGCGCTTATTTATCACATATCCCAATGCCCAAGCTCGTCACCACTTTTTGATTCAGTTTTACTTGGGAAATACCTCACAGAGTTAGCGGGAAATTAAGGTGAAAACTAAGTATCATGACTAAAATGTTCTTAATACGATGGAGAAAATTACAACTTTTCTTTTTTCACATTAGTTTAAGACCTAAAGTATTGGTTTTCAGGAAAGCTATGGTCTAGCAGCTTTCGTAGTCAAATTTTTCGCTCTTTATTTTCTTGCAAATTAATTCCTATCCCTATCTCCACGTGTGCCGGCTGGGGTACGCAACCTTGGTTGTCATATGCAGGAAAGGCCCTCCTTGCATGGTGCAATTTTCGTCCAACGTCTGTTTCCCATTTTAAAGGCAGCTCAAATAGCGTCTGTCTTGGAGCGAGCGGCTGAATATGAAAACCAGCACCCGTTAACTACATATAAGATGACCTTAAGGGGTAACCAAAAATGACGAATTTTTTTGGTGTTAATGGGACAAACACTGTACTGTTTATCTCATGTGTTCGTTAAACACCGAAATATCATCTGAATGTTGCGTTAATTGGTATAATAGTAGTAATCAAAAACGCCGAGATAGTAATCATAAACACAGACTACAAACATCCCAAAATTGGGTTATTTTCTTTATCAAAGCTTTCCGATTTATTCAAGTTTGACAGCTGCGCAAAGGATCGGTAATTAATCCTGTTACATTGTACGCCAGATTTCGATTCTAAATCAGCTTTTCGCTTGTTTACTTCACTATAAGTTTATTGCCGTGGAGAAAGCTGAGAGCTCCTTGAAAGCTTATTCATTTGCCACGACTTTAATACTATTATGTGGTTTTCGCTGGAGATCACTAGTGCAACCAAATACCTATCTATTAACTACTTCTGAATTCTACATTAGTCGTCATGATCAATATGATAAGTTTAATTCAAATGTCTCGTCTGTTTGTCTGTGGTAAACATATTTTGCTGAGCGATAAATGATATGACATATTTACAGATGCATGTTTAAGGCGCAAAACAGTACATACAGTCATTCATCCATACATGTTTAACCACTTTCGGTTTCCCCTTAAGCTGACAACCTACTCTAGTCGCCTAAATTGATTAGGCTACAAAAAATGAGAGAAGAGATCAAACTAGACTATTGACAATGACGCATGAAAATATAGAGACGACTCGAAACTTTAAGTATACTGACCCATAAATATCAGGGCAGACTGGCTAAACTTATATGCGATTATAGCCACCTGAAGCTCAAAATCCTGAGGCTGAAAGGGGAGGAGGTTAGTGAACATCTGGATAATGCGTAAGATGTTATGGGGCCTTGTGTTCCGGCAGGTATAAGTAATTAGCCCCTTATCCAGCAACTTCAATCCCTACAACCTCGTGGTGCCAGCCGGAATACAAGCTATCTTAGCCGGGTAACCAATCGATAGCAACGTGTAGAGTGTTGCAACGCCTTGTGTGTAGCCTTGTCAGCCTTGGGCGTCTGTTCCCGGGTCAGGGGTGGCTGTTGATGGCTTGATGATTGCTCAACCAACACAACGTACGATAGTTGTTTGCCACGGGACAGTATACGATACAATCGAGCGCGAAGAGCTATGGCAGATCATGTACGAGAACGGTTTTTCGAACAAACTGACTTGGCTGATCACAGGTACCTTGGAGCGAGGGATATGCTATGTCCGTGTTTCAAGAGTACTCTTGAGAGTGCCACAACCCTCTGCGTGATTCGAAGGGACTTAATAGTCACACAGAGCGTTGCGGGAAGGAGATGGACTTCTGAATGTTATTCAACATCGCTATTGAAGGTACTGTGATCCGGTGAGCGGTTATCGAAACGAGAGGCACGAACTTTGGCAGAAGTACCCAACTTCTAGACTTGACCGAGTTGACCTCGGCATAATTAGTAGAAACCTTGGGACGGCGAAGACAATTTACGTCAAACTAAAAACGGGGGCTATGAGGATTGGGTTACAAATTGTTGCGAAGAAAACGAAATAAAAGGTAGGAAGAGGCTCCAGAGAAGCATGCATCTCCCAACGAACAGTAACTATTGACTGCGATGAACTGTAATATATTCATATATTTGGGATCTCTGGTTACATAACGGTAACAACCAGATGGGGATATGCACCTGCAGGTGCCGTCAACCTGCAACCTACCTGCTTGTTTAACGCTCAAACAATGCGGACCTTGAATGCATCATCGCTACGGTCTAGGAGAGTGCAAATAGAGAGCTTTTTACAGAGTTCAATGGTAATAACAAAATCGTGTTTAATGGATAGCTCTTTTCCCGGTCACGTAGATATTCCGCACTAGCCGAATAGAAAATTAAATTGATAATGGCTTAGTTGATGTACACAGCAAACACAGTGCTGACCAGTGTTGCAAAGCGAGCGAGAAACCAACGATGCCTACTGTCCCAAGTAGCACGCTTTTGGACATTCTAGTTGTAGCAACTCAATTATGACTGGAATTAGTCATAATTCGATTACTACAACTGGTTTGCAACAACTGTGCTAGTACGGCTCACACGAGAGAGTATGAGAAGCATAGCATTCACCGCTTACGCCACTCACGCAAGCGTAAAACAAACCGCCGTTGCTTTGTGCAGATATTCTCTTACCTACATACGCACGAACGCACAGCATCATATCGTCTTTCTTCGTAGCCCACTCGCGGGTCAAATAACTTGTGAACAACTAGCTGCTCGTGAGAGCTTGAGCCTCACTAGGATACAAATTTTGCATTACTTTTTCTTTTCTTCTTCATCTTCGCTCTTGATTCTACTCACGAGCGGGAGTGCAAGCCCCGTGAGTAACCGATATCAATAGCTCGGGCTGCAATGACGAACGAGAGCGACAACCACTAGCTAGAGCTAGAGCACTGAATTAAGAGACTGGTCATATCACTCAATAACTCGCATCATTGAACCAACGACACTCTTTGCCAGGCTTGCCATTGGAGCAGAACTGCTGCCACAAATGAGAAATCCATCCACGCAAGGTGAAACAGGCCAACAATAAAGAGAACTATATACAAACTTTAGTTTCTTATTGATCGAAAAAGCAACTGCACGGGAATTCTAATGTCGCCATGTCTATCATCCACTATCGTCATATACAACATTTTTTGCACTGTTGCCGCATCAAGAAGTCTAAACAGTTTTTTGTGTCCCATATCATAGGCAGCCAAAAAATGTATTTACATTTTGTTGCTCAGTTCAGTCCGCAATGAGTAGAAGATAGAACATCAATGTGCCGGTTGCTGAGCAAACGCAGTCAATAAAAAAGAGAAAAGTTAAAACAAAACGGAGCACAATAATTCGCGATTGAGTAAAGTGTGAATTTTTCTCTTATCTTTTTGACGTAGGACGTCTTACGGCAAGTTTTGATATAGGGTGTCATTCCAAAAAATCGAAAAATGCGAGCGTCACGAAAAATGAAAGGTTTTGAGCGCTAATAGCTCAGCGGTTTTCCCATCGATTTTCAACATTCTTACACCAATCGATCGGAAAATCTTCTAAGAATTGACCCAAATGAAGAAAAGTATGGATTCTTGATGTTGAACTATTGAAAAATTGAAAATAATGAACCTATGTTTTACCAGAATTCTCGCTTCGTGATTGGTTGGAAGATTCTTAACGATGATTTAAACCTATACCAATTTGATATCTGTGCTTGGGAAGTAACCCAAAACAAGTGACGAAGTTCCCTTATTTCAACAAGATTTCTTAACACCGCGGTTAAACCTAGACCATTTTGATGTCCTTGCTTGGGAAGTACGCCAGAAAGAGTGACAAAGCCCCCTCGTGCCAACAGATTTCTCACGAACGCGATTAAGCCTAGTACAATTTGATGTCTGTGTTAGGGAAGTGGGCCAGAAAAAATGACACAAGTTCGTTGTCCCAACAAATCGCAAATTCTTTACTGCGAGACGATTAAACCTCGGCGAATTTGATATCTGTGTTGGAAAAATGTGCTACAGCTGTAGTGTTCGGTTATAATACAACTCTGTATGAATATGCATGCTTGACGTTTCATTAGAAGTGTGGTGAAAAGATGTGCTGTTGATAAAATAGGATTGAATTGGTAAAATCCCTTCAACGTGAGGAACCATGGGTAATAAAAACAATCTTTAATTTCAGTAAGGTAGCAGGAAAGCAATAGTTTGTGTTCTTGATTTTGTTAAATTGTTTTCAAATGCACAATCTTTTGAGAATTGAACGTATGTAATGTTACTACTTTGATAAATGTTACATACAACGCATGCAGCATGTATATATGTTGCATATAGCATGTATACCTGAAGAATCGAATGATTACAAGCATGAATACATGCTACTATCACTTCAAAGAGACTTACGTAGTCCTGCGTCACCTATATATGCGGTCGTGTCCTCTGCACAACCCCTCTGATTTTTTATTCTGAGGAGGAATCATCCCTGCTCATTGAAGATACGAAACGTGTGTCGCTGGCTTAATGATGACAAGTTCTCGTGAGCTACTGAGTTACTATGGCCAGTCCTTGTATTCAGTTCTCTACCGTTAGCTAAACCCATACTCACAAAAAATCGTCGCAGTACATGAATAAATAAGAGGGAAAGTCCGAAAATGACGCTTCTGCCGGCGTGTGCGTTAGAATGAGTACACGAGTGTAAGAAAATTAGACCACACGAGCTTCGCAACACTGGAGCTGACAATGCATCCGGCTGATGGAACTGAAATTTTCGGACATCACTAGCCGTAAGTGGCCTGTATTGTATAAGCTTATTTAGTCCAAAAGTTAGTTAAAACAATGTTTTTTAATTAAATAAAAAAAGTTATAATACTTTTCTTTGAAAGGGCTAATAAGAAACGATTACATTGTTCCATGTTCGATTGGAATGACTTTTGACAGATCGATGGTAACTACTTGATGACAGTCGTCCAGATTTTACATTTATAGGGCTTTAGATGAAACCAGGAACACCATCGATCAGCAGAGAAAGGCATAAACCAGCATTGAGCGAACAAAGACAAGAGCGACTAAGATACCCGCACATTAGAGAAACTCATCTAGAAGATAGCCAAAGCACTCAATAACTCGCATCATTAAACCAACGATACTCATTGAGGATTGACATTTCAGCAAAACCGTCATCAAAGAGTGTCGCTGATTTAATGATGACAAGTAATCGCGAGCTACTGAAATACTTTGGACATTCTCTCACTCGCACATCTATCACTCAAAAAAATTGGCACGTCAAGTCTACGTGAAAAAATAGGTAATTCTCAACCATCGCAGTTTTAATGTAACGTTCATGTGAATTATTGGTAGCTTGCACTTATATTAACTCATATCGCTCGTAAACAATTCCGGTAAATTTTATCAACTTTCCTCTTGACTTGAGCCCCTTGAAATTCATGTAAGTTGTTGTATCGAAGTTTACATGATTTTTCACGTGGATGCGACGTGTCGAGGTGCGACGTGTTTTTAGAGTGTATGATACACCGAACTAACTGTCAAAAAGTCGATCTGTTTTTGCACCCCATCGACATCCCTATTCGCGTTGACGAACGTAAGCTGCTGCCACCTCCAAAAGTTTACTGTAGGGGTGAAGCGGAATAGGAATTTCTTAAAGAGCGCAAGAGATCGAAACATTTTGGCAGATTTTCACCCACACGTACAGGCGGGTATTTCTATGAGTGTGCAAGAGATCGTTTAATGCCGTCAACGCGAATAACGAGCTGCAGTGAACGTCAGCGACAGCATGCCCTGGGCTCAAAATTTGACAGCTGGCCCAAATCAGACTGCTGGCAGTTGAGTGAAACGCAGTGCTGACATGCTATCTCATTTTCGCACACACGAGATGTTGGCAGCGAAAACATGGTTGCCTGCCAATGGGGTGGTTTTTTGCATTAGGTTCGCTATGTGCGCGAAACGGTGCTGCCACCTTCCCAAGTTTGTTCTATTTGTGAAGTCTGTGCACAGGTTTGTTAAAGAGTGAAAACGATAGACAAAACTTTACACCAAATCTTCACAAACTTTCCATATGGCAGTTCCATGAGAGTACAAGAGATCGATTTGTGCTTGCATAGCGAATAGAGAGCCTTAGAGAGTCGCCATCTTAAACCGAAAATTCCAATCGAACAGAATCAGTTGTCAAAAGTAAGTCCAATCGAACAGAAGAGTAACGACTAGAGAGCCTGTTAAAGATAGAGAGACGTCATCTCAAATCAAGAACATTTTTTGAGTAGATTTTTCTAAATTTTTAGCAGCTTTTTATGAATTAGTAAAAATAAAAGCTTCAGAGGAAGGTTCCTTGAGGATGTTATTATTATATGTAGCATCGAGAAACTCAAAATCTTTAATTTAAATCGCTGGTTCTCGAAAGAATTGGCAATAACAGACAACAGCAGCATAACTATTTACGGTACGATCATTAACTGTGGTAAAATTATCATGAAAAGAAATTACATATCCAGATTTTATAAAAGTTATTTATTCCAAATGTCTGTTGATCACAGAATAATCTGTGCGTGCGGCAACACTGACATACGCAGCTGCATTGTTGCTAGATTATTTGTTTCAGATGGCGACTCTCTAAGGCTCACTAGGTTAGTAAAACCGGGCTTCAAACGTGTCATATTTTTTTGGTTGTGCACAAAATGGCGGCTGTAAACCTTCGAAATATCTCATTCGGCAAAATTTTTAGGCGGTCCCCTAGGCTCAATAATTTATTTTTAGAGTCCAAACTACGGACAGTTTGGTTTCGGGTCAATATTTTTCAAAAAATCACAAAAATCTATAAATAATTCATTAAACAAACATCAAACAATCATGCAGAGACACCAGCAAAAAACTACATCACTGTTGTGTTGAGACAAAAGTATTGTATAGCACATCCTTGACAAGGCTGTGTGCAATCTAAGGAAACTTCATCTTCAACGAAGTTAAACAAAATCGAATGAAATTTATTACGATTTATAATTCACTAGCTGACCCGACAAACTTCGTATTGCCACAAGTTAAGCTGTGTTATACATAAATCATGAATCTCGGATGATCTTTGTCACAATCTCGAGTTTCACAAGTTTCTGAGCAGTTCAACCTTAGATGATTCATTTTGGCAGTTACGTAACTATGAAAGCATCCCTGGTAACCAATGTGCAACACCAATGCCATTCAGATGCAAGCCAAATCGCCTTAAATGCTATTTTGGCAAAATATACAGCTGCTTTACTGCTAACCTTCTTATAGTGCTGACAATGCTAATTTTCAGCTAATTACCGACACGAAAAATTTGAATAAAATTTTGGATGCCAATTTACAACACTTTTGCAGTCAAAAGGCTAATATACAACAACATGCAGTATAACCAGATATGCTGATTTGCTGCTTATGTTAATGCTTATTGGTTACCTGGGATGGGTAGTTTAATATACAAATTCGCAATTTTTCCTCACAGTAAAGTAGAAAACAATGAGGGGAGATTGCTTAACCAGAAAGCGGATGGCAATATTCGCCGTGATTCTACAACATTTCGCCGAATACCATTTCGCCAAAAACCTTAAGCAGAATGCACCATTTCACGGAAAACTTTTTCGCGGAAAGTACCATTTCGCAAGGGTGATCCTCCCCTTACTCGCTGTCGCTCCTAGAATTAAATAAATCGCTGTCGCTCGTTCGGACCCAGCTGAAGGAAAGTAATAGAGGCTAGTAGACCTAGGAAAACAAATAAACCTAGACAGTGGTGATTTCTGCGGAGGGTTGCCCTCCAGTGGCCGGCGCTTCCGACGGCGGGACACCGGCAACACTCGCGGCCGTCTCACCGTGAATGATCTAGTGCTACTGTAGATAGGTTTTGTGGCCTTGTTATTGACTAATGTTTTATGGAAGAGTCTCGAATTTCTCGAGTTCGATTAGTTTTTGAGTTACGCAAAAATTTCTGTTTTATTTGTATGAGAGCCCTTATCCCCCTACCACAGGGGTGAGAGGTCTCAAACCATCATAAAAAATTCCTGCCTCCAAAACCCCCCACATGCGAAATTTTGTTCCATTTGCCTGATAAGTTCTCGAGTTATGCAGAAATTTATGTTTCATTTATATGGGAGCCCCCCTCTCTCTCTCTCTCTCTCGCTCTTAGTGAGTGGGGGGGTCTCTAACCACCATAAGAACCTTTCCCGGCCCCGAAAACCCCCACATCCAAATTTTCACGCCGATCGGTTCTGTAGTTTTCGATTCTATAAGGAACATGCAGACAAACAGAAATCCATTTTTATAGGTATAGATTAACTCTAATTTAAAGGTGATCTACCATTATGTGTGAGGTAAATTTCGTGCGGTTTCGTTAAATTTCGCTAAACTTAAAAGTTTGTAAAATCTCTCACAGTACTAATATTGAAAAGCTTAGTATATGTACATATGTAACTATGAAATTTCGTTATTGAATTTTCTCTATACGAATTTTAAAAAAAACTTTTCTAAATAGAACACTGCTATTGATACAGTTTGCTGTGAGTTAGCGCTTTTAACGAACCACTTCCTAAATATTCCGCATCTTCGTGCTTTCCATAACAAACTTCATCATATGCTAATGCAGTTTTGATTCTATTTTTTAAAGTTTTTATCCTTATTGCAAAATCTCTTAATTGCAATCGAATAGTGCTCCCTTTTTTGTAGTTTGTGCTGTATTTTGCCTCACATAACCGCCGTGTGTGCCACGTGTAGCAAATGAGACCATGTGAACACCGTAAAAGGCATCTGTACATGGCAGGATAGTTGAATTTTCGTTTTTGGAAGGCTCTTTTCATCCGTCCGTGTTTCCCCCCGCTCGGCACTGCACCGTCCACTTGACATCTTCGTCATCTATCAAGGCTAATGTTGCAACAACCCCTATTTTATTGACAAAACTCTTTCCGTTTGCAGCGCATTTGCATTTGTGCATAGCTCTTGTGGCAGGCAGACAGGTCGGTTTAGCGAAATTCGATGCAACACTTGTATTCTGGCACTAAGGCAGAGTTCTGCTTTGGCACAATACATACAATGCTTCCCCGACCACTTTTCGGAAATGAATTTCCCGGGGTGATCCTCTATAGTTACCTTCTCTTCCGCTCCCTCTATCGCACACATACACACACTCAACGAAATTGCAAAAGCACCGCAGTGTAGTTGGCTCGCGATGGGAAAGTTGTGTGTTTAAAAACACATCAATTTCACTCGAAGGCATGTTGCTTGCTGCTGACTCAGTTGCACATGCACCGAGTTGTTGTAGCGCGAAAAGTGTAACACATGACTCCCGTTTGGCAACCAGAACAAATAGGATAACACGGTCTGCAGCAGTGACCATCAGAAACAAACGGTATCGAAGGTTGCCCGAGCAGGAAGCGTTGTGGGAGGATCGGATTTGTTATGCACCATAAAGCGAATTCAAAGCACAAAATGATTTCCTACACGGGGCTAACTTTTTTTCCTGTTTTCTTTTTTGCAATAATTATCATAAATGATACCAGAAAAAAAGTTTTTGAAATTCGGCAGCATGATTTTTAGACTGAAATCTATGAGCAGACATGTTTGCTCTTAGCACACGTCGAAATATAGTTTACGTGTGAAGTAATTTACAGATGAAATTACATCCTTCAAATAAAGCTCTATTATCAAACAAATCAAAACTGAAAGAATTCGCATGCATAGGTATACTTCTTAATTTGTTGGTGATGATTTAATTATAATTTAGAAAATTAAAGGGCTGCAGTTAAAATTTGTTCGAAATAGCTTTGACTCACATCATAGATGCACTTAAAAATAGTTTAATTAATAGTTTAAATAGAAATAGAAAAATAATCAATTCACACGTAGTCTTGTGTAACCAAAATTTAATCGAAACTAAACTTTTGAAAACTAAACTTTAATGCGGAAATATTTCATATATTCTTGTAGATTTTCACCACATAGTACTTACTACTGTTAGTATTCTATTTAGTAGCTATTAAGAAATATTAGAATTTGTTGGTTAATTTATTGTAGTAACCTTTACCAACCTGTAGCAGAGAATTTCGCAATAACTGACCATATCTGATCGATTATAATTATTTTTTCACAATTGTGTTAGTTCCCCTTCTTTTGAATTCATTACAGTGATAGTAACTATAACAACATAACAGAACAGTTGTGACCATGCCCGAGCTCGTTTCACCGCTATTCAAACTTTAAACATAAACTATTAGTGAAACTCAATTTCTCGAAAAGTTTACAAACTTTTTTTCCTTCCAGTGACCCGTGCATTCGCGTTCTAAAAGCTGATGGTAAGTCGGGTTACATCGCATGTTTACAGCAGAATCGGGCCATTTTTTCTGTCCCCATTGCCCTCCACATCTCCTGTAAATGTCTATGTTATTTGCACTTTTGAGCCAAAGCGGGAAAACAACTTTTTCGCGCGGGAAGCTGCTATAATTAATGACTGAATTCCATTACGCAGCTGAAAATCATTAGTGTTGGAAGCGGGGGTGATGTACGCTAGAAAGCCACACTCCGCGGAAGCCATCGAAACGCATCGAAATCCAACAACAAAAGCAACAGTGAAAAGGATATAACTTTGCCTCTTGCGCTAAACAACACTTAACGGTTTTTAGGAATCTTAATCCAAAATGGAAGCGATGGTGGGCAGAACGACGGGTTGCTGCCGGATAATAATAACAATAATATTCATCATAACGTGGCATTCATCCATTTATCTTGAGGGATTTACGAAAAGACGTCGACGACGGAAAGTTGAGCGATGAAATGAAGTGTTTTTCTCCCTGAGGAGAAAATGTTGCAGAACCTTTGAATTAGATGTTCCTTCTGTGTCTGGAAATAAGTGGGTCGATGGTAAGGATTTTGAGAAGTAATTCCAGGAATTATGCTTTGTAACCATTACTCCATAACTAGTTCCATAAAGCCATAAAAAGGTCAATTTAAAGGTAAGATTGATGTTTATTAAACAATCATTGTTGTGTCAAGCTAAGAATGTTTCATTCTGTTGTACCTGCCGCGTCGAGAGAAGCCGAAACCTTATCTGTGTATATGAAACTGTCTACAAATAGCCTGATTAACCGTTATGTGTGCGACAGGGTACCCGGGTACCTTTTCAGTTTTAAAATAGTTATAACTCATTCAATTTAAAACATACGTCATTGAAATTTTGCGACATCGTAAAACTCGTTGATCTTAAGTAATTGAGGTTTTTTTGGTGCATATCCATGAAGGGGTTTAGCAATGAGAGTCACTTGAATTTTTTTATTACGTAGGAGGGCGACAAGGGTACCCGGGTACCCATGATTTGCTATCTTCATAACTTTAGTTATGTTGAACCGATTTGGATGAAACCAGTGGCATTTGATTCGTACATTTATCTAGTTTTGATTAGATAAAGCAATTGGCCATCAAATGACAAGTAGTTCCCGGGAATCGGTAATTCCGGAGCAATATCCGGTAAAACGTGGGAAGCCGCATGTTTTGAAAGAATATTAGCTTTCAGTAAACCTATTAGCTTTGAACTTGACACTGTGGACCCTTTTTTCATCTAATTATATAAATTGGTGACTTTAGATCGCATTGGCCACTCCAGAATTTGGTTCCTGTAGGGATACAGATGGCGAGTTGGGTGCCTAATCCAATATTAGAATTGGTTTAGCAGATCTTTTAGATGTTTTGAACTGAAATGGTCAGTTTAGTACTGATTGATAATTTCGGAACTGGTTCCAAATGTACAACGGATGGTTCTACGTTTTGAACGGTTCTGATAATGCTAAGCATTATCTTGAATCCTGCGGTATCATCTGTGACCCCGTAGAAACCATTTTCGAAATAACCAATCAAAATACATCGAAATGTAAAAAATATCACCTACCGAACTAATTCCAAGAACTTTGATACCCATATTGCTAGGTTTTACCTCCAATCCTGGACTGGCCACCCATGACCCCACAGGAACCTACTCCGGAATGGCCAACCTGATTCATCTCATTATATGAAATAGTACATTGTATGAATTTTTAGATTTTTTATATCCGCATGACTGATTTTCCTGCAATACAATCAGTTCTCTTCCTCACAGCGGACACTCTGTCGGAATTCCGGATTTTCGGGCCCCGTATGTTTTTTAGTGGCCAAATGGCCAAATGATTCAAAACTAGATAAATAAACGAATCAAATGACACCCATATCGTCGAAATCGGTTTAAAATTGTTGATGTTATAACAATATCAATTTTGGGTACCCGGGTACCCTTGTCGCCCTGCTAAAGGTGTTTTTTTTGTCGCACACATAACGGTTAAATAAAACGATGCTTTAATATTTTGCTTAGGTTATCCATACACCTAACTAAGATACTGGATTAGTTAATTTGTGATACTAAGCTCTACTGTTTATTGTACTAGAGGCGTGATTGATTTTTCCCTAAGAAGCATAACTTTAGTTTTTCGTTTCGAACGAAACCCGGAACCCATGAAAAGTTATGCATACAATCACATACGAACATGACATTCGACGGCCTCAAACACATTCAAGTACGTATATGTTGAAATTAATAACAACAAATTTTTAAACCACTTCCGCCTAGGGCTCCGGCAGGTTGTTTGCTGCCCATACGTAGTTGCCATAAACCTTCGAAATATTATTTATATTGGCCCAGCGGCTGCTGCTTACACGTTGTGTATACATACTCGTACGGTTGCATAACCCCCCCGGTATATATCCAAGAAATATGCGGTATGTGCAGCAAACTTTTCGATTCGAACACGTACAACTTGTAGCGAAACGTGTCTAAATGCAGTTTCAAAATTGCATTATGCAGTTTTGCGTCAGTCGATTCTCTGCCATTGAATACATGAGCTTATCGAAGCCAAATTCTTCCGAATGGTTGGCGAGCTTAAACAAACGTTCTTTGAGTGGGGCTAGATTTGGACGAACAACGGGAAGTGTGCTGAAGGATTTTACATCAAGAAAAAATTTGAGGAAATCGGAACGTGCAACTTTTATTTTTCAGATTGCCTTAAGTATGATTCAAACGCAAACTAAAAGAACATGTCTTCATGGAGTTGAGTGGGTGATGGTAGGTGATGAAACATGACTTGAGAAAAGGGCTGGGCTCCACAAACATCAAAAGCACCGTATCCATTCCGATTGCTCCAAAGCAACCTACATTAATTGGTTGTACCATTTCTAGGAAAAATATTCCTTATCTTTTTTTGATAAATGCTTTAAAACATATTCGAGCCTACAAACACGCTTTCAAGCATTTCAGATAGCTTTGTTATTTTGAAAATCTAAAAGTACCGGGCAATTAAAATTCCATGCTTTCGAACTTAAAAACATATACCTACATTCAATTTTATCGAAAAGGTGGGAAACGGCAGTATTTACGGGAAGTTTTTTTACTCGAAAATGTCTCTCTGAGTCCATGCAACTAATTGAATATCTAACCCCACAGCACTTTGCACACGGTTGAACAAGCCCGAAGCCACACGCCGTATATTGACAATTCTTGTACGTATGGTTTTGTTTATTTGTTTACTAGCTGACCTGACAAACTTCGTATTGCCACAAATTAAACTGTGTTGTACATAAATCGTGAACCTCGGTTGACCTCTGTCACAATCTCGAGTTTTGCAAGTTTCTGAGGAGTTCATGGGTAGTTTAATACATAAATTTGCAATTTTTCCTCACAGTAAAGTATAAAACAACAACCCCGATTACTTAGCCTGATAAAATAAAGCGGATAGCCATTAAATATTCGCCATGATTATATAACATTTCGCCGAATACCATTTTGCTGAACCACTTCTCGGTTGACTATAACGCGGAATAAAGAGTTTCGCGGAATGCCATCTCGTACCATGCCATGTACCATTTCACGGAAAATCTTTTCGTGGAAAGTACCATTTCGCAGGGCTGATCCTATCCTTAAGGCCCAGACACAATGCATACGGATTTTACTACGTTGCGGCAATTTGACAGTTTTTCCATGGGTTTTCTGTCAAATATCCGCAGCGTAGTAAAATCCGTATGCATTGTGTTTGGGCCTTTACTGTCGCTCGTTCGGACCCAACTGAAGGAAAATAATAGAGATCAGTAGACCTAGGAAAACAAATAAACCTAGATAGAGGTTATCTCTGCGGGAGGAATGCCTCCGCACAGCACAGTGGTCAAATTTTGAAAAAATGGTAGTGTCTTCAGAGAAGTTCAATAATAAAATATAGCGCATCTTTCTACACTATTAGGGTGACCGTGAATTCACCTATTAGGGTGCTACGAACTTTTGTTTTTTTTTAAATAAGGCCATTGCAAATCATATTTAAAGTTTTTGTCAACCCCCCCCCCCCCTTGGAAATTGGCTTGAAAAATCGGGGGCAAAAAATAATTTGTAGAATATGAGTCAAAAACTTTGGAAATGATTTGCAATAGCCTTATAACTTATTAAATATGCGTTCTCAGTTTTCAGTGAAAATGTGTATTTTAGCATACTGAATAACTTTGTAGAACATTCAAAAGCAGTAAAAAAATCGTGTGCAAAGTTATTGAGCATAATTGATTTTTAAGCGCTCCTACATCATTATATTTCGCAACCAGTAAGAGATAGATAGTTAATGTATTCAGAAAAGTTGCTTATTTTACTATGTTGTGCAACTTTTTGAAGAAAATTAAATTTTAAAAATTTTAAATTATTAAAAAAAACAAAAGTTCGTTTCACCCTAATAGGTAAATTCACGGTCAGCTTAATAGTGCAGAAAGATGCGCTATATTATTGTTAAACTTCTCTAAAGACATCACCCTTGAAAAATTACGCATTTTTTACCCAATTGCCAATTGCTAACGTCTGCGTTTTTTCAAAAATTTGACCACTGTGCGCAGTAGCCGGCGCTTCCGACAGCTGGTGGCCGGCAACACTCGCGGCCTGTGACCGTCTCGCCGTGAATCATCTAGTGTTACTATTGATAGTTTTTGGTGATCTTGTTATTGATTAATGTTTTATGCAAAATTCTAAAATTTCTCGAATTCGAATAGTTTTTGAGTTATGCAAAAATATCTGTTTTATTTGTATGAGAGTCTTTATCACCCTACCACAGGGGTGAGGGGTCTCAAACCATCATAAAAAAATCCTACCTCCAAAACCCCTACATGCCAAATGTTCCGCAATCTGCCAAAAAACTACACGCGAGTAATGGATGAAGGACTGCCGAGGTGCTTCAACCCTCGAAAACTGTTGGGGTAAAATACATTCGGTCATTGGAGATCCAACCCCGGCGGTACTAGATGAAGAGCTTTGAAGAGGTTTGATGGGAAATGCCAAAAAGTGGTGGAGAGCAAAAAAGGGTTGGAAAACTATATTTGAGCATTGCCACAAGGTTCTCCCTTCTATCATCGGCCACATACCGACGAACAAAGAACTAGTTGACCGCAATCCCGAAGATTAAAATGCTCCTTCTGGCGGACAGAGATCGTGAAGAATTTGAACAAATATTTCGAGCAAATGACACGCGCAGGTTTTACGAGCTGGTAAACCATGGGGGCTCATACACACGAGACTTTACAGGTGCAGGGACGAAGGAGGTAATCTGATCACAAACGAGCGCGGAGTGGTCGGCAGGTGGAAGCAGTCTTTCGATGAACACCTCAATGGCGAAGTTGCAGAAGGAGGCGGAACGGAAGTTAACCAAGAAATGCCCATGGAAGATAGTAATGTACCAGCACCTTATCTTTGAGAAATCAAATGGGAAATCGTGTTGTTGAAAAGCAAGAAAGCCACCAGTAAGGAGCACCGGTAAGGTACCAGCAGAGCCTACAAGCACACCCAACGCAACGCCTAGCATTAGGTTATTTTCAAGATTTGGGAGGGTGAGAAACTACTGGAGGATGGATGAAAGGGGTTGTTTGTCCCATCTACAAAAAGAGTGATCGACTCCAATGCTGCAACTAACGCGGCATAATACTGGTAAAAGCAACCTGTTGGCTGTCACCGCAAGATCTTATAGAGAATTATCAGGCGGTCTTCATGTGAGCTCGAGCGACCAAATCACCACTACGGACCAAATTATTGACATCAGACAGTTATTACAAAAATGTCGGAAATACAGTGTACCCATGCATAACATCTTTATTGACTTCAAAGCAAGATACGATACAGTCGATCCATACCAGCTATGGCAGATAGAATTTCTGGATAAACTGACGTAGCTAATCGGAGCTGCATTGGATGAAATGGTGTGTTCGTGCGCATCTCGGAGACACGCTCGAAATCCTTCTGGACGTGGCTAGTGTTAAAACAGGGATACGTCTTATCCTGCATGCCATATAACATCGCTTTTGAGGGGGTAATGGAGTGACGAGCGGACATCGAAGCGACAGGCCATATACCAGACCTGTGGCAATACACACGTGCTGTCATAGTGACGAGAAAGATATAAAAACGGGTAATTCGGCGGGGATCAATCAGTTTACGTATTTGTAGAATCAAAGCCCGATTCTTCCACACAAAGAGTGTCCCACATTAAATTGCATCACGGATGAAACGCTGCAGAAAATTACCCATTGGGTTTTTTTCTCTAGAAAATTTGGGTAGAAGTAGTTTAGAGTGTATTGTGTACACTGTATTTTTATGAAAAAATGGCGTCACTCGAAATGCTACGCCGCGAATTTATTTTGCCCGAGCACCTGAAAAATTCTCAACTCTCTCATCATATATGATGAGACTAACGTCAAGGCGAACTTCCAGCAGCTTCCGGGGCTACTGTACTTCACCGTCCAGCACAAGTTTGATGTTCCGGAGGAAGTAAGGATGCAGAAGCTTTCAAAGGTTGCCAAGAAATACATGATTTGGCAAGCGATCTGCTCATATGGCAAACAGAGTGCGTCGTTCGAGTCTACCGGGACTGTAAACGGGCAGATCTACTTCAAGGAGCGTCTACAGAAGCGTATGCTTCCTTTGCAATACGAGGGTCCTATGATCTTCAGGCCCGATTTATCTTCGTGTCACTATTCAAAGGATGTCGTCTGGGTCTGGGTGTCTGGGTCACTTTCGTACCCAAAGACATGAGCCCCCCAACCCCTTCAACGCACCGGAACTAAGGCCCAATAAAAAATACTGCCCTATTATGAAGGCACTACGGAAGCATCCAAAGGAGGTCAAATCTGAGGAAGACATGAAGAAAAGTGGGTTTCCGTACAGAGGAAGGCTGCTGCCAGATGTTGCACAAAACTTTTTGAGTGGAGTTAAATGTAAGGTGCGAGCATATGGTTATGATATTGGAGTTGAATGAAATAAATATGCCAAAAGCTTACTAATGGGTCATGTTTTATTGTCTGAAAGTTTGAAAAGGATCGGTCCATTAGGTAATTTTCTACAGTGTTTCTTCCATGATGCAATTCACACCTAACATCATCCTAAACATCATCAATGTGCGCAGCCCTCTCTTCGGAAATTTCAGTGATAACAAGTAGGATTTCTGCACGAAGTTAGTGCGTGAATACGATCGCCGGCCAATACATGACATCAAGATCGTCATCGGGCATTTTAATACAAAGTGAGGATTGGAGGGCTCAGTGCACACCAGCTGACCAACGAAATGGACCGAACATTGCGACTTCCAAAAACATGACTGTGAGTCTTGTATCAAAATGGTGCCAAAATCTGTGGAAGGTGCATATTTCCTCCTATTAACGTTAATAAAGTTTCATCAAAATCCTAGAGGTTCAAATTTTGTCATTTACCTATTTCAAGTGTAACTACTCATAAATAAGGCGATGGGCTCAAGGTAGTTGATGAATTCATTTATCTTAGCTTCTAGATGACGGCTAGACCGGTTATTCTCTAAGGCCATGAAACATATACGATACTCGAGAAGGACTTAGTGCTCACAATTTTCCAGTGACAAGAACGATCATCGGCAGCGTCTAATATCGTACTTAATTATGGAGGCGGATGATGAACCATTATCTCGGCAGCGGGAACATGGTGTGCAGGGAATTGAAGAGCGGCGGCCAACAAAAACGTAACTGGAGAATTTGAGTTTATTAGACTATACCGTAATTCGGAGAAGTAATGCTTAGAATTTAGTTCAGTAGTTATGTAACCATCCTGAAATCTGCAGAACTATTCACATATCTTTCTCATATTTTTACGATCGATTAAAGAAAAACAAAATAAACTGAAACCAGTTGGTAAATTATTATACAATTCTCTTCAAGCAAAAAAATCTCAATCTGCATTATGCAAAGAACAAATCGTGCAGCAGCACATTTCCTGCCTCTTTTTCCATCCATCACAAAACCGAAAAATTTATATAAAAAATACCGGACAACATGTACATTCCGACAATCGATCACCTCCAACTCCCGAAATTTCACTCTAATACTGAAGAGAAAGGGATAAACGATGTTGACGGTTTCCTCCGGATACCGGAGGATAAGGTGTTCAGTATCTATGCCTTTGCAACTACCTGCTGTTACCGCCAGCACAACAGGTTCAAACTGCCGGCAACGAGGGGACCGGCGCCATCCGCCGGTGATTGATAATCGCTTTCCACCGGTGAATATTTATTATCCCAGCAAGTACCCGGTAGTGGTACTAGGCAGCGCAAAAGTACTGCACTATCCATTGCCGCGTTCCGGTTCGCCAACTTTGACTGCAGAATGCAGCAACAGAGACGAATTCAGGAAACAAGTAATGTTGAAGAAATCGTTTTGTAAGGCTTGAGCTTTAAAGATTTCTAGAAATCGGAGAGTCATTCCTTTATTGCATATCAAAAATTGTATATAACTAGCATAGTAAAACTTAGTAATGCAACACAAAATTTTAAAAATGAGTTTTCCACAAAACAAATTTCAACTTACAACTTGTAACATTTTCACCTTGGGGCAAAATGTAGAAAATAGATCTTCACTTTCAAATTTATGGAACAGGTGCTTCATAATTTCATTTATGTTCATCCAATTTAGTTCACCCGTAAAGCAATGAAAGGGAGAGTCCATAGTGAAAACTGTTAACGATAGAGCAACAGCTTTACTTTCTACTATGTATATAACACAACTCGATATTGTTTGTAATAAAATACGCAAATCATTAGCAGAGTTTTAGTTTGCCAGTGTCATGTCAGAGTAATTTATCGCTAAAACAATTCCCAGATTTCCTTCCTTCCGCCCAAATCTAACGCATCCATTTGTCAACGGGCGACAACCGCACGGTAGCGGCGACAATAAAACGTGCGTCAAAATTAATGCCATACAGCAACATAAAAAGACCGGCGAAATGGGAAACAATTAATGTTTCTGGGCTTCGTGGCGCAGGAATTTCATTATTGTACCAAAAGCATGCAAAGAGGTGTATATCGATGTAGAGGATAAACATTTTTCGTTCGTGACAGACGGATCCAATTCGTTAGGTTTGAGACAACTTTGCCCTGGGACAGGACCCACTTTACTTATCCTGTCCTCTGTTGTTCGAGTGAACCATTTGCCAATGACGCATTTGTTGTACGCAAAAACATTATTCTTATTAGCTTTGCTATTCATCTCTGCTTTGCTGAATAATAGAATAATCGACACGCAAGTTCGATTTGTTTTGTTTCTGTCGCAAACTCTTTTATACATTACAGCCTTGCCCATAAACTAAGTCGCCCATGTTCAATTTTCAATTTTCAATTTTCTATTTTCTATTTTCTATTTTCTATTTTCTATTTTCTATTTTCTATTTTCTATTTTCTATTTTCTATTTTCTATTTTCTATTTTCTATTTTCTATTTTCTATTTTCTATTTTCTATTTTCTATTTTCTATTTTCTATTTTCTATTTTCTATTTTCTATTTTCTATTTTCTATTTTCTATTTTCTATTTTCTATTTTCTATTTTCTATTTTCTATTTTCTATTTTCTATTTTCTATTTTCTATTTTCTATTTTCTATTTTCTATTTTCTATTTTCTATTTTCTATTTTCTATTTTCTATTTTCTATTTTCTATTTTCTATTTTCTATTTTCTATTTTCTATTTTCTATTTTCTATTTTCTATTTTCTATTTTCTATTTTCTATTTTCTATTTTCTATTTTCTATTTTCTATTTTCTATTTTCTATTTTCTATTTTCTATTTTCTATTTTCTATTTTCTATTTTCTATTTTCTATTTTCTATTTTCTATTTTCTATTTTCTATTTTCTATTTTCTATTTTCTATTTTCTATTTTCTATTTTCTATTTTCTATTTTCTATTTTCTATTTTCTATTTTCTATTTTCTATTTTCTATTTTCTATTTTCTATTTTCTATTTTCTATTTTCTATTTTCTATTTTCTATTTTCTATTTTCTATTTTCTATTTTCTATTTTCTGTTTTCTACTTTCTATTTTCTATTTTCTATTTTCTATATTCCATTTTCTATTTTCTATTTTCTATTTTCTGTTATATTCTTTATTCTATTCATTTTTTTATTTTCAGTTTTTTTTGATCTACCCAACTGACAGTGCTAGAGCCATCTATTTCCTATTTTTAGACACGCATTGCAATACGGCAACCTTCGAATACTTTTGTTTACATGCGAAATAGAATCGTAAATGGTATTTAGACATAAAAAAGCATTTTTTGAGGTAAACAATAAATAAATAAAACTATCTGGTGGGAATACATCCAGGATTATGTTGTCTAGTCGTTCTAAAACTACCTCAGCTCGAAGTGCAATGAATGGGACTCACATAAATAAATAAACAAAAGAATGAATATTTATAATTAGTGACATCTCCCGAGCCATCAAGATAGGGACCTAAATAAATATTAAAAGAAAGTCAGTTAGTAAAAAGTAGTCATTTTTGAATGTAAAATCTCCTAACGCAAGTTTTTACATAAATGTGAAACCGTTTACGAGAAGCAACTTCACGTCTAATCGGCTAATTCACCTATCAGATTGTTTACGTTCATATTATTCAGTACACATTTTTCCCAGCAATCTCCGGTCCAATTAGTCCGAATGTTATCTTTCAACCATGTCAAATGAAAATATCTCCACGCTAGATTGCAACCGCACGACTGCGACCCAGGCTCTTGTTATCAGTGAAAACAATTCCTTAATCC
Organism: Sabethes cyaneus; assembly: GCF_943734655.1. Lineage (NCBI taxonomy): Eukaryota > Metazoa > Arthropoda > Insecta > Diptera > Culicidae > Sabethes > Sabethes cyaneus. The sequence continues at coordinate 139,794,116 of NC_071354.1, forward strand.
GCTGAAAGGATGAAGCGAATACTAATTTTCTTATCCAACGGTTTTCCCTCACTTTGATGCTTAGTTCGTTTCCAGTGATGTCCTGGCGCGAATCGAAGTGCCATTCACCAGCAGCAAGGACATCAGCATCAGCAGTATCAACGTAGTTGGATAAAAATACGCGACATGTTATTATAGTTCCTCTTCTCTGCTGGACGTGTGTAGAAATGCAAGCCGAAGCTTCATTTTGATGGTTTCTCTTGATAAGGGAAAAACGGAATGACTCTGCTTGGAATGTGAGATATGCTTGGTGAAATTAAAATCCAAATTTTTCCTGGAACAACGTAACTGGACAAATCCAAATAAAACTGTGAATGAAGAGTAGATAATATTGATGCTGCTTTCGTGTTTTTTTTTTGCGACATTCTCCACAACTACACAATTTGTAATTTTACCCTCCTGGCAGCCGGATAAGATCACAATTATTCCGTGTCGCTCATTCTTTCGTTCCAAGCATCACTATATGTACGCACATAAAGTTACGGGTAAAAAACTTTAATTTGCATTTCAAGTGGTGTGCCACATATCTCTCCCAGCCCTAGCTCGTTGACGGGGGTGATGCTATAGAGTATGACTTCCTGCAGAAGACGTCATGGCGTGGAAAAGTGCAGAAATGTCCCCCACTCACCGCTCTGCTTGGAATACCTGCCAATGGTATGGAATTGAGTTCGTGTTCCCTTCAGCAGCGACGCATCCTCCCAGAAAACGCAAAAAGAAACGGCGTACGCTAAAATAAATGACTCTTCATTATGATAAGCGCACACGATGTGAGATACACGCGTGGAATAAACTTCCTCGGCAGCAGCCCTTCCTACGTAATGTACCTTGCCTGCCTTCCCAGAGGGCCGGGAAAATGCAGAAAGCAAAAGCTTGCCATTGAGATAGTAATTTTTCTGTTCATTTTTTACGTAGCGCTCTGTGGGAGGTACATAGAGTCGAGAATACTTTAATTTCCGAGTGAGTCGAGTGACGGGGGAATGACAACGAATGAGGAGAATTTCACCGTTTGACAGGATACTGCCGCAGCGCAGTTGGTGGCCTGCTTCCGGTACATCGTACCGGTGTGCGGTGTTGCCAACTATCAGTAGCTGCTTGCGAGTGGTGCGTACTATTACCGATAGCTGTCCGCAAAAAGATCCAGTTGCATGCATAGTTGATGTTACCTAGATAAAGCACTGTTCAAAGTTATAAATTTCTAGGAGAAATGAAAAACGTCTTCAATCTTATTTGGAAATGTTCGTGAAATCCTCAAACACATTCCAAACCTGGGAGTTGAATTGGTTAAAAAATTTCCAGAAAGTTTTTAAACCAATCAAACATACTTTTGTCCTGCAGATAGAGAGAGACAAAGAAAGAAATAAGTAGAAACAGACACATAGAGGCATAGAGAGAAAAATATTTAGGCTACCCTTTATCCAGCATGTAATTCAAATTTTTGCTAACCAGTCCGTCATCTACACTACCAAATTTAATAACCAAACTAAAACAACGCAATTCAATTTCACATATTCCCACGTCCGTTTCCTGTTAGCATTAGTGACACACGCACACGCAGCTATCACGAAGAACAAAAAACTACAATTACACTCTACTCCTGTCCCATGTGTCATCGGGTGAAAACCTCAATTAGTGTCAGTTACTTCATAGAACACCCACTTAACTCGAGGCATGATATCATTAAAATATTAACCAACTCGATTCGTGGAAAAGTGTCATAAATATAGAACCAGTGGTTCTGCCAAGTTTCTCCTCAAAACCCCCAACTACCTTCCATTTAATCTGGATGGTAGACAATGCTGCATGCAAGCATGCTCACTACTAATCGCAGAATGTAACAGTATGACGTTTTCATGTTTTCACAGTTAATCAGAATTTGAAAGAAAAGCGGAGGGGTTTTCCCTAGCTTCAGCAGAAAATAATGGTAACCAAATATATGCCAATTAGGCTACAGTTCAAACTTATTGATTTACGTTTCTAATTGATAAAAATAATAGTGCAAAAATGAACTCATTTAACTCAATATGTTCTAAACATTTTCATAAACATCTTGGCATCATAAATATTATCATACTCCTTTGCTTGTCTATTTCCTAAATTACTATTTTCCGAACAGTATATAAAATAGTTAAATAGACAAGTTGTGTAGAAACTACCAAAACTCGCTTAATTCACGGAAAGAGAAGCAAGACCTAACTAAGTCTCAAAACTTTCCTTATTTCATACTTGTGCGGTTTCCTATATGGGCAATTATACCTCCTTCTATCAATTATTAAGTTATTCAAGAACTGTTATTAAGCTACCAGTCATTATCAGTACGCAGAAAACACTTTGTTGTCAACCGGCGAATGACATAACTCTAGCTTTCAATTATACACATATAATCGTACGCCATCAGGCGTTAGCCATAGTTTTCAGACTTGGAAGCCATCGAACAAACCGTCGTCGGCCACTCGTTCTACCAACCAGTTGAAGTTAATTACCGTGTACGTGCGGGGAAGCGAATAAGCTGTTACTTTATACCCCTGCAGTTAAAATTATTCACAACAGTGACGAGTTGGCAGGCAAAATGAATGGAGGTTAACGTAGCGATATTATAACTATCATTCTACTATACCCTCAGATGTCAATAACTTAAAATTACAGGATCATATTCTACGAACTGAACCTGAACCACTGACAGGAAGGCATGAAGAGTGTTGCACGCTTTTTTACTATTTAATTTTTTTTTTAAATTTTGTTTTAATTTTTATGCATAATATCCTAAGAATATTGTATCAATATATTGTATTGTTTGGCAAATGACTGGATCTAAGGCAGACTACAGTTCTCATTTAGTCAACCTTAACCTACCGAACCTCCACTTCCAACTAGAATGAATACGTATAATACGTATGATACAGGAAAGCAGGAAAGACCATCTCCTTGTCGAAGTCCCCTGCGAAATTCGAATGGGTATGACAATCCACCAGAAATTCTCACACAACACTGGATCCCATTCATCGTATACCTTTAGTCTAGTAAATTTACGGAAAACTGTTTTCATCTACAATTTCCACAACTCTTGTAGGTTTATACTATCATTTACGACCTTCAAATCGATGAACAGGTGGTACGTGAGGACTCGGAATTTGCAGAACTTTTGGAAGGCATGATGAAGATTTGGTCCGTTATAGACTGACTCTCCATGAAGTTGGTTTGATAACTTCCCCGAATCTATTGGCTGTTGACGACAGTCAATGAAACTTGACTTGGGAAAGCATTTTATAGGCGGCAAGAAGGATTGCAATCGCTCGATAGTTCTCACAATCCAGCTTATCGTCTTTCTTGTCGATAGAGCAAATAAACCTATCGTTCCGTTGTTTCGGTTGTTGTTCCATATTCCAACTCTACGGTCGTTTACCAAAATACCTCCATTTTTGTCTCTGCAAATTTCGGTCCGCGCCACAAAGCACTGACTGGCAACATTGGTTGGGTCTTCAATAGAACTTTCGTGCATCGTGAAAACAGTACGGCTGCCCAAGTAGCACACGTTGTCACAATTGAGTCGCAGCGGCTGATATGCGACAAATTTAAATGTAGAACTTCGGTTACAGTAACCTAAAATATAACAGTTGTGTAACTGAAATAGCGCAACTTATGTAACTAAATCTGGTTGCATTAACAGTTACTCAATAACCAATATGTAACATGTATAGTTACAAAATGGTTACTATTGAAGTTACACATAAACTGTAAATTGACTTTCAATTGGTGGCAAATTAGTTATCTTGTAACTTTTATTGCATAGCGAAAATGTAGCAGGTTTATTATTTCAATCTATGGCTGTCAACGTCAAGCAGTAAATTTAACTGTTGAATATAGAAGAGTGTATAAATTATTATTTCAACACAAATTTTAATGCAGTTTCAAATTTATGGTGAAATGCATGATTCTAGCTTTGAAAAATTCACGCGCTCTTATTTAATATAGCTTTTCGTTACTTACTTCTTTGAAAAATTGATGTTTTGTAAATCAAATATAAAAATTAAAATTTAAATTTTTTGATTTTTTAAATTTATTCTTAGCAATAATGAATTAGTGGAGCATTCACCTAGAAACCATTAAAAATCAAGTTGTTTTCGCTATCACTTCTATCACAGTAAAATTCATAGCCATTTTGCCTTTGGTTCTAACTACTACACCATCGTCCTTGAAGTTTTGTATCGTTTTCGGCATATTGCATGAAATGATTTTAAGCAGCCATTGTTCATTGTTCACATTGTTGATATCGGGAAAAGGTATTTTTTAGTGATTGTTGTGAAAAGAAAGTGTTAATTTAATATCAAAGAATAGTTTCAGTTTGAATAAAACAGTTACCACCAGTGTTAATCATAGAAGGTTACATTTCAGTTACATTCTAGTTGTACGTAACCTTAGCCTTCGACCTGGTTACGGTATCGGTTATACGGTAACCAATATTAAATCTGTTGTAGTCACTTATTTCTTATGTCGTCATTTCTAAGTTACACTGTAACCTATTTTCATTGCCGGTTTCGTTTCGATGTAACTTGATCGTTTTGACGTTTGAGAATAATCATCATTTGTTTACTTAATACCAATGTCTGCGCGGAAAAGATTCCAAGTACCATCAATTAAGTAAATAAACGCATTTACAAGAGCATTTCACAACCCGTGTACCAATTGTTTATCTTTACCATTAGCAATATTCTTCAGGTCTAGTTTTTCCTTAATCCGTTGTGTTTACAAGGAACAGTGAAGAAATTGTTGCGAAAATATTACTAGCCGACTTTTTTTGACTTCGTAACTGCTCGTAACGGAAAATTAACTGTTTTGCGACTAGCAAGTTGATGACAGTTTGGAAAAAGGTTTCATTTGTGTCACTTGATAACTATTTGGTAACTCGTAACTGAAAGGTGACTGTTTTGCGACGACCAAGTTGTTGACAGTTCGAAAAAAGGTTTCAATTTGGTCATTTGGTAACTACCTGGTAACTTTTTGAGATTTTTGTCACTAGAAAACTAAAAAGTAACTATTTTTAATTTTATGTAACCTAACTCGTTACAAGTATCCTAAATGTAACTGCTGTGCAACCTTTTTGTATTTTTTTATTTTTATGATTAGTTACAAGTGCTACTTGGGTGCTCGACTACTTCGCACAACTGCTTCTGCTGGTGGCGCATCTTTTCCTGGAAAAGTTGGGTTTACTACTTCGGCTTCTGTTTGTATCGCTTGGCATTCTGACGGGTGGCTCTAGACAGCATTAGTAAACGTTCTTCGGATACAATATCTACTGGCAATCCTCTTCAAACCATTCGTTATGTCGATTCGGTGCCACACAGTCTACGCTCCGCTGTTAATGGTTGTTTTAAAGTTACTCCAACAAGTCCTCAAGACGGTCTTTATCCAGCACACCCTCTTTCTGCAGCGCACTTCGAATGATAACGCGTAGCTTTCGGCGACATCCGATTGCTTCAGTCGCGTTAAATTATACCGTGACAGGCGCCGGTATCGGTTATGGTGTTCAATACAGATCATTTTTGATGTATTTTAACCATCACTAGGTAGTGGTCCGAATCAATGTTAACGCCCCGATAAGTTCTGAAGTCGATAATACCTGAATAGTGCCGACTTGCCGATCAGAACGTGGTCGATTTGTGATTCCGTTTAGTCGGAAGATCTCCAGGTTTTTTTTCGATGTTGGAGGTTATGCTGGAAGATGCTACTGCGTATGGTCACATTCTTGGAGGCGACGAAAACGACAAGTCTTATGCCGTTTGCGTTCGTTTGCGGTTGTACACTGAACCATCCGACGATCGGTTCAATCTGAGCATTATAGTCCCCAATGATGATTTTGACATCATGTCCTGCACGGAAATTATGCTAATATTAATCTGCACATTTGGGAGTTGATCGACTACCACTCTAGAGGTGGATGCTCTGCATCTCGCCCATCATGATAAAACTATGCCCAGCCCTTGTGTGTTGCTTCAGCTCTAGTAGACCATCCCAACCATCCCTTTCAACCATACCTCCAGCAGCGGTATGATATCGAACTTGTCACTCTTCACTTCTTCAAAAAGCACATAAATACTTCCGAGGAAATTTTGAGACCGACAGTTTCATATTCTGAATTTCCAATTATTAGTCCATTTTCCTCGTGTAGGACTTACCGATTGTTCCGATCAAAGTTACCACTTATGGCGTTCGTCACTTTGTTTTTAGTGGTACTAAAATGTAAGGCGCGCGTCAAACCTCACTGTATCGCCGAAGAACCAGGGTAGCCAAGTTAGGGGAGGCTCACAACGGTGTTCTCACGGCGCGGAAAATCACCGTTTCTGTACTAGGTATGCGGCTGTATCACAGACCAGGGACGGTATACAACAGTGACTGATCCGGAGCGGGCAGCTGACTTATGAAACGCTGTGTTTAGTCAGCTATGTCCAAGACGTCAGCCCTGTCCGCGAGACTAAAGATCGCAGCCCTAGTAAGGCGATTTGCTTAAAAAAAACTTATGCAAGGAATAATTCAGGAAATGAACTACAACGGAATAGTCAGTATGGACCCAGGCAAAAGAAAAAGAACAACTATTAATATTTGGTAGGGTAATCTTCGGAGAAATTTATCAAGACTGAGGTTTGATGTTTTCCCGACGTTTCTACACTTTGTCATTAAATGATATTACCCCTTGAAAAAACCACCAACAAAGTGTCGAAACGCCGGGAAAACATCAAACCTCAGTCTTGATAAATTTCTTCGAAGACTTCCTGCCAAATATTAATAGTTGCAATTAAATCCAGACGATAAAAACGCAACCTAACCCGAAAACGGACAACGATTGTTGGAAACTTGGTACTTGGAGTGTCAGGACTCTACTGGAATCGGCACGTTCGGGTGTCCTGGCAAGAGAGCTGCGGAAGTTGAAAGTCGATGTTGCTGCCATCCAGGAAGTGCGATGGCCAAAGACGGGAGAACGTAAATTCTGCGCAGTAAATCCTATTGCGGGCACGACTTTCAAGTATCACATCTACTACAGTGGCGGCTAACATGGAAAACTAATGAAGCGTTCATTAGGTGGAGGCCTATTGATGACCGTCTATGCATGTTGAGGATTAATCTTTAACTTGATAAATGTGTGCGCACCGACGACGTAAAAGAGGAGTTCTATGAACTTCTCGAGAGGACATATGGAGTGCCCAAGATATGACATAAAAATAGTCATCGGGGATACAAATGGACAGGTCGGACGAGAAGAGTCCAATCAACTTCACTGTAGCTAGAAGAATGGCTATCTGTACTATCTAATTTGCACGAGGAAACATTTGGAAGCACATCTGGAAACACCCTAATGGAGAGGATTGCTTTCAGATCGACCACGTTCTAGTTGATGGCACTTTTCTGATATCGCAGACGTGTGATTCTTCTGGGGACCAAACGTCGACTCGGACCACTATCTCAGAGTAAGAAAGATCAAAAACCAACGAGGAATATACAACCGAACATTCGGAGATTAGCAGCGGAAGGAGTGCTGCAAAGTACTCTCGGAAGACTGATAAGCGGATCGGTGAACAACTCAAAGATAACCTGAACAAACAGTGGAGGCGTATCCACCACGCGGTCTGTAGTACAGTGCGAGAAGTGTTGGATACTACTACTGCAGCCACTTCCAGTAAGTAGATTGACACAGAGTACCAACGAGTGACTGATGAGAAGAATCGAGCGAGAGCTACCGAAAAGAGACTTCACCGTCATAAGAAACGCCAGCATTGGGATCGCGTTCTCGCGAAGGCGGAGAGGAACGACACGAGAAACTTCTTCAATATGATTAACGGAATCAGAAACCGCACCATGCCAGCACCTGTCAGGTGCAATGACAAGGAGGGGAATCTGATTACCGAAAGATCAGAGGTTGCTAAGCGTTGGAAACAACATTTCGACGCACTGCTGAATGGTGAACAAGGTGGAACGGTTAAGAGAAATAGGTTAACGGTTGTGAATGATGGACAAGCTGTGGATCCACCAACTCTAAACGAGGTTAGAAAAGCACCAAAAGAACTGAGAAACGGCAAAACAACAGCAAAGGACGACATCTCCGCCGAACTTCTGGAAGTCGGGAGCGTACGGCTATATTATGCAATCCATCAGGTTATACTAAAGGTATGGACTAAGGAGGAACTAGTTACGGACTGGTTGGAAGGTCTCACATGCCCTATTTACAAAAAGGACCATCGACTCGAATACAGCAATTACCGAGGCATTACTCTCCTCAATTCTGCATACAAATTTCTCTCCCGCATCGCAGGACAACTTTGTTGGCAGATAACCAGTGCGGTTTTCAAGAAGGACGCTACACGACGCACCAAATGTTCTCCTTGCGACAAATCCTCAATAAATTCATGGAATTCAACTTGCAGACTCACCATTTGTTTATAGGCGGTTTCAAAGCGGTGTACGATTCAGTTAAACGAAGTAAGCTGTGGCAGATTATGCTTGAGCATGGTTTTCCAACAAAACTGATTATGCTGATTCGTGTACCCTTCATGGTTCAAAATCAAGCGTCAGGACAGCGGGTGAGACATTGGACTCGTTTGGGACGTTAGATGGTTTGAAGCAAAGCGACGAACTATCGAATTTGTTGTTCAACGTTGCATTGGAAGGGGCTATTCGAAAGGCAGGCGTGCATAGAAGCGGTACCATCATTATGAAATCTGCTCCTAGGGTTCACGGATGACATCGATATCATCGGTGTTAACAGTAAAGCTGTGGTAGAAGCGTACACGCTCCTTAAAGAGGAAACTGTGAAGAGAGGGCCCGCCCAATTAGTTTCAGAGTACGTTGCTGGCATGGCTTTGGCTTTTGCGAAGATAGGGCTTACCATAAATTCTACCTAAACAAAGTATATGATGGTTGTTAGAGTGACCTTTCAGGTGTTCAGGTGGTGCAGTGGTGATAAATGGAGATACTTTTGAAGTGGACGACGATTTGTTTACCTTGATACGTTAGTGACATGTGACAACGATGTGAGTCGTGAAGTAAAAAGGCGGATAGCAGTAGCCCATAGGGCCTTCTACGGATTACATAGCCAGTTGAGTTTCTGGTGGTACTCTACGGCCACGAATCGTGGCCGTTGAAAGAGAGCGACCGACGAGCTCTTGGTGTTTTTGAGCGTAAGATCCTATGGACAATGCTTGGCGGCACATTAGACGAAGGAGGGTGGCGAAGGCTCATAAATCATGAACTATACCAAGTATACAAAGATGCGAATATTGTAAAGCGACTGAAACACAGCAAGCCGCCTAGGACTGGCCACGTCGCAAGAATGCCTGATGAGAGACCTACGAAAACAATATTTGGCAGATATCCTGATAGAAGTCCACGACTTCAAGGCACACCCCGTACCTGGTGGATGAGCGCTGTTGACGTGGATGCTAGATCAGTAAAGGTTAGGGGCGACTGGAAAGCAGCAGACAAAGACCGAGAACTTGGCGACATCTGCTGAATTCGGCATGGATTCGATAAGCAGATTGTGGCCGAAAAAGGAAAGTAAGTAAGCAGCCGTTTACCAACCAGGTTAATACCTAAAACTAATTATAAATCATATGATCAAAGTATTTCATCATCGAACTATATTATTCGACAAACAACGTAAAACATTTAGCGAAACTAAACAACTAAATAAAACTAGACTAACACATCGTTTTTCTAAGAATAAATTATAAAACAATATTATATTTTTATCAGTTGACCAGCCGTTCCTGAATTTTTTTTTAATTTATTTGCTAGCAAATTTATTACAAGAACACGGTCCTGGGCTACCTGTCGCCAGTTCGTTGCGCGTCTCGACACACGCAAGTCGGCTTCATCCTGGTCGAGCCAGCATGCACGTTGGGCCCTTCTGTTCCTGGTGCCGGTGCGATTCTTGAGAGAACGGATTTCACTGCACAGTCGTCCGGCATCCTTGCGAAGTGGCCGGCCCACTGTAGTCTCCCAACTTTCTCCAGGTATACGGTGGAAATCTCTCCAAGCAGCTCATGATTCATACGCCTCCGCCACTCTCCGCTTTCCGTTTGTACTCCGCCAAAAATAGTCCGCAACACCTTTCGTTCAAATGCGGCAAGTGGACGTATGTCTTCCGTAGCCAAAGTTACTGTCTCAAGTCCGTAGAGGAGGTTTTGTACATCGTCAGCTTTGTGCGGCGGCGTAAATGCTCCTTGATCGAAGCGTCTTGCGGAGGGAAAAGCAAGCTCGATTTCAACCCCTTCCGGTTCATCGCCGTCAATAGTCACTGTCCGTGGGAGGCAAACATTGCTTTCTCTGGAGCCTCTTCCTACCATATATTTGGTTTTCGACGCATGAAGCCTCCGTTTTTAGTCTAGCGTAGATTGCCTCCGCCGTCCCAAGAATTCTAGTAACGATGTCGAGGTCATCTGCGAAGGCCAGGAGGAGTCTTGCTGAAGATCTTTCCTCTCGTTTCGATGCCCGCTCGCCGGATCACATTTTCTATAGCGATATTGACAAATATACAATAATATAATAATTTAATATATCCCCTTGCCGCAACAAAATTAGAAATTAGCAAAACAATATGATAGCCCTTTTTGGGTTACCGATCATTATTGTTATAACTATCTCTAACTAGAATAAATTAGTGTAATGCTGTAACAGCAAAGTGAAACCTAACAGGTAAACATTTGCAATGGCGATCACTGCCAGTCAATGAAATCGCCATATTGCATAAAATCAACGAACAATGGATTCCAATAATAAAAATCACACCCACAGAATAAAATCGAATACCTACTGAAAAACTCCACTTCATATCTCTAACGCCTGGCTGCGGCTGATTTCTGCTGCTACGCCCTAGGGACCAGAGCGACACGGATGCGTCCACCGTTTGCAAGATTGGTTGACTGGCAAAAGCAGACATCAGAGCGATATTACGGCACGTAAAATTGACTCTGTCGAGTGTTTGTGATGGGTTCCCATCATCGGGAGGGTTAGATTTTTTTTGCAATGCCAACAGTGAAGAAGCGTTTGCTTCCTCCAAATGCAGCGGAGCCGTCCTTTGACAGCTTATTCGAGAGAAATATTGGACGAAATGCTGTGCCCAAAATAAACAACAACCATGCTCGTTCCGAGAAAAGCAGCACTAGTTACTACGTGGAAGTGCATCCTAACTACGGTTGGATCCGTTGGTTAAACATGGTAGGGTTTTACAGATAAATTCGTAGGTAGCGAGAATATAGTAAAATTTGACTACAATCCCAACGCTCAGCTTTTAAGCGTTTAAAATTTAAAATGCTACCCCACTCAAAATTTCAAACGAGCTTCACCCACAATGCACCTTTTCATTCTAAACCATCCGCTCCCGTCAGAACCAGTCAAGCAGTAAAGAGTGATAGTATGAAAAATGGCTCTATATTCACCACGTGCTCCTCCACGTCGGTCTTCGAATCATCAACAGCTGGTCGTCCGGAATATAGTGTATCCCATGCACCTTACATACAAAAAACCAGCACACGGAAACGAGGAGTTTTTTACCTGATACTCCCACCTCCCAAGCCAGAGGCAGCAAAGCTGAAGCAAGAGCAGAACGCACTGACTTCGAACTAAATCCGTCAATATTTCACACCTCTAACGATATTGAGTCGAACCAGGTTGTCGTCGTGCCAGTGAGGATGGAAATGCGCTAAATTTTACCTACAAACGAGAAAACCAAGTTGCTGGAAAACAGATTAAAAATATTTCGCTTCCTGGGCTGCACATTCTACAAAATTTTCTTTTTTTTTCTGCTTTCGACCATGTACTCACTGAGACTTTAAACCAGTTGGTACTGACTGTAACCGAAGCTTCCCGGAGAATCCCTACCACTTGGCCACCAATGGGTGGCCAAATTGATCCCAAGGGTGAGCTGTGTGGCCACTTGGATAGAAGACTGTGATAGAATGTTTTTTTCCCGCTTGCTAGTGTTTGATGGAACCTTCATCATCCGTTCATCATTACCTAATACGGCTTGATCATTTTGATGCGCGGTGTGCAACGCGCTGGATTTAGCAACTTCATTAATTGCATTTAGTTGCCTTCTATTTGGCAATAATCAAAAATTGGCAATCGACACCAAAGTAACACTCCCTCAATTCTAGTCTATCACTGTTTTCTTGCCACATTATTTTGATTTATTAATTTTTTTTTTCATTATGTCTCGCTTTCAACAAACCGCTCAGCTTCTCGCTCATCGCAGCCACCTGCATGGCCCAGCCTGCCACGTTACGTACACCGGAACCGTTTGGATTCTGGAACACAGCAGCACGACACAACGGTGCTACAAGCAAGTCTCCATCTCTAAACCGCGTGCAAATAAAAACCGATGACTTGATATTGACATATTTTGATAGATTACCCACCTAAGCGCCCGGTAATGAGAGTAAACGTTTAAAAAGTTTGCCCTGGAAAATGCCATCCAGCCATCCATCTATCCTTTCGTACGACGCCTGGCGGCTAGAATGGTCGCTTTGATATACCTTTCAGTAACGTTTTACTAAACTAAAGGTATGCTAAAGGTAAAAGTCCCTAGGTTTATGCTATAGTAGTTTGTACTGTCTAGCTGTTCGTTCATACCTATCGATAGTTCTACGCGTCGCTGAACGTTTTGCAGAAGTAGATGGAGTGGGAAAAGCTTTCAATAAATGCTGAGCAGTGCATAAACGAGTCTTACCGCAAAGTGATGATGACGAAAGACGTGTGAAAATCGCTTCTTCTGAAAAGGAATCCACTTGACGGGTTTCGTCATGGGAAGAGCACTGAGCTGGTGCAAATAAATGACATAAGAGGATGAGACAGAATAGTCAATCAAATAAATTATCAACCGTTTAGAGCTGGATCCCAAACGAGGCTGGGAACTTCGTACCTGGCGGAACTGGCGAAATTTATTGGGGTTAGGACTAGTTCAATTAATATTACTAAATCACATTTAAGGTTGTTTGGTGATTATATATAATTGTGTTGCATAAATTTTAATAATTCCCATTAATTTGTAACTATACTAGTGGTATTTAACAAAACTCTCACAGGGAAACATGCATACTAGTAAACAAAAATTTTTACATTATTCATACCATTATTGTTTGAAGTAAAATGTCCACAATTCAACACATACGAATTTTCAGATCAACAAGTTTGGTCGGTGTTAATGAAATTTGGTCGACGTTGTCCGAACTAAAGCGGACAACATGTCTAACTTTTACTGCTCGGAATGGAACTAACCTGTTGTAACCGTTTCGAACAAGTGCTTCATCTGGGCATCCAACACGCCCAACCCACATGGCTCTATAGTTTCAAGCTTCTGGTTACATGATTATTCGGTTGAACGTACGACCATTAGATTGAAACGGAGAAAAATGTCTAATGCACACATTCACCGCAGCAGATACTACTTTTACAAACGAAGTCCAACCGGAAATATTTAGTTCACTGCACATAGCAATAGTTATACCACAGACTAGCAGACATAACTAGTTGTAGATTTCATCATCATTTAAAACATCAGTTATTTTTAATTTATATACCTAAAACTAGGCACACAGTTATTCTGGACGCATAGAACAACCTATAATTCGGGACTGGAATGTCGAAAAAAGCCCATAAATGACTGGATTGCAGTATTTTTATTCAGCTTTAAATTTCACAGTATAACATCATTTCATTTCTTTAGTTTTAATAAAATTCCGTACTTTTTTCTTAATGGATCTCAGCATACGACTGAATCAGCACAGCAAGTTTCTTCCATTTTGAACGCATTTCTTTAGCACTGTTGACTGTCCCCTTTGGTCGGTCGAAGTTGTTGTTTGATAATTGTCCAAAAATTTTTAATGGGTCGGAACTCCCGACAATTTGCACAGTTCAGATTTTTTGGCCCTCCTATCCCTACCTCCACCTGCAGCCGGTTGGGGTACACAACCTCAGTTGTCGTACGCAAACAGGGAAGGGAGCACAGTGGCTTCCGCCCACCCCTTCAGCCCCATCAGCGGGATAGAGACCTTAGGTTAACAACTTACTGAACCCAAAAGCAAAACGTTAATGAAAATGAAAGAAGAAATCAATCTGGATTATTCGGAACGACCTTTAGCATGAAATTACGGATACGAATCGGAGCATGGAATATACAGCAGGGCAAGCTAGCTCAACTTGCAATGGAAGCTGGCCGCCTGAAGCTTGAAATGCCGGGGGTAAGCAAGGTCCGCTGCCCAAATACTAACGAACACATGACATCATCCGTGCCAGTCTTGTGGGACAACAGAGCCTGGACTAATTCCCTAGCTGTAGAAGAAGAAACCGCGACCGCCATTGATGATATCCGTCAGTTATACGATATTTCTCGCCGCCGCCGCACAGTGGGACGGATTCAAAAGAAGACGGACATCGATATTTGCGACAAAACTACCAAAGATATCAACTTACTGTCTTCTGCAATGTTTCTTCGATTTATGAGAACTTTATAATAGTATTATAAAATTTGGGATTAAGGGGATAACACAACAGATAGAAAAAATAACTTTTTAGTTTCAAGCTTACCGTCTTCGATTGGTGAGAAACATTTGTAGGTATTATTGTTTTGAGCAACTTCACTGAAAAAAGAAAGTGGCTATCTCTTAAGGGAAAAAAGTTACGGAGCGAAACTTGCGGGTACCCCCTTAATATTGGTATTTTTTATATAGCTCTTTTATTTCAACTCTTATAAACATGAAATGTTCTGCAAAGTTGTAGACAATACTAATTTAATATTTTTTGAAACGATGGTTCTACAATTGATGAAGGGACGGTAGGGAAAGAAATGAAAAATTTTTGGTGAAGGTGGGGAAGAGCGGAAAGGAAGGGGGGGGGGGTATTGGTAGCTATGCTTGACAAGTAGTCATTTTGACTCCTACCTTTTGTCCAATACTGGAAGGTGCATGAGTCGAACCAAGCTGTAATCTGAGATTACAACCGGATTCGAACCCACAACACCCGCCAGGGCATGTGGTTCGCTGGTACTTGTACCTTTGAACCATAGAGGCGCTGGACAAAAGGAGACCGCAAAATCCACTTCTCAAGGATAGCGACGCGTTAGGTTGGGTTATCGACACATATTGTGCCGCTTCCTACATCAATTGCAGATTACCACCGAGCGAGAAGTTTTAATCTAACTACTGTTTACTTCCAGGACGACGACACTATGCCGGCCCTTTTGTCCAGCGCCTCTATGGTTCAAAGGTACAAGTACCAGCGAACCACATGCCCTGGCGGGTGTTGTGAGTTCGAATCCGGTTGTAATCTCAGATTACAGCTTGGTTCGACTCATGCACCTTCCAGTATTGGACAAAAGGTAGGAGTCAAAATGACTACTTGTCAAGCATAGCTACCAATACCCCCCCCCCCTTCCTTTCCGCTCTTCCCCACCTTCACCAAAAATTTTTCATTTCTTTCCCTACCGTCCCTTCATCAATTGTAGAACCATCGTTTCAAAAAATATTAATATATATGTATGACCGCATTTCAAGGTCAAGACTAAAAACTTGAGATTAGTCTAATACTAATTTGCATATTTTTGTAAAATATGTGGAAATTCTACAATTGTCGGTTTTCAAGTTGTTTAAATTTTTTGCTTTTTTCATTCGCGTTGACGAACGTAAGCTGCTGCCACCTCCAAAAGTTTACTGTAGGGGTGAAGCGAAATAGAAATTTCTTAAAGAGCGCAAGAGATCGAAACATTTTGGCAGATTTTCACCCACACGTACATACGGGCATTTTTATGAGAGTGCAAGAGATCGTTTAATGCCGTCAACGCGAATTGCAAGCTTTAAGGGGATGTTTCTTGAGTATTAGCAGAATGTAGCAGCTGACTTATAATGTTTTTGCAACATCCACTCTTTATGTATAGGAGCATGTATAAATGACAATGGGATGACATGGGCTAAATGAGTAAACTGCATTTAAGTTTTTCAGTTTTGAAGATTTAACCCTCCAACGAGAAAGACCGCCTGCTGACCTAGATACTTAGAGCAACTTATGAAATTTGTTTTGAACGAACAATATAAAAAGTTTGTTTACAATAGACTTCTTGACATTTTGGAAACAAGATTACAACATTCTGATCATGCGTTCGAGAGTTATCATCTTTCAAAACCAAGAATTCATGAGAATTGTAAAAAGATTATTCCGTCATTTTTACTTTTAGAGAAAAGATCATTTAGAACAAATTAATCGACCTCATCATTTTTGTGAGTTGTTCATAAGCTTTATTTAAATTTTGTATTTGATTTTTAAAAAATATTTAGATATACCGCTGGAGACATGGGAATCGTGGAAAAAAGTCAGTAGCTCGAACGTACGGTTTTTTCGATGTTACCTATTAGAGAATCAAAGTAAATAATATGTACCTAACAACCTGTTCGAATCTTGACTGGGAGATGCTACGATAGAATCGCAGCACTATCCCTACAATTGTCTTGAATTCCTACAACTGGCTGTGAAGTCTGTCGTAATAATAAAACAAAGTGCCAAGTTTCGAAAATTGCATCTAGGCTTTACTTTACTTTCAGCCTGGTTATGACATTCGTGCCTTAATTTGTTTTTATGTTTATGTATATATAAGACATGTTTAGTAAAAGAAATCAGCTAATTTAAGGTAATTTGAGATTTGTACGACTTTAAACGTTCTTTTGTACTGTAAAACTGATAAACTAAAATGCAGTTTACTCATTTGGCCCATGAGATCCCACTGTCATTTATACATGCTCTTACACATAAAGAGTGGATGTTGCAAAAACATTATAAGTCAGCTGCTACATTCTGCTACTACTCAAGATACATCGCCTTAAAGTTTGCAATAAAAAAGCAAAAAATTTCAACAAATTGAAAACCGGCAATTGTAGAGTTTCCAAATATTTTACAAAAATATGCAAATGCAAATGACAATGCTACAACTTTGCAGAAAATTTAATGTTTATAAGAGTTGAAATAAAAGAGCTATGTAAAAAAACCAATATTAAGGGGGTACCCGCAAGATTCGCTCCGTAACTTTTTTCCCATAAGAGATAGCCACTTTCTTTCTTCAGTGAAGTTGCTTAAAATATTAATATCTACAAATATTTCTTACCAATCGAAGACGTTAAGCTTAAAACTAAAAAGCTATTTTTTCTATCTGTTGTGTTATCCCCTTAATCCCAAATTTTCCAACACCATAGAAAAGTTCTTATAAAGCGAAGAAACTTTGCAGAAGACATTAAGTTGATATCTTTAGTAGTTTCGTCACAAATATCGATGTCCGTATTCTTTTTAATCCGTCCCACTGTGCGCCGGTGCCAGGAAGAATACTAAGATGCCGCCAAAGGACAGAGCTGGTCAGCTACTGACTGACCGTACCAAATAGCTTAAGTGACGGACGGAACATTTTGAACAACTCTATTGAGATTCAAGGATGCAGGGCGTATTGGTCAAAGCCCCTTGAAAATTATCTGTATTACTCTTAAAGTATTCTGTAAGGTAATCCTCAACCGGATCCAGGAGAAAATCGACACTACTCTCCAGCGGCAGCAAACTGGATTTCGTGCTGGCCGATCATGTGTAGACCATATCACAACGCACCGCATTATAAAATTAATTCCAGGCTCTCTTCTGCTGGTGTTCGTTGATTTCGAAAAGGCGTTCGACCGACTCGACCACGAATGCATCTGGGGCGCAATTAGGCGAAGAGGCGTTCCCATCCCACCGGAGCTCGGCACGAAGCGTTCTCCAAGGTTTTGCGCAATGGCGTTTTTTGCGACCCTAGAAGGGTTACTGCTGGCGTGAGACAGGGCTGCATTTTACCACCGCTTCTGTTTCTCGTTGTTATGGATGAGATATTAGTTGGAGCAATTGACAGTAGACCAAATCGAGGATTGCCTTGGAATCCACTAACGCTGGAGCAGCTTAATGACCTCGACCTAACCGACGACATTATCTTGTTCGCACAACGCCGAAACGATATGCAGAGCAAGTTAGATGACCTCTCCTAGAGTTTCCAGGAAGCAGGTCTCACTGTCAATGTAGCAAAAGCTAAATGTATGGTAGTGAATAATGACAATCCCGCCAACTTCACGGCAGCGGAACAACAAGTTGAGCAGGTGGACGCCTTTCAACACCTCAGTAGCCAGACATCGCCCGATGATGGTACCAAGACTAATATAGCTACACGGACCAGGAAGGCCAGGGGTGCCTTTGCAGGTCAGCGAAACATTTAGCGCTCAAATCAGATCACTCTACATACGAAAACCCTAATTTTCAACTCAACGTTATATCCGTACTGTTGGATGCCTGCGAAACGTTGTGCGTTTTAGCGGAGACAAACCAAAACGGCAGGTATTTATTCACCGGTGCCTGCGATATATTCGTGCCTGGTGGCCTGACAACGGAATATCCAATGAAGAACTCCATCATCAACGTCAAATGTCATCAACGGCCAATAGCAACAGAAACTCGTGAACGTACTGGGGGGCCCTGTAGCCGCAAGGTTACCGAGTCTGCCTTAACAAGCGAGTGGTCGTGGGTTCGAATCTTAGTAGAATCAGGCCAATCGATGTTAAGTGACTTTAGCATGGGTTTATTCTCAGGCCCCTCCACATCCTTCCTACTGCATTACGCATTTCCTAACAATGAAAGCCTCTTGGCAGGGCAAGTTATTATAAGAGTGGTACTTGCTTGAGGTGCGAATGAAGCCTTTTGTTCAAGGGCAAGTTATAGCTTGTTCCGCTTCCTGGTTCTAGGAACGAGATTGGTAATGCATAAGTAGTAAGGAACACATACATTCACACATACACAAGAATGATACTTGCTCGAGGTGCGAACGAAGCCTCTTGTCCAAGGACAAATTGCAACTAGTATCCGCACTTCCTGGCTCTAGAGCTAGAAGTGGGTTGAAAAGTAGTAAGAGGTTGAAAAGTAGTAAGAAGCGTAGATGGAAAAAGGAGTGAAAACACACCGAAACTTTAAGCACGGATAATAAGCAGTTCGCTCACTCTATAGCGATACTGCAATAACAACGAAGTGCGGAACAATCCCTGGATAAGATCACAAATGCTGGTCGTAGTGATAATATCCACACAAAAGAAAAACTCGTGAACGTAGGTGAAAGTGGATCGGAACTTGAGGAAAGAAACGAATGAGATCCGCAGAGAAACACTCGACTGGAATCCGCAAAGATAGCGTAGAAGAGGCAGACCTAGAGACTCATGGGGACGCAGCTTAGCCAATGACATCCGGACTATAAAGGTGAACCTGTCCTGGCGACAGATAAAACCCATGGTGGGTAACCGTCGGCAGTGGAGATCTTAGATTTCATACCTTTGTTCTGCCCGACCGGCGGACATGGACACATAAGTAAGCAAATTTATGTTTACGAATAAATGGTAAAACCCTTTCGACAAGCATATATATACCCCAAGTAACAATTTGAGTTTTATTCCACTCTTATTGCAGTTTTCATGACCAATTTTGGTCACCAGAACCGTCATAAGTTTGTAATAAAATCAGGATTGTTACTTGGGACTTGATGTCATTGTTGAGGAAGTGATGAAAGGCTCTGTCTACAGTTCACAGCTACATATTCCTTACCAGATTGTTGCTCAATCAAACGCCTAGCAGGCTTCTTGGCTATCCAATTCTGATTCAAATGCAGATTGGGATGTTTACTGGCACAGTAAGACGTATAGCCTTCTCGAGCGAAGATATTACGCGCGGTTACGGACAGTTAGCATCAGTGATGTTAAAAACTCGAAATCTCAAAACTCATCAAAAATCAAAATCAACTATGAATCATGTCAACTTGATCCTAAGCAGAAAAAACTCACGCGTGAGTTTTTCTGTTTTCATAGCAAAAAGCACAAAACTCATACATATTTCTTCCCGTTTGATCATATTCTGCTTTGCTTCAACTGCTACCCGATGCTATACACCTATACATACAAATTCGTTGTTGAACAGCATAGGCATTCTCTCGTGCGATACGTAACTGTGACTGAGGGTAAGAGAATGAATCTCTAGATAAATCGTAAAGTTAATCTAAAACACACATTTAAACTACATGTTTATCTAATTCTTATTAGGCTTATTACTTTCTAGTTAAGAAAATGTCGATTCCCGCGAAGGAAAAATGTAAATTCTGCCAATTTGTTTGCCATCTTAATTCATGAATGTGTGCTAGCTTTTTTCGCAGCTGATGTTTCCTCTGACGGTTAATTCTCTTTCGCTCTCTGGTTAGTTGTATGAAATGCCAGCCGTGGAAGAAGTAAGCAAAATGCTCACAGCTGAATTTGGTTCACATCGCATATAATAGCGAGAGAAATTCATATGTGAGTTCGACGCTTCTGATCAAGGTTGAAATTTCATGGTGCTTGAAATCTCATTGAGTTTTTTGCTGCAATGAATTTTTCAACACTGGTTAGCATCGTACCTTCTAGCACTATCCTGGATGGAGATGCACAGTGGTCTTAAGCCAAAAAAAAACGTGCGCATTAGAGTTATGAGAGTTTCAAATTTTGATTAATCCCCCTGAAAGTAAAATAAAAAATTAATTTTTCTTCAGTTTCAATATAACACATTGGTGTGTTCTGCAAAGTTTTAGAGCATATTATTACAAGAAATTTTGCTGAAGATAGTTACCTTCTATCTCTTCGGCTAAGGTGGAAAACTCCTATTTCTTATAAATCAATCGTTGAAATCAGTTTTTCTATTTTAACTCGTTTTGTAATTGATGTATGACTTTTTTTTTGTTCTACAAAGTTGTACAAATATCACTCAAGTACTTTTTTACACGGTTTGTTTTTTCGATTATCAAGAACGGGGCAACTTAGGGACCATTCATTTATTTCTCAAAACATTTGGGACCGACCCGACATTCGTCACGTGGTTTGTAAATGGTCCCTAAAGTGCACCGTTGTTGAATAATTGAAAAAAAACACACCGTGTAAAAACAGACTTTAGTGTAGTAAAAATACACAACTTTAATGAATATAGTATACCTCTTTCGCTGCTTATTTAGGAACTGTAAAAAAAATATCCCAATTTTGACCATTTTGATTATTCGACTATGGGCAGATGGCGGTAAATTGTTGTTTGGAAACTTATGTGAAGGAAAGTTTTCTTTCTATGGCAGAAGCAGATTCAATACTCGGATATGAATTACGTGTTAAAGTCACAGTTAATCACCATTTCTCTTGCATCATTGGGTTTCCTGAAATCCATTATCAGAACGATAAACCTTCAAAAACAATTAAGTTCTATTTTTTCGAACAAATGCATTTTATTTTTTAAACAGCCGTACTAAAAATAAATACTTACAACTCTTTTCTAAGCAATTTCTAAATGATTCGGTATACTTCTATATCAATTATCTGAAAGGTCGAATACTCAAATATTTATCCACCATGTTGTCTATATATTTTCAAACAACATCATGTTCATCACATCTTTTCATTATCATCAGTTTCCCACTTTTCTAAGGTTTTCTGGCGTTGTATATCTAGTTCCTACTTTTGTCATTAAAGCTATTGTTGTTTCTACCGTTGTTCGGTGCAATTTGAATAAAAACTGACTTCACAAAAACAACACCGGACTGGTAGAGGCTGTGAAGACAGCGAAAGCCGGTGACCAAACCCAACGCAACGCAACCGGAGCGCCGCGAGGAGGCTAAAGTTTTAATTAAATATTTGTATGGCGTTTGAAGCAGGAATTTACATATCTGAATAAATTTTAGTACAATTTCCCGCTATTCCTCTATCCGGCAACCGAGGATGTGGTTCGAACTGCGGAACAAACTGCTCTGCGACTGGAACGTGATTCCTGCGATGCGTTGCGGAATCTGTCCCCCCCCCGGACCAGGTATTATCGGAGCTCTGCCAGTATACCCGCTATTTATGTGTACATCGCCTGGTGCTCCACCACTTTGAATGTGGGATCTAAAACAATGCTCTCGACAAACGGATAACGTGAGGGAATAATTGAAAAGTAATTTGCAAATGAAAAACTGTTGTGGCACGAGCTGGGTCCCAAATATAATGATGCCAACAATTAAGTTTCAATAAATTTTATTGCTGTACCGTACACAGATGAATAACAGAGGATCCAGTGACAATTTTGTTACGTCATGGAAATATATCCGGAGAAGAGCCACTTTGGTAAACACTATTAAGCATCGAAGAATTCATTAACAAGTAGGTGAAAGACGTGAAAGACGTATACAGTCAAACAGTTTTGTCCAAAAATTTTATAAATTTTTGGGGGACAGTTACTAATGAGCTCTTTAATCCATTTGAAAGGTATACCCTTATAGTTATCTTAAAAAAATATATTTTTGGAGTTGTACAAATGTGAATATCTCATTTAGCCTCACTGTTCCCCAATAGCTGGGAAGAGCAGGTATTGAAACAATGTTTTAATTCAGTTTGAACCATTTTTTATAAAGAATAGTTTACAAGTCGTGCTGGCAGGTGTTGTGGGTTCAAATCCGGTTATAATCTCTGATTATAGCTTGGTTCGACCCATGCACCTTCCAGCAATGGACAAAAGATAGGAGTCACAACGACAACTTGTTATGCGTAGCTACCTATTACCCCCCCTACCTTCCTTTCCACTCTTTCCCCTCCTTTCTCAAAAAAATTTTCATTACTTTCCCCTATTGTCCCTCCATCAACTGTAAAAACCATCGTTTCAAAAAAATATTAAGTCGTGCTGTTAATTGTGTCTATAAAGGATATGTTATTATTGGGTATGGTGGAAGGTTTCGATAACTCTTACATCTTTTTGTAATCTATATATAAGAGCCTTGTCTGTAGCCAAAACGATGGGCACGAAATGTATTTTCGAAGTAATAATCGCCCACATTAAGCAAAGTCTCAAACCAATCATACCAGATTGCATCCAAGACGAGCAAAAGTAACGTAGTTGCACCTCATAGAGTTACATAGCGTTAGCGTTACATAGTAGACCTACAATTTACTCTCAATTAGACGCGAGGCGACGCGCGCGGTTTTCAGCTAGTATGCATATAAAAGCCTTGTCTGTAACTAAAATCAGGCACCTGATAAGACACCATGCGTTCGAAGGTCAGTTCCTACACGCTTTATACAAAGCTGAAACTAATACATGTTACAGCTGGTGCGAGCACCTCATGAAATAGCTGTCTGTCACTCTGTCATCTGGATAATACTCGAAAAAATTAACAGACTTGCATGAAGGCGAATATAAAACGCATTCAGCGCATGCAGTTTTACACCTGGTAGTATTCTGTTATCTGTCAGTCTATGGACATGACTACTGAGCTGCTGAGAGTGTTTATCTTTCTCAGGTTTCTACCCTTCAATACAATTCATTCATGAATTGCAGTGAATGCTCGTCTAACCTGTCAGTCTTTTTCCTTGCTCTTAGCTGATATTGTAGGTCTCAAAGTTTTGGTGTTATAAACTGCCTGCTTTTTAAAATCAACCACAACCTGGTTGAAGGGAATTAATTAAAACCTCGGAGCAATGTTTACGTTTATTGTAGTTTCGTTTGCCATTGTCGACAGTTCAAAATGAATGAATAATTCACATTTGATTTCATTCACTATTGTCGAGAATGAATAAATGTAGGGAACAACACGAACATGAACGCAAGTGATTCGCTCGAACCGTTGGTTTCAGGCTGGCAATGATGAGTTCATTCCATCTGTACTAGCAACATTAAAGAATGAGCAGTATATTGCATTATTGCATCAATTCAAGCGTAATGCATAAATTGAATATGAGATTTCTAAGCACTGCATCCAGCACTGTCGAAAATCAGTGTTAAAAATCCATGATGCAATAATGTATAGATTTCAGTACCCTGGTTAAAACCCCAACGTCTAAGTCTATATCAAAAAACATACGATGTTTATACGCAAGCGTTCTCTGTTGCCTATTTTGTACATAAAGTTTATTTGCGAGATGTACATGCTATACTTTTGTATATATTTACATATAAAAATTTAAAACTGGAATTACCATTTATTTTACATTTTACATGTATGTTCATATAAAAATATAATACTGGTATTCGCAATGATATATGTTTGACTTAAGCGCTCTTTATAAGCATACGTAAGCTTATAGCAGCGAGGTGAGCATCCCAAGTAACAATTCTAAAGCCACTTGGTTTTACTTAAATTTTATAAAGGTTTTATTGCAGTATTAATCATTACCTCTGGTTTTATTGTGGTATTACGCAATACCAAGAGGGTACGAGTTCAAATACACTTATACCTAGTTAGAAAACCATAATAAAACTGTTAATAAAGCAAATTTATTGTGGTTACTTATATTGCCACGATAAAACTTGTTGGCTGCACCACGTCTCTTATAAACTTACCGTAAGTGTGGCGTACCAATACAAAATGACGAAACATCGCGATTGCTTGTCAAACCGCACTAAATCTGTTAGTTTTATAAAGCTACTAGCTGACCCGACAAACTTCGTATTGCCACAAATTAACCTGTGTTGTACATAAATCATGAATCTCGGATGATCTTTATCACTTCTCGAGTTTTGCAAGTCCCCCAGTGGGCGGCGCTTCCGACGGCGGGTCACCGGCAACACTCGCGACCGGCTCGTCCTGAATGATCTAGTATTACTATAGATAGTTTTTGTGGTCTTGTTATTGATTAACGTTTTATGGAAGAGTCTCGAATTTCTCGAGTTGGATTAGTTTTTGAGTTTCGCAAAAATTTCTGTTTTATTTGTATGAGAGTCCATATCCCCCTACCACAGGGGTGAGAGGTCTCTAACTATCATAAAATAAATTCAAGACTCAAAAATCTCCTACATGCTAAATTTGGTTCCATTTGCTTGATTAGTACTCAAATTATAAGGAAATTTGTATTTCATTTGTATGGAAGCCCACCCTCTTAAAAGGGAAAGGGGTCGTAATACACCACAGAAAAAAAATTCTGCCATTTAAAACTCTCACATGCCAAATTTGGTTCCATTTACTTGATTAGTTCTAAAGTTATGAGCAAATTTGTATTTCGTTTGAATGGGAGCCCCCCCCCCCTCCTAAAAAGGTAAGAAGTCCTAATTCATCATGGGAAAAATGGTTGCCTCCAAAAACACCCACATGCCAAATGTTGTTCTATTTGCTTGATTAGTTCTCGAGTTAGGAGGAAATTTGTATTTCATTTGTACAGGAGCCCTCCCTCTTAGAGTGGGGAGGGGTCCTAATTCACCGTAGAAAATTTTCTTGCCCTCGAAAACCTTCACATGCCAAAGTTGGTTCCATTTGCTTGATTAGTTCTCGAGTTATGGGGAAATTTGTATTTCATTTGTATTGGAGCCCCCCCTCCTAATGTGGGAAGAGGTCCTAATTCATCACAGAAAAAATTCTTGCCTCCAAAAACACCTACATGCCAAATTTGGTTCCATTTGCTGGATTAGTTCTCGAGTTATGAGGAAATTTGTATCTCGTTTGTACAGGACCCCCCCTCCTAAAGTGGGGAGGGGTCCCAATTCATCATTGAAAAAAAAATTGTCTCCAAAAACACACACATGCCAAATTTGGTTCAATTCGCTTGATTAGTTCTCGAGTTATGAGGAAATTGGTATTTCATTTGTACAGGAGCCCCTCCTCTTAAAGTGGGGAGGGGTCCTAATTCACCATAGAAAATTTTCTTGCTCTCGAAAACCTTCACATGCCAAATTTGGTTGCATTTGCTTGATTAGTTCTCGAGTTATGAGGAAATTTGTATGGAAGTCCCCCCTCTTAAAGGGGAGAGGAGTTATAATTCCTCTTATAAAGAGGGGAGGGGTCTCAATTCACCATAGAATAAATTCTTGTCACCAAAAAAAACACCCACATGCCAAATGTTGTTCTATTTGCTTGATTAGTTCTCGAGTTAGGAGGAAATTTGTATTTCATTTGTACAGGAGCCCCCCCTCTTAGAGTGGGGAGGGGTCCTAATTCACCGTAGAAAATTTTCTTGCCCTCGAAAACCTTCACATGCCAAAGTTGGTTCCATTTGCTTGATTAGTTCTCGAGTTATGAGGAAATTTGTATGGCAGCCCCCCCTCTTAAAGGAGAGAGGAGTTACAATTCCTCTTATAAAGAGGGAGGGGTCTCAATTTACCATAGAATAAATTCTTGTCACCGAAAACACCCACATGCCAAATTTGGTTCTATTTGCTTGATTAGTTCTCGAGTTATGAGGAAATTTGTATTTCATTTGTATAGGAGCCCCCCTCCTAAAGTGGGGAGAGGTTCTTATTCATCATAGAAAACATTCTTGCCTCCAAAAACACCTACATGCCAAATTTGGTTCCATTTGCTGGATTAGCTCTCGAGTTATAAGGAAATTTGTATTTCGTTTGTATAGGAGCCCCCCCCCCTCTTAAAGTGGGGAGGGGTCCCAATTCATCATAGAAAAAAATTTTGTCTTCAAAAACACACACATGCCAAATTTGGTTCCATTTGCTTGATTAGTTCTCGAGTTATGAGGAAATTGGTATGGAAACCCCCCCTCTTAAAGGGGAGAGGAGTTATAATTCCCCTTATAAAGAGGGGAGGGGTCTCAAATTACCCTAGAATAAATTCTTGTCACCGAAAACACCCACATGCCAAATTTGGTTCTATTTGCTTAATTAGTTCTCGAATTATGCAGAAATTTGTTTCATTTGTATGGGAGCCCCCCCTCTTAGTGGGGGGAGGGGTCTCTAACCATCACTAAAACCTTTCCTGGCCCTAAAAACCTCTACATGCAAATTTTCACGCCGATTGGTTCAGTAGTTTTTGATTCTATAAGGAACACAAAACAGACAGACAGACAGACAGACAGACAGACAGACAGACAGACAGACAGACAGACAGACAGACAGACAGACAGACAGAAATCCTTCTTTATAGGTATAGATTAAAACGGTAACACCTTGACTAAACAGTTTTTTTGCTGCTATTATGAAGAATACCAAAGTTCGACACCAAAATCATTTTTTATGCGAAGCCATATTGCCGTATTCTAGTATTTTGTTTTAGCTAGCAAATAAAAATTCATCAAAGCAAAGTGTTTTGCAGAAAGAAAATAATTATCAATCAGTTTTCCTGTCACAGAAAGACTAACGGATACATTTATTCTGTTAAAACAATATCGAAACAGTTTTCGAAAATTGCAAAATCAGTGGGGCGTTGATTTTATCCACCTATTATATATGCACGATAAAATTAAATGCGCACATGCTGCAAACCAACGAAATTGCCTAAAATTTATTAAATATTCTATGGGACATTTTAGTACGGTCGCTATACCTAAAAATTGCGCGATGATGTTAATACAAGTCGCGTGTGCGTATACGCGGCGAAGTGTGCGTAAGATAAATGTCAGCAAACTCTATTTTCAAGTTGATAAAGCTGGCGAACTTATTTAGCTTTTACCAGAGCGAAAAACGAAAATCTTTATCAAAATATGGCGATGGCTGTCAAGCAGCGAAAGCTTAACCGGTTTTATTACCGCTTTCACCTGATTCTTATAGAGGTTATGAAAACATTCTGAGAAGTGGGCCACTTGGTCAGAAAGCAGTTTTATAGCGGTCATCGGAAAGTTCTGGTGGAGCTCATAGTTTTATTAGCGGTTTTATGAAATTGGTCATGAAAACCACTATACGAACGTAATAAAACATGGAATTGTTACTTGGGATGGCCATTGCTGATAGAGATTAATAATTTGTGGTTGTGTTAGTGGTTCTTTCCCCCACTTTGAAAAATTCTACAACAGTACAGTGAGAAACCCACTAATTGCCCGTGCACAAGATGTTTCTAGTAAGGCGTATAGGTGCTTAGTAATCAGAAATTACTTTTCATTCACGTTTTAAATACGTAACCAACGCACTATGGGCAAAAACGAGAAAAAAAACGGACGCAATTAAACTAAATGAGATATGCCCTATTCTATTCTGCGGACTTTTTTACACAAAATTATTAGGTTTTTAAGTTTTGTTATCTCAAAGCCTTGCTTGGAACAATCCAATAAGGGTGAAAAATATTAAAAATAGGGGAAAATGAGCAAAATGGGGCACTTTCCGGCGATAAACAGGAAAGGGGTGGGCACCACGCGATTCTCCGGAAAATTTTACATAAGATCACCTACATTTTATAAGCCTGCAGGCCGTATCTTAATTGCATCCGTTTTTTCTCTCGTTTTTGTCCATAGTGCAACGGTAATAAATACAATACTTAATGATAAGCATAGGGTAATCATTGGGAATCATAAATTTGTAGTCTCTCAAGAGCATATTTACCAAAAATTAATAGTAATCAGAGACAATCATTTGTGGTTTGTTGACATGGTTTATTTGTTTATAAGATAAATTAAAATCACAGACAAACAGACGAAACATTGACGTTAATTCCGTCGTCCACGCAAAGGCCACTCATATTTAAAAAGGCATGTTACGCAACATGCTTGAGGTGGCTCATGGCACTTGAGTGTTGCTGCGAATATAAAATATAAAACCGTACAAATGTGAAAACTCCACAGTATAAAACTTTACAAATATAAGTGACTCCGCAGCATGCACAACGGAGGATGTTAGTGTGCAAGCGGAATGTGTAAACGATGTTTATATAGGCTTTTGTTTTCTATGTGTCATGTCCGTTCAGCATATTTAATTAAACAAAACCCAGTGCGAGCATAAAAACTATTAAGTTTAGTTTTAAGCTAAGTGATGCAAAAAAAATCAATTAAAAGTTAATAGAACTACTACAAAGCATAAACAGCATTGAAACCCTGGCAAATGGAATGTATTAGCAATTTTCTTGACAGCCATTTATATTTTTCGGGCTGTGAGATTTTAGCTCAACTAGTATATAATACTAGTTGAGCTCGAATCTTACGATTCGGAAAATATACATGTCTGACAAGAAAACTGCAGATACATTTCATTTGCCAGTGGTTGCGAAGATGTCGAAATCTTTATACTAGTTCTTTGACATTAAGTTTATTTGCATTACAGCATGCTAAGATCTTACGATTACTATAATATAGCTCTAAGACGTTATACATAAAACAGGCCTGAAATTGTAACAAATAGTTTTTATACTCGCATTGGGTTTTATTTATCTGAATAAAACATTATCTCCACTGTCCTGATTCTATAGGTGGACAAAATGGCGCTTTAGTGTGACTGACTCTGCACCGTTCGTTTTCTACCGCGAACCGATTCAAATGAGCGGCACGTTGATATCGCGACGAGCAGTTGAGTCGAGCAGTCAAATCGAGCAGTCTAGACGAGCAGTTGAATCACGCTATTCAGTCAAGCAATCCAGTCGAGCAGTTAAATTGAGTAGTCTAGCCGAGCAGTTGAATCGAGCAGTCGAATCGAGCAGTTGTGTCGAGTAGTTCAGTCGAACAGTTGAATCGAGCTGTCGGGTCGAGCAGTCGATTTGAATAGTCGATTCGAGCAGTTCAGTAGAGTAGTCCAGTCGAGCAGTTGAATCATGTAGTCTATTGGAGTAGTTAAATCGATCAGTTGAACCGAGCAGTCCAATCGAGCAGTCTAATCGAACAGCTTAGTCAAGTAGTCTAGTCGAGCAGTCGGGTCGAGTGGTTAACCCTAAATGGACTGACCGAAAATCTGACAAAATTCGAGCAGTTGAAGCAACCGGTTATAAATATAAAAATTGTTATTTAAACAATTCAATTTATGTAAAATTATATAAATAACAAGTATTTGGTGTCTTTTGACGATATTTCAAAAGGAACAGTCCGAAACTGGAAGTCGAAAATTTTGACAGGGGTTCCCGGTTGATCAATTGAGGGTTAAGTCGAGCAGTGAAATCGAATAGTTGAGTCAAGTCATCCAACCAAGCTGTCAAGTCGAGCAGTTAAATCGAGCAGTTGATTCGAGCATTCAGGTCGAGTAGTGAGCCGAGTAGCCGATTTGCATAGTGGAATCGAGCAGTTCAGTTGGGCAGTTAAGTCTAATAGTTCAGTAGAGCAGTTGAGTCGAGTAGTTGAATCGAACGGTTGAGTCAAGTAGTCCAGTCGAGTAATTCAGTCGAATAAGCTAGTCAAACAGTTGAATCGAGTAGTTTTATCGAGCAGTTCAATGGAGTAGTCGAATCGAATAGTTTACTCAAGCAGTCTAGTCGAGCAGTCGGATCGAGTGGTTGAGTAGAGCAGTGAAATGGAGCAGTATAGTCGAGCAGTTGAATCAAGCTGTCCAGTCGAGCAGTTGAGTTGAACTGTCAAGTCGAGCAGTCAAATCGAGCTGTTCAGTCGAGCAGTCAAGTCGATTTGTCCAATCGAGCAGTCGAATTGAACAGTCCAGTCGATCAGTTCAGTTGAGCAGTCCAGTCGAGCAATCAAATCGAGCAGTCTAGTCGACCAGTCCAGTCGTGTAGTCTAGTCGACCAGTTGAGCAATCAAGCAGTCCAGCAGTCGACCAGTGAGGTGACTGAGAATAGAACCCATTGCTACGAAAGCATGACGTCCTGTCAGGAGCCTGTTTTTAGCTACCGATAAGCCTCTTATGACGTCCTGCCAGAGACCTGGTTTTAGCTACAGAGAAGCCTCTTCTATATATATGAATGGATGGATGTGCTATGTGACTTTGTTCTACTAGGTGTAATAAAAAACTTAATTTTAGAGGAAAATCAACGCGTTTCTCCGTAGGTTGCCTAATCATTTGCATCCCAATAATATCCTGATCATATGTATGCAACAGAGAGATGAACAGAAACCAAAACCCTCTTAAAAGCTTCGACTGTGACGAAAAGCTTGGTTAAAAAATTTCCTACACTTTTATGCAATCCCGGCAGCCGGCACTAAAGTAGATGTATTGCCGCCACGAATATCGAGCTGGAAGCGGAAAGTTTGGAAACGAGTTTAAAGTTTGGAGAGTTCTTGATGCACCGCTGCTTGAGTAAATAAATGTTTCCGCATTCGGCGACTGAGCTGTCTGCCGTGTTGCACAGACAGACATATTCCGAAAAACGAGTCCACGCTGTTGCGCTTGGTGAAACAGCATCATTCCCGCTGCAGTATACTTACCCGTCGGAACGACAAACCATGATGGCTTTGAATGGGACAATCGCCGTCATTCGGCATTCTCAATATGGTCAGGGTTGTAGAGGAAAGCAAAAAGCTTTCAGAAACCTTAGCTGTTTGTTTTAGATAGCTCAGCCCTGTCTATCAACTAATGCTTGTATGATGCGTTTTCGACTTTAGAGTAAAATATAGTACGCCGTTTGTTCAGGTTCCAAAACAGAGACACAGAACTAGAAATTGAATACTCAGATGATGATTATAGTTCTGATGTCGGTCTAAGCCACATTCGCATTCGTTTTGTGGCACCCCGTAGACACATCCTTTTGCAAAACAGTTCGTCGGGTGAACCACAGAAATGACAGTGTTTTCCTTGAAGATGCTGCTGGGTTTATACCCGTACCAAGCAATTCTGTCTTCCTTTCTTTGCGCCTCAACTGGGAAGATCAACACTGCTATTTTCCTCCAACACCGTCCTACGTGTCTTACCGAGCATGCATCTTTTGCAATTCTAATTCGTGAATTATTTGTTCGTTTAACTTTTCACTCGCAGCTGGGTTTGAACCGTACCCTCTTTTCCACCGTTTTGAAAAAAGTTTACTTCAAGAACGCCATCAGCATGACGATTATGCTGCAAAACTAAACGATAAGATGTGCAATTTCTCTAGAACGTGGGGAAAATGAAACGCAAGTTGAGTTAACTTTCTCACTATATGCTGTAAAGTGAGATCAAACTTCACTGAAATTATAAAAGTTACCATCGTTCACGAAGAACGGTTTGAAGTGTACTTTTTGTTTGTATAGATTAATGGTATAACAGAATAACGTAGTTTTAACCTGTTTACTTACATTAGACATTTGAAGAACAGAAAGTATTGCTTTTTCTATAAAAAGACATACGCTTGATTATTTTTGAATTTGTGCAGTCACCATGATGAAGCCTGATAACAGAAAATTGTTTCCATAAATTAAGGCCATATTGCTAGTGATTTTTCGCTAGTGATTTCAATTGGTAGAAAATTCCCAAATTCCAAAAACAGATTAGATTGAGCTCTGCTTTAATGCCATTTAAATATATAGGTATAACAATTCAAATGAATAAAGCTTCGTTCGAAGACTACATCCCAAGTTACATAATATGTTACCGTAAAAGGACTGAAAAAAGCTGATCGTTTTTTCTCCTCAAACTTAATTTAATTTTTTTATTAATCAACTTACAAGGCGTAAAGAAAAACTGTAAATCGTCATCTGTCTGACAAGGGTGGAATAATATCTCTATTTGAAATTAATTATGCTTATAAAAGATTAAAATCTGACATTCATTTGAAAATCCTTCCTGTAAATCCCCAGTTTCACAGCAAGCTTACCTAACAAACTACAAGTAACGTTCAAGAAAGAACTGATTCTGTTTCCCACCCACTATCCACTGCTATCTGGGTACTTATACTAGTTGAGGAGGGATGACATTTTCCCATACGAGCACCCATCCGCCCATGCATGCCACTTGAAAAGGAAACCCGTACTCCCGACTCCTTGCCAACGGGACAGGCTCGAATTCCATGGAAAAGACAGTAGCGCTCTACTGTTGATCCATAGAAACACCCATCAAGCAAAAGTTTAGGTTTTTGTGAGTTACATATATGTACTTCCAAGCGTAGTTAAATCGGAAGCGAGCTCCTTCAGTATTGTTGCTTCGCATAAACAAATATGACATCTGAGTAAATCCCTTAATTGAAACCTTGACATGTGTTTAATTTTGGATGTAAACGGAGAGGGAAACTTTTTGTTGCTCCGAGTGAGTGCTGCCTTCTTAGTTTAAATTTGACAAAAACTTTTTTCAGTTATTTGTCTTCTAGATGCGAAAAATCTTTGTTTAAAATATCCATGTTGTGTATGCATATGTTTCCAGTAAAACTCATATTTCATCATTTGCTGGGAAATAATTCTAAATTAAACAAGCGCAAGCATTCTGCTCTACCAGTCTTTGAGAATGAAGGCGCTCAGAGGTAAAATTTATATATCCAACTGGGGGTAAGTAATTTTTCATAAATGAGAATCGTCCTAGATTCCGTATCCAAAAATGAACCATTTAATTCGGAACCAATTTCCCACCCTAGATCCCCAAAACACCAAATATTATCAAATAAACCCACTACCGCAGCCTCGCACGGTAAACTCAATTTATTATAATAGATCTAAAATACTGCTGACAGTCGCCCCATCCTACCCAGCAGGTGGCAGTCGTCGGCAGACCATTCCCGCCGGCATTCCCACAAACCCAGCAGGCATTAAAAAGGAATAACTTCATTCTTTGGTCCACTTTCGAAGCATTTACTTTTACTTCCTGGAAGCAGCGCAACGTGCAGTCTCCTTCCGGGATTCCTTCCGATTCTCGAAACTGCCGAGCAGGGTTCTCTCTCTTCACGTGCATCTTAGTTAAGTACATATATTTTAATCTTCGGGTTCTTTTTCGATGCCGGTTAAACCCTTGGTCGATTCGGCTGCAAACAGAAATTGTACCTGCCCCTAAATGCCGATGCATTTCTACCAGGTGCGTATTATGGGAAAGCAAATTCCTGGTAGATGTATTCCCAAAATCAAAGTTTGTAATTTTGAACTTTTTCTACACTCAAAATAATCCGCACATAACTAATGGAAAATTTCCATATGAAAATCCTTATGATTATTATGTGCCACATATAAACACAATCCGCCCGGAAGTACACATGAAAATTTTATGCATATGAATAGTATGTGCAAATTTTAAAGGTAAATTTTAAAAACACATGAATGGTAACTGTTTGGCACATAAAGTTCGTTTACTGGGCACATGGAAAAAATCTATGTGTGAAACACATAGAAACTATACGAAAAGTTTTCTCAGTGAGTTCTCTGATCTCTGATTAGATTTTTATTAACATCTCTTTATTTTCTTTTATTTGTTAATTTTTCTTTATTTACAAAAATATTTATTATATTAGTTATGCCACTTCAAGTGGCATCCGAGTCCCAAGTAATCGGCCTTCTCGGATTTGAACTAAATTTTGTCAGATTGTTCGTTTCAGCAGGACCAAATCCCTAAGTTTGGTGCCGATTAGACGTCGCCTCGATTAATGGGAGACTCGTTTTGGTCAAGTCCTCTTATATTCTTTTGCTTATATCTATGAAAATATTAACTATAGATTGGGAGCTGTGAGTTCGACTCTCACCTTCGCTAAGTCTATATTTTTGGCATAATATCAAGAATTTTCAGTTTGCCTGAATCTACATTTCTCGCATTAAGCATTTATTCTTCCCCAACAGAAAATATTAACTTTAGAAAGACAATATTTACATGTTTCCAAAGGTAATTGCCCAGAGAATCTGAAAAAAATATTAGTTTTCAGCGGCAGTGCTGCCAAATATTTTTAAATACAACTTAAAAACTTAACTTGTATTTTTCTCATAATGAGCACAATTTGATTTCAAACATTCTAACTCCATCGTATTCAAATTATTTTATATAAGAAACACTTACCACCACGAGGTGTTCGCTGCCGATCCAGACTTATAGCGATTTGGAGCAAGAGCCCCGATTTTTTATAAATAATCAAGTGTAAATTACATTTTCTTGAAGCACTGAGTCTCTTTGCAGTGTAAAAAGACTGTGTTATTGTGATATCGTGTATACCGCATACAATAAAAATTTTTCTTAACAGTGTTGCCAAAATCTTTTACCAGTATTTCAAAGATTTGAAAATAAAACTTAACGGGACATAAACAACTAAAAATTTTGAAAATATCATTATTATTTTTATTCAGATTTTGATTCTGTAGTCTTTTCCGCTTATTTTGATACTAAATTTGTAATGATCCGACTACGGGAAGTGGCCGAAAACCGATCATACATACACATAAGCATTCCAGTGCGGCGTGGAACAACTTCCGCGGAATAAAACGCCGCTCCTGGAGAACTAAGATTTTCAAACTGTATGTACCTTTTTCTCAGAAACTACACAACATATTGGAACAAACTATTTTTTTGTTTTGTTGGTAGTAGCTTGGCAAAGCCTTTTATAATTTTTGAGGTTTATAAACGAAACACAGCCAGAGAAAAAAGAAAAAGAAAACAAAATTTTATTTCTTCTGGCATCTTTTCTTCTTCTTTTTCGTTTTTCTCAAGCTGTGTTTTGTTGACGGAACACAAAAGTTATAAAAGTCTTTGCCAAGCTACTACCAACAAAACAAAAAAAAGTTTGTTCCAATATGTTGTGTAGTTTCTGAGAAAAAGGTACATAAAGTTTGAAAATCCTAGTTCTCCAGGAGCGGCGTTTTATTTCGCCGAAGTAGTTCCACGCCGTACTGAAATGCATATATTAAGATCGTTTTTCGGCCACTTCCCGTGGTCGAATCATGTCAAATTTAGTATCAAAATAAGCGGAAAAGACTGCAGAATCAAAATCTGAAATAAAAAAATAATGATTTTTTTCAAAATTTTTAGTCGTTCATGTCCCCTTAAAATCAAGATATAAATACCATTTTTTCATTTTTTTTTGGAATAAATAATTGTAATTTGAAAAGTATTTTAAAAGTTATTTTGAGATGGAATACTTTTATTAACGGACTTCATAGAACAACGGCTTTATCAGTTTTTACAAACTGAGTAATTTTTTTTAAAAAGGGGCCACTACTAAGGGGCCGTGCACTAATTACGTAAGGCATTATGGGGGGAGGGGGGGTTCCGCGAAATCTTACAAAATCTTATTTGGGGGGGAGGGGGGCTTAATCATTTCTTACGTAAGATTTTCTCACACGAAAAAATTATGAAAAAGTCACATTTTTAATAGCAACTTATGTTATTTGTTACAAAAATTTTTAAATTGATGAGGTAAGTTGTGAAGTGTCGAAATCTTTCATGCTGCAAGGAAATGCATAGCAACCTGCTGAGTATTTTAGCCTTGTCCACTCAAGGAAATAGCAGTTGGCCTACTTGTTCCAGAGTCTCTGATGTCATCGGTTTATGCTATTATTTATAATTTATAATTTATTCGTATAATTCATAGGACAATTTGGGTCTAAATGAATACTTAAAAGTTACTTAATTGTTAGTATTTACATTGTCAAGTGCACGAATACGTTAGCGGTAAATGCGTGATAGTTCGTCAAAAATAAAAAGGTCAGCAAAGCAGTTGAATTGTCTGATCATGGAAGCGATGGGAGAGTTGGCAGCATATTGCGTTGAATAGGAGTCTTCCTGTAGAATCATTCTGGGTCGTAAGACTCTTGAAGGTGCGTAGAGTCCGATTTGCGATAGGATGTCCGGTGCATCATATTCGCCAGTTAAAAGCTTGCAGCCAAACAACGATTGCGAAACCTCTCTACGTCGACTTAGCGTGCTTAAACCCAACAGACGACAGCGGTCTTCGTACGGTGTTGAGTTTTGCTGATCTCTCCACGGAAGGTGACGAAGTGCATGTCGCACAAATTTTCGCTGTACGTTTTCCAGTCTGGCGGACCAGACAAACTCGTGCGGGTTCCAAACGATGCTCGCAAATTCCAGCGTTGACCGTACAATAGAGCAATAGAGAGCTTTGACGCAGATCGGGTCATTGAATTCACCAGCAATCTTAAATATGAACCCAAGACTACGATTGGACTTGTCAACGATGGCAGAAATGTGGGACTTCATGGTGAGTTTCTCGTCAAGTAATACTCCAAGGTCCTTCACCTGTTCTACCCTATTCAATTTTGATCCGGAAATTTCGCAATCGAACTCTATTGCGCTTCTAGTGCGATGGAAACTGATGACGCAACATTTCTCTACACTCAATAACAATTGATTCCTTACGCACCAGTCACTTAACATGTCCAGAAGCTTCTGCAACATTCTGCAGTCCTCGATTCTTCTGACTTCAAGATAGATCTTCAGATCATCAGCGAAGAAAAGCCTTCCATCTTCATTCATCTGCACAATCTTGTGGTACACCCAAGTTTCTCCAACTTGCTTAAAAGAATAGTATGATTAACGGTATTAAAAGCGGCCTTCAAATCAGTATAAACTGTATCCACTTGCGCTTTGGCGCTCATACTATTTATGCAGAACTATGTGAAATTCACCAAATTCGTTTCTACAGATTGCCCGGGATCATTCCAACATATTTCGTTGCAATTTCCTATCTCAATCCCGCAAGGCAGCCGCAATCCCTTATGATATCACGAGAAATATTTTTGTTTAAAAGTAGCTTACACAATTAATGTATAGCTGTACCAATGGAACAAGTGCTTGATAAGCTACTATACAACAAAAATGTTTCTTGGGATATACTGTTCTTCTGTTCCCAAATATCTTGCCTGCCGTATGTGGCCAGAGTGGGGTCAGTATTTTGCTTCAAAGGAAACCGCGGTCATTACAGATCTGTACATTAGACGCAACGCAGTGCCAATTCCAACATAAGACCATGTCGCGTGTCATCTAGAAGAGGCAAAGAAGTTCTTTGTATACTACTTGACGAGGACACGTTTTCAGACGATTTAGATTGGATCAATGCGAATTAAGTGAACGCTAGTGAGTTTCTGAGCATACACCAACATTTATTGACAACCTCAATGCTGAAATACGTTCTGTTCGTGAGGGGGCCATTAAGGGATTTACAATAGATAATTGATATTATTTGTTTTTTTATGAATTTGTTTGAACTTTGGTTTTTATGAACTTGTTTGAACTTTGTTGACTGTTTCAATATTCTTTCAATGTCTATCTTTTTAAATAAAACTTGAATTTTGATGTTTCAAAAAATCTTACTAAGAATTTGTACGGGGGGGAGGGGGGATTGGCCAAAATCTTACAAAATCTTATATAGGGGGGAGGGGGGGTTCAAAAATGAG
The DNA here is from genome assembly GCF_943734655.1 of Sabethes cyaneus. Lineage (NCBI taxonomy): Eukaryota > Metazoa > Arthropoda > Insecta > Diptera > Culicidae > Sabethes > Sabethes cyaneus. Next base: position 139,832,071 of record NC_071354.1, read on the forward strand.
GAAAAAGGCCTTACGTAATTATTGCACGGTCCCTAACACGAGATCTTTAAATACTAAAACTTTTGTACATGATTAGTTGAAAATAGTAAAAAAATGAGAAATTCACTTTTAATATCTCGAAACTGTGGACCCTTCGTTCGCCAAAGGGCCCGACAGTTTAAAAAAATGTAGAATTTTTAGCAAACCTTGAAATCTACATCATTTGATTTTATCTAAATTTGCAATGAAACAACCAACAAATGGCACAGTTTTGTAAGCAGAACTGGGCTTTCAAATGGAGACACAAAATTTTGACGGCCATCTTGGATTTGGTCGCCATATTGGATTTTATTAAAAATCGCCGTTTGTGCCATAAACCCCACACAGATTTTGATATCAAAACCACCATTAGAAAGCTGAGAGAAACAGCTACAAGAGCTACAAGAAACATTCATCAAATTACGTATACAGTGCAATAAACCGAATTAAATAATTAACTTTCTGTGGCAAGATTTAACATTCTATGGTCAGTGTTAAGTCAGACCAAGCCAAGTGACAAACAGAACAATATTATAAGCGAAAAAATACAGAGCAACAAAATTTGCGCTGCAAGGTTCATTTTAAAAGTAGATAGTATTTTATGTACAAATTAGCTGAAATCGAAACCTGTCCTCTATGCTCGAACATGATAAACATGATTAAAACCAACATCAATAGAAGAAAAAGATCCTAGAACAATTTAAAACTCCAGCTAAGGCCTTGTGACTCCAGTCCTGGCAGGTTTGCTATTCAGATGCTAAAGTTAAAGTGCTATTCAGATAAAATTTTTGTGAGTGCTGGTAATGTGGAATGCATGCAAAAATGTACGCGGCAACTCCATTTACAAGGCATATCGGTAGGTTGACAACAAACTGATATTTTGCTTTTTGTTTTGATTTTTCTACCTTTTGCATTACTTAACTAGTTTATTTTACATAGGAATCAAAGACATAGCAATTCTAGATGAAGTAAGTATATTTCGCTGATTACTTTACTGTCCGGCCATAGAGGACAGGTTAGGCCATAGCATAGAGGACACGACACAATTTCAAAGAATTAAGTTTTTTCTTCAAAATCTTCTATTTTCATGTCAAATTTAAACTGTTTCGGAAAACAACTTTATCAAGCCAACGTTCGGAAATATCACATCTTTTATTTATTGAAAACATTTGCAACTGCACTTTTATGAAATTTACTCGATTCTCTCTGTTTTAGTGGTTGAACCGTTCAACAGTTCTCGCGCAACTTTTCAAAAGGACCTAAGTAACAATGAGAGATTCTCTTTGTGCCTCTTTTCTTTCACCTCCCACGGCAACGCAAATGCACTTTAAAACACCAGCTTTGCATGAATCGGTTGCTAGCGTCACTATCTGACTAAACGTGAGGAAAATTTTTGTTGGAATGTATTTATCCCAGTTGGACATCGCCCCGTTGATGGAAAACATATCTCCCGAAACCGGTCGGTTTAAAAGGTAAACTATCCGTTTGTAAGAACTATTAGTGTTATGTCCCGTTCACTAAATATTGAGTTATCGGTTCTTACGTTGGCATGAAAATTGTTTTTGTAGTGAATGTATTTATGTCGCCGTAAAAATCAGAATAGAGGGACGCCAAAGAGAATCTCTCAATGTTACTTAGGTCCTTTTGAAAAGTTATGCGAGAGTTCTCATTTGTTTACCTTTTGAAACAAGACGTCATAATCGGGATGCCATGAAATCTTACAATTTACTATTGTTCCATGATTTCTGAATATTTTTATCAATCTTTATTTTTGAGAAATCCTAGTGTCAGTCCATAGAGGCTGTCCGACCATAGAGGACTTTTCCCTACATAAAGTTTGAAATTCGTGTTTTTCAGGAGCGGCTTTTTGTCCAGTCGAGGTTGTTCCACGCCCGTCGCACTAGAATGCTTATGTATATGATTGATTTTCATCCACTTCCTAAGGTCAGATCATTACAAAATTAGAATCAAAATAAGCAAAAACTACTGTAGAATCGAAATTTGAAATAAAAAATATTACGATTATTATTTTTAAATTTTGTTGTTTATGTCCCTTAACTTACGAAGGAAGCTAGCTACCTGAAGCTAGAAATTCTGGGGCTAATTTTTGCGGGGTTGTAAGTCGGCATTCTCACAACATGTCTGCACATTGCACCCTTCCAGTTTTAACGGCTTTCTGGATACTGGCTTCGCCGAGGAGCTGCGCCAGCTCGTGGTTCATCCTTCTCTTTCATACACCATCCTCACATACACAACCAAAGATGGTCCAAAGCACAAGACGTTCGAAAACGTTTCGTGCCCGGAGGACGAGTCTTATTAGCGTTTTGTCCATAGTACATTTGGTACCGGGATGAAGTTTACTTGACCATACAGTCTTGTGGAGTCGGTAGTAAACACGACTTTCGGCAAGAATGCGACTGCGTATTTCTCTGCTGCAGTTATTATCCGAAGTCATCAACAACCCGAGGTATCGTTGACCAGCTCGAACTCGTCCCTGTTGACTACCACACTCTTGCCTATGCGAGCTCGATCGCGATCGGTTCCTAATACTAACAGGTACTAGATTTCAAACGTATGCACCACTAATCCAACCTTCACTGCTTCACGTTTCAGTTTGATATACTGCTCACCAACCGCCTGGAACGTCCTTCCGACCAGATCACTCTACAAACCAAAATCCGAATTTTCAATTCTTTAACGTTAAGGGGAAACCGAAAGTGGCTCAAAGATGGCTGCATAAATGGCTACCATTCGAAGCATGTATTGTTTTGCGCCTTAAAAATGCATCTGTATTGGCAGAGCACGCTTTCACCTCGTAATCAGTGCTTCCAGCGCTGTTATAATTTCCTAAAACTTGTAATTCAATTTATCGATCTGCTATGTATCAATAAACGCTCAGCAAAACATAATTGCTAATGGAAAATAAATTTAACTGAACATATCGATCATTACGTGTTCATAAAAGACTAAAACTGTTGTTCTCTACTTTTTGCCGTTTTGGTATCTCCTCATAGAAAGGGATTGTCATCACCAAGACTACCAGTACCAGTAGATGTTGTTGACCATTCTACGGCTATCTTCAGACTTGTCTTTATTTTCTCTGCCTAATTCTTATATAGTAAAAATGCTATCAGACGCCATACGGTGTGTTTTCCCAAAACGTCTGGCAAGCAAGCGCAAACGCTAAACAATAATAAAAGTGTTTTACCTGCGCCCGTCGCAAGGGTCGCACGCTAAGCAAAACACGCCCTTCTGTGCGAGTTGCACATCAGGCGGAAGCATAAAAATATAAAAGGTCGCACCGCGCAGCAAAACATTGCTAGCACGGTTTTTCCAAGGCCGCGAATGTTGTTCATTTGTTAAGCAAATGAACTTAATCGATTTGAAATTATAAGAAAGGGAATTCCTGTTTGCAAGAAGGAAATTCCTATAGGAGGTAGCAGGGATGCTACACCTACCCCGTTAAAGAGAATGGCTTTGCCATTCGGCGGACCGTATGACATCTGATGGGCTGTTATTTTATAATTTAAATTATTGTTTTTGTGCTTAAAATCTATTCATTACATTGTGTATCTCTAAATCTAAAATTAAAATTTCATTAATATCCCTTCCCTCCGTAGGGGAGTATTTCTTAGAATAGTACTCGCAATATATCGTAAGTTCATACTTTTTAAATGTCTACTTTTAATACAGGTAAAAACATACATTTTCAAACTGAAATCAAAATATTGATTTGTATTTTATTCTTATATTACTAAATCAAAGTTTTGTGTGTGAAAGTTTGTTTATAACTTATTTGGTAAAAAATTTTTTTTTTTTTGTTCTTTACTTAATTTTTTAAAACTTCATTGAGTTTCATAAGGCTTTATTCATAGCTAACTTTACTAGACTAAAAGTAGTCTATAATTCAATTCAATTTAGCATTTATAACATGCTATGATATCTAGAAGAGCAAACTGTTTAAGGTTTGACTTCCATTTTTATTCTATGAAGTGACACCTTCTCACATTCACATCGTACACTATCTCTCTTTCATACTGTAACATCTGGAAGAGCAAAACTTTTTAGATTTTGACTTCCACTATATTGTCACTTAACATCACACATTCGTTCTCGTATTAAACTTCATGCATATAGCTTAAAATGATATGCACCTGTAAAAAATTCTGCGTATACTGAGGAAAAAAATACGCTTTTGAAAAAATTGTGCATACTTATTGTACACATCTCTTTAACGTGACACAACAATGCGTTGTTAAATGTTGCGTGTAACTTTTATGTGGTGGGATTTCTTCTTTTCATATTACTTCTCTTTTCAATTTAATTTAATTTTGTGTTTATTGACGTCCTTCTGGTCTTCTTATGAGCCAGGCAACCGGGTAAAATATAATATTCAGCTAATAGATTCTAGTATCTATGCCTACTTCTTGTACTGCTTCTATCCAGACGCTTGAGTCTGCGCAGACAACTTCCACCTCCCGGGCATCCGATAACCTTTATTTGGATTCGGGCATCTGGGGCTAATATAACATATATAACTTTTAATAGGTGCAGGCCTGCTTTCCTAATTTCAAAATAAAATGCTCCCAGGAATATAATTATTTCATTTTTCTTCTTTATCTTTCTCCTTATATTCTATACCTTACTACGGATTTCAAGTATGTGAATGACTTATGACTAAGGCCTCACAAGACAAGCTACTAGCACTAGCTCTAAAATCAGTTTTGGTAAATCGAAGACTTCATGCGAGTTCAGTGCCTCATACGCCTTAAGTTGATCAGACTCGGGCGCATCACTGCGTGTCGGCAATGGATCTTGATTATTTTCATGTTGCTTTCTGTACGGCATCTCTGATTGTGGCAAACGTACCTGCTTGTAGGATTAATTTGGTTACGTCATTTTTGACGCCATTGATGAGAGCATCAATTCCCGCTTTTGTGGCCATTGATTGAGCCATTTCTTGTGGTACTTTCTTTGATATGTATATATTCTGTAGCTGGTCGGTCAATGTTTCAACCTCGCTACAGAAATTATTAATATTATTTTTCTGTGATGTCGCTTTTAATTTCGCTATCACATTTTCCGGTGTTGTGAGGTCCGCACATCGTGTTTTTACATTGTTTATTAGTTGTTGTATAGTGTCAATATTTTCTGGTAAGCCCAACCTGGCTCTTCCAGACAATCTACACCGTATAAATTTCACTGCTACAGCTTTGTGTGCTGGATCGGTTAGCTCGTCCAGTAGATTGGCTGCATCAACAAATGAACCTAAATTTTCAGCGCTGCCGTCGTAGGGCATAACGATGGCTGTGGCTGTTTTAATATCAAAAGCCATTGTGTAAGATGATAATCTGTTGCAGATGATAGCTGTTTTAGCAATTGTTTTTAGAGAGTTCCCCCCTTTTGCGTATTGCAACTTTGTCTGTATCTGTTGCGTTAAACTTCCGGCTATGTTGTTCGCCTCTTGATTCTGAATTATATATTTGTATTTAAATTTTTTTTTATTGTAAGTCGTACTGCATTACCGTAATCTGTTAAATTGTACTATACATTGTAAAGAGATCTGGTGTTTTAAGATTTATATAAAAGATTTTTTTTTTTGCTTTAACAGGAGGATTTTTCATAATCTTTCTTACTTTCACGCAACGAGAATTGTAATTTTTTTTCTTTTTTCCGCGCCCTTTTAAATATGAATATATATCTTTCTAAAATATCATACCAATTATAATTTCTCCGGTTCGCTGTTCCAGGCCTCATGGTGTGTCAGGAACTGCACATCTTCAATGATTTTTTTCTTCCTGATTGTTGTTGTTGTGGTAAATTCTCCATCCATCGGTCACTCGTTTGTTTCTCTTGTCTTCCATCGGATGAAAACAGTACTGCTGTCCACTTTGATATCCTTGGAGTCCTCCATGGTTAAATAGATTGTGACTTCGTTGAGAACTTTGATTTACTTTTCCATTCTTTCACCGCTACTTGGGCCCGGTTCAAAACGTTTCACTCTCTACTTTGTTTCGATCATAATACACCGCGCGTCAAGTCCTATGATCAATTACTTTCTCTTTCACTGTCACGATTGGGGTTGGTTACCTACCCTCTTCTGTCGTCATTGGGTATTGGTACAAAATGTCCCGGTTGTTCAGTCGAGTCGGAAGCTCTGCTGGTGGCTCGAGAGGTGGAGCCGGATGGCCCTCGTTCGGTTCTCGACAATACCGACTGATTCGTTTCCTGAACTAATCACACGCATTTTTTTGATCAATTGAATCACTCTAACTTGGTTTAGGCAGTGCTGATTAGCAACGAAACTGTTCACAAGGATTAATGATCTTGTCACTTTTGCACTTTTTTCTCTTTCCTTTTTTTCTCACGGTCGCCAACTAAAACTGTTGTTCTCTACTTTTTGCCGTTTTGGTATCTCCTCATAGAAAGGGATTGTCATCACCAAGACTACCAGTACCAGTAGATGTTGTTGACCATTCTACGGCTATCTTCAGACTTGTCTTTATTTTCTCTGCCTAATTCTTATATAGTAAAAATGCTATCAGACGCCATACGGTGTGTTTTCCCAAAACGTCTGGCAAGCAAGCGCAAACGCTAAACAATAATAAAAGTGTTTTACCTGCGCCCGTCGCAAGGGTCGCACGCTAAGCAAAACACGCCCTTCTGTGCGAGTTGCACATCAGGCGGAAGCATAAAAATATAAAAGGTCGCACCGCGCAGCAAAACATTGCTAGCACGGTTTTTCCAAGGCCGCGAATGTTGTTCATTTGTTAAGCAAATGAACTTAATCGATTTGAAATTATAAGAAAGGGAATTCCTGTTTGCAAGAAGGAAATTCCTATAGGAGGTAGCAGGGATGCTACAAAAGCGACCAATGTATAATTTGGAATTAGTTAATAGATATTTGGTTACGCACGTTATTGTGTTAGTGCGACAAACACTGTACTGTACATCTCATGTGTTCGTTAAAAACCTAAACGTTTATTTGAATATTGCATTAGTATTGGTAATATATGTCAAATAGCGGAGCTTGCAAACATCAACAGCTGATCCGCAGCCAACCGCACTGATTACAAACATCCCGAAAAAGGGTTTGTTTTCTTTGTCAAGGCATTCCGATTCAATCAAAATTAACAGCAGCAACTGAATAATGCGTAGGATCACTAGGATGTTTAATTAATCCGCTTGCATCGGATTGCGTTTTTGATTCCTGCGTTTGCGTTTTGTTTGTTTATTTCACTCTAAGCTCATCGATGCGGCGAAAGTTGAAAGCTCTTCAAAAGCTCATTGATGTGACGAAAGTTTGATACTGTGTTGCTGCTTTTTCGGAAATCGCTAGTTCAACGAAATATGTGCGTAACCAAATATCTATTAACTAATTCCAAATTATACATTGGTCGCTTTTATGAACACGTAATGATCGATATGTTCAGTTAAATTTATTTTCCATTAGCAATTATGTTTTGCTGAGCGTTTATTGATACATAGCAGATCGATAAATTGAATTACAAGTTTTAGGAAATTATAACAGCGCTGGAAGCACTGATTACGAGGTGAAAGCGTGCTCTGCCAATACAGATGCATTTTTAAGGCGCAAAACAATACATGCTTCGAATGGTAGCCATTTATGCAGCCATCTTTGAGCCACTTTCGGTTTCCCCTTAAATCTGTATTGTACAGCGGCGAAATGTGGTGCGTCTCGGTGGAGACAACGCAGGTATTTATCGTTGCCTGCGATGTATTATTCGTGCCTAGTGGCCCGACAACTGGATATCCAAGGACCAACAGCCGATAGCAGCCTAAACTCGAGAACTTAAATGGAAGTGGATCGACCACACTTCAAGGAGCAATCGAGATCTACAGAGAAGCACTCGATTAGAATCCACAAGAACAACGAAGAAAAGGCAGACCCAGAGGCTAATGGCGAAGCAGCTTTAGTTTTGATAGAATAACGAAATATTTTTATCAAATATTTCTATCAGATCCTGTTTATTTATTCCATTATCTTAAAATAAACCATCGCAATAAATTTCTGGAAATGATTTCAGAAAAAAAGGGAATTAAAACTTATAATATTTATCAAACACGCAACTATTTATCGGTGCATTTGCGTTTTAATTAAATTAGCTTTTTAAAAAGTAACCTTTCTACGCCCATGATTTATCAACTTTCCGAATGTTCCGATTCGACACAACACAAAAGTCGGGTAACCTAGAACGAGTGTCTGCTGTTGAAAAGAACGTTCTTTATGGGCACTTGCACAGAGTTTTTTTTTTATTTTTGCGACTTGCTGCAAGCATAATATATTACCTCCTGCTAAGTCGTTCCTAGTGGCAGACCGATCCTTGGAGCTGGTACGCTATCTGCTACATAACCTGTTTCACGAGCTACATCAATGTGTGTCTATATGAGTGTGTATGTGTTTATGTGTACCAATAGAATGAAGTGAGGAGATGTCTGACTTAAAAAATAGTGCGAGTTTAAGAGCAACTACTGCATCAAGTGTTTTCCTCCGTCACTGAGTGCGAGATGGCTACATGAGTGGGAAATGTAGAAACAGCAGGCAAAGCCACATGAAACACTCAGTAGATAAAAATGGGATATAAATAGAGCATACGCGCTAAATGCCTACAAGCATCATCAGTGTAACTGGTATTAATAAATTCAATTCTATTTTTTACGTATTTAACATCAGTAATAAATTATTGTATCGCTTTATTGTGAAATTGAAAATGGAATAGTTCGACAAAAATTAGTAGAAATTCAATCAAGTAAAAATTTTAAATTATATCGATTGGATACAGTTGAGGGACAATAATGCAGCCTTAAATATCATTCAGACTCAAGCTACATCTTTTTCGATATTATTCACTCACCAACTATTTGAATAAATACCTACATAGTGTTCAACGGAGATATTTTAAATTAGTTTCCCAGTGTCGTTCCGCAAAATCAAAACACACCTGAAAATAAAACCAGCAATTCACCGACAGCTATCTACAGTGGCTGAAGGTGGGAGATCCATGGGAATTTTCCTTCCTTAGGGACCGTGCAATAATTACGTAAGGCCTTTTTCCTCATTTTTGAACCCCCCCTCCCCCCTATATAAGATTTTGTAAGATTTTGGCCAATCCCCCCTCCCCCCCGTACAAATTCTTAGTAAGATTTTTTGAAACATCAAAATTCAAGTTTTATTTAAAAAGATAGACATTGAAAGAATATTGAAACAGTCAACAAAGTTCAAACAAGTTCATAAAAACCAAAGTTCAAACAAATTCATAAAAAAACAAATAATATCAATTATCTATTGTAAATCCCTTAATGGCCCCCTCACGAACAGAACGTATTTCAGCATTGAGGTTGTCAATAAATGTTGGTGTATGCTCAGAAACTCACTAGCGTTCACTTAATTCGCATTGATCCAATCTAAATCGTCTGAAAACGTGTCCTCGTCAAGTAGTATACAAAGAACTTCTTTGCCTCTTCTAGATGACACGCGACATGGTCTTATGTTGGAATTGGCACTGCGTTGCGTCTAATGTACAGATCTGTAATGACCGCGGTTTCCTTTGAAGCAAAATACTGACCCCACTCTGGCCACATACGGCAGGCAAGATATTTGGGAACAGAAGAACAGTATATCCCAAGAAACATTTTTGTTGTATAGTAGCTTATCAAGCACTTGTTCCATTGGTACAGCTATACATTAATTGTGTAAGCTACTTTTAAACAAAAATATTTCTCGTGATATCATAAGGGATTGCGGCTGCCTTGCGGGATTGAGATAGGAAATTGCAACGAAATATGTTGGAATGATCCCGGGCAATCTGTAGAAACGAATTTGGTGAATTTCACATAGTTCTGCATAAATAGTATGAGCGCCAAAGCGCAAGTGGATACAGTTTATACTGATTTGAAGGCCGCTTTTAATACCGTTAATCATACTATTCTTTTAAGCAAGTTGGAGAAACTTGGGTGTACCACAAGATTGTGCAGATGAATGAAGATGGAAGGCTTTTCTTCGCTGATGATCTGAAGATCTATCTTGAAGTCAGAAGAATCGAGGACTGCAGAATGTTGCAGAAGCTTCTGGACATGTTAAGTGACTGGTGCGTAAGGAATCAATTGTTATTGAGTGTAGAGAAATGTTGCGTCATCAGTTTCCATCGCACTAGAAGCGCAATAGAGTTCGATTACGAAATTTCCGGATCAAAATTGAATAGGGTAGAACAGGTGAAGGACCTTGGAGTATTACTTGACGAGAAACTCACCATGAAGTCCCACATTTCTGCCATCGTTGACAAGTCCAATCGTAGTCTTGGGTTCATATTTAAGATTGCTGGTGAATTCAATGACCCGATCTGCTTCAAAGCTCTCTATTGCTCTATTGTACGGTCAACGCTGGAATTTGCGAGCATCGTTTGGAACCCGCACGAGTTTGTCTGGTCCGCCAGACTGGAAAACGTACAGCGAAAATTTGTGCGACATGCACTTCGTCACCTTCCGTGGAGAGATCAGCAAAACTCAACACCGTACGAAGACCGCTGTCGTCTGTTGGGTTTAAGCACGCTAAGTCGACGTAGAGAGGTTTCGCAATCGTTGTTTGGCTGCAAGCTTTTAACTGGCGAATATGATGCACCGGACATCCTATCGCAAATCGGACTCTACGCACCTTCAAGAGTCTTACGACCCAGAATGATTCTACAGGAAGACTCCTATTCAACGCAATATGCTGCCAACTCTCCCATCGCTTCCATGATCAGACAATTCAACTGCTTTGCTGACCTTTTTATTTTTGACGAACTATCACGCATTTACCGCTAACGTATTCGTGCACTTGACAATGTAAATACTAACAATTAAGTAACTTTTAAGTATTCATTTAGACCCAAATTGTCCTATGAATTATACGAATAAATTATAAATTATAAATAATAGCATAAACCGATGACATCAGAGACTCTGGAACAAGTAGGCCAACTGCTATTTCCTTGAGTGGACAAGGCTAAAATACTCAGCAGGTTGCTATGCATTTCCTTGCAGCATGAAAGATTTCGACACTTCACAACTTACCTCATCAATTTAAAAATTTTTGTAACAAATAACATAAGTTGCTATTAAAAATGTGACTTTTTCATAATTTTTTCGTGTGAGAAAATCTTACGTAAGAAATGATTAAGCCCCCCTCCCCCCCAAATAAGATTTTGTAAGATTTCGCGGAACCCCCCCTCCCCCCATAATGCCTTACGTAATTAGTGCACGGCCCCTTACGGATATCTGTTGCCTGCTATCGAATCCTAGGCGGAAAAACGGTAACAGGTGCTGTCGCACATAAAACATGTTTATTTAATCTAAGGGTTTAAGCAGTTTCAGCTAGCTTCCTCCACTTGTTTTTCTTCCCACTGACAGGTTTTGATTTGCAGCTCCGATAACCAAGTCTATGTCCAGCAACGAAGTGCTCGCCAAAGTTCGGAAAGATATTCTGTTTCACCTTCGATCTGATCGATTTCAGACAATTTATTTTGCTTCGGGATGTACGCTTGAGAATCGGCCACATGTTGCAAATCGATATTCTTCTGCGCGCTATAGCTAGAGGCGAGAGCAAAGAGTGAAGAAAATCACATACTTAGTTTCAAACACAATCCACTTCGATGCTTTATGCGTCCCGAAAAAGGGAAGTAGAAGAATCAGTTCGGTGTATGTGCCGAAGTGTCTGCGGATGCAACCGTTGTTCCTTGTACAATGGAAAATGGATGAAACGTACACCTCAGTGATCCCCAAAGAGCTTCCGATAGTCAACAGAATTGTTTGATTTTTGGTTTCACGGAGTTCTTTGCACTAGAAGTTCGACTGAAAGTGTCCAATAAATTAAAGTCAGCTTAAAAGGAGCTTTAGTATATTATAACAATAAATTAGACATAGATATTGCTTTGGTAACAAGGGAAGGGTTGAAAAATCAGCTTTCTATTTACATCCCAATAGACTGCTACTGCTGAAGAAAATTTTGTTGGTTTTATGTGGATTTGAACAGCTCGTTTTGTTATATTCCATTCAAACCAATCGCAATGGTAAGCTAATGTGAGTGCAATATTCAGCAATTTCTAAAAATGGATCCTCAGGAGTAGAAGGCAGGAGACACATTTTTACTTAAACGATTGGTACTCCAGTGTCGCGTGAAGCGTTGCTTGACAAAAGATAAATTAGATCAAAGCCACAGATTAATAGCGTTACAGACTAAATTATGTTTTACAGCCTAATGTAGTTCTACGTCAACCAAGCGGTAGTGTTTATGAAACAACCCTACTAATTTTTTTCGCAACACTTCTTGATTCCTTAATATTCACGATTCCACTTAGGGATATGTATCATCAGACTTTTCATGGGAAGATCTTTCTTCACCATAGACTCTCTAGCAATTGCAAAAGATTTTTCGTCAGGTCCATTGTCAATTCTTGGTTCATAGAGATGACAAGGCTTCGTAGGGGATTCGAGGAGATTGGGTAATTGCTAGCCGCCTATGCGAGCATTTCTGCAAAAATGATTCTGAAGCGCTTTTTTCAAAAACCGCTTGAGTCTTCAACTATGCAACTTGCCGAGAGTCCATTCGTACGGTATGTGTCCACAATAGAAACATTTTTCAGTTTCATTCTCGCAGGTGTCATCCGCTTGAGCAGCTCTTATCACACCGTGGCTTATGACAATAATCGGTGGCCGCATGACTCATCACCGTCGTCAGCATATTCAACTTAATTCTCGTCAATTCGAAGTCACCCTCGACCTGTCGAGTCATCTCGCACTTTTTTCCCCTCTTCCCCATGTTGATATGATCATTAAAGAGAATGATTTCCGCCACACTGTTGTGGGCATTTTTACGGCTTGACCGGCCCACTTTTGCCATAATATGTACTATGGGAATCTCTCCAAAAAGTTCCTGCAGTTCGTGATTCATTTGCTTCCGCTACTCTTCACTGTCACTGTCATGTATTCTACCAAAAATCGGCCGCAGTGCCTTCCGTTAGAACTCGGCAAAATCACGTATCCATAAAGTACTACCGGTCAAGAGTTTGTACATTATCATTAAACCTTACACTTCTAAAGATAGATGAAGTATGCACTCGCATACCAATGACAATGAAGCACAGGTTAGGCAGATCGTACAAGTGTATCTATAGCGGTAACCCGACTTGAATACGACGGGATAAACATTTTGATACCGATGTCAAGCGATAATTTATATAATAGCTTGCAGTCCAATATCGTTATTGACTGGGCATTGGATTCGTTGCCTCGGTCAATTCCAAAGTCCAGTAGGTCCTTGACGATCAAACCAGGATCGTTGACCAAACCGTCAATCGCCATTGGCGAGCAGGAATATATACGAACTTCGTTTGGTCGACCTTTCAAGATCTCGGGCTCGTATGAACAATGCCTAACCATTTCCCAAGAAACGATTTGTTCTGGGTAGAGCTTGACTCTCACGATTGGCCTTTGCATAGAGGATATTGAGTGGGTATTTGCGTTGGATCGGATAGAATAGATCCCTTTTTGTCAAATCTCTTAAGTTCTATAACAGATCATCTTGAATATTCAGGTATCAGTTCCCATGCTTGTGCAATTCAAAAAAGTGCAACCTTAATATTAATTTTTTCAACACGTTTATGAAAATCTCCACTTTTTCCCTAGATTTCTTTTGTCATTATGTTACGGTCACATGCTTTCAACTGCATGATTAATCTGATTATCTGATTATCTTAGTTATCTTACAAAGAGGTTGTTTTATATCGAGGTTGTCTTATATCGAGATATCCCTGTATCTAGTTTTCTAATATATGCAATGCAGCAATGGAACTGACAATATTTTTTATTATTATCAGGAAAATATCGTGTTCATTTGCTAAATAAATTAGCTAACAAATTTAGCGGTTAGCATTAGAGTTAAGCGGTTTGCGGTTATCGAAGTTAACGTTTTGAATTAGCTGTTAGCGAAGCTTCAATTTCGGTCAGCTGTGCCCAACTCTCCTCTATGGCGATTAAGTAAAAAAAAGCAACAGTACTCAGACTACATTAAAATAGAATACGATGATAAGCTAGGGCAGGAAAATAAAAGATAATAAGATAATATATATTACATGTTGTACTAGTCGAAAATTTCTTGAAAACACACTTTATTGTTTAACGCAACATTATTTCGGAATCCGGAGTATCACAAATTGCAATCAATCCGTCATACACGCAAACATAATTACCTATGACCAGCAACAGTGTTAGTCGCAAGTAAATAAATGTAATTTTTCTCACATGCTTATATATAAACCCTTCGCCCTTCTCTGTCATATCTAGTGTCCCTCAGAGCAGTCATCTGAGGTCTTACATCTTTCTTCTTTACCGGAACGACACTAAATTGCACGAAATTATCACTTGCTGATAATTTTAAACACTGCACTTATCGGAAATAACACAGATACTGAGTTTTTATAAATGTAGTGTGATAATTTCACCGATGAGTGTATAAAGAATAGAGTAATTTGGAATACCTGCTCCTGTATTTCTTTTAAACAGACATATACAAAGAAAAACAAAGTAATTCAAACATCTTTGAAACGGGAAACATACATAAAAGACTTAGAAGTCCTTGACTAGACTAGATTTTAAACTAACGTTTAAAGAACATGTAGCTTTAATTTCAACTTAAGCATCGAAAAATCTCCTTGAGGTAGATCTGCCCGTTTACAGTCCCGGTAGTAACGAACGGCGCACTCCGTTTGCTACATGATGTATTTCTTGGCCAAATCATATATTTCTTGGCAAACTATGAAAGTACAGTAGCCCCGGAAGCTGCCGGAAGTCCGCCTTGACGTTAGTCTCGTCATTCATGATAAAAAGGTTGAGGATTTTACAGGTGCTTGCGCAAAATAAATTCGGGACGTTGCTTTTCTGGTGACGCCATTTTTATAATTTTCGAAAACCTGACCGCGATAAAAATAGAGTGTAAACGATACACTCTAAGCTACTTCTACTCAAATTTTCAAGAGAAAATACCCAATGAATAATTTTCTACAACGTATCTTTCGTGGTGCAAATTGATGTGGGACATCCTTTACAGCTCCTGAACATCATGAAAACAAAAATAAAAATGAATGTCAGCTGCGTTAACTCAACTCGTACATATTTTCGAGTTTTTCAAGCTGTAGAGCCCACAGACAATTGATTTTATAAAAAAAATTTAACTGATATCTTACAAATGATTTTTTTGCCCCCCGATTTTTCAAGCCAATTTCCAAGGCGGGGGGGGGGCGTTGACAAAAACTTTGAAAATGAGGCTAAGGCCATTGCAAAGTTTTTGTCAACTGTTTTTGCCTGAATATTTTCCGATTGGACGAAACCACTCCATTGCCTTTGTTCCGTGATAGGGCCAAAACAGCACAGAGCAATTGTGCTGCTTCAGGAAAAGCAGAAAACGTTTTTCCATGCCGTCTATGTACTGAAGGTACAAGTTACAACAACTTTGTTTGAAGAAGGAATTTCTTGAAAAAACCTGTTCAACCAGCGGCGTTTCAGCATTCAACTGGCATGATAAAAAAAGTAATCAATACGAGACACATTGCGGGACAAACCATTCATATACAGGACTGTCCCGCAAAATCTAGGACGTCTGGTCAGCCAAAAATAGAGGCATAATTCTGCACGCCCACACCTACAAAATGAGGAGTTTTTGAAATGCACACTTAAAAGAAATGTGTCAAATTTAAACAGACCATACCCGCATAGAAAATTAAGCCTAATCTCGGGTACTTTTTCGAAAGGACGTAAGTGACATTGAGAGATTCTCTTTGGTGTCCCTCTCTCGATTATTACGCTGATATAGATCTATTTAAAAGCAAATTTTCTTAAGGCTTAGCTAGCTAGTGACACCGGCCACCAATTCAGGGAAAGTTAATGTGTAAAGTGCATTTGCCTCGCCGTAATAGGCGGAGGAGAGGTCTTTTTGAAAGAGTACCCAAGTACAATCATACACTCAAAAAAAATCGGCACGACAAGTTTACATGAAAACATAGGCAATTCTTATCTACCGCACTTTTCATGTAACGTTCACGTAAATTATTAATAGCTTGCACTCATACTAACCGGTTTACGTGCGATCCTGGTAAATTTTATAAACTTTCCCATTAACTAGCACCTGAACTTCATATAAATTGCTGTACAGAAGTTTATACAATTTTTCACATGGATGCGATGTGTTGATATTTTAGAGCGTATTTAACAATATTGCTGAAGACAGCAAACCATAAATTCTAAGAAACTTGCAAACTCATGAGATAATGTCGGAGTGCAAAGCCGGTGACTTAAAGCCCAAACACAAGGCATCCGTTTGTTAATACGTTCCGGAAATTTTAAAGTTTGTTCATTTGTTTTCTGTAAAACTTCCGGAATGTAATAAACGACAGAAGCATTGTGCTAAGGCCTTTATTGCCAAGTAGAGTGAAATCATTTTACAATTTCGCAACTACAATGCGAATAACTTTCATTTCATTAGCTCTCATTAATTACAAATATCAGAGTTAATACAATATAAAAAGTTAATTTACAGTTTATGTTAAATGTTAAATATAGCAACCATCTTTTAACCAAGCTGTTAACAACCTACCATCACCTTTTAAAAACCCCTTGGTGGAAAATTCTAAAACTGTTTTCTACACACAGATAAACAAACCATACGCAACTTTCTTGTTTGTAAAATGCTTGAGAACTTAATTGATGATTCTGCTTAATTTTCACTGGAACCTTTCCACATCTTTCGAATGATGATTAAATTCGTGAATAAAAGTACGAAATCAACTTTCCTCCCTAAGAACTAACAACGCGCCTCGAGAATTGCGAGTATTCTAACGCCATACTTTATGTTCCTCCCTGTTACGTATGCAGCATACCGGACTAGCGCCGCTGTGGTGGTGGAAAATAAATACATGTTGCGTGATAGAACATTTTTCGCTTTTCCATTGCAAACAACAAGTTGGGCGCTCTCCGACTATGTGCGCCACTGCGGAGCAAAAGTTTTGCTTCACTCCCTATTTGGACGCACATACATCCTACTGCTCCGCGACTGCAGCATTTCTACAATGTTGACGCGATTTGATTGTCGAAGGCTCCTGTTTCATTTCAAACTGCTCGAACGTTTGAAAAGTGAAGGAACACAATCAAGAACACGAAGAAGTAGCGCTAGCAGTACGCTAGCTGTAGAAAATCGCCTCGGGAATGGGTGGGAAAATTGCTACAGTACTTTGGATCGCTTTTTTTCCCTGATGTCTGCCTGTTTACCAGCAACAACATTGTCTATCTAGCACCTCGCTCGTTCAGTCGCCGTTGCCATACTGTTGCCGTTTGCTGCAAATCTGCGAACTGTGTGTTAGGTATATGGCAGTCTTGGCGCACGGCATTCCATTGTTTGGCAAGAGAACATTATTTGTTGCCTCATCAGCGAAGTTTCGGTTTGAGTTTAACTTGTGAGAACTCGCTGCGGTATCGCCCGGTGACACGGAGAGAACAATTGGTGCACCCTTCGATAGGTCAAATGCTGGTACGTTCAATAATATTTATTGCATTTCGACAATCCAGTTAAATTGATAGGAAAAAAATATTACTCCATTACTTGTAAAGAGTACGGAATATTTTCTTAGTGTAGCACTTTCTAGAGTGTTTACGTCTTCACTAGGATGTCTCTTAAATTTAGTTTCAGAATTATTGCTTTTGACTCATAAAATGATAATTTACATAAAGATTTTCAGACCAGCAATGCTTTTTATGTCTGGTCATATAAAAAGTAGTTGGACCAGATGATAATCCGCTTCCGGAATTCTCAACTAAAATTTACTACAGGATTTATAATAAAATAAAAGTGTGATCATCACTTAATGCTCGAACTTTAATTGAATTATCTTCCTACTATCTTGAAGAATACCAGCGCTACTTCTTTATTTCAGAATAAGATTCACCCTAATAACGGGGAACGAAAAACTATAGAACTGAGTCTAATTCAGTCGGGTGTATAGTTTTTCTTCCGGAAGAAAATCCCTCTTTTTCCCAGGGAGCATCTGTCTGGACCGAAAAAAAAGTATCATTCTTTCACGAACTCCAGAATGAGCCATTTCTACAAGACAACCACGATTCCCGCTTGTTCGCCTTCACTTTTCTATCATTTCCATCATCATCAGCAGCAACATTAGTTTTTTTTTTTGGTGTGGCCCCAAGTCCTATATAAGCTGCTTGCAATGGAATTCCACTATTTGCTCGCACATATCGTCGACATGAATAAGAATTGTGACAGTCAGTTAGTTATTCCGCAAGTTGGATGCTGGGTTGTATTGCTGGTTGTCTAAGCTGTTGATTCTTCTGTCACTACCACCTTCATTCTGTCAATGCATAAAATGCTGTTTGGAGGATGTGAATACATACATATAACCAGCCGAACATGCCAAACAACACGCACCATAGGAAACCGACTGCTTTCTTATGTTTATGCCATTCTTGTGTATACTTTTGTTGTGACAATCTTTTTCATTAAACAAACTTTTACTGTTCAAGTAGCTCCCGCTAGGAAATACACAAATAAAACAGCAAAAGTTGTTGTATGCACACGAACGTGACGTGTAGATATTTGCAGACGGTGCCTGAGGCTGTGTAAATACCAAATCTAAGGAAATACATTGTTGAAAAATGTAAGTATATTTTCACGTGCATGACAGAAACTTAATAGGGGTCAGTCCCGGCGTAGTGGTTAGCATTCACGCCTCTCACGCCGAGGACCCGGGTTCAAATCCCAACCCCGCAGAAGTCACGAATAACCCAAACCTGGTTAAAGTGGCTATAATCTAAAAACAAAAAAAAAAACAAAAAGAAACTTAATACTAACCGTGTGTAGCTTCAGTTTTCACTAATTCAAGAATATTCATAGAAACATACTTAGCCTCCAGTGTCTGTACTCCATCAATGAACAGAAAACAGTAAAACAAAGACAACAAGCTATTAGTCATTGTACAACCGCTTCAGATTAGGCATCCGTCAGATCCGCATCCGGCAGAATATAAGACCACATGATAGAAAAACAACAGGTTTCTCCAGCATTGCATTTTCAAAAACGTAAAAAGAGAGAAAATTTTGGGATTCTGTCAACCTTGACTTATATTTAAATGCGTTATATTACTCAGATTTATTGACTTACTTGCTGATTGTCTCTCAGTCATTTGTACATCTGTTATTGTAACAAAAATTCTCATAATGTAAGAAACAAAACTCTTTTTCTTCATTTGAACTTTCCTCGCCCCTTGTAAGAAATCGTGTCCATCTTTTGTCAACCTCCCTGCGCTGATTTTTTATGTCAAAAACATGTGTTTGACAAACGACGTTAGATGAAGAACCGTTCAGATGTTCTGGAGTTATGGCAGAACATACATCATACTCACGTTACTCGTCCCTCCCACACTGTCCTCCTTTCCAGTCTACTCCCCTTCTGTCACGTGGCTGATTGTGCATCGGTTTGCTTTATAAAAACTACAAAATATACAGCCCTAAGTGTTGTACGAAAGGGCGACGTAGGACTATATCAGATCATTAGATCAAAGACAAACGTAAACTGTATTTGTAGCATATGTATGGTTTTCTTACCGCCCGTGTGGCTGGCGCTTCCGACGGCGGGTCGCCGGCAACACTCGCGGCCGCCTCGCCCTGAATCATCTAGTGTTACTATAGATAGTTTTTGGTGGTCTTGTAATTGACTAATGTTTTATGAGTCTAAAGTTTCTCGAATTCGATTATAGTTTTTGAACTACGCAAAAATTTCTGTTTTATCTGTATAAGAGTCCTTCCCCTACCACAGGGGTGAGGTGTCTCAAACCGTCATAAAATAAATGCATGCCTCCAAACTCCCCCACATGCCAAGTTTCGTTCCATTTGTTAAATTAGTTCTCGAGTAGTGAGCTAATTTGTATTTTATTTGTATGGCATCCCCCTTCTTTAAAAAAGGAAAGGGTCCCAATTCTCCATAGAAAAATTCCTACTTCAAAAAACTCCCAAATTTGGTTCCATTTGCTAAATAATAGTTCTCGAGTTATGAGGAAATTTGTGTTTCATTTGTATAGGAGCCCCCCTGTTAAAGGACGGAGAAGTGTCAGTACACCATAAAAAAATCCTGCCTTCTAAAACCCCTTCATGCCAAATTTGGTTCCATTTGGTTGATTAGTTACCGACTTATGAGGAAATTTGTATTTCATTTGTATGACAGCCCCACCTCTTAAGGGGGGAGGGGTCATAATTCGCCATATAAAAAAATACTTGCCTCGTAAAACCCCATCGTGCCAAATTTGGTTCCAGTTGCTTGATTAGTTCTCGAGGACGGGGGAGGGGTCTCTAACTATCATAAGAACCTTCCCCGCCCCCAAAAACCCCTGCATGCAAATTTATCGATTCAATAGTTTCCAAGTCTATAAGGAGCATACAGACAGACTGACAGACACATTTATATATATAAATTGATACCATATAATATTGCTGGT
This sequence comes from Sabethes cyaneus, assembly GCF_943734655.1. Taxonomy (NCBI): domain Eukaryota; kingdom Metazoa; phylum Arthropoda; class Insecta; order Diptera; family Culicidae; genus Sabethes; species Sabethes cyaneus. Next base: position 139,852,635 of record NC_071354.1, read on the forward strand.
TATTTTATCTATCCAACGACGTAAAAATTGTTCAATTTCGTTCAGTAGTTTAGTAGTTGTTACCTGCGTACCGCGTTGCAACAAGAAAACAGACGATTTAGCTATTCCGAATGTATAACGGCCTTTATTCGTTCGAAGTTCAAGAACCGTTTTTAATTCCTGCGTGTGTAAATATAAGTTTTAATTAGGGTTAGGTTTTACAGCATAATGTTCTTACGTTTTAGTGCTTTAATCGCCTTTACCGTCTCTGTCCTTAACTTATCCTTTTCCGTTTTCCGCCTCTGTCACTATCTATTTATTTTATCATTTGTAAGAATAACTTTGTTAATATAAATTGTATCTCACCGTTAGTAATTTAGCCGTACTATTGAACACCGACCGTACTAATAATTTTAAGTTACCGTTTAAGATCTAGATGTAAGTAAATCCAATAGTTATAAGCAATTTAGCAAGTAAATAATTGATTACTGCACCTTTGTGTGAACTCTAGTTATGAACTATAGCAAAACACGGCCAATCATAGGCAAACGATAATAAACTGTATCAATTTCTACTTTCACTTCAATTTTCAACCTTCTAATCTGCAAATCATCTCTTATTTTTCCTTCTGACGATTTCTGTCACTTTGACATCCTTCACGCTACGCTTGTTCAATGAGCGCTAGTAATAAGGTGAAGAAACAGTGCTCGGTTGGTGATGTATTATTCCGAGGTGCGTACAGCGTCAATGGATTCCGATGACAGTAGTTATTGCCATTTGAAATCTTTCATTCAAACGTTACACTTCTATTTTCGTTATCTCAAAGTGCTACGCAGTATAGTAAAAAAGACGTAGTTCTACGGCAAAATCCCTATAACGGAAACGAAACATAAAAAGTCCAGTAAAATCTTTGGCAAATCTTACGTTGAATCCCAAATTTCTGTTCGCCTCTAGTCTGGCTTGTAGCCCGTGTGCAATGATATGGGAGTTAAGATTTGTAAAGGACATTTGAGTTTTCAGTACGACAAAATCTTTTACTACCGTTACTCTGTTGAGTTGCTCTTTAGACATAGTAGATTTGCAATGAATAGGGGGTTTTCTACATGAAAATCAGATCATAGAGCACTTAGACACTTATAGGATCATTATAACGCCCCTTATCCAGTACTTTGTTACACTTATTGCTAGTGTCTTACTGAAGTTCAGGGCCAAGAGCTAGCGCCCTAGGTTGGTGCTAGTCTAACCAACCGCACGCTGTGGAGCTGCCTATACCTAATGTTATGTTACACCTCAAGGAAGATAAATTGTACCGTTCTTGATAAACGAAAAAACCAACCGTGTAAAAAACTACAACGTATACTGCCCTAAGGGTTGTACGGAAGGGTGACGTAGGACTAAATCAGATCATTAGATCAAAGACTAAGGTAAATTGCATTTCTGACATATGTATGTTTATAAGAATCTGTGAGTGCCATTGTTTAAGTGAATGTTTAAAAGAGAAGAGTGAAATATTCAGATTCAATTCTTCATTGAATGCAATGGTGGCTTTGAAAATACCTGGACGGGGGTTCATATTTACAACGCCTGCAACCATTGAGACACTTCTGTACATCATAAAAGTTGAAATAGTAATGAATGACCAACCCACAGACTATTGGATTAAATATGATTATGCGTAGCTTGACATGTTTCAATTATCTTACTTTAACTCGCTTGTAGCCTTTAAAAGGGCTATTGGTTACAAATAATATTAAAGCCAAAGCACGTTCATCGCAAATATGACGTGCCATTAGAATGTTCTTCTTTTACGACATGAATGGCAACAGGCACGTAAGTTGCGGCGTCGATTCACTGTCTCTGGCTCCGAGAAGGTTTTACTAGTTTACTTGCACAGCTCACCGCTTGTTACATAACAGAAAATATGGCACATACGAAAAAATTTCTGTTTTATTTGTATGCCCTTATCCTCGTACCACAGGGGTGAGGAAAGCCATCATTAAATAAATTCATGCCTCCAAATCCCACAAATGCCAAATTTTGTTCCATTTGCTTGATTAGTTCTCGAGTTATGAGGAAATTTGTATTTCATTTGTATGGGAGCCCCCCTCTTAGAAGGGGAAAGGGTTTCAGTACACCATAGAAAAAATACCTTCCTACTAAAACCCCCACATGCCAAATTTGGTTCCAGTTGCTTGATTAGTTTTCGAATTTTGAGGAAATTTTTGTTTCATTTGTATAGGAGCCCCCCTCTTACGTCCTCTATAAAATTGCTCTCTAACCCCCTCTATAGAATTGCTGATCATTTTATCAATCCAACGACTAAATTGTTCAGTTTAGTTCAGTAGTTTAGTAGTTCTCTTTCATTCAAATCTTTTTTTTTTGTTAGATTATAGTCACTTTAACAGCTTATGTCATTCGTGACTTCTGCGGGGCTGGGATTTGAACCCGGGTCCTCGGCGTGATAGGCGTCATTCAAACGTTACACTTCTATTTTCGTTTCCACAAAGTGCTACCCAGTCCAAGTATAGTAAACAAAGACGTACTCCTACGTCAAAAACGAATATACATTTTTACTTCTACAACTTGCGCAATTCAGTACGGATTTGTCTCCCTGGTATATATATATATATATATATATTTTTATTTGTAGGCAATACTTTAAAAAAGCGAAATTTCCCGTCAATCATTTTACTATGGCATGCAACAATCCATGCGGTCACTCTCTTTCTCTCTCTCTCCCTCTACTTACCTTGTTTATTATCGTTCACACCAAAACTGTTTCCGCGGCAGGGAACGAAACAGTAACAACGAATTCAGGATATGCAATCCGTAGGCGGCGCTAGTTGAAGGTTTTACTAGTCTACGCGCCGAACACGGAAGTCACTGTCAGTCACAAACTATGACGACTACTGACTGACTGCTGACTGATGGCTTGCAAATTACAAATGCAGGTAAAAAGAGTGCAAAGATGTCGAAATTTCGCGATGGTACATATTAGTTAGTTGGTTATTGCTCAGCATCTCAGGGCGGTACATCGCAGCTTGACAGACATTTGATGAAATGCAACAGTAGGCTTTTCAACTTGAGTAGGTAATTACTAATTAACGTATTACCACAGACAAACAGACATAACACTCGTTTTCCATTCATCGTACCGATAAAACCGTCATTTCAAATTTGGGCTTAGTTGGGAATGTCTCCGTTTTGGTCAAAGTGGCGCTTTTTGACGAAAGAAGGGGAATTCCCCATAAAAAATACTTGCTTCTTCGAGGGATACCAGAGGTTGGAAAACTCGCAAAATGAATAGATACGCCGAGCATCGGCAAACGGTTTTTATCATGATAAAACAGCTACGCGAGTGGTTCAATTCGCCTATAACAATGAGCAACATACACTCACGCTTCGTAGCATCGCTGAATATACGAATATCGTGAGCAACGCAAAAGTGCGATTGGACGCTTTTTGCTGCTTGTAAAGCCACTAACACTACTTTAAACTATTCTCTGTACGTGGTAATATTATTTTGAATAATTTCCGACGTCCCCGGGCATTCTGTATCCAAAAAATCGAACACACTCAATGTTCAATATTCAATTTTTGAACGAATTCTGATGTTCACATTGAGGTTCTGTTCGTGATAAAATTGAAAGCTGATGCGTGCATTATCGGCGAGGCAGGCGAATAGTGTATGTTCATGAGGGATGTTCATCGATTCAAATGATCACTTTTTCGCGAATTCTCCAACCACTGAGGGATACCCATATTGCTATTTGATATTTGGGAATGTCGATCATAGATGGTGCTGGTGTTCAGGCTAAATGTGAGGTACGATAATTTTTGTTGATTTTTCTTCCAAGTGTTATGTCTGTTTGTCTGTGGTATTACCATGCACTGATTTTCCTGCAAATCTTATATATAAAAGAGAAGCGAAAAAGTTCGACCGCGCATCACTTAAGAACGGAGCGTCCGATTTAAACCGTCTTTTCTTTAATATGTTCGTTTCCACCACCGCTATGTTTTTACGGCGAGAAAAATCGGAACATTTACTGAAAAGACTAGAAAACTAGAAAAAACAGTTTTCCATATTCCAGTACAACCATTTATAATCAGCAGAGTTTATAAGACAAGGCTCGATGCAACTACCACCAGCACAACTGTTGGGTATTGCGGGAATTGGCAAACCAACTTTTACACCGATATGTTGCCTACGTGTAACAGACAATAAATTTTGAGATTTTAACAGATTGCCATTTCTTACTAACGACTTAATACATTGTTAGATATAGACGTTCTCTGAACGGTGTTTGGTGTTTAATCAATCAAACGCGGAACTCCTCAAACAACGGCAAAACTCGACTTATACCTAGAGAACATCCCTTTTTCTAAAACGCAGCAGTAGTTCATCTGAAATTTAAAAATCGTAACATTTCGTCCAATTTGTGGCAGTACGAAGTTTGCCGGGTCACCTAATAGACCGTCACTCCATCAATTGTAAGAACCATCGTTTCAAAAAAATATTAATATTAATGCCTGACCGCATTTCAAGGTCAAAGACTAAAACACGAGCTTGGTCAATTTCATAAGAACGGAACCTTTCTCCGAAGACCCGCGCTGAGAAACGCGGACTAACACGCTTACGGACGAACAACGTCACTCGCAGTACCTTGCAAGTCGTAAGGGCCTGCATAGTCTCGTCGTCCTGAAAGTAAAAACAAGTTAGATTAAAACTTTTCGGTCGGTGGTTTCTACAGTTGACGGAGGAAAAGGCGCAATCTGTGTGTCTAAAAATAACCCAAAAACCAGATACATCGCTACATTAATAAGGGGAGTTGCGCAGTCTCCTTTTGTCCAGCGCCTCTATGGTTCAATGGCACACGGGTACCAGCGAGCCACATGCCCTGGCGGATGTTGTGGGTTCAAATCCGGCTGTAATCTGTGAGCTTGGTTCGACCCATGCACCTTCCAGCATTGAACAAAAGGTAGGAGTCACAACAAAAACTTGTTAAGTGTAACTACCTATTTCCCCCTCCCCCTCCTTTCTTTCTACTCTTTCCTCTCCTTTCCCAAAAAATTTTCATTACCTTCCCCTACCGTCCCTCCATCAATTGTAGAACCATCGTTTCAAAAAAAAATCATAACACTATATTGAACAACAGGCATGAGAGATCATCACCTTGACGACGCCCTCTGTGTGATTCGAATGAACTTGACGATTCACCCGAAATCCAAACACAGCACTGTGTACCATCCATCGTAGATTTAATCAATTTGATACGCTCCCTGATGAAGCTGTTCTCGTCCACGATTTTCCATAGCTCTTCCCGGTCGATGGTATCATATGCGGCTTAGAAGTCAACAAACAAATGGTGCGTGGGACATCTGTATTCACGGTTCTTTTGGAGGATCTGCCGCAGTGTAAATATTTGATCCGCCTGGGCGCCATTCAGGTTTTCATCGAAGTTCGTTCGAATCTCGACTGGGAGAGGCTGTTAGAGTCAATAGGATCGAAGCAACTGGCCCTGCAATTGTCCTGCACTCTAACAGCTAGCTGCGAAGTCTGTCATATAAAAAAACAGAAGGTCAAGTTTCGATAATGGAATGTGAGGTGACCGATCCACCATCCAGGACAATTGCGGGGCCAGTTGCTTCGATCCTATTGACTATAACAGCCTCTCCCAGTCGAGATTCGAACATACGACGACTGGCTTATTAGGCCAGCGTCATGCCTCGAGACCAACTCGGAGGATCCATCAGAATACTGCCATTCTTATCCCGATACATTTCGGCTCGCGACACAAAGCCTTTGCAGTATCCGTTCAGTTTCTGGTAGAACTCTCGTGTGTCCTGAGAACGATGCATCCGCCCAACTCTGTATATTCTTGCACTTCTAGGTAGCACTTTTTCTTCCGGAAGTTTTGGTTTCGCTGCATCATCTTCTGTTTGT